>NW_006408530.1:23116110-23150186 GCF_000296735.1 Chrysochloris asiatica
ATATTAAATTATTTTCATCACATTTTCTTAGACTGGGTTTTTTAGAGAAGCAAAACCAGTAAAATTTATATATGTACATATACAAAAAAGTAATTTATATTAAGGAAATGGCTCATAATTGTAGAGTCCCAGGCCCCCAGTGGAAAATAGGGAATTAGTCTTTCTGGCATGACCATTATATTGGGAGCAGTCCACACACCCAAAGAAATATCCTGTCAATTCATTGGCTGCTCATAGCCAATCATCATAGAGCTAGCTATACCTGTCCATAGCCAATTATCTTAGAATTTAACTACAGACTGCCAAACCACTGGGAATCGTTGTCCAATCAAGTTAACGTAATATCCAAACAATCATACTCTACCCTTTGTCAAGTTGGCACTATAAACACATTCATAATCTCTAAATAAAGAAAATTGTACAGTCATACTTGTACCTAACAGGATATAACTAAAGCATGTACACCAAAATGCATTGGCCCCATTTATAGCTTATATTTCACAAAAGAACAAAGCAAAAATATTTTCCTGGAGGTATACAACCTTCCTCAGCCCATGGGCCTGGAGTCCACAGCTGCTCTACTCTCCATGCCACTGCCTTTGTCTCTGCTGTCACCTGCTAGGTAGGGATCTCACATTCCACTCACACACCGCCTTCCTGATGGTCCTGGGATCATCTGCTTCTATAATGAAAGATTAACTATTCCAAAGTTTTAGTTACATATCTTCTACAATTACAGTTTTGGCAATCACAATTAATCCTGCTAAAAATTGTTCATAATAGAATCATAAAATCCTATCAGCTTTCTGTGTCATTCAGTATTTTGCCCATGTTGTTTTTATTAAATGTTGTTGAGTTGGTTCTCACTGATAGTGATGCTCTTTAGGGTTTCCAAGGAGTAGCTGGTAAGTTACAACTGTGCACCTTATGTTTAACTGTCCAATTCTTATTCTACAGCATCATACCAGAGAATCCTTCAATACTGCAAGTTATTGGGAGACCACAATGTGCTCCTACCTGTGATTATGCACCTGTTAGCTTGGCTAAAACTAAAAACGAAAAACTAATATTATAAAATACCAGGAAAAAGGCAGAACAACCTGAATATTCATATACTGGTGGTGGTGGCGGTTATGTGCCGTGGAGTCGGTTCCGACTCATTGTGACCCTGTACAGGGTTTCAGAGACTGTAAATCTTTATGGGAGCAGAAAGCCCCATCTTTCTCCCATGGAACAGCTGGTAGTTTCTAACTACTGTCCCTGAGGTTAGCAGCCCGATTCATAATCACTACGCTACCAGAGGTGATAGCAATGCAAAATTGTGAAACCACTTTGGAGAACAGGCTGATTCTTATAAAGTGAAACACACAATTATCATTTAACCCAGCAGTTTCACATTTACCCAAGTCAAATTATCATTAGTTGTTGTTATGTGCCGTGGAGCCGGTTCCGACTCATAGCGACCCTGTACTGGGTTTCCCAGGCTGTAAATCTTTATGGGAGCTGAAAGCCTCATCTTTCTCCCATGGAGCAGCTGGTAGTTTGGAACTGATGACTTTGAGGTTGGCAGCCTGATTCATAACCACTATGATACCAGAGTTCCTTATGTGTATATAAAACCTGTATATAATTTTTTATAGCAGCTTTGTTCATAATAACACAAAGTTGGAAATGCAAATGTCCTTCCGCTGTGAAGTGGATAGGCATTTTTTGGTACATTCATACAATGGTATACTATTGCAGGAAAGGTACAAAAGAAAGAATGAAATACTGATGCAAAACCCATAGCCATGGAGTCAAATTCTGACTCACAGTGACCCTGAAAGACCAAGTAGAAGCATCACATATGGTTTGTTGGTGGTGTTAAGAGCCTTCCAGTCAGTTCTGACTCATCGTGACTCTGTATAGTGTTTCCCAGGTGTGTATCTTTGCTGGAGCAGTTTCATGTTTCTCTCTCCCCTCGACCTCCCAGTCTGCTCCACTCATAGTTTATAGAAGCAGATTGCCATATCTTTCTCTCAGAGGCACTGTTGGGTTAGAACCTCTGACCTTTCATTAGCTGGCAAGAGCTTAACCAATGTATATACCAAGCTCCTATTTTCACAATTGTTTTTGCTTGCTTTTAACTGCCATTGAGTCAGTTCTGATTCATAATGACTCTGTATAGGGTTTCTAAGGAGTGGCTGGTGAGTTTGAAACTCTAACCTTGTGATTCAAATTGACCTTGCAGTCCAGTGCTTTATCCCACAACACCACACCAGGACTCCACTAACATGTACAATCTCAAAAGCGTCATCCTAAATAAAGGAAGCCATACTCAAAATGCTATATCCTGTATTATTTCATTTATAGGACATACTTGAAAAACAAACAAAATCTTAGAGGTGAAAAATTAATCAGCGATTGCCAAAGTCTGGCCACTGACTAACATCCGCTTACATCGAGTTAATTCTGACTCATAGAAACCCAATAGGACAGATAAAAACTTGTTCTTTACCTTGGTGATAGTGTTGGTTCCACAATCCACAATAAAAACAGTGAATTTTACTTCATAAAAATAAATGGAATTAAAAAGTCCTAAAATTTTTAATTTCCTTAATACTGTGTTTTTCTATATAGGAAAGGCTGTAAATTTGAAGTCAGGTCTAAAGACTAACACTAACTGAAGGACTCATAAGAAATCTGTGATAGTTCTTAGAAGGAGCAGCCTAATCTTTGCAAGCAGCTCACACTGTATTTTACTAGACCAAGGAGACATGGGTGAGAGGCTGAATGATGTGACACAAATTATCACCATTCTAAATATGTCAGGCATGCATCCTGCTGACAAGAGGGACTGTCTGTCATGGTAAATAGCTGCATCAGCTTTTCAATCTCCATGTATGAAAAGGGAGTGAAACACCTAATTTTTTCATCTGCTACCTAAGGAGTGAATAATTTTTCCTAATTACTATGATCATAATTGTTGTTTAAGAGTCATTTTCTATAAACACATTATAAGGAGAGATTTTATCACTAAAGTTGAGAATGAAGCATTATTCCATCTTGTAAAATTAATGTCTTAAATGACTCATGTATTTGGAATCATACTTCTATCTTTCTATGTTTCTAAAGAGTTTCTAAAAATTCTAATTTCCTGTCAGGAAGAAACATATATCCTAGGAGCAAACAAATAAAATAGCACAGCTGTGTTCTTGTTGTCCTGCAAAATCTAATACACGATCAATGTGGATTATTTGATTATCGGTCATAAGGGCAGCCAACATAATGCTATTGACTTCACTATCTTTGGTCCAATGTCTAAACATCCAATTGCAAACAGTAACTCTCTAGAGATTTTTTATAAACAAAACTAATGAGAAAAGAAACGTTATAACAGTAATAATTTGTGGTTGTTGAAATCAGGTTGCCAACTTCTAATCACCTTTTCCTATCAACCTATTTTGGCTCTGAGGTAAGTCAGTAAAATTAATTTGCATGCATTTCTAAAATCATCTGCTTAAATACATTTGTAGAGATGCTTCATAAATTCGAAAGCTCTTGGAAGACAATACAATCCCTAACTTATGCTAGAACTGGGAAGTCTAGCATAAGTTTTTGATGAAAATTATGCTTATGTAGTAAATTAAATGTGGGTCTTCATTTGCTTCAGAAAATAATATTCATATTTTGTATATACATGTAGGTCAATGGGCAAAATCCTCTTTCCTATGGTTAATGTTTCTCCATTGGTTAAGGGTTTTAAATTCAGAGAAAGATTTCCCAAATAATAATTAAGGTATCTTCTCCAGAAGACATTAAAAGATACACAGGTAATTAAAGGCAAAACTAAAACCATGCCATATAACTCACAAAAATTAAAAAGAGGTTGGTCACTGATAAGGGAAAATGAGGGAAAAACAGCAAAGAAGCTGTGAGCTAGGGCCTACAATGTTCAATAGACTCCTGTGAACCCAGTGGAGAACTGGTTGGCCAGCAGTGTGGCAAGACCTGGGGATTCCTGGGCTCAGAGTCAGTGGCATAGCCACAGAGGACTAGAGTGGAGAATGAAGCATCCAGTTGATAAGAAGAGAGAGCATATGCACAAGAACACCCACACTTGCAGATAATACCCACTTATCCTGGCTTCAATGGCTGGATGATCAGAGCTTAACTAGAAAAAGAAAGAAGAGGAAAAAAAAAAAATCTGATACAATTTGATGAACTTGACCTACGCCTATGGATGCAGTAGCTCAAAAGAGGGAACATATCTTTACAGTGAGGATTATTCATTCCTACCCCTCAATGCACAGATTAGACAGGGATGAGCAACTTGGACATTGGCTACCCAAAATGGGCTGGGGGGGGGTACAAAGGCAAAAAGTGACTGACTTACAAGTTTTTAAGAGGGAGCCTACAACCAGAGGGCACAGAGGAAGGTAGAGTCTCCACTGAGTGCTATCCAATCTGTGTGGGCAGTACTGATGAAAGGAGATGCAGATAGGTCTCTTGTGGTACAAAAGTGAATAATTAATATCAGGACTGACTGTGAGGGTTGGAAATGTAAAGGTAGACGTTTTGTAGCAAAAGGAAGGAAGTGGTTGACTTTGCAGGCCAGGAACAGAGACCCCTGGGACCATCAAGGGAGAAAAGTGGAGTGTGGAACTATACTCAGAGAAACAGTAATACCAGAGATGGAGGCAGAGACAATGTTGTGGAGAGATGGAGTGGCTGGGACCTTTAGACCCAGGGAGGGAAAGGGGCTGTATACTGATGACCAAGGGGTAGAGAGGCTTGCGGGGTGTACCCTTGGTTGGTTGTGATGTATGGAGGGGATTGTAATCATGTCAATGTAACAATATATGATAGGATGAATGTAAAGTAAATGTTCTCCCATGTAAACTAACACATAATTCATAATAAAACAGTTAAATAGAAAAAAAAAATTAAAAAGAGAACCCATTTTTATTTGAAAAAAAAAAAAAAGCCTTAAGTCAATTGAAGCCTATATAAATTATAACATGTTGTTAATAAGTATTAACACCAAATAATCTAATATGTTTAATGGATGGTTAAGTGTAAATGATTAATTGATAATAAAAAAGAATGAAAATAGCAGTTATCTGTCACACCATACTTGAAAAACTTTGCATACCTAAATTCATCTAAGATTCACAAACCCCTAAGAGGTAAGTTCTATTAATACCCCATTTTAGAGGTTGTGGCATTTAGAAGAGTTGTAGAGTTTAAATATTATCATGGTAATGTGTAGCAAACTGATATAGTAGGAGATTAGTACACACAAATCAAATTTCTTACAAATATCAAAATTTAATCTCCATTAGATTGTTCCCCATTTGTTGTTTTAGACTCTTGTGTGTTCTTTGGCTAGGACATCTTTAGTAACTACCCTGTATCCAAATGACTGACAAGTAAAGAAGTCAGGGCACAAAATGCTGTTGTTGTTGTTGTTGTTAGGTGCCATCAAGTCAGTACCAACCCATAGCGACCTTATGCACAGCAGAACGAAACACTGCCAGATCCTGGGCCAACCTCACTATTGTTGCCATGCTTGAGCCCATTGATGCTGACGCTTTGCCAATCCATCTCATTGGGTCTTCCTCTTTTTCTCTGACCCTCCACCTTACCAAACATGATATCCTTCTCCAGTGACTGGTCCCTCATGACAATATGTCCTAAGTATGAGAGACAGAGTTTGGCCATCTTGGCCTTCAAGTGTCTCTCTGGCTGCTCTTCTTCCAACACAGACCTGTTGGTTCTTTTGGCAGCCCATGGCACTTTCAATATTCTCTTCCAACACTATAACTCAAAAGCATCAATTTTTCTGTGGTTTTCCTTATTCACTGTCTAGCTTTCACATGCATATGAGGTGATTGAAAATACCATGGCTTAGGTCAGATGCAAATTAGTCCTCAAGCTGACATCTTTGCTTTGCAACACTTTAAAAAAGATCTTGTGCAGCAGATTTGCCTAATGCAATATGTCGTTTGATTTTACACATCAGCTACAATCTAGCTCTATGGCTACTACTTTTTACTAGAAATTATAAGAAAATGTTGTTGGTGTTAGGTGCCATGGAGTCGGTTCCTTCTCATAGTGACCTTATTCACAACAGAATGAAATACTGCCTGGATCTGTGCTATACTCATAATAATTACTAAGCTTGTGCCCATTGCTGCTGCCATTGTGCCAATACATCTTGATGAGGGTCTTACTCTGTTTTGAAAACCCTCCACTTTACCTAGCATGATGTTCTTCTCCAGAGACTGGTCCCTCTTGATAATACGTCTGATGTATGAGAGACAAAGTCTCACTGTCCTGGTTTCTAAGGAGCGTTCTGGCTGTACTTCTTCCAACACATTTTTGTCTTCGTCTCCAACACCATAATCCAAAGGCATCATTTTAATACTGTCTTCCTTATTCATTGTCAAACTTTCAAAAGCATATGAAGCTGTTGAAAATACCATGGACAGGCGCAACTTAGTCCCCTGACTGTCATCTTTGCTCTTGAAGATTTTAAAGAGGTCTTGTTCAGCAGATTTGCCTATTGTAATACATTATTAGATTTTTTGACTGCTGCTTCCATGAGTTGATACTGGATCCAAACAAAATGAAGTCTCTGACAACTTCAATCTTTTCTCCATTTATTATGATGTCATTTATTGATCTAGTGATGGATATTTTTGTTTTTATCTTTGTTTTACATCAAGGTGCAACCCATACTGAAAGCTTTGGTCTTTGTTATTCATCAGTCAGTATTTTAAGTCCTCTTTGCTTTCAGCAAGCAAGGTTGTATCATCTGAACATTGTAGGTTGTTAGTGAATCTTGCTCTAATACTAATTCTATACACTTCATATAATCCAGTGTCTCAGATTATTTGCTCAGTGTATATATTGAATAAGTATGGTGAAATAATACAGCCCTGGCACACACCTTTTCTAATTTTAAACCATTTCCCTTTTTCTATTTGAATGACTGCTTCTTGGTCTATGTACAGGTTTTTCAAGAAGAGGATTAAGTGCTGTCAGTTTGTCATAGTGTTGTGGTTTATGTTGATGTGATGTCAGAAGCTACGCCACCCTCATTTTAAATGCCAGCAAGATATACCTATGGTGGACAGCTATCATCTGAGTTTCTAGGTTAAGACAGACTTGTAAGAAAGAGATGCAGACTATTTCTGAATGTTTAGCCACTGAAACCTTGAATAGCAGTGGAACACTGTTAATAACAGCATAAGTGAAATAGGAATTGTCATTGTTCAGAATGAAGAAATAAGATTGGCTATTTGTTGCCACATTCACACTCTGTAGGCCACAGCATTAATCATAATACTAACTCGCAGAAAGAAAAAAAATAATAATTTGGTAAATGAAACTGCTAGACCTCAAAGTCAGTTTGAACTACAAGGTCAGTGGTTCAAACTCATCAGCTGCTCCTTGGAAACCCTATACAAGGTAGCTATGAGTAGAAACCAGTGTGACAGCTGTTAACAACAATGACAACGTTTTAATGGTCTAGGAGTCTTCTTAGTATTTATTAATAATATAAATTGAAAACATTTTGATTCTATTTCTATGAGTATTCCAGAACACTTAATTGTACTTTTGAGTAATCTGTACCTGGACCAAGAGGCAGTTGTTCGAACAGAGCATGGGAACACTGAATGTTTTAAAATTGGGGAAGGTGTGCAACAGGGTTGTGTTCTTTCACCATACTTGTTCAATCTGTATGCTAAGCAAATAATACGAGAAGCTGGGTTCTATGAAGGAAAATGTGGCATCAGGATTGGTGGAAGACTCATTAACAACCTGCGATATGCTGATGATACAACCTTGCTTTCTGAAAGTGAAGAGGACTTGAAACATATACTTATGAAGATCACAGAGCACAGTCTTTGATGTGGATTACATCTCAATGTTAAGAAGACAAAAATCCTCACCACTGGATCTATAAACAGCATTCTTATCAATGGAGAAGAGATTGAAGTTGTCAAGGACTTCCTTCTTCTTGGATCAACTATCAACACTCACGGAAGCAGCAGTCAAGAGATCAGACGACATAGTGCATTGGGCAAATCTGCTGCACAGGAACTTTTTAAAGTACTGAAGAGCAGAGATGTCAGCTTGAGGACTAAGGTGTGCCTGACCCAAGCCATGGTATTTTCGATAACCTCATATGGATGTGAAAGCTAGACAGTGAATAAGGAAGATCATAGAAGAATTGATGCCTTTGAGTTGTGGTGTTGTAGGAGAATACTGAAAGTGCCATGGACTGCCAAAAGAACCAATAGATCTGTTTTGGAAGAATTGCAACCAGAGTGCCCCTTGGAGGCCAAGATGGCTAAGCTTTGTCTCTCCTACTTTGGACACATTGTCCGGAGAGAACAGTCGCTGGAGAAGGATGTCATGCTGGGTAAGGTGGAGGGTCAGAGAAAAAGAGGAAGACCCCCAACGAGATGGATCAGCCAGGTGGCATCATTGATGGACTCAAGTGTGGCAGCGGTAGTGAGGATGGCCCAGGATCGGACATTGTTTCGTTCTGCTGTGCATGGGGTCGCTATGAGTCGGTTCCGACTCGATGGCACCTGACAACAAACAACAACAAGAATGCCTTAGCAGCTTTGCTTCCTAACAGTACAGTTGAGAATATTTTCCTTTTCCACTTACTCTTTCTTAAACTTTGGGGGAAAAAAAGAAAGAAAGTGTTCTCAAAGTCACAAAATGGAGTGAACTGTGTTTCAGAGCCTATATTAGTTCAATTCTGTTTGATCCCTGAAATAATAGCCTCTGTATGATTATTCTTAAATCACAAAGAAAGTTTCTTTTTTTAATAATGCTGGAAATAGAGATTTGATACTATGTTTACCTGTGTGTTTCTGACTTGCATATTCCATTCCTTCAGGCACTCCTCGAGTTCTTCCTATTTCTATTTAAGTTCTGAACCGATAATCATGTTGTATGAGCCAGTGTCCATGATTTATGAAAGACACTTTATAAGCACTGATGGCTAAAGATTTTCTGTTATACTCAAATAGGCTTTCAAAAAAAATTAATCTAATTCACTTTTCATTATGTACATAGTCATTATAGCATTGCATGCAATTAAGCATAAGTGATAAGCACTTCAAATAGATAACTTTATAATTAGTATTGCTTTCACGGAGTCAAGCTGCATTTGAAATTTTAGTTTTTCATGATGTCAATCTCCATAGTTTTTCATTATGTGTTAGAAAAATCAATAATTACCATTTCACTGATACCGTATACTGTTTCCCCACACCTCTGTCAGTTTATCATACTTTAGTGGCTTGTGTGTTGCTATGATGCTGGATGCTATGCCTCTTGTGTTTCAAGTATCAGCAGGGTTGTCCTTAGTGGACAGGTTTCAGCAGAACTTAAAGACTAAGAACAGACTGGAAAGAAGTAACAGATGGTTCACTTCTGAGCAATCAGCCCCTAAAAAGCTTCTGAGTAGCAGTTAAACACTATCTGATATAATGTCGGAAAATGAGCTCTTCATTGGTTTTTAATCAAATGGTACCTCTTAAAATGGTAATCACTGACCAATAATTTTGAAATAGTGTCTCTGTATTTCTTCCATCCTCTTCAGTTATTCCAGCCTAAGAAATGTTGAGCGTGTTCTTCCCTTTTGGTTTTTTGACTCAATGTCTTTGGACATTTTATTAATACTTGATTTTGTCTTCTCAAGCTGCCCTTTAAAATGTTCACTTCAGGTCATTTAATCAATCAATTTTTCCAGCTCCTTTAGCTTTTCTGTGTTCAAGAGAAAGGTTCAGAGACTTCTCTGACATCTATTTTGGTCTCTTCTTTCTTTCTTGTCTTTTTTTCTTTTCTTTTCTTTTTCTTTTTTTAAGTTTCTATTGTGGACTGAGTGATAGTTTACATGGGAGAACATTGGCTTTACACCATCATTTCATGGCAATCATTACAATCTCTGCCATGCATCATCATTCAACAGTATTTGCTTCCATTCCCTCTGTTTTTCTTTTTTTTTTGGGGGGGGGGGGGGGGGGGGGCTGAAGGGTGGAAAGATGTACATAAAAACACTCAGGAATATATAATAATTTAAACAACCAAAGGTCACATTCTGTGAGCCTGCCTCCAGGCTGCCAGCACCCAGTCACTCTTTTCCCATGAGTCCAGAATCCTCAGCTGCTCCCTCTCTCCATGTCCTCATCTCTGCCTCAAACTCTGGTGTCGCTGCTTCTCTAGATAGGGTCCCACACTCTGCTTGTGCTCTTCTTTCTTAATGGTCCTAGAGTCCTCTGTTTCTGTGCTGTAAGATTAACTATGCCTCCATTTTTGTTGCAAACCTTCTACCTTTACAGTTGTGACAGTAGCAATTAGTCATGAAAACAATTTCTCACTGTCGTATCATAAGAATCTTATCCCCATCTCTTTTCACCAGACCCATCTAGACAAGATGAAAACTATCTTTACCTGCACATTATTAAACTAAATTTCCTCTTGATAACTTGTAGGCCAGTCATTTAATGCATTTATCTCCCCTCATTTTAGGTAGCCAATGTTTAAGTTGCCCATCCCTATCTACCCTGTATACCCAGGGTTTAGGATTGATACTTGAAGTGAAGACTTCTTCCCTCTCAGTTGGTATTTTGAGAATAACCTCATATGCGTGCAAAAGCTAGACAGTGAATAAGGAGGACCATAGAAGAATTGATGCATTTGAGTTATGGTGTTGGAGGAGAATATTAAAAGTACCATGGGCTGCCAAAAGAACCAATAGACCCATTTTGGAAGACGTGCAGCCAGAGTGCTCCTTGGAGGCCAAGATGGTCAAACTTCGTCTCTCATACTTCGGACATATTGGAGAGACCAGTCGCTGGAGAAAGATATCATGTTTGGTCAAGTGCAGGGTCAGAGAAAAAGAGGAAGACCCCAATGAGATAGATTAGCCAAGTGGCAGCATTGATAGACTCAAGTGTGACAACAGTAGTGAAGTTGGCCCAGGATCAGGCAGTGTTCTGCTGTGCATATGATTGCTATGAGTTGTTACCAATTCGATGGCACCTAAAAACAACAACATCCATAAGTATAGGTCCAAGTTCATCAAATTGTAGCAATTTACATTCATTTCCTCGATCATTTTTAAAAATCTTCTTCTAGTCGAGTTCTGATTATCAAGCCATGGAGGATAGATCTGAAGGGTACTGTCTGCAAGTCTGGGCATTCTTGTACGTCTCCCCTCACATCATAGCAGCTGGATGCTTCACTCGTCACAGAAGGACAAATTCTCTCAACCTGCCATTCCTCTTCTCTCTCCCATCTCCAGGTCTATGGGAGTCTATGAAATGTGGCTGAACTCAGCCCATTTCTTCATTGCTGCCTTTCCCCTTTTTCCACCAGTAGCCCAACGTGGTCACCAACAAATTTACATGCCTGTTTATGTGTTCCCTTTGAGTTTCAGTCTTGGAGGGAGGTTTGTCCTGAAGGGACTTGGTTGCTTGCCTTGATGACTAACTGGAGAACAACTTGCTTGTTCTGTAGTAGCCAACCATACTGCAATTTTTGTTTTGGATTTTTCCTGCTGATCTTTCTTTGAAGATGAGTTTTTTATTGCTCTAGCTGTTTCAGGCTGGTCTGCTTGTCCTTTCTAGTGGGAATGTCCCACCTCAGAAGGTTCTGGATTGGTCTCAGAAATCCACCTAAGGTCATATACACTATTTCATTGGGCAAGTTCTAGAACCCTTTTTCGGTATTACAGTTATAGGCTGAAGATGAGTTTATAAGCTTTGTGTAATCATGTCTCCTGACATTGCTTTCTATCCCACTCAAGTGGCTATTTTACAATAGTAGGCAAGGGAAACCAATATTCATATGTCAGTCAAGCATCTTAACGTTATTTCCCCTCTTCAGACTATGCCTTGATCCCTGTATCACAGACCCCTGTTGTTCCGAGATTGAGTTTACATCACTATTTACTTCTGTCCCATTTAACCCATGCAAACCTGCCTCAGGGTTCCCCTATCTTCCTTATTCTTCCACTCCTCCTCCCCCTTCTTGTGTATTGCCCTCCCTAGCACCCAAACTAAGATATGTCTATCCACTGCCCTGTGCTCTACCATCCCCTCCCTCCACTCCCACCAGTAACCAACTAAGAATTTTTTGTTGTTGTTGTTTTCCCCTTTTAGTATGGGTATCTTTTCTTAAGCATTTACAATAATGGTCTTATGCAGTATTTCTCCTTTTGTGACTGACTAATTTCACTCAGCATAATGTCCTCAAGGTTCATCCATGTTATGTGGTGGCTTGCAGTTTCCTTGTTATTCTGCAAGGTAGCATAATTTTCCATTGTGTGTATGTATCAAAGTTTGTTTATCCAATCTTCCATTGATGGGTGTTTAGGCTGTCTCCATCTTTTTGCTATTGTGAATATTGCTGCTATGAACATTGGTGTGCATGTATCTATTCATGTTATGGTTTGCATTTCTTGTGGATATATTCCAAATAGAGATATTGCTGGATATGCTTTATTTCTATTTCAAACTTTCTGAGGAACCACCATACTCTTTTCCAGGGTGGTTGCACTATTTTGCATTTCCACAAGCAGTGTAGTAGGGACCCCGTCTCTCCACATCCTCGCCAGCATTTATTGTCCTCTGCTTTTTTGAACTTCACTGTTATTGCTGGTGTTAGATATCTCATTGTTCTTTTGATTTGCATCTCTCTAATGGCTAATGATCGTGAACATTTCTTCGTCTTTCTTGTCTTTTTAATGAACATTTGCTTTTTCATATTTGATGTTCTTGATGCCATCCCATAATTCTCCTGGTCTTCAATCAGGTACTGTTTAATGCATCAAATCTCTTCTTGAGATGGTCTCTAAATTTAGGTGAAATATACTTAAGGCCTTATTTTTGCTCTTGTGGATTCACTTAATTTTCTTCAGCTTCAGGCTGAACTTGCTTATGAGTAATTTATGATCTATTCCATAGTCGGCCACTAACTTTATTTTAACTGATGAGATTGAGCTTCTCCATTGTCTCTTCCCACAGCTGTAGAGTCAGTTTGATTCTTTAGTTTGATCTTTAGTCAGTATGTTCAATCTGGAGAAGTCCATGTGTACAGGCACCATCTGTGTTGTTAAAAAAAAAAAAAAAAATTTGTCATGAAGAAGTCATTGGTCTTTCAAAATTCTATCATGTAATCTCCAGCATTGTTTCTATCATCAAGGCCCTATTTTACAACTACTAACCTTTCCTCCTTTTTTTTTTTCCCAACTTTTGTCTTCCAGTCAAAATATATCTTGCTTGAATGTTTGATCAATTTCAGCCTGAGGAAGCTGGTAGAATTCTTCAATGTCATCCTCATTGGTTTTAGTGGTTTGTGCATTACTCTAAATAATAGTGATATTAAGTGATCTGCCTTGTGCTGTTGTTGTTGAGGGCCTTTACGTCATTTCTGACTCATAGCGACCCTGCGTAGAGTTATCATGGAGCAACTGGTGGGTTTGAACTGCTGACTTTGTGGTTCAAACTGAACTTTCAGTCCAGTGCTAATTCTACAGTGCTGCACCAGGACTCCTTCTAGAAATATGGATATTATACTATCACAGACAGCATTGGACTTCAAGATAATTCTTGAACTAATCTTGTAGAAGATGAATGCAACACCATTCCTCTTGAGTTTGCTCTTTCTGGCAGCGTAAACCATAAGATTGTTTGATTCAAAATTGCTCAAAACTGTTCATTTCAGCCCACAAATGCCTAGGATATTGATCTTTATGCTTTCTATTTCACTTATAATAACTTCCAATTTACTTAAATTCATACTTCATACATTCCATGTTCTGTATTTTAATGGAGGTTTGTGTAATACCATATCAGCAAATGAAGGTCCCAAAAGCTTTTCTTCATTTTCATCATTCAGATCAAATCTACCTTGAAGAGGTAGCTCTTCCCCAGTCATATTCTGAGTGTCTCCCACCCTGAAGGGCTCATCTTCTATCACCACATCAACAATGTTCTGCTGTTATTCATAAGCTTTTCAGTGATTAACCATTCAGAAGTGGTCTGCCTCTACTTTGAGTCTTCTTAGGCTGGAAGCACTGCTGAAACCTGTCTATTATAGGTGACCCCACTGATATTTAAAATACCAATGGTATAGTTTCCAGCTTGACAGCAACACACAAGCCACCACAATGTGACAAACTGACAGCTGAGTTGTGGCTTATTCTCATTAGTCTCATTTGAGTAACTCAAAAGATGTCTAATTAAAGCAATAACTTCTGAATTCAAGGCAGACGGGTCAATTTAGTAGGTTATAGCAAGTCCATTTGAGAATCTCAAAGGGGTAATTTTGAAAGACTTTTTGAAAGACACAGAACAACCATGATAGCTTATAATGAAGAAATTTGAAAACTGCATTGGTGAGAAAAATCCTCGGGAAGCTGTGCTAAGGAATTATTTTACATCTGGACTACTTACCTGATGATTCTTCAATGCTAGGAAGAGCTATCTCAGGAGAATTTTGTTGGGAAACCTTACGCCATCCACCCTACTGTCCAAATCTTGTTCATTCAGATTTTGTTGTGTTTCAAAAACTCAAAAAACATTGAAAAGAACTATGATTTTTTAGTCCTTCTCGAGGATGCCAAAATTGGCATTTTGACATGGTGTAACTCAAATTGCATGGAATACTTTGGGAAGGAATTAGAGAATTGGAAATTTCACCATTAGAAGTGTATAGACCTAGCAGGAGGATATTTTGAGAAACAATAGTTTCACATTCTGATATTTTTGCTTAATGAAGTTTTCTATATTTTTGTAGCAATACTTTTTGGCATATATGTATATATATATGCACATGTATATGTAGAGTCTTTGTGTGGCACTGTGGGTTAATACACTGGACTGCAAAGTTGTTTGAACTGTAAGGTTGGCAGTTAAGCTCACCAGCCACTCCTCTGAAACCCTATACAAGGTTGCTATGAGTCAGAACCGACTCTATGGCACTTAACAACAACATATGTATATATATGGGATGGGGCACTAAAGGATATGTTGTTGTTGTTGTTAAGTGCCGTCGAGTCGGTTCCGACCCATAGCGACCCTGTACAGGGTTTCCGAGGGTGTAAATCCTTACCGGAGTAGAAAGCCTCATCTTTCTCCCGCGGAGCGGCTGGTAGTTTCGAACCGCTGACCTTAAGGTTCGCAGCCCGATTCGTAACCACTACACTCAATAAATACACACACACACACACACACACACACATATGTTATTGAAAACCAAAATGAAAGCAATGTAATGAGTGCTTATCAGGAAGATATCAGGTGTTATCAACTGTTTCAAATGCAGCTGAGATATGATGTAAGATGAAAACTGAGAAAATATCATTTATTTTTATGGAGGATATTGGAGACCTTTACATGAGCAGTTTCTGTGAACCAGTGAATGTGAAAGTTTCATGGAATGGATTTAAGATAGGATCAGAGAGGAGAAAAGACTGGGAATGAACAAATGACTTTTGGTCTGTTTGTTTCATTTTCTTGAAAAAGGAACAAATAAATTGGGCAATAGAAGCTGTTAGAAAAAGTGAAATTGTGATGTTTTTCATTGTAAGTGGGGAAAAAATAAAATCATATCCACATCCTGGGAAGAGCTAATCCTAACATCAACAAAATGTATAAAGGATCAGATTTGTTGTTGTAGTTAAGTTGCCATCAAGTATCATAATGATCCTGTGTAGGGTTTCTGAGGAGCAGCTGGCAGATTTGAACTGCCCACCTTGTGGCTCAAACTGACCTTGCAGCCCAGTGCTTATCCTACGGTGCCACAACATGAATCCAAAGGATGGTAGTAGTGTTTATGTGCCGTGGAATCAGTTCTGACTCATAACAACTGTGTACAGGGTTTCCGAGGCTGTAAATCTTTATGGGAGTAGCAAGCCTCATCTTTCTCCTGCAGAATAACTGGTAGTTTCAAACTGCTGATCTTGAAATTACCAGCCAGACTCATAACCATTACTATAGCAGAGCTCTTTTATCCAAAGGATAAAACAGTATATATTTTAATTTGTAAGGGCCGTGCACTTTTATCTCGGAGGCAACTTTTCAACTCTGCCTTTTTGTTTTAAAAATAGTCATAGAAAATGTAGAAAACAAATTAGCATAGCTGTATGTCAGTAAAATTTAATTTATAAAAGACAGGGGGACTCTAATTTGCCAACCTTCAATGTAATGGGCATAGAAATGATGATTAGGAGAAGAAATGAATAACAGCTGAAATAATAGGTGAAAAAGACTGGGCTATGGTCCACAGGAGAAGGAATCTCAATGATAAGTTTAAGTTTGAGAATCAAGAATAACAAAAATATGTGTAGATGGTTGTTGTTGTTTTTAAGTGTTGTTGAATCAACTATGACACATAGTGACCATGTATAGTGTTTCCAAATAGCAGCTGGTGGGTTTGAGCTGCTGATCTTGTGATTTGCAGTCCGGTGCTGACCCTACCACACCACTAGGATTCTAGATGGTTAGAAGCATTGAAAAATAAATAAATAAAAAGTTATGCAGTCACTGCCTACTCATGGTGACCCCGTGTGTGTTAGGTTTTTCAGTGGAGGTTTTTTTGAGAAGTAGATTCCTAGCCTTTTGACCACAGCACAATAGATACACTTGAACCTCAATGTAGAGTTTAAATCTGTGGACAATCTCTTCTGATTGTTTCCATTTTCTCAGTGGAGTAGGAAGCAAGTTCATCATATGCAAGTGAGAATTAGAAAGGAAGTTTGGAAACTTAAGAGAAACTGTATAAAATAGTTGCATGAGAGATCTGAAAAATAATTGAGCTAAGGAAATAATCATGTTGTTGGTAAGCACCATAGAGTTGTTTCTGACTCATCGTGACCCTGTATAGAGTTTTCAAAGCTGTAAATTTTTGCAGGATTAGATAGCCTCGTCTTTCTCCTATTGAGTGTCTGGTGAACTGAAACTACTGACCTCATGACTTGCAGTCCCATGCTTATCCTGTAGAGCCATGAATTAAATTCTTAATAAAACACTCAGCTCTCAAATTGGGATCTTTAAGGTATTTTTTTTTCACAGTGCATTTTGATTTTCATACATTCTGATGTATAATAGTGTTTTGTTTTTTTCCTGAACTACCAGCTCAATATATAGCAAATACCATCATATTTTAAATCATTTAGCTCAATCTTCAAAACTCTGATTTCTTTTCCTCCTGAGAGAAAAGGGAAAACAATAGTATTGTCACAATCCATTAGTGCCCCTATTTTTAGACAGAAGAATCAGTCCCACATTCTATCCAGATATTTTTGTAGTTTAGCAAATCTTATTCCTGTTAGAAATTATCTGTGCAATGAACATGCTCCTGTCGCTTCATCTTTATTTCATGTACTTATCATATTGAATCCTTATTTGCTCTGTGAGCTTGCTAACTTTCCCTGCAATGATGCATTTGCTCTAAAAGAGTTCAGATGTAATGAAATGTATTATGTCCAATATTTGTCTAATATTATGCTACCAATGGAAAATAAATTATTGAAATGGAATGCATTCACATTGATTGCTGTGAAGGTTACACATGGATTGGTAAATCAAAACAAGCCTTCAAAAGATAGAAAATCAATTGATGTGTCAAATATAAAAGGCATACATGGTGAAATCAACTACTGAGTTGACATTTTTCCTCTCAAAATAATTTAATTTACCAAAATTGAAAGAATTTGTGAGTCTGAACATAAGATATTAAGCTAAAAAGTAGAACACCAAGCAGATTGATTATATATTTTATTAAGAATGCTTTACAAACATATAAAACAAAGTAGTTTCGAAGAAATATATATATAATTTCTCCTCTAGACCAATCACAGAAAATTTCTAAAAGACCATATTATTAGCATATGCACTTAAATATAAATATTAAATATGTGTGCAGAGTTAATAAAGATGTTTGTTTTTCCTCTACAGAACTGTCGCCCAGTTGCGAAGAGTTGAATTGTCAATATAAATGTGCAATTGTCAGAAATAGTACAAGCTGCTACTGTGAAAATGGATATGAAGTAAAAGAAGATGGAAGAAGTTGTAAAGGTAAATATAACATGTACCTCTCTATTCTAATTTTATTTCTTTATTGAGGCTTGTTGTTAAGTGCAGAGGAGTTGGTTATCAGTCATGTTGTTATTGTTAGGTGTCTTCTTGTTGGTACTGACTCATAGCAACCCTATGCACAGTAGAACAAAACACTGCCCCATCCTTGGCCAACCTCATAATCATTGCTACGTTTGAGCCCATTGCTGCTGCCACTGTGTCAATTCATTTTGTTTGGGGTCTTGCTCATTTTCTGTGACCCTCCACTTTATCAAAAATTATATCCTTCTCCTGGGGCTGGATCCTATTGATAACAAATCCCAAGTATGAGAGAAGAAGTCTAGCCATCCCGGCTTCCAAGGAACATTCTCCTAGCACAGTTCTATTTGTTCTTTTAGCAGTTCATGATTCTTTGAATATTCTCCAACACAGTAACTCAAATGCATAACTACTTCTATAGTCTTCCTTATTCACTTATTCACTGTCAGACTTTCATATGCATATGAAATACCATGGCTTGGGTCGGGCACACCTTAGTCCTCAAATTGACATCTTTGCTCTTCAACACTTTGCAGAGGTCTTGTGTAGCAGATTTGCCCAATGCAATACATCGATTAATTTCTTGACTGCTGCTTCAATGAGTGTTGACGGTTGATCCAAGCAAAATGAAGTCTCACTTGTTTCACACATAGTGACCCTGTATAAGATTTCCAAAGAGTCACTGGCAGATTTGAACCACTGACCTTTCAATTTGCAGTACAACATTGATGCTTCCTTAATAAGAATTGTAATAAGCTGTCTTTGAACACCTGCCATATACTCTGTTGTTGATAAGTGCTATCAGTGTGGTTCTGACTCATAGCTAGCTACCCTGTACAGAATTTCCAAGGAGTGGCTTGTAAGCTTGAACTGCCGACTTTGCAGTTCAAACCAACTTTGCAGTTCAGCACATTAATCCACAGTCATATATTCTACAAAGTTCTAATATTAACAAATTATTAGATTATTTCTTTATTCCTTGAGATATAATAATTTGCACTCCCATAAGCAAACACATACATAAGCATTGCAGATATGCATTTATCCTGTGGTGTCACTAGTGAGACATGGAGGTATAGAGGGTTCCATTGATACAGTCAAAGTGGGTGACACCAAAATGAGTTCTGGGTATTTGTTGGTTTTGGCCATGGCAGCGGACCAGCCAGTGCCCCAATGTCATATGGGAAGAGGCTGCAAAAGCAGCACTGTCACTAGGGTTAGCGTCATCATTACCAAGTGAGTAACTCATCACCCTCATACCAGACCATCTGTCAGTCAAGAGTTTGGGTGGGTGTGTCACAGCACTCACCATTGGGCTGAGGAAAGCGTCTCTGCTTGGGCAGATGGGAGCGAGGAGGCGCTACAAAGGTCCAAATGGGTCAGGGCAAGGAAGGTGGGTGGAGCACGTGGAAGAGCACTTAATTGAATTGAGCTCTTCAATTTCTCTACATCTTAGTTAAATGTACAAAAACACTAGTAAGGATTACGCAGTGATTATTTGGGAGGTCATCAATGGTAGAGGGTCTCTCTCTCTCTCTTTTTTAAACTACTCTCCATTGTCATAACCTGTTGCCAATTCATCAATTTGGACTCATATTCTGACCAATTTCTAAGATTTTAGTTTTCAAGGAGGCAAATTACCACAGCTTTCTTCTGTGAAGTGGTTGATGGATTTGAATAGTTAGCAGCCTAGTGCTTAATCATTACATCCTCAATACTCCTTTTTTGATGTTTCCAAGACATTCTCTGTCCTTAACAGAAGTAAAAAAAGACAACATTATAAGTAAATGATATGCCTGTTCCTTTGTGGCCATTTTTGAGGATTTATATCAATGTGACAGCAGTACTTGCTAGCTAAGGAGAAAGAACAGAATACATCATTAATCATATTGCTCTCCTAGATAGCATAATCATATCACAAGAACAGAAATAGAAGCCAATAATATTGAAGCTGAAAATCTGTGAAAGTGGATAAGAATCATTATTGCCTCCAGGGGCTCTACTTTACCATATTCAAGATTTAATTTATTTTACTATGACTTGATTTAGCTGTTCTTTATCTTCAAAAGTACTTACTTCAAACAAACTAGCTATGAACCCAGGCTATTACTTAAACCTAAAGAAACACGAAAATAAGCAAATTAATGTCATACAAATGCACCAATTCCCAATTTAAATGGTTCCTTGTGCTACGGGGCAATCATCTTGATTTCTCATTCTAAAATTCCTTTTTAAACCTGAGTTCACCTGGAAGTGGACCTGGAAACAACAATTCATGTGAATTTTTATTTTTTAATGGTTTGTTTATTGTTTTTTATTGGTGGTGTTCCTGGTGCTTTTCCTCCTCTTGATAGTGCAGTGGGAGACTATGCAGGAAAGAAAAGAAAGCCAATAAAGTTTGAACTATTAAGTCCTCTACCACAATAGTTGATTAAGGTTAAATGCATAGCAAAACTCTCTTATGAGAGGGAAGGTAACTGGTATATTGCATTTATACACCATTTTCCAAGGAATAATTGGTTGTGTGCTGGGGCTAGCCCCATCTCTCTTTGATTTTGGACAACCCTGGTACTGACAATGCTTCTAAGAACTGATGTTTTGGGGAAGAGTTACAGGCACAGATGAACATCCCTGCAGATGTAGGATCACACAGGATGGTCTGAGGGGTATGGACAGAAAACATCTGCTTCTGCTCCCTTGGTCACTCCCTTACAATTTGATCCCAAATCATCCTTTTTTTCCCCTCTCAAGTTGCCTTCTTTGTTTTTGTTTGTACTTATTCCCTTCAGTATCCATCAATGGCCTTATTTTTCTAAAACAGATTTTCTAAGTACCATTGATACTAATTTCATCAATTTATTCACTCACCTACTTTTTAGGTACATTTGTAGCAACTCCAGCTTCTTTAACTATCATTTCAAATCAGGAAGTTTTGCTAATTGATTTTTTTTTCCCATTTGTATTCAGAATCCCATGTAATTAACCTTTTGTTTTAACTTAGCCATTCATTTACCATCTCTTTCTTATGTATCTTTAAACACTGCCTTCTGATTTACTTCTTCTGCAGGTATGTCTTCTGTACTAAAAGAAAACAAACATTCTCTCTCTCTCTCTCTCTCTCTCTCTCTCTCTCTCACACACACACACACACACACACACACACGCACACACAAGACACAAAATCAACGTCTCTGGATCTTGCCTCTTCCTTTAGTTATCCTTTCGTTACCTACTTTTCTTTATCGTGCTGAGATCTTTAACAAATTGACTGCATTTACTATGTCAGTTAAGTTATGTCCAGTTATTTTCAATTCATTGTTTCCTGGTTTCTAGTACTACAATTTAAGGTGCTCTGGTAATGCAGTGGTTATGAGTTGGGCTTCTAACTTCAAGGTCAGCAGTTTGAAACTGCCAGCTGTTTTGAGGGCAAAAGATGAGGCTTTCTGCTCCTGTAGAGATTTACAGCCTTGGAAACCCTATTCAGGATCACTATGAGTTGGAACCAACTCCAAGGCATACCCCCACCAATCCTAGAATTTAAGTGAAGTAGCTTTAAGTATCTCTTCCTCCTTAATATCTGTTGAAGACTTGTTTGTTGTTATGTGTCATCTGATTGATTCAGACTGGTAGCAACACCAGCACAGAGCAGAACTGTACTATAGGGTTTCCAAAGCAGGATAATGCACTGCACTGCAAGGTTGATTTGAACTGCATGACCACTACCTGATCCTCGGAAATCCTATACAGAGCTGCTACGAGTCAGAACTGATGCAACAGCACTTAGCAACAACATTAACAATCTTTAAGGGAGCAGATAATCTTTTCTGCCATGAAGCCACTAAAAGTTGACCCACTAATCTTTCAGTTAACAGCTGGGAGCTAAACAATTGTATCACCAGGGCTCCTTAGAGACTGGATAAAACCCTTAATTTCATTTCATAAGGACTTTTAAGAAGGAATCCTGGTGGGTCAGTGATTACACTCTCAACTTCAAACCAAAGATCTATAGTTTATTTTTAGTTGTTTAGTCAAATCATTTTATAAACTCAGATCAATATATGCTTTTCACTTAATATTCTTCCATAAATCCCAACTGATTACTTTTCTAGGCTCCTATTAAAACTAGATTATGTTTATATTATAAGTTATTGTAATTATACGTCACTAGACTTGCCTCAGGAGCCTTAGTGTGACACTGCAGGATAAGCACTGTGCTATACTAACTGTAAAGTTGGAAGTTCAAACCCACCAGTGGCCCCTTGGAAACCAATAACAATAGATTTGCATCAAGGAAGGAGGGCTCTGGAGCTATAGGATAACCACTGGGATCACCAGGAGTTGGAATAAACTTCATGGCAGTCTTTGTTTGTTTGTTTTCAGTTTAGACTTGCCTCAAGGAGCCCTGGTGGGTTATGCACTGGACTGCTAACAATACTGGAGAAAGGTGATGCTGCCTGGTCCCATAAAAATTTGCAGTCACAGAAACCCTCATGGGGTAGTTAGAAACCTCATGGGGCAGTTCTACTCTGCCATTGAGTCAGGATTGACTCAATGGTAATGGGTCTGTTTTTGCTTGCATTTTGTTTGCTTTTCTAATAGACTTTCCTCACTTTGGAGTAGTGACCATATTGTTTCTACTCTGGTTTTAGTAGTAAAGGATTAGCATAGTACTTGGTGCAAAAGATAGACTAAACCTGCATTTTCTTAAATAATAACTTCTGACTTCTTACTTTTGACCATCAAGTCAATACGGACTCACAGTTATGCTATAGGACAGGGTAGAACTTCCCCATGAGGTTTATATCATTAATTCTTCAGAATTATTCTTCAGAAACAGATACCTACATCTTTTTTTTATACAGCAGTTGGTGGGTACAAATCAACCATTTTGGAATAAGCCAAGCTCTTATTCACTGTGCCACCAGATTTCATTAAATCTATTAATTATTAAGAATCTCTGAGTATTTACTGTTTGTAGAAATGTTAAGAAAATGCTGGAATAAGTAAATATAGGGAGGGAGGGGAAGTTGAAAATCAGTTGTAGAGAAAAGTGAGAGACAGTAGAAGGAGGACCACAGGTATTAAAATAAAGTTAAATTAAGATGAAATTTCTTATTTCAAGAGTGCATAATAAGGGTGGTTTACATTACTACAGAACTCCTGTTTAATCTGCTGATTGAAAACAAAGTTACTAACAAATATTATCTGGGGTGCATTTTGCACCATTGGAAAAAGTATCCAAGGTTGTGTGTTTGCCCCACAAATGCAATAAACTCTTTGATATTAAGTTTGATCTTGTGTCTGTGTAAATAAAACTTTGATATTAAGTTTGGTCTTGTATTTGTACAAATATAAGGCCACAATTGATTTGATGTCCTGTTTGTATGGTTTTGAAAAAGCTTAGTGAAGTTGGTACTTACTTTTTACAGAAATAGACCTTTTTCAAAGTTTGACAAAAATATTTTCTTCAAGGAGAAAAGAAAAGAAAATGCCCGAGAACAGTTACTTAGAATATATTCCAATTTTTTTTTTTTTTTTTAGATCACGATGAATGTGCTGTTTATGGTACATGTAGCCAGACCTGCATAAATACACATGGATCTTATGCATGCAGTTGTGTGGAGGGCTATATATTACAACCAGACAACAAGTCTTGCAAGGCTAAAAATGGTAAGTTATGATATTGCATGTCCTTCCAGAATGTTTTTGTTTCGTTTTCATATTTCCTTTTAATTAATATTGTAGTAGGGCTATATGGGTCTTGGAGGCATAGATTTTCCTTCATTTTAATACACTGATCCATACTTAGAAATCCAGAGCAGTTCTTTCAGGTGACACTGATCATTATAAAACTCCATCCATTACAGGAAGTTTCTAATTAGCAAGAACTAGTTCAAAGAAATGGATTAATTGAACTTTCCATCTTTCTCCTAAAGTACCAAAATAGATTCCTTACTGGTTTCTGTGCACTTCTGGTTTTGCTTCCAAAACTCATGTTCAATATGCTAAAGTTATCTACTAAAATATAAAGTAGCTCTCCAAATGACTTATGCTCACTTTGAAAATAAAATTCAAATTTCTCATAGTAACAATAAATATGTGATACTTTGGACAAGCTATCAGGAGGGATCAGTCCTTAGAAAGGACATCATGCTTGGTAAAATGGAAGGTCAATGAAAAAAAAAAAAAAGAGAAAGATTCCCAGTGAGATGGATTGATACAGTGGCAGCAGCACAGTTGCAGGACCTGGCAGTGTTTTGTGCTGTTGTGCAGACGGTCACTATTAGTCAGAACTGACATGACAGCATGTAACAGCAATGGCAATCATTTGCCTGTTAATTCTTTCTGCTCTTCTCTCCTTCCATCTTAACACAGCAGTCACTCTGGTTTCCTTGTCCTTTTCTAACCACATTTCTCTTGCCATGAAATCTTTCCTCTGCTATTCTATCTAACCGCATTGTGTTTCTTTATGATATTCATATGAATGGCTCCTTGTCTTGGTCCCCTAGAGCAGGCTCCCATAACAAAATACCACAATGTATTTGACTATAAAGAACACAATTTTACTGTTTCTCAGTTCTGTAGACTAAAAGTCCAAATTCAGGACAGTAGTAGAACCATTCATTCTCTGTCTGATCTAGGGGATGATCCTCCCTTGCCTCTTTCATCTTCTGCCTTTTCTCAGTGTTCCCTGGCTTTTAGATGCACCCTCCCATGGTGTGTTTCCCCCCTTTATATCTCTGTCTCCTTTTTTATAACATGCTTACAAAGAGATTTGGCTCCATCCTACTCTGGCATGACCTTTCATTAACTCACAACATCTTCAAAAAAAGTCCATGTTTCCTAACAAGGCCTGTTTCACAGATACAAGGGTTAGAACTTTATGATATCTTTTTTGGGGTGACAGTTTAATCCATAATACTCCCTCTCATTCAAGTCTCAGATATGGTATCTACATTCAGAATGAGCTTCCCTGTCCATTGTCTTTCATGGGGTACACTCCCTGCATTGCTTTCTTCTTTCCCACGTCATTCATGCATATACCTCTTCTTCGTCACTATCTCATTTCCCAGTTTAATTTTTTGTACAGAAATACCATCTGAAATGGGCTCATTTGTGGAAGGAATGAAGGAAAAAGGGAAGGAACGAAGGGAGGGAAGGAAGGAAATGAAGGAAGGACAAAGAAAGAAAGGAAGGAAGAAAGGAAAGAATTAACTTAATCAAACTACATATTGCATTGGGCAGCACTGCTATGGAACTATAAGCTAAGCACTGACCAAAGGTCAATTTAAACTGCAAGGTTAGTAGTTCTAACTCACCAGTCACTCCTTGAAAACCCTCTACAGGATAACAATGAGTTGAGAACCTACTTCATGACACTTAACAACAACAAAATGTTAAAGAGCAAAGATGTCACTTTGAGACCTAGGTGAGCTTGTTTCAGGGTGCAGTGTTTTTGGCCTTGTATAAAGCCAAATATTACAATAAAATGTGCAAAGATCTGGAATCAGAAAACCAAAAAGGAAGAACACGTTCAGCATTTCTCAAGCTGCAGAAACTGAAGGAAAAATTCAAGCCTCGACTTTGGTTATTGAAAGATTCTCTGGGCAAATTATTGAATGATGCAGAAAGCATCAAAAGAAGATGGAAGGAATACACAGAGTCACTGTACCAAAAGCAAATGGTTAATGCTCAACCATTTCAAGAGGTAACATATGATCAAGAACCAACGATACTTAAGGAAGAAGTCCGAGGTGCATTGAAGAAATTGTCAAAGAACAAGGCACCAGGAATTGATGAAATAAAAATTGAAATCTTTCAAGAAAGTGAGGCGGCACAGGAGGCACTCACTTATCTCTGCCAAGAAATTTGGAAGACAACTATCTGACCGACTGATTGGAAGAGATCCATATCTGTGCCCATTCCAAAGAGAGGTGACCCAACAGAATGTGGAAATCATCGGACATTCTCTTTGATGTCCCATGCAATTAAATTTTGCTAAAGGTAATACAGAAATGGCTATCATCATACATTGACAGAGGACTTCCAGATGTTCAAGCCAGATTCAGAAGAGGCTGTGGAACGAGATATATCATTGCTAATGTCTAATGGATCTTGGCTGAAAACAGAGAATATCAGAAATATGTTTACCTGTTCTTTATTAACTAAGCAAAGGCTTTTGATTATGTGGATCATGACAAGCTATGGAAAACATTGTGAAGTATGAGTATTCTGGAACACTTAATTGTGCTCATGAGGGATCTGTACTTGGACCAAGATGCAGTTGTTCAAACAGAACATGGGAACACTGAATGTTTTCAAATTAAGAAAGGTGTACAACAAGGTTGTATTCTTTCACCATTCTTATTCAACCTGTATGCTGAGCAAATAATCTGAGAAGCTGGGTTCTATGAAGAAAAACATGGCATCAGGATTGGAGGAAGATTCATTAACAACCTGCGATATGCAGATGATACAACTCTCCTTGCTGAAAGTGAAGAGGACTTAAAATCTTTACTGATGAAGATCAAAGAGCACAGCCTTCGGTTTTGATTACATCTCAATGTAAAGAAAACAAATATCCTCTCCACTGAATCAATAAACAACGTTCTCAAGAGAAACGATTAAAGTTGTCAAGTACTTCCTTCTTCTTGTATCAACTATCAACACTCACAGAAGCAGCAGTCAAGAAATCAAATGACATATTGCATTAGGCAAATCTGCTGCACAAGACCTTTTTAAAGTGTTGAAGAGCAAAGATGTCAGCTTCAGGACTAAGGAGCGCCTGACCCAAGCCATGGTATTTTCAATAACCTCATATGCATGTGAAAGCTGGACAGTGAATAAGGAAGACCATAGAAGAATTGATGTGTTTGATTTATGGTGTTGGAGGAGAATATTGAAAGTTCCATAGGCTGCCAAAAGAACCAATAGATCTGTTTTGGAAGAAGTGCAACCATAGTGCTCCTTGGAGACC
This sequence comes from Chrysochloris asiatica, assembly GCF_000296735.1. NCBI lineage: Eukaryota > Metazoa > Chordata > Mammalia > Afrosoricida > Chrysochloridae > Chrysochloris > Chrysochloris asiatica. The sequence continues at coordinate 23,143,219 of NW_006408530.1, forward strand.
AAGATGGCCATACTTCGCCTCTCACATTTCAGACATATTGTCAGTAGGGACCAGTTGCTGGAGAAGGATATCGTGTTTGGTAAGGTGGAGAGGGTCAGAGAAAAAAAGGAAGACCCCCAACGAGATGGGTTGGCCAAGTGGCAGCATCAATGGACTCAAGTGTGGCAACAGTAGTGAAGTTGACCCAGGATTGGGCAGTGTTTCATTCTGCTGTGCATAAGGTCGCTGTGGGTTTGTACTGACTCGATGGCACCTAACAACAACAATGCTTTTGAAAGCTGCACCATGAGTAAGGAAGACCAGAGAAGAATTAATGAATTTGAACTATACTGTTGATGAAGAATATTGAAAGTACCATAGATTACCAGAAAAATGAATAAATCTGTCTAGGAAGAAATACTTTCAGAATGCTCCTTGGAAAGGAGGATGCTGAAACCTAATCCCATCTATTTTGGACATTTTAAAAGCAAGGACCAGGCCATGGTGAAGGACATCATGCTTGTAAAAGTGGAGCATAGTGAAAAAGAGGAAACCCTCCAACACGATAGTTTGATGTGTCAAACTGTAACACGGAACTCAAACATAGCAATAATTATTAGGATGGCACAGGACATGGTAATGTTTCTTTCTGTTGTGAATAGTGTCACTATGAGTTGGAATCTTCTGGAGGGTGTTTATCTATAAACAACAACAACATATGAACTCCAATGTATAGTGTTCCAATTTCAGGTTTCAAAATTGCTCTTCTTTTCTTTTTATTTGCAAATAAAGCTTATCGTTTCTAAACTGTGTTTAGCCTATAGTGAACACTCAGTAACTATTGTTGATTTACTAATAAAATAAACTTGGGATGTGCTAGTAACAATAAACCAAAGCTAATTTTTTGTTGGCTGAATTCACTTGGGAATAATTTAGAAAGATATTATACATGATATTCCACCTGGCTTCTATTAACTTCTCCAATATAAGTTTCTGTTTCATGCAGTTTCAAATTATGATGTATTGGTAAATTAATGAATCCCCTCCCCCTTCATTAGCAATTATTAAGCTAGACTTGGATGGAAGTCTGTTCTGAAGCCAGAGAAAGTGCAGTATTGAATCATTTCAGCAAGCTGCTGCTGAATCCCTTTACACATGAGTTTATGTTATAATTTCTAACAATTTCCTTGAGACAGTGTGTTTAATTATATGTTTTTTTGTTGTTATTAAGGACTGTCTAGTGGTTTTGAATCATAGTGATGCTGTATAGGGTGTCTGAGGAACCACTAGTGTGTTTGAAACATTGACCTGTGGTTCAAACTAACCTTGCAATCCAATTCATTAGGCTGCAGCACCACACCAGGACTCCTAATTACATGTGTGTGTGTGTGTTTATGTGTAAGTACATGTAATTACATATACATACATATACAAACCACAAAAAAGGAGTATTTTCTGCTTCTTAGCTTACTTCTTTTTTGTTGTTGTTGTTGTAAGTTTTTCTTGTGAGATTTGCATGGAAGAATATCAGTTTTACATTCATCCTATCATATTTAATTTCATTGCAATGATTACAATGCCACCATGCATCATCAAATAACCAAACGGTACACCCCACAGTCCCATCTCCCAGCTGTCAGCTCATAGCCCCTCTCCCTTCCTGAGTTCAGCCCCTCTCCCTCCCTAACTGCTCCATCTGTCCATGTTACCATCTCTGTCTCCATCCCTGGTGTCTCTGCCTCTCTGAGAAGGGTCCTGCTCTCTGCTTTTCTCACTTGATGGTCCCAGGAACCTCCACTCCTGGGCTGCAAAATCAATCTCTCTTCTCCTTTTGTCAAAAAATATCTACCTCTATATTTCCTACACTCACAGTAGGTCCTGATGGCAATTATTCACTATTGTATCACAAGAGTCTTATCCCCATTTCCTTTCGCCAGCCTGGTCCCAACAGATTGGAAATCATTCAGTTGAGATTTTACCTTCCTCTACCCTGTCTGGAACTAGGCTCCCTCTTGAAAGCTTGTAAGCCATTCACTACTTGCCTTCATAGGCCCCCCATTTTGGGTAGCCAGTGTCCTAAGTTGCCTATCCCTGTCAACCCTTTGTATTGAGGGGGTGGGAGTGATCCTCACTGTAAACATTTGCTCCCTTTTTTGAGCTATTACATCCATAAGTATAGGTAAAGTTCATCAAATTGTATCAGGTTACTTTTTTTTTGCCCTCTTCTTTCTTCTTATAGTTGAGTTCTGATCATCTAGCCATGAAAGCCAGGTCAAGTGGGTACTATCTGCAAGTATGGGTGTTCTTGTGCATCTCCCCTCACTTCATATCAGCTGGACACTTCACTCTCTGCTCTAGTCCTCTGTGGCCATGTCACTGCCTCTGGGCCCACGAGTCCCTGGGTCTTGTCATACTGCTGGCCATCCAGGTCTCAACCCGGGTCCACAGGGGTCTATTGAATGTAGTTGGACTTAGCTCACAATTTCATTTTTGTTTTTTCCCCCTCATCCCCTTATCAGTGATTAACGTGGTCACCAGCCAGACCACCTGCCTGCTCATGTATTCCCCTTGAGTCTTAGTATTGGAATGGAGTTTGCTCGGAGGGGTCCCAACCACTTGCCTTGATGGCTCCCTGGTGAACAGCTTACTGGTCTTGTAGTAATCAATTAGACTGCCATTATTGTTTCATATTTTTTTCTGCCGGTCTTTCTTTCACGAAGTATCTTCTGTTCTTCTGGCTACTCCAGGCTGGTCTACTCGTCCTTTCCAGTGGAAATTTCCTACCTCGGATGATTCTGGATTCAGTTCTGGATGCCACCTATGGTCTTATGCAATGTAAAGTCTCCACAGGAAGCCTCTTTCATTGGGCAACTTCTAGCCCCTTTAAGGTGTTCCAATTAGTTGCAGACTGAAGACTGACTTACAAGCTTTCTGTAGTGATATTTCTGGCTAATCCTTTCTCCCTCCCTCTAGTGTCTATTTTGCAATGATAGGCAAGGGAAACCAAGATTCAAAAGACAGCCAAACATCTTAACATCATTCCCCTCTTTTACCCCTTCAAACCAAGCCTCAATCCTTGTATCCTGGAGCCCTGTTGTTCCAAGGTCGTGCATACCTCATTATTTACCTCTATCCCACTTAGCCCATGCAAACCTGCCTAACTATTCTCCCAATAGCCATGTTCTTCATTCCCTTCCCCCTTCTTGTGTATTGTCCCCCTTGGCCCCCCAGCACCCAAGCTATCCTGTGTCTATTCCCTACCCTGTGCTCTGTCTTGCCTTCCTCCCTCCCCTCCTCTCATCCCATACATCCTGGTGATCAGAAAATATATATATATAATTTGTCTCACCTTTTAGGGTTGAGTTCTTTTTTTTAAGTCTTTTACAATAATGGTCCTATTCAGAATTTCTCCTTTTGTGACTGACTAATTTCACTCAGCATAATGTACTCAAGGTCAATCCATGTTATGCAGTGGCTTGCAGCTTCCTTGTTGTTCTTCAAGGTAGCACAGTACTCCATTCAGTATATGTACCACAGTTTGTTTATCCATTCTTCAGTTGATGGGCACTTAGCTGTCTCCATCTTTTTGCTATTGTGAATAGTGCTGTTATGAACATTGGTGTGTATATGTCTACTCATGTTATGGCTCATATTTCTTGTGGATAAATACCAAGTAGAGGAATTTTTGGATCATAAGGTATTTCTATTTCCCACCTTCTGAGGAATCACCATGTTGCTTTCCAGAGTGGTTAGATCATTTTGTGATCCCACCAACAATATGAGAAGGTCCCAGGGTCTACGCATCCTCCCCAGCATTTATTATACTCTACTTTTGCTGTTATTGCTGGTGTGAGATGATATCTCATGTTGTTTTGATTTGCATCTCTTTAATGGCTTGTCATCATGAATATTTCTTCATATGTTTGTTGGCTGCCCAGATCTCTTCCTTGGTGAAGTATCTGCTCATGTCCAGTGCCCATTTTTTAATTGGGTTATTTGCCTTTTTCTTTTAGAAATGTTGTAGTTTCCTATATATTTTAGAAATGAATCTCTTGTCTGATGTGTCATTGCAAAAGATATTTTCCCATTCTGTGGGTTCCCTTTTTTAAATTATTATTATTGTTTTATTGTGAATTATATGATGGTTTATATGGGAGGACATTAGCTTTACATTCATCCTATCGTATGTCATTTCATTGCCATGATTACAATCACCTCCATGCATCATCAACCAACCAAAGGGTATACCCTGCAAGCCTGCCCCTCGGCCATCAACACCCAGCCCCTGTCCCTTTCTGGGTCTAAAGTCCCCAGCTGCTCCATCTCTGGCATCACTACTTCTCTGGGTAAGGTCCCACTCTTAGCTCTTCTCCCTTTATGGTCCCAGTGACCTCTGCTCCTAGACTGAAAGTCATCAATTGCTCCCCTCCTTTTGCTATAAAAATCTACCTTTACATTTCCAGCCCTCACAATCAGTCCTGATAACAATTATTCACTATTGTATCACAAGAGACCTATCCGCATTTCCTTTCACCAGCTCCATCCAGACAGATTGGATACTACTCAGTGGAGATTCTATCTTCCTCCATGCCCTCTGGATCTAGGCTCCCTCTTGAAAGATTGTAAGCAAGTCACTTCTTGCCTTTGTAGCACCCCACATTTTGAGTAGCCAATGTCCAAGTTGCCCATCCCTGTTTAATCTGTGTATGGAAGGGGTGGGAATGATCCTTGCTGTAAAGATGTGTTCCCTCTTTTGAACATCCGTAGGTGTAGGTCAAGTTCATTGAATTGTATCAGAGTACTCTTTTTTTTTTTTTTTTTTCCCTCTTCTTTCTTTTTCTAGTTGGGCTCCTATCATCCAGTCATTGATGCCAGATCAAGTGGGTATTATCTGTAAGTGTGGGTGTTCTTATGCCCTCTCTTTTTATCAGCTGGACTTTTACTCTTTTGGTGAAGTCTTTTGATCCACATAAGTTTTAAATTTTTAATATTTCCCAATCATCTATTTTATCTACTTTTGGTTGTGTAATTTTCAAGATGTTTGGTAATCTGTATATTCCCTGTATTAGAGCCCTCACATTTGTCCCTATTTTTTCATTGATGACCTTCATAATTTTGGGATTCACATTTAGGTCTTTAATCCATGCTGAGTTGGTTTTTGTATAGGGTGTGAGGTAAAGGTCTTATTTCATTCTTTTGCATATCGCTTTCCAATTCTGCCAGCACCATCTATTAAAGAGACTATCTCCTCCCCATGCAATATACCTAGGCACTTTGTTGAAAATCAGTTGGCTGTATGTGGATAAGTTAATTTCTGGATTCTCGATTCTGTTCCATTGGTCAATGTATCTTTCATTGTACCAGTACCAGGCTGTTTGACCAATGTAGCCATGTAGTAGATTTTGAAATTGAGGAGTGAGATGCTTCCAACCTTGTTCTTCTTCTTAAGCAGTGCTTTGGTTATCCTGGGTCTCTTTCTTTCCATATAAAGTTAGTAATTGTTTTTTTTTTTCACCTTTTTGAAGAATGCCACTGGAATCTGGATTGGGATTGCATTATATGTGTAAATTGCTTTGGGTAGTATTGAAATTTTCATGATGTTGAGTCTTCCTATCCAGGAACATGGTACATTCTTCCACTTTTGTAAGTCTTTTTGGTTTCTTGTAGTAGTGTTTTGTAATTTTCTTTGTATAGGTCCTTTATTTCTCTGGTTACATTTATTCCTAAATATTTTAGTCCCAGGTATTTTATCCTTTGGGTGGCTATTGTAAATAGTATTGCTTTCCAATGTCCTTTTCAGTGCTGTCATTGTTACTGTAGAGGAATCCAACTGGTTTTTATATGTTGATCTTATATCCTGCCACTTTGCTGAATCTTCCAATGATGTCTAATAGCTTTTTTACTGAATCTTTGGTGTTTTCTATGTATAGGATCATGCCATCTGAAAATAGAGAGAGTTTCATTTCCTCTGCCAATTTGGATACATTTAATTTCCCTATCTTGCCATATAGCTCTGGCTAAGACTTCCAACACAATGTTGACTAGGAGTGGTGACAAAGGGCATCCTTGTCTGGTTCCTGTTCACAGACAAAGGCTTTCAGTTTCTCTTCATTGAGAGTGATGTAGGCTGTTGGTTTTGTTTATATGCTCTTGATAATGATGAGAAATTTACCTTCAATTCCTACTTTGTTGAGTGTTTTTATCAGGAATGGACATTGGATTTTATCAAATGCCTTTTCTGCATCAATCGATATGATCATGTGGTTCTTTTCCTTTTTCTTTTGTATGTGGTGGATTACACTGATTAGATTTCTAATGTTGTACCATACTTGCATTCCCTTTATGAAACCCACTTGGTCATGATGTATAATTTTTTTGATGTGGTGCTGGATTCTGTTGGCTAGGATTATGTTGAGAATTTTTGTGTCTATGTTCATAAGGGATATTGGTCTGTAGTTTTCTTTCTTAGTGATGTCCTTCCCTGGTTTTGGTATGAGAGTTATGATTGCTTCATAAAAAGCATTTGGGAGAACAAACAAGATGGTGGATTGGGTGGACATGTAGTAAAGAGCTCGGTCAACAACAACACAGAATACCCAAACAAGCAGGCTCAGGGAATGGTCCCAGAACTCTGAACCACATATAACGGAATATTTAGAAGGTTGGAAGGCTTACAGCTGGGGGAATTTGTGGCAGAAGCAAGAAATCTGTTGCTTTCTAGTCTGGGATGCTCAGCTGCTCCAGGACACCAAGTGGGGGAAGGATTGGAGCGGCCACAGACGCCTGGCAGAACCGCTGAGATAAAGGTGTGGACATTATTTTCTTTTTCTATCTGTTCATTGGTACCTTGCTGTCTGTGCACCTCCATTCTGGTGACTATAGGGGTGCCTGAACTAGTGGGCACCCCAGCCCCACCTTCGGAGGGTTCTACTATGCATGTGCACAGATCTCCTCGAAATTTAAAGAGACAGTTTCCAATTAAAACCAAA
>NW_006408530.1:23152994-23158973 GCF_000296735.1 Chrysochloris asiatica
TTTACAGATTTGGGTATTTGTTGGAATTGTCACATTCAACTATTGATAGAGTTTTAGCAGTATGGGATTGAGTTAAAAAATTCAATCAAGTGGCATTAGGAAGTTTTCTACCCTCTTCTATCTTTTGGAATAATTTGAGTAGAATCGGTGACAGCTCTTCCCTTAATGTTTGGTAGAACTCACCAGTAACACCATCTGGGCCTGCCTGGACTTCTTTTGGTTGGGAGTTTTTTGATGACCTGATCAATTTCTTCTTTTGTTATGGATCTCTTCAGGTTTTCTACTTCGCTGTGTGTAAATTTAGGTAGGTCATGTTTTTATAAAAATGTATCCATCTCTTCTAAGTTTTCAAATTTGTTGGAGTACAGCTATTCATGGTATTCTGTTATTATCCTTTTGATTTTGTTTGGTTTCATTGTGACATCATCCATGTGGTTTCTAATGCATGTTGTTTGTTTCTTCTCCCTCTTTTCTTTTGTTAGGTTTGCCAATAGTTTGACAATTTTATTGATCCTTTCAAAGAACCAGCTTCTTGTCCTGTTGGTTCTTTCTATAGTTTTTCTGTTTGCCATCTCATTTATTTCTAGTTTTATCTTTATTATTTCTTTTCTTTTGGTGACTGTAGGTCCCCTCTAAGGTTCAGTTTCTAATTGTTGTAGATGCTGTGTTAATATGTTAATTTTGGTTCTTTCTTCTTTTTGGATGTGTGCATTTCTTGCAATAAATTGTCCTCTCAGCACTGTTTTTGCATGTCCCAAAGATTTTAGTATGTTGTGTTTTCATTCTTGTTTGTTTCTAGGAGCTTTATGAATTCATGCTTAATTTCTTCTTTTACCCAGTAGTTCTTCAGCAGGTTGTTATCCAGTTTCCATGTATTCAACTTTATTTCCTTGGACTTCTTATTGTTGATTTCTAGTTTTATAGCATTGTGGTCTGAAAAGATGCTCTGTAGTATTTTGATGTTTATAAATTTATGGAGGCTTTCTTTGTGACCTAACACATGGTCAGTTCTGGAGAATGTTCTGTGTGCACTGAAGAAGAATGCATATTGTGCTTTTGTTGGGTTGAATGCTCTGTACACATCTATGAGGTCAAGTTGGTTGATTGTCCAGTTTCATTCCTTTATAACTTTGGTTTCTTTCTGGTTGTTCTGTTCCTTTTTGAAAGCAGTGTATTAAAATCTCCCACTATAATTTTGGATTTATATATTTATTTCTTCAATTCTAGCAAGGTTTGCTTCATATATCTTGGTGCTTTTTCATTGAGATTGTAGATATTTATTATGGTTATGTCATCTTGCTCAATTGACCCTTTGATCATGAGCTAGTGCCCTTCTTTATCTATTATGCTGGTTTTTGTCTTAAAGTTTATTTTATCATAGATTAGTATTGCATATCCTGCTTGATTTTTGTTGCAGTTAGCTTGGTATATTTTTTTCCATCCTTTAACTTTTAGTCTGTTTTTGTCTTTGTGAGTAAGGTGTGCCTCTTGCAGGCAGCATAGTGAAGGGTCTTGTTTTCTTATCCATTCTGCCACTCCCTGTTTCTTCACTGGTGCATTCAATCCATTGACATTCAATGTAATTATTGATAGGTATGAATTAATTGCTGCCATTATGTTAATTTTTTGTTAATGCTGTTTGTGCCTTTGTTCTGCATGCCTTCTTGTTCTGAGTTTGTATTTTTTGTGCTATTTCTTGTCAGTTTTTTCTAAGTTTTCATGTTTGCTTGTTTTGCTTGAAAGTTTATTTTCATGGTAAATTGTGAAATATTAACTTTCTTTGGTGTTACCTTATAGTCTATTAACTTTTCTTTCCATTAAAGACAATCTATTGTATCCTGTAATCTACCTGGCCTCCTCACCACCTGGAACTCTGTTCCTACATTTTCCCCTGATTTGACATTGGGATTATTTTCATCTTTGGTTGACCTCCCAGCTCCTTTGAATTCATTGTTGTAGTTTTGTTCTATTCTGGACTCTGTTATCCATCATCTGAGTTTCAAGTAGTGTTGCCATGCCTGTCAATCTCTGGTTGTTGTCTGTTTTTGTTGGTTTTCAGTCCAAAGAACTCCCTTTAGGATGTTTTGAAGTGCTGGATCTTAGCTTCTGTTTATCCTGGAATGTTTTGATTGTACCATTGAATTTGATTGACAGTTTTGCTGGACAGATGATTCTTGGTTGGCCTACAAGTTCTTTTCTTGTAGGGTTTTGTATATGTCTCCCCATTGCCTTCTTGCCTGCATGGTTTCTGCTGAGAAGTCAGAGCTTAATCTGATTTGCTTGCCTTTGTAAGTAACACTTCTCTTTTTCTCTGGCCACTTTTAGAAATCTCTCCTTGTCTTTCATTTTTGAGAGCTTGATTATTATATGTCTATTTTCTTTTGGGGTCTATTCTTCCTGGGGTACGTTCAGCTTCTTGAATGTTTATCTTCTTATCTTTCAAGATGTTAGGGAAATTTTCTTCCAGAAGCTCTTCAACTATCTCCTCTGTGGACTTCTTTGATTTTTTTTCCTATTCTGGAATGCCCATAATTCTTAAGATGTTCCTCTTCATGTTATCCAGCATGAATATTAGACTCTTTTCAGATTTTTTAATCCTTTTTTTCCTGATTGCTCTTCTATCTTAGCAGTATTGAAAGATTTGTCTTCCAGAGCACTAGTTCTGCCTTCCATCTCTTCTATTCCGCTCCTTTCCCCTTTCAGTGTATTGTCCATTTCTGATATTTTATTATTAATCATCTGTACCTCATTTTGCAGGTTTTGAATTGTTTTCAATGCTATATCAATCTTGTAGTGCTTTCCTGACTTCTTCCTTGTTTTCCTCCACCCCTTTTCGGAGCATTTCAATTTGTTTCCATATCATTCTTCTGAATTCCTTCTCAGGCAAATCCAAAGCCTGCTCTTCCTTTCCTGGAAAGCCTTTGTCTGTGTCCAGCTCATTCGTCTCAGTTACTCTTTTCTGTTTTTGGACATGTTTTGAGATCTTTTGTTGTGTTTTATTGTTCATTTCTAGTAGTTATGTGAGTTTTCAATGCTTAAATGGATGTTTCTTGCTGTGTTATTAAGCATACTGGGTGTCTTGTGGTGGATACAATCAGGAGATAGGTTTCCCTTTATGCATGTAATGTTTAGCAGCTGTTATTTATTGGCTCATGTCTCAATGGTGGGACATTATGGGGTATGCTTGTGGCTTGTCTATATGGCCACAATAGCTGACTCTTCTTAGGTAATATAGGGAGAAAAAGCTGTCACCTCCAAGAAAAGCATATGATCAAAAGGACCAAAAACAGAAGCAATATAAAAACAGAGACAAAAAATCACTGCTTAGAAAGAAAAAACCATAAAACTGTGGCTGACTGGCCAGCCACCTTGCTATACAGGCAGCATGTGTGCACTGTAGAGGCCTCCAGCAGTGGGTGGGGGTGTCCACTCACTCAGATTCCTTCCCTAGTCACCATTGTAGAGGTGTGTAGATAGATATTAAGCAGTTAATGGGAGAAAGATTGACTACTATTTTTGTCTCTGAAGGTCAGTTAGGTATCTCTGCGTGTATAGCATTAATTCTCGAGATAGTTGTATCCTGTTATGTTGAGGTTTTACAGATTTTTTATATGGTTTGTCTGTCTGGCCTGATAGGCCTTCCTTTTACTTGTTGGATATGCTGGAGTAAAGGGTTCCATGCAAGTTAATTTTAGTGCTGGCCCGAGAGATTAACATCATATACAGCTGCCAAAGAATTTGCCCTTAGGTTCTATAAGGCTCTTTCTCTCTGTGCTGTGGGAAAAACTGTGGGCTCCACACTGGACTCCTTTTCTGGGGTGCACACCCACCTGCCTCAAGGCGTCTGGGCTGGGCAAAGAAGGCACGACAGGGAAGAGGAGGGAAAACTGTGTAGAATCCCCTGCACCTCTTTTTGCAAATGTCTCTGCACTGCTTTTAGTGCCAGTTTCCAGTGCTGGTCTGACTGTAGCCCCACCCTCTGAACTCTGCCAGTATAGGGTGGCTGCAGAGGGAGTCCTGCACCTAGAGCAATTCCTAAATCACAGTATTTTCCTTTATACTGTGATTTTTTTTCAATGGCATGTGTGGGAAACTGACACCTGCACCCTATGCTAGATCCAGAGCTCTAGTGCTGTTCTGTGAGAGAAGTTACTCTAGGTTTTCAGTCCCTCCCCCATGGAGCCCGTCCTACCTAAATCTGCCTCAGCAGCCACCAGAACCAGAAGTCCCTTAGCTTACTTCTTTGAGTTAGTGAGTTAGCTTATGAAGTCCTATTTATTTGGGATGGGTTTGGGTAATTCTGAGAAAAATTAGGTTTGGATACATGTCTTGCTTTTCCACAGAGATTTCTGATGTAAAATATTGATGAATAAAGAAGCAGAAGAATTGTTCTTTGTTGTTTATATTTATCCACACATCATGGGTATGGATGTTGCTGTTGTTGTTAGGTGTCATCGAGTCTGTACCTACTGATAGTGATCCTATCCACAACAGAACAAAACATTGTCCAGTCCTGGGCCAACCTCACAATTGTTGCAATGCTTGAGCCCACTAATGCTGCCACTTTGCCAATCCATCTTGCTGAGGATCTTCCTTTTTTTCCCTGACCCTCCATGATATCCAAACAGTATCTTTCTCTAGCGACTGGTCCCTCCTGACAACATGTCCGAAGTTTGAGAGACAAAGTCTGGCCATCCTGGCCTCCAAAGAGTGCTCTGGCTGCACTTCTTCCAACATTGATCTGTTTGTTCTTTTGGCAGCCCAAGGTACTTTCAGTATTCCTTCCATCTTCTTTTCATGCTTTCTGCATCATTCAATAATTTGTCCAGACTTCAATAATGAAAATCGAGTCTTGAAAATACATACAAGGAGACACTTCCTCTCTTTCTACATAGGTAGAGCATCTGATAATAATCAAACATAAACAGGGAGGAGTGAAGCATGGTTCTAGAAATATAATTGATTATACAAATCCCTTCACTTAGCTAAGTTACAGTTTTGACCTACACAGTTGGTAGAATACACATTTGCAATGGTAATATTGATGCAGTTTGTGATGTAAAGAAAATGAGTTGCTATAATATAGTTAATAGACACAAATCTATAGCATACTGTTTGTTGTTCTTTTGTTGAACCAATGTATTTGTACAAGTCAAAAAGAAGCTGATCAGCTCTCCTTTAGATTTTACTATTTATAATAAATGAACCAGAGACTGTTTTTTGTTTTTTTCACTTTAATTTTCTGTAAAATTGTAGTTACTGCATCAGATCTAAAATTTTGTCACCATCTTATTATAACTATAGAGTCTGTAGTCTAATGTGTGCTAGGAAAAAAGTCATGAATTAAACAGTATTTTCCTTCAGGCTTTCCTATTTCTTTTTCAGTTACCTAGATACTAAAATTGCCTCCTCTTTTCTTGCAATTCTACTTTACTGGACTTGATACTATTTGTTCCTGAACTTAATTTTTTTTTTAGTCCCTAATGGAACCTAGTGTGGCACTGTGGTTTAATGTGCCAGACTTCAAAGTCATTTGAACTGCAGGGTTGGTGGTTCAAGCTTACCAGCTGCTCCTCAGAAACCCTATACAGGGTCGTTATGGATCAGAACCGTTTCAACTTCACTTAACAACAACAACAACAATGAAACAAAATCTGTTATGTCCATTTAAAAATAAAATGTAAATATGCAAGCTTCAATAATATTATGGTGTAGCATCCTAGGATAAGCACTTGACCTCAAGGTCAATTTGACCCATTAGGTCGGCAGTTCAAACTCACCAGCCACACCTCAGAAACTCTTTACAGGGTTTCTATGAGTCAGAATCTACTGTATGGCACTTAAGAACAACAAGTAAATTTAATAGATGCCACTTGTCAGTCAGGTGCCATCGAGTCGGAACCGACTCATAGCGACTCCATGCACAGCAGAACGAAACAATGTTCGATCCTGGGCCAACCTCACCACCGCTGCCACCCC
>NW_006408530.1:23161788-23197684 GCF_000296735.1 Chrysochloris asiatica
GACCCTGCTGGTTATCCAAAACACCGGTGGTATAGCCCTCAGAATCACAGCAACTCAATCCACCACAGCACGACAGACAGACGAGTGGTGGCCACTAGACAGTGCTAATTAATATCAAATCGAGAAACAGATTAAAATCTGGAAATTTTTAATATTGCTGTTCTTAGGTGCCGTTGAGTTGCTCCAACTTGTAACAACCCTATGTACAGCAGAAAAAAATTGCCTGTTTTCCCTGTCCTCACAATACTTGCTGTGTTTGAGCCCATTTTAATCACCTTGCTAGACCATATCCTAGAGTATATATATATATATATTTGTGCGTGTGTATGTGTGTGTATGTGCTGACCCTCTAATTTACTAAGCATAGTGTGTTTTTCTTAAGGAACTATTCACTTCTGATAACATATCCCACATACATGAGATGAAGTCTCTCCATCCTCTCTTCTAAGGAGCATTCTGGCTATACTTTTGTCAAGAAACATTTGATAATTTTTCTACCAGTTCATGGCATATTCAATATTCTTCACCAATAATTCAAAGGCATCACTCTTCTTTGGGCTACTTTATTCACTGTCCAACTTTCACATGCACAGGAGCTGATTGAAAGTACCATGGCTTACGTTAGGTTCACTTTATTTCTCCAGGCTACAGCTTCTAACACTTTAAAACGGGCTATCGCAACATATTTGGCCAATGCAATATGCTGTTTGATTTCTTGACTGCTGCTTCCATTGGCATTGTCTGTGATCCAAGTAAAATGAAATCTTTGACAAATTCATTATTTTTACTGTTTATCATTATGTTGCTTACTAGTCAAGTTGTGATGCCTTTTCTATATGTTGAGCTGTAATCATAATAAGGCTCTATTCTTTGATCTTCAGCATAGGTGCTTCAAGTCAATTTCACTTTCAACAAGCATTGTTCTGTCATCTTTATATCACAGGTTTTTCATGAGATTTGCTCCAAACTGATATCACATTTAAAAAAATTAAAATAAGCATTAGAGATTATCATTTGATTTAAAATTTACCCAGAAAATTTCCTCTATATTTTTATGTTTTTAAAGTAGCATTCTAATCAATCACTTATCAAATATATTAGTAGATTTTTTTCCGTTTGTTTTTTTTTTTTTTTTCCCTTTTGACTAGACTGGTTTTGATGTAAAAATATGTGTTAAATGTTGTCATCTAGAGCTGAACGTGGGCTCATCCAGAACCTGCAAAAGTAATAGTAGTTGCCAAACTATTACTTTAGGAAGTATTGACAATTTTATTCTTGAAACATTCAGGTCATGGGCTATACTTTTTAGTGAGTTAGCCAACTGCTGAAGTCTGATCCACACCAGTCATTGAAATAGCTCAGGGCTGTGCAGTATTTTGCTCTTTGTACAATCAACAAGAGTTGGGGGCCAACTAGACTACAGCTAACAATAGCCATTAGCGGAAGGCAGTCAATTATCCCAGAATACGAATTACATTAAACCGCTAGAGTCTACTTTTGCATTAAAGAAATAGCAAACGTTTAAAAAACTGCTGCAATTTGTCATTTAGTCAGCTCAGATTCCAGGAGACATTATGCATAACAAAACAGAACAAAATGTTGACGGATCCTACATCTTATTTATTATTGGTATGTGAGAATTTATTGATACAGCTATTTTATCAATTCAGTTTATTGAGGAATGACTTCAATCTCACTGACTCTCTACTATACCAGATTTGTTGTCCTTTTCTGGCAATTAACCTTCCCTGAAGTGCCCAAAGTAAGGGAAAAAGCAATCTGGTTGTGTTTAAGACTGACTTGTTGGTTGTTCTGAAAGTCCACTGTATAATAAATAATCTTCACCACCACCAATTTTTTTTTTTTTTAAAGAACATTGTATAATTCTATGTTCATTGATGTAGAGTTACTGGACTAAATGGTGCCCTGGGAAATTGTACCTCTTTGCCATGGAGCAACCAGAGCCATGAGAGGAGAGAACCCATTAAAAACTGTTTGAGTACAATGGAACTGTTATACATAAGTAATATGCATCATTGTTAAGTGGCATTGACTCTGTTCCAATCCATAGAGACCCTTACAGGGTTTCCAAGGCTGTAAATCTTTACGGGAGCAGAATGACTCATCTTTCTCCCACAGAGCAGCTGGTAGTTTCGAACTGCTGACCTTGTGGTTCACAGCCCAATTCGTAACCACTACGCTACCAGAGCTCCTTATATGCATCATAATCACTATATAATATACTGCAACACACCTCCTTGTTATAGAATGACAGTATTAGGGAATGATTTCATATCCTACTTTTTGAAAGAAGAAGAGCAAGCAATCAAATAGAAATAAAACACAATATAATTTCCTCTTACCTTTAATTCATAGTTTCAGGACCAATTTAACATTTACTATTATGTAATCTATGAACGAGTCCTGGTGTGGTGTTGTTGGTTAATGTGTTGAACTGCAAAGTTGGTTTGATCCACAAGGCAGGTGGTTTAAACTCACCAGTTGCTCCTCAGAAACCCTTCATAGAGTCACTATGGGTTGGAACTGACGAGAAGGCGCTTAACAACACAACAATAATATATAGTCAGTAATCCAGGTGTGGCACTTTAGGATAAAGCACTGGACTGCAAGATCAGTGGTTCAACACCATCAGCTGCTCAAAATAAACCCTATACAGGGTTAGTATGAGTGAGAACTGAGTTTTTAGCACTCAGCAACAACAATAACAATATATAGTCAAGGATCCTTAGTGACAAAGTTCATTATATGTTGGACTGCTAAACACAATATCAGCAGTGTAAATTAACCAGATGAGCCTATGTTGTTGTTGTGAAGTGCCGTTGAGTCAGATCCAACCCATAGCAACCCTGTATAGGGTTTCTAAAGAGCAGCTCGTGAGCTTGAATTGCCAACCTTGCAGTTCAAACTGCTTTCCAGTCTGGCACATTAACCCACAGCACCACACCAGGACTCCAGATAAGCCTAGATGCTCCAGTAAAGATTTACAGCCTCTGAAACACTATACAAGCTTGCTATTAGTTAGAACAGATACAACAATATAAAGTCAATAAATTAAACAACATGTTATATTGAGCAAATCTATTGATAATATATACGAAGTATGAGAGACAAAGTCTTGTCATCCTGGCTTCTAAGGAGAATTCTGGCTGTACTTCTTTTAACACAGATTTGTTTGTTCTTCTGAAAGTCCATGGTACCTTTAATACTCTTAACTAACATCGTAACTTCTAGGCATCAATTCTTCTATGGTCTTCCTTATTCATGTCCAACTTTAACATGCATATGGGTTACTGAATGTACTCACAGTCATATTGTACCTCTTATAGACCTGTTTTCATTTTCCTTCAGTTTCAGCCTGAACTTGTGTACGAGCAATTGATGATCTATTCAACAGTTGTCCTTGTTTTGGCTGATGATATTGAGCTTTTCCATAGTGTCTTTTTATTCATGTAGTCAGTTTGATTCCTGTGTGTTCTATTTTGTGAGGTCCATGTGTTTAGCTGTGTTTTATTTTGGTCAAAATGGGTATTTATAATGAATAATTAATTGGCCTTGTGAAATTCCATCATGTGATCTCTAGCATCATGTCTATCACCATGGCCATACATTTCAACTACTGATATTTACTCTTTGTTTCCAAGCTTCATATGCCAATCAACAGTTGTTAAAATACACCTTGATTGAATATTTGATCAATTTTTGCCTGAAGACGTCAGTAGAATTCTTCAGTTACCATCATTGGTGTTAATGGTTCATGTGTAAATTTGAGTAATAGTAGTATTAACTGATCTTCCTTGGAAGTGTCTGGATATTAACCTTTCACAGACAGCATTGTACTTCACTTTTCTTTACTTTGTCTTCTTTTCCTGAACTGCCATTTGAAATTTTCCATTCAGCTTTTTAGTTTCATTATTTCTTCCCTTAAATTTAACTTCTCTATATTCAATAGCAAGTTTCTTGATTGAATGTTAGATCAATTTCAGATTGAAGAAATAAGTAGAATTCTTCAATATCTTCATCATAGGCATTAGTGATTACTGCATAAATTAAAATAATATTCAGATTAACTGGTCTTCCTTGTAGAAATATGGTTATTATCCTGTAATGGATAGGTAGTGTTATACTTCAAGATCTATTTGAAATACTCTTTTTGATGATGAATGTGGTGAATTTCTGCTTCAATGTGTCCTTTCCAGCATAGTAAACTGTACAATGTTCAATTAAAAATGTCCAGTACCTATCCATTTCAGCTCACTAATGCCTAGGATATGGATTTTTATGCATTTCATTTTAGATAACTTACAATTTTCTTATATTCATAATGTGTTACATTCCAGCATCACAAAAAATTACAAGCCACCACAGTATGAAAAACTGACAGACCAGTGGTGGAGATTATATCTTAGTAACCTTAGCAATTTATGAAACTAGTGTTTTATTTGACCTATTATAACATCAGACTACGAATGGCTTCCTCAGAATAATATGTGATTCAGCCTTTAAAGGTGAAGATTTAATATTCTGGTTTATATTTATTTTTAAGTAGTCCTAAGATTTAGTTCCTGTATAATTTTTCATTTCATTGCAGTATAAGTGTGAATGATACTTACTGACATGATGGTATGTACAAGAAGCCCTATTTAGGAATGTGTCTAATGGACCACAACCAGCATAGCAACCCAGATGTATAGCTATTTACTCTGTCACATATGCATTAAATATATTATAATAAGCAGAAGGTAGCAGACAAGTACTAAATGCTTTAGAACAGAATAGGGATTTTGTAATTTCTTGTTGAATGTGTTAAGACATATTTTGACTATTCAGGGACCACATGAAAATACTGGGATATTGATGATCAATAAAGGAACATCAGAAAGTCAAACAGAAATAGAACATTTTGCCAGTTGTGTTTAATTATTTGGAATTATGATTGTGTTGTATGACAAACATTAGATTGATAACTTCAGGGTCAGCAGTTCCAAACCAACAGTCCTTCTGGAAGAAAGATGAGGTTTCATGCTCTTGCGAAGATTTACAGCCCTAGAAACCCTATACAGGGTCTCTATGAGTCAGAATTAGTTCCATGATGGTGGGTTTTTGGTTCGCTTCCAGAGCTAATCCTGTCTTTGCTGTGGCATCATTATGGCATCATATAGAGAGTTTTGGGTCACTGTATAATTTTCATCAAAGATTTATCTTCTCCAAAATCCCTTTCAGGTACTTATGCAATCCTAATGAAAACCACCATCACTTATCTGTAATTTTGTGTCTTTTGTGTTGCTTTCATGCTAGAAGCAATGACTCCAGTGTCTTAAATAGTAGCAGAGACACCATGGTGGACAGGTTTCAGCAGAGCTTTCAGAATAAACAGACTAGGGTTAAGTAGAAACAGACCACTTCTGAAAGGAAAGCCACTGAAAAAATTATGAATGGGAGGGAAACATTGTGTGATACCGTGCTAGAAGACGAGGCCCTAAGTTTGGAAGGGTTGGTCTTAATGTCATGGATGAAGCAAAGCTTTCAGGACCTTAATTTTTTGATAGTGCACAAGTCAGAGAAGAAACCACTGCAAACATAATCAGAACATGGAATGTACAGAATATCATTGTAGGAAAATTGTATGTCATTAAAAATTAAATGAGAAGCATAAAGACCAATACCCTATGCATTAGTGAAGCTGAAATGAACTGGTATTAGCTATTTTAAATTTGACATCATATGGTTTCCTGTCCTGGAAATGACAAATGGAAGAAGAATAGTATCACATCCGATGTCAAAAAGAACCTTTCAAGAACTATCTTGAAATAAGTACTATCTATTAGGCTGTTAATCTCATGGTCATCAGTTCGAACCTACCAGCAGTTCTGCAAGAGAAAGAGAAAATCTTTGCTCCCGTAAAGATTTACAGCCTCAGAAACCCTTTGCAGGGTCGCTATGAGTCGGAACCAACTGCACTGCACGTAACAGCAACAAAATGATAGGATAGTTCTGGTGTGGTGTTGTGGGTTAATGCGCTGCACTGCTTCCACTCCTTGGAAACTGATTGCAGGGTTGCTTTGGGTCAGATCCAACTTGATGACACTTAACAACAATAACCTGATAGGATAATTTCCATATGCCTATAAGCATTGGACTGCTAACCATACAGTCAGTGGTTCCAACCCCTATACAGGTCGTTATGAGTAGGAATAGACTCCACAGCACTTAACAACAACACAACCAATAATTAATATGACTATTATTCTAATTTGTGCACCAACCACTAAAGCCTAAGATAAAGACATTGATGAATCCTACCAAGTTCTTCAATCTAAAATTGATCTAACATGTAATCAAGAAACATGCTCTTGAAGTAAGGAAGCTAAAACAAATGGAAGAAATGATAAAGTAAAAGACCTGAACAGAAAAATTTAAAGGGCAACTGAAGAAAAGAAGACAAAATGAATAATTATAATTAAATCTGCAATGACTTGGAGTTAGAAAACCAAAAGGGAAGAATATGCTCAGTATTTCTCAAGGTGAAAGAACTAAAGAAAAAATTCAAGCCTGAATTGCAATATAGAAGGTTTCTATAAGCAAATGATTGGATTAAGCAGAAAACATCAAAGGAGATGGAAGAAATAGGAAGAGTTACTTTAGCATATGATAGAACCAATGTTATTGAAGAAAGAAATTCAAGTTGCACTGAAAGCATTAATGAAAAAATATCTCCAGTAACTGATATAGTACCAGTTGAAATGTTTCAACAAACTGATGCAGTACTGGAGGCACTCACTCATCAATGCCAAGTAATTTCAAAAAGAGCAACCTAGCCAACTGATTGGAAGTGATCCATATTCGTGCTCATTCCAAAGAAATGTGACCCAATTGAATGCAGAAATAGTTGAATAATATCATTAATATCACATGCAAGTTAAATTTTGCTGAAGATAATTCAAAATTGGTTACAGCAGTACATTGACAGGGTGCTGACAGACATTCAAGCTGGATTCAAATGAGGGTTTGAAATGAATGATATCATTGGTAATATCAGGTAGATCCAGACTAAAAGCAGAGAATACTAGAAATATGTTGGAAGAAATACAGTCAGAATGATCCCTGGAGGCAAGGGTGGTTAGGCTTTGTCTTCTGTATGTCTTTTGTACACTTTGTCCAGAAGGACCAGTCCGTGGAGAAGGACATCATATTTGGTAAAATGTAGAGTCAGTATAAAAGAGGAAGTCTCCCAATGAGATGAATTGACACATGGCAGTAACAATGGTCTCAAACATAAAAATCATGGGGCTTACACGGGACCAGGCAGTGTTTTGGTCTGGTGAGCATCTGGTCACTATGTGTTGGAAGCTGTTGGAAGGCACTGAACAACAACAACAATAAAAGTCCCGTGTTTTCTATGCAAATGGACCTGGAGAAAAAGCATCTCTACTTGTCATAAGATTACATTATTCAAAGCTCAATATTGTAATAAACTTTTTTGGATTTACTAAACTGACTTTGTGGAGTATCCCTACCCTATATCTTCTTCGAGCTATCACTGAGTTAGAAGGCAGATTCCATGACAGGAGAGGGCAAGGATTTCTGATGTGATTCATACTACTCAAATTACATAATAAATGTTTTTTTATTCCTTTCTCAGATACTGTTAATGAGTATGCCTACGATGCAAAATGCCTCATGAATTCTCTTTGTTTGTGAGAATCTATGTGTGTTTACTTGCCAGCGGACATCCCTTCCAAAATACCATCTTTCTTGGTACCTCTAATATGTTTTTTAAAAACAAAGAAGTTGAAAGGTTGATAATAGATAGTATAGCCATGAATTTTTTATGTGTTGTAGCACGTTTCTTTGCTCTATAGTTTAAGAAAGTCTTAGACTTGAAAAGATGGCTTTTTCTTTCTTTCTTTCAATTTTACTACTTACATTTTAATTGCACTGTAGCCGAGGACTTGTTTGAGCTTTAAGAATTTCTTGACCACATATAACACTAGATTTGTCAATCAATAAAGTTTCTTTTTGATAAATAGCAGAATAGAAAGGTGCAAATTTCTATAATGTTATTGAATTTTTAATAACATTAAGTTGATCTTTAATTTAGAATGTTGAATAAGTCATATAGTGCTCTACTGTTAATTCCTTTTCTTGAACTGCAAGGTTTAAGCTCACCAGCTCCTCCTCATAAACCCTGTACAGGGTCGCTATGGGTCAGAACCAATTCAATGACACTTATCAAGCATTAAAATTGAACAAATCTAGTGAAGACCAAAATAAAATTTTATATACTTAAATTTTTAGTAATTATAAGCTATAAAATATATAAAGTAATGAAATACTTATATATATATGTGTGTGTATGTGGCACGGTAAGATAAGCACTGGACTAATAACTGCAAGGTTGGCTGTTCAAACCCACCAGCCACTCAGAACAGACTTGATGATACTAAAAACAACAACATATATATTGGACTTCTGCTGTGGTGCTGTAGGATAAACACTGGACTGCGAACCACAAGGCTGATGATTCAGATCCAGAAGCTGCTCTCAGAAACCCTACACAAACTCATTATGAGTTAGAACTGACCCAGTGGCACTTAACATTATATATGTGTGTGTGTAATATATAATATATAAGCAACTTTTCTGTTGTTCTTTTGAGGCATGGGAGAAGTACATAGCTATTAAAATCATAAGAATGAAAGCTTGAAACCTGAAAAGAGAGAGTATTTTGACCTTTCTGATGAGAAAAAAAAAAAAAATCAAAGAGTCTTCAAAGCATGCTCTATAAGCATTGCAATCAATGGAGATTGAACACTCTAGGGTAGTAACAGCAGTTAGAGAATGCCCCTTGGACACTCATCCCCATGGAGATCATAATCGCTCTTGACCAGATTGACTACTAACCTATTCTTCCTGCTCCCCATTACCAGGTTGCCTAGAGCTCTTTCATTGCTTAGAATAGAAAATCTGTTACATTCATTGTATTTTAAAATGTGTGTGAATGTTTCTTCTTAGCATTAAGACTCATACAGTCTCCATCTTTGCCTTTAATGAAAAATAATCATCGCCAAATTATTTGAAAAACTATACTTTAAGTTTCAATGAATAGTCAGAAAAACATACCATCAAATCACAAAGAACAGATCAACTAAAGTAGCTAAAAGTTTCATATATTGTCACCATTTAGTACTCAAAACTAATCTGTCCTTTTAATAGAAAAAGAGAAAATAATGGTCTTTAATACTGGCAGCCCTATCAGAAAGAAGTGAAATAGCTTAAGTGACTTATTTTCTAAAGTTAGATAATTAATTTATATACACATTCCTACCTTTCTCTTGGAGTCCTAGTGTGGCACTGTAGGATAAGCACTGGTATACAACATCAGTTTGAACTACAAGGTCGGCGGTTCAAACTCACCAGCCCCTCCTCAAATACCCTATTCAAGGGTGCTATGAATCAGAACCAACTTAATGGCACTTAACAACAGCCTTCCTCTTCCATATTCTAACATGACAATCTTTTTTTATATTCCCATGAAAAAAAGTTGTTCCGTGTAGCAGTTGAGATGGTTCCAACTTATAGTGACACTGTATAGGGTTTCCAAGGAGTGGCTGGTGGGTTTGAAATACCGACCTTGTAGTTAGAAACCCAGTGCTTATCTTACATTGTCATACCAGGAGAAATATAGAACAAATCAAAACAGAACTTTCTCAGCCCCAATTCCATTAACTATGATTATCTATCTGAATCTAGACAAATTACTCTGCTTCCTTTTATTTATGTTTAATAGTTTCTTTTGTTATTGAAAATAAACACAGCAGAACAAGTATCAATTTCTACATATAAAATTCAATGGCATTAATTACATTCTTCAAGTTGTACTTATATTCCTTTTCTGAAATGCTCCTCACTCATTTAACATAAATTCACTGACCCCCAATCAATCAATTTTCCTATAATACCTTTTGAGTTGCTGTGTCAGTTTAAGATGAGGCTTTCTACTCCTGTAAAGATTTACACCCTCGGAAACCCTGTACAGGGTTGCTATGGGTCGGAACCAACTTGACGACACTTAACAACAACAACAACTGGAGAGAGAGAGAGAGAGAGAAAGAGAGACAGAGAGAGAGAGAAAGAGAGAGAGAGAGAGAGAAAGAGAAAGAGAGAGAAAGAGAGAGAGAGAGAGAGTGAAAGAGAAAGAGAGAGAAAGAGAGAGAGAAAGAATGAGAGAAAGAAAGAGAGAGAGAAAGAGAGAAAGAAAGAGAGAGAGAAGAGAGAGAAAGAAAGAGAGAGAGAGAGAGAGAGAGAGAAAGAAAGAGAGAAAGAAAGAGAGAGAGAGAGAGAGAGAGAGAAGGAAAGAGAGAGAGAGAGAGAAAAAGAAAGAGAGAGAGAGAGAGAGAGAGAGAGAGTGCTCTGGTATCTGGTATCTGGTAGTGTAGTGGTTAGGAATCGGGCTGCGAGCCGCAAGGTCAGCAGTTCAAAACTACCAGAGGTTTCGTGTGACAAAGATGAGGCGGTCTGCTCCCGTAAAGATTTACAGCCTCAGAAACCCTGTGTAGGGTCGCTATGAATCGGAACCGACTCCACAGCACATACAACTATATATATAAAACAAAAGAGCAGTTTATGTGCAACCAAAACCAAACCTCTCACAGGATTTGGTTTCTTGGTTTGGAATGCTAGAGTCATGGTGTCATGGGATATTATTGTTAATTAGTCAGTTTAATGCCTTTATTCTACCTCCTAGTTCTTGGCATAGTGCCTGGGGTATTAAGAGTTTGAAACTGGCCAACTTAAACACAACAATTGGTCTCCGCTTTCCTGGAACAATAGGCATAGAAATAGAATCAGCAAGAGGAAGAGGAAACAGAGTACCTGGCTAATTCACTCCATGAACAATTGCCTCCTTTGTCATGAAAACAGAACTGGATGGTGTCCAACTAATATTACTGAACATTTTGATCAAAAATTCTATAATGGAATCTTTATCAAAAGCTGGAAAATGTGGAATTGATTTTAAAATTCCTTTGGAATCCATATATTCTGGAGTCACTTAAGATGGCTGAACCCCTGAAAGTGTTGTACTGAGATAATCTTCAAATCTTAAGCCAAAAATACACCCTGCAGTTTTCTTTAAATAAGCGAATTGTTGTTATTAGATGCCATTGAGTTGGTTCTGACTCATACTGACTGTATGCAGCACAGACCAAAACACTGCTTAGTCCTGTACCATCCTTACATTTGTATTTATGTTGGAACCCATTGTTGCTGCTACTGTATTAATCAGTCTAGTTGTAGATCTTCCTCTTTTTTGTAGACCTTCCAATTTGCCAAGCATAATGTCTGTCTGTTACTGTCAATCAAAGAACTGTTGCTGTTGCTGATTGAACATTAAAACAAGCAGACTGACCAGGGACTGTTGACTTATATTTGTTACTGTTGACTTATATTTGTTAAGTACTATCGAGTTGGTTTGGCTTATAGCAGATTATAGGATTTCCAAGGAGTGACTGGTGGGTATGAACTGCCAACTTTGTGATTTACCTAGTGTTTATCCAGCAGCATCACACTAAGACTCCAAAAGACAAAATAGTTTAATTGGAAAGAACAGCTGCTTTCTTTTTTATTTTAAGAACAAAGTGCTTTTGTTCCTATTGAAGGTCAGTCCTCCAGCTGTGTCCTAATCATCCTGTTTTCTCTCACATATTCCAAGATTCAATTCATACAATTGTTTCTTTTATTTCCTGAGTCACCAATTGTTGTTGTTGTTGTTTTCTCCTTGGTCATTTTCATTAGTGTAAAACATGCTGTAAAGTTAAAACAAAAAAGCAACTTCCTTTAAACCCATATCCCTCTATTGCTACTATTCATTTTCTCTGTTCCCTTAGTGGGAAAACTGAGGGTGTAGGGCCTCTTTCTCTACTACTTCACCTCCTTTCATATTTTGAACTCTTTCCAAATAGTCCTATATTCTTGTCACGTACTTAAACGTCTATTGTCAAGTTTACCAATGACTTCCAGTTCCTAAGTCAATTATTAGTCCTGATCTCACAGTTGATCATTGTTTGTTCCGTGAAACACTGTCTTTATTGAACCAACACATCTGTGTCATTTTCATCTTACCTTACCATCCACACATTTGTAGTTTATTTTTCTGAATCATCCTCATTTTCCCACTGCTGTTGTTACAATTCAGTGTTTGGTTCTTTGGACATCTTTTCCCTTCCCTTATTGTGTCTCTAGATTGTTCTCTTTATAGTTAATTTAAATACACACATACTTCCATTGTTAAAATTATTGCTTACAGATTGAAGATTATGACTTTTTTTTCCATCAGCCCTGACTTCTGTCTTGAACTCCAGGTACACAGATCTAATGCCATATTTAATATCTCCAGTTTTTATATTTAGTTGGAATCTCAAATTGACCTCTTGATTTTCTCCCTTAACAAAGATTTCTCCCCTAGTTGCTCAACTTGGTAAATGCCACCATTATTCAACCAATACTGACTTTATCCTTGACTTCACTCTTTCACTCAAATCCTTTGTCTAACATTTAAATTCTGAATTGAACTGCTGGATTTAAGCAGCATTTTTCATCCACATTACTGCGTATACTTTATTGTTCATCATACATTTATCACCATCAAACAATCTGAACTATATTTGTTTACTTGCTTATTTACTTTTTCCCTACTTCACTAAAATATAAATTCTGTAAAAACAGAGATTTTGTTTGTTTTGTTCACTTTTTTATCTCCAACATCTTGATCAATGCCTGGCGGAAACTAGTAGTGCTTAATAAATATTTGTTGAATGAATAAGTCTGCATGCAAATGCTGAGACTGTTTTCTTTTTAAGAGCCAAAATAAATGTGGCTTTTGAAAAGCCATGTTTTCAAAGTAGAACTATTTTATGAATCAGAATTATTTAGAGATTATTTTCAAATGAGCCAATATCTAATATGTTTTAACACAAACATTACCAATTTATAACATAGAGTGGGCATGCCTGAGTTGGAAAATATTTTCCTATGGCTAAAATAGTTTCACCTGGCTATCATTAAAGGCGACAAAGATAGTCCTGGTGTGGTTCTGTGGATTAATGTGCTGGATTATAAAGTCAGTTTGAACTGCAAGGTTGGTGGTTCAAGCTCACCAGCTGCTCCTTGGAAACCTTATACAAGGTCTCTATGAGTTAGAACTGACTCAACCACACTTAACGACAAAAAGATACTCTAAAGAATCTTTAGCTATGTTTAAGTAACAAATATAAGTCAACAGTCCCTGGTCAGTCTGCTAGTTTTAATGTTCAATCAGTAACCTAATATTTTAATTGATACATTCTCAGATTTTGAGATTTAGTATTATGAAAATTTTGTGGTTATCAGTTAAGTATATTTCATCATTTTTTTTCTAATTAAAACCCCAATGCATTATCTGTAATTGTCTTAATTGCTATATTTTATTTTATCCTTAGGTAAATACACTATTTTTAAGTTTAAAATTTCAATAAAGCATCTTTTTAACTTTATATCATGATTATGTGAAAGTTTACAGAGCAAATTGGTTTGCCATTCAACAATTTATACACAATTTGTTTTGTGATTTTGATTGCAAGTCCTAAAATGTGACAACATACTTCCTGTTTCCATACTGTGTTTCTGAGTCCATTTATCCTTCTATTCTATCCCTTCTTGCACTTTGAGCTTTATTCCTGGACAAATGTTGTTCTTTTGATCTGTATAGTTGATTGTTCTGAGGAGTGTGTATCTCCCTGGTAGTATTATTCTCCTTATAGACTTGTCTATTGTTTGGCTGAGAGTTGAACCACAGGTTGAGTTCAGTTCTATGCTGGAAGGATGTTTATGAACCATAGTCTCATGGATTTCACTAGCTTCTATCAGACCAATTAACCTGGCCCTTTTTATGATTTTGAATTTTGTTCCACATTTTTCTCTCACTCTATCCTGTTCCTCCTATTGTGATTTGTTTCAGATCAGTAAGTAGTGGTAGTTAGGTATCATAAAGCTCTGGTCTTAGTGTAATAGTCACTGGGGTTTCCATGGTCCATTAATCCTTTGGACTAATTGTTTATGTGTGTCTTTGATTCTCTTCACTCTTCTTTGCGTCATATAGTGAGACTACAATAGTTGTACATTAGAAGCCTGTTAGCTAGCTTTTAAGACCCTGTCACTATTCACCTTAGTAGGATATAGAGTATTGTCTTTGTTAGCTATGTTTAGTTAACTGTCCCCTGAGATCCTGATTTTAAGTCCCCATGCTCACTGACTCATTCCCTCAGGTGTTTGGTTATATCTAAGAAATTTTTATAACTTTGTTCCATTTACTCTATTAATATGCATGGATATACATTTATGGCAAATATACATGTATATGTAGAAATAGCCACCAAATTTATATATAGTTGTGGGTGTAATCTCGTTCACCTACCAATACCTTACATGTCTTCCTATGTATCTACTCATAGATTATTGTTTGTTATTAGTAATATTGCAGAATTTTATATGCAATGGTATTTACTTTATTGTCTATAAGTCTTGTGCAGCTCTTCATGCTTTCTTTTGTCTTAGTGATAGTGTGTTGATCACTTCATTGTTTCTAGACTGTGATTATACATTTGCCCATAAAACATTGGATTTTGAATTTGTTTAACATTTACCATTTATAAAATTAAGTCTTCCACTTATTAGTTCAGTATAGTAGGGGAAACACTTCCTCAGTCTGCTGGACCAGCTCCTTAAGAAATAGAGAAATTGTTATAGCTTCTAATTTGCAAAATGAGAAGCCTTTCTTGTTTATTGCTATTGCATGATATTATTCTGATTTTATTGTACTTACAAATGACTCTTCTTCCTAAAATAGGACATATTTTATTGTTCTCAGTTACCATGTTTCCAACTGAAAAATCCTCCAAATGAAGGTATCATCATTTCACTAACCAAGCCAAATCCCCTGTGATTGAGTCTATAGAGACTCATAGTAACCTCATTTGAGAGAGTATAATAGCTCCCTAGGGTTTCCAAAGTACTACATTTTTATGGAAGCTGACTGTCACATCTTTTTCCTGCTGAGCTTCTGGTGGGTTCTAACTACCACCTTTTTGTTAGAATTCAAGCACTTACCTGTTGTGCCACCTGTCAATTGCTGTCAAGACAATTCCAACCCTGTCCAGGGTCAACAATGACTCTCCAGCCTTTAGTTTCTGTTGTTGTCATGAGATGTCAAGTCAATTTTGACTCATGGAGACCCTGTACAGGGTTTCTGAGGAGTGGCTGATGGATTTGAACTACCAACTTTGCATTTCAAACAGACCTTGTGATCCAGCACTTATCCTACATCACCACTCCAACTTTATAGTTAACAGACCAGAACTTTTCCTATAGTACTACACC
The DNA here is from genome assembly GCF_000296735.1 of Chrysochloris asiatica. NCBI lineage: Eukaryota > Metazoa > Chordata > Mammalia > Afrosoricida > Chrysochloridae > Chrysochloris > Chrysochloris asiatica. Next base: position 23,177,221 of record NW_006408530.1, read on the forward strand.
AGAACTTGAATATTCCATTGTTATTTTAGTTAAGTTCTGTCAAGTCAGTCCTAACTCATAGCACCCCTGTATAGTGTTTCCAAAGAGTGGCAAGTAGGTTTGAATGTTAACAGTGCAGTGCTTCTTGTACAATGCCACACCAGGACTCCAGTTGTTAAGTGCCATAGAGTAGGTCCTGACTCAGTGACCAAGCATAGGGTTTCTTAGGCTTTAAATCTTTAAGGGAGCAGAAAGAATCATCTTTCTAATACAGAGCAGCTGGTGGGCTCAGCCACCTAACTAAAAGGTTACATGACTTGAAGACACAAAATAACAACAGCAACACAAACTATGAGTTCCAACCCAGTTCGTTTCATTTACAAGCTATGTGATTTAATGCAAGTTATATAACCTCTATAGTTCAGTGTTCTAATCTGTAAAATGTAGTTACTATCAGCACCCAGAATCTACATGAAGGCACTTAACAACAACAACAACAACTTTATTCTCAGACTCAGAGGGGCATTGTTGTCGTTGTTAAATGCTGTCTGGTAGGTTCTGATTTATAACTGAGGAGCAGCTGGTAGCTTTGAACCACCAACCTTGTGCTTACCAGTCCAGTGCTAATCCTACATTACCACACCAGGACTCCATAGGGGTCTCACAACTGTGAAACCTTTGACTCCCATGCAATCTCTGGGTGATGCAACTAGTTAATGCACTAATCTGCAATCCAAAAAGTTGGAGGTTTGAGTATATCCAGAATTATGTCAAAAGAAATGCCTGGTAATCTATTTCCCAAACATTATGGGGTCTCCATGAGTCATAATAACTCGAATGCAACTAGTAAAAAATCACGCAAAGCATGTTATTGATCCAAAATTTGAAATTCAATGACTGACACCATACATCTATTCTCTTTAAATATTTCAACAAACTAGAATGTATTACTGTCTTCCTTCAGGTGCTAGTTGAATCTAGAATATATCAATACTATAAATGTTTGAAAATTTTATTCTATGAAAGTGAAAAATATACTTACTAAATATATTTCCCCAATGCAATTGTTAAATGTCATCAAACTGGTTAGAACTCATAACGAGCTTGTGTAGGTTTACCGATGAGCAGCTGGTGATTCGCAGTCCGGTGCAGCAGAAATATATTGTGATAATAAAAAATTGTGATAATATAAATTGTAATATAATTATAGCAATTTTTATGGTCAACCTAATATCACATTTGTTTAAAGTTTTTATTGTGAATTAAGTGATAATTTATATGGGAGAACATTGGTTTTATACTCATTGTTTCATCGCAATAATTACAATCTCTTCCTTGCATCATCATTTCCAATGTCATTTTTTTATGTACATTTGTCCCATATTTATTGCTTTTCTTATAAAATGTGATAAAAGCCTTTTATAATTCTAAATATTAATGTTCAAAAAGAACATCTCAAGATCTATCTTAAAATACAGTGATATTATATACATACATAATATTCACTGCAAACAAGGAAAACCAGTTAATACTACTATTTACATACCAACCACTAAACTCAATGGTGATGAAATTAAAGACTTCTACAAACTTCCTCAATCTGAAATTGATAAAACATGCAATCCAGATGCATTGATAATTAGTGGTGATAAGAATGCAAAGGTTGGAAACAAAGAAAGGATTATTAGTTGGAAAACATGGCTTTGGTGATAGAAATTAAAAGATTGCACTATAGAATTCTGCAATACAAATGACTTTTCATTGCAAAAACCTTTTTTAAAAAATATAAAAGGAGACTATGCACATGAACCTTACCATACGGAATACACAGGAATCAAATTAACTATTTCTGTGGGAAGAGACTGGAAAAGCTATATATCATCAGCCAAAATAATATCAGGATCTCACTGTGGAACAGACCATCAATTGCTCATACGCAAGTCAGGCTGAAGCTGAAAAAAATTAAAACAAGTCCATAAGAGCCAAAATATGACCTTGAACATATCCCACCTGAATTTAGAGATCATCTAATTTATAGATTTGTTGCATTAGAATCTAATGACCAAAGTGCAGAAGAGTTGTGGAATGACATAAAGAATGTCATATTGGAAGAAAGCAAACGATTATTAAAAAAATCAGGAAAGAAAGAAAAGACCAACCAAAATGGATGTAAGAAGAGGCCCTGAAACTTGCTTTGTAGCATAGAGATGCTACTGCAAATCGAAGAACTGAGGAAATAAAAGAGCTGAACAGAAAACTTCAAAGACCATCTCGAGAAGACAAAGTATTATAATGAAATGTTCCAAGACTTGGAGTTAGAAAACAAAAAGAGAATAAAAAGCTCAGCATTTCTCAAACTGAAAGAACTGAAGTAAAAATTCAAGACTGAACTTGTAATATTGGTGGAGTCTTTGAACAAAATATTGAATTGATGCAGAAAGCATAAAAAGATATACACAGTGCCACTGTACCAGAAAGGAATATTCAGTCATTTCAATAGGTACCATAGGATCAAGAATTGATAGTACTGAAGGATGAAGTCCAACCTGACTGAAAATATTGTTGGAAATACAAGGTTCCAGGAAGTTACAGAAAACAAATTGATAACTTTCAACAAACCGATGAAACAATGGAGGCAATCACTCATCTATGCCAAGAAATTTGGAAGACAGCTATCTGGCCAGTCAATTAGAAGAGATCCATATTTATGCCCATTCCAAAGAAAGTTTACCCAACAGAATCAAATAATATCATTAATAACATATGCAAGTTAAATTTTGCTGAAGATTATTTAAACAACAACAACAACAAAAAAAAACCCACAAACGTATATCAACAGGGAACTGCCAGAAATTCAAGCCAGATTTAGAAGAGTACATGGAATGAGAGACATCATTGCTGATGTCAGATGGATCTTGGCTGAAAGCCCACTACACTTATTCAATCTGTATGATGAACAAGTAATCTGAGAATCTGGATTATATAAAAAGAATGTGGCATCAGGATTGGAGGAAAACTCATTAACAGCCTGCTATATGTGAGTGATACAATCTTGCTTGTTGGAAGGGAAGAGGACATAAAATACTTACTGATGAAGATCAAAGATCACAGCCTTCGGTATGGGTTGTACCCAATGGGAAGAAAACAACAATAGTCACAACTAGACCAAAAATAACATCATGATAATGGAAAAAAGAATGAAGTCATCAAAGAATTCATCTTGCTTGGATCTACCATCAACATTCATGAAAGCAGCAGTCAAGAAATCATACAACACATGGCATTAGGCAAATCTTCAGCCCAAGACCTTTTTAAAGTGTTCAAGAGTAAAGGTGTCAGTCTGAAGACCAAGGTACGCCTGATCCAAGTCATGCTATTTTCAATAGCCTCTGTGGTGCTATGAGTTAATGCATTGGACTGCAAGATTGGTTTGAACTACAAGGTCAGTGGTTCAAGCTCACCAGCCACTCCTCAGGAACCCTATACAGTGTCACTATGAGTTGGAACCGACTTGACAGCATTTAACAACAACAACAAGAATTCTTCCTTCTCAATTATAACTTCATTCCTACCTTTCTTATTTTTTCAGGCTTCATTAATACATAGTTGAACTGAAAATTAAACTTTAAAATTTCTTCTTTCCAAGTTATATTATTTTTATTGGGTAAAACCTAATTTTCTGTGCTGTATATATCACATTCTTTTTATTTTTGCACACTTTCATTTTCACCCTAACCTTTGTTTTATTTACTTTACATGAAAATCTTTATTTAACCTTTTATCAGTTGAATATAGGATTATTTCTTTTCTTTTTTATTTTCATTATTGTTGTTGTTAAGTACCACGGAGTATTTTCATTATCCACTAACAAATATAAATTTGCATTCACTGAACAGCGTTCAGGGAAGATAGTTCCTCAGATTTAGAGGATTAGTTAAGAATGTTGTAAAAGTGAATGAGATGGAAAGAAAGATGTTTTGTAAGGTTTATGCAAAAATCTCATTTTTTTTCTATTTTTAATGTGTGTTAATAGAAGAGAACAGGTTTTCCATTCAATGTTTCAGACAAGTTTCATCTCATTAACTGCATTCCCTACAATGAAACATCTCTGAATTCACTTCCTCTCTGTGTTTCCTATTTCCATTACTTATTTTTTCCTAACCCTTCTGAAATTTGTCATTGGGCAAATGCTGCCCTTTTGGGCTCAACTGGTTAAATATTATATGAGGTGTGTACCTTCCCAGTGTTATTGCTCCCACATATAGACTTGTCTATTATATGACTGAAAATTGAGCCATTGGAGTGAGTAATTTCCAGGCCTGAAGGATTCCATTAGTCTCTATCTGACCAGTAAACCTGGCCTCTTTTTTTATGATTTTGAGTTTTGTTCTAAGTTGGAGGACCTTCTATTATGATACTTTTCAGAGCAGGTGGTAGTTGTAGTTGGGCACCATCTGGTTCTTCTGGTCACTGTGTTGTGGAGACTGATGTTGGTATGATCCCTCAGTCCAATTGACTAATTGTTTCCATTCATCTTCCATTGCTATCACTCTTCTTTCCTCTTGACAGTGAGAGACCGCAACTGGTCATGCATAACCTTTTAAAACCTCAGTCACTATTCACCAAAGTAGAATGTAGAACACTGTCTTCGTGAACTACATTATATCAATCGACTTCCATTTCCTCTGAGACTATGGTCTGGAGTCTCCAGGCCTAGCAATTCATTCCCTAAAAATGTTTGGCTGTGTCTGAGGGCATTTTTTAGAACGTTAATCGACTCGACGGCACTTAACAACAACCACTGTAAGCTCCACAACATTCACGGATATATGTGTAACAAAGGTAAATACTCATGTACAAATATCCTCTGTGAGATTTAGACTTTTTTGTAGGTATACTCCCACTCTATTTCTCATACTCATTCAACCTGCATGTCCACTCATGCATCTAAACGTAGATCACCATTATTATAGGACTGTCTGTAATCCATCATATTTTGATGGCTACCCTCTTGTTGTGTATTACCTTTCCCTTCACCCAAGTTAACATGTGCTTACCCTCTTGGAGTCCTGGTGTGACCTTGTGGGCTAATATGCTGGACTGCAAAGTCAGTTTGAACTACAAGGTTGGTGGTTCAAGCTCACTAACTTTGACTTGCCTTTAAAACCCTATACAGGGTCACTATGGGTCAGAACCGATTCAACAGCACTTAATAACAACAAAAACCCTTTAGTAGGAGTTCTGGTGTGGTGCTGTAAGATAAGCACTCATTCTCAAGGTCAGTTTGAACTGCAATGTTGGCAGTTCAAACTTGTCAGTCACCCTTTTAAACCCTATACAGGGTCACTATGAATCAGAACCAACTCAACAGCTCTTAACAATAACAATAATCCTTTGTTGTTGTTGCTACTATTAAGTGTCATTGAGTCAGTTTTGACCCATCGCTATCCTGGCAGGAACTAATCCTCCTTACCACTCCCACCTTTGGCAACCATTCAAGAATGTTCCTTTTTGTGTGACAGTCTTTTCATGAAATTTTACAATAGTAGTCTCATGTAATATTTGTCCTTTTGTGATTGACTAATTTCACTCAGCATAATGTCCTACACGTTCATTCATGTTATTAGGTGTTTGGCAGATTTAACATTTCATAGTATTCCTTTGTGTATATATACTATAGTTTGTTTACCCAATCTTACAATAACAGGCATTTAGATTTTTCCATATTTTTGTTACTGTGAATAGTCCTGTGATAAGCATGTTGTTGTTCTTAGGTGCCATCAAGTCAGTACCAACTCATAGCAACCCTATGCACAACAGAATGAAACACTGCCCAGTCCTGGGCCTATCTCACAATCATTGCTACCCCTCAGCCCATTGCTGCTGCTGCTGCTGCTGCGGTGCCAATCCATCTCATTGGGAGTTTTCCTCTTTTTCTCTGACCCTCCACCTTGCCAAACATGATATCCTTCTCCAGTGACTACTCCCTCCTGACAATATGTCCCAAGTATGAGAGACAAAGTTTGGCCATCCTGACCTCCAAGGAGCATTCTGGTTGTACTTCTTCCAACACAGATCTATTTGTTCTTCTGGCAGTCCATGGTATTTTCAGTATTCTCTTCCAACACCATAACTCAAATATATCAGTTCTGCTAGAGTCTTCCTTACTCACTGTCCAGCTTTGCATGTGTATGACATTATTGAAAATAGCATCCCATGGGTCAGGGCACACCTTAGTCCTCAAGCTGACATCTTTGCTCTTCAACACTTTAAAGAGGTCTTGTGTAGCAGATTTTCCCAGTGCAGTATGTCATTTGATTTCTTGACTGCTTTTTCCATGAGTATTGATGGCTGATCCATGCAAAATGAAGTCTTTGACAACATCAATCTTTTCTCCATTTATATGAATGTTGTTTATTGGACCAGTGCCAAGGATTTTTGTTTTCTTTACATTGAGATGCAACCCACACCAAAGGCATGTGGTTGCGAACATGGATTTGCATATATCTATTCATGTCTCAACTCTTATTTCTCTAGTATATATATCAAATAGAGGGATTTCTGGGTCACATGGTAATTTTATTTCCAATTTTTAAGAATGCACCTTACCATTTTCCAAATTGGTTGAACCATTTTACAGCCCCTCTAGCAGTGGATGAGCATTTAAGTCTTTTCACACCTCCTCCAATAGTTCTTGAGTTTTATATGTTTTCAAACATTGCTTTTAATGCATAGTAGGTTTTGAGATGAGAGAGGTATTCTACTTTGTTCTTCTTTGGTAGTGCTTTGCTTATCCTGTGTCTCTTTCTTTTTTTATATAAAATCCTTATAACTTACCAGTAAATGACATCATGATAAATGGAGAAAAGACTGAAGTTATCAAGGACTTCATTTTCCTTGGATCTGCAGTCAATGTTCATGGGGCCAGTAATCAAGAAATTAAACCATTAGACAAATCTGCTGCATGAGACCTCTCAAAAGTACTCAAGAACAAAGCTATGTTTGAGGACTAAGGTGTTCCTGACCCAAACCATAGTATTTCCAACACTACATGTGAAAGCTTGATAGTGAAGAAGAAAGACTAGAGAGAATAAGCTATCAATTTGAATTACATTGTTGGCAAAGAATATTGAAAATATTGTGGACTTCAGAAGAACAAACAAATCTGTGTGGGAAGAAGTAAGGCAGAATGCTCCTTAGAAGCCAGGGTGGCAAGACTTCATCTTTAGTTTTTAGTTCATACTATTAAGAAGGATCCGTGCCTGGAAAAGCACATGATGTTTGGTAAACGAGAAGGTCAGCAAAAAAGAGGTGCACAAAAAGCAAACAAAATGGATTGATACAGTGGCTGCAACAAAAGGTAATAACCATTGTGAGGATGGCACAGGACCAGGCAGTATTTTGTTCTGTTGTGCATAGGGTCACTATGAATCAGAACTGAACTGATGGCAAACATCAACAACATGAGTCAGAATTGACTCCGTGACAGCATAGGTCTGAAAATTATTAAACCTGGTTTCCTTCTTTAAACAAAGGGATAAAAGGTCAAATTTAAATGGAGTAAAAAAATCATTAAAACATAAAAACATAAGGACTAACAAAAAACATTCTAATTAAGGATACAAATCTTAGTTTACTTTATGAAGAAAGCTGACATAGACCAAATGAAGGTAATATGTCTCTACCTGCATGGCATGTGATTGATCTCTAGTGTGCATCATTACTTCATGTTTCTACATGCCACTTAAACAGCACCAGTAGCTTGAGAAATGAGGCTAGAAGACAGAGCAGAGGAAACATGATGTTAAAATTAAGCTTTTATCAAACCTCATCCTTAAAAGTCAGTGAGCAGTGTTCCCAAAGGAACAGCTGGAGAGCACATTATATGACTGCAGTTAAAGGGTTACCTAGACCAACACTTGTTATTGGTAAGTGCCGTTGAGTCAGTTATGACTCATAGCAACCCTGGGTAGTTTTTCAAAAGAGGAGCTGGTGGGTTTGAACCACTAACCTACTGGTTAGCAGTCCAGTGCTTATCCTATAGTATCACACCAGGATTCCACATAAACACTTAGGGAGAGGTAATAAACATTGCCTTCCCTGTATAGGGTTTCTAAAGAGTTGTTGGTGGGTTTGAGATGACATTCACCTTCTCTAATTTTAAACCATTCAATATTCCATCGTTCCATTCTAGAACTTCTTCTTGGTCTATGTACAGGTTCGTCATGAGTACAAGGAAGTGTTCTGAAATAACTCATTCTTCTCAATGTTATCTATAGTTTGTTATGATCCACGTAGTATTAAAAAACCTTTCAATAGTTAACAAAGCTCAAGTAAACATCTTTTTGGTGTTCTTTGCTTTTAGCCAAAATCCATCTAATGTCAGCATTGTTATCCCTAGTTGCATACTCTCTTCTAAATCCAGCTTTATTTGATGGCATCTCCTTATCAATATACCGTTTCAGTCTTTTTAAAATTGTCTTCAACAAAATTTTACTTGTGTGTGATATTAGTGATATTGTTTGAGGATTTCCATATTCCATTGGGTCACATTTCTTTAGAATGTGCACAAATAGGGACTTCTTCCCATTAGTTGGCCAGGTAGCTATCTTCCAAATTTCCTGACATGGATGAGTGAGTGCCTCCAGTACTGATTCAGTTTGTCAAAACCTTTCCATTTGTATTCTGTCAATTCCTGTAGCCTTGTTTTTTTTTTGTTTTTGTTTTTGTTTTTGTCATTGCCTTCAGTATACAGCTTTCACTTCTTTATTAACATTGGTTCTTGAGCATATGCTACTTCTTGAAATGGTTGAACATGGAACATTTCTTTTTGGTACAGTGACTCTGTATACGTCTTCCATCTTCTTTTGATGTTTCTGACATCATTCAAATTTTGTCCATATAATCCTTCAATATTACAAGTTAAGGCTTGACATTTTCCTTCAGTTCTTTCAGCTTGAGAATGGCTGAGTATGTTCTTCCCTTTTGTTTTATAATCCAGGTCTTTGCAAACTTCATTATAATATTTGGCTTTCTCTTCTCAAGCTGCCATTTGGAATTTTCTGTTTAACTCTTACTTCATCATTTCCTCCAGTTGCTTTTGCTTCTGTACACCGAAGAGCAAGTTTCAGATACTCTCTCTGACATCTTCCACTTGGTTTTTTCCCCGTCTTGTTAATGACCTTTTGCTTTTTTCCTGTGTGCTGTTTTTGATGTTCTTCTAAGCCTTCGGTCGTTACTGTTTTATGCATCAAATCTATTCTTGTTATATAATTGTTAAGTATCGTCGACTCTATTCTGACTCATAACAACCCTGTATAGGGTTTCTGAGGAGCAGTTGGTGAGTTTGAACGACTGAGCTTACAGTCCAAACTGACCTTATGGTTGAGTGCTTATCCTGTAGTACCAGGACTCCATTCTTGATGTGGTGGTGGTGGTAATGTGCTGTGGAGTTGGAACCGACTCATAGCGACCCTGTACAAGGTTTCCAAGGCTGTAAGGTAGTGTAGTGGTTACGAATCGGGCTGTGAACCTTAAGGTCAGCAGTTCGAAACTACCAGGTGTTCCGTGGGAGAAAAATGAGGCTTTACGGGAGCCCGTAAAGATTTACAGCCTCGGAAACCCTGTACAGTGGAGTCGGAACCGACTCCACGGCACATAACAACAACAAATCTTTATGGGAGCAGAAAGCCTCATCTTTCTCCCGCGGAACAGCTGGTAGTTTCGAATTGCTGACCTTAAGGCTCACAGTCCGATTCGTAGTCTCTATAAATGCAGATGCAATATATTTAACATCATATATTGGCTCTTATGGACTTGTTTTAATTTTCTTCAGCTTCAGTCTGAACTTGTATATGAGCACTTGATGGTCTGTTCAATAGTCTCCCCTTGATTTTGTTTTGGCTGATGATATTAAGCATTTCCAACACCTCTTCTCACAAATTGTTGTAGTCAATTTGACTCTTCTGTATTTCATCTAGTGAGGTTCAGGTATATAGTCACCTTTTATGTTGCTTTAAAAAAGTATTTGAAATTAACAAGTGATTGACATTGCAAAATCCTGTTGTGTGTTCTCTAGCATAGTTTCTGTCATCACAGTTATATTTTCCAACTACGGATCCTTCTTCCTCTTTCCTACCAACTTTCACATTCCAATCGCCAATAATAATCAATGCATCTTGATTGCATATTTGAACAGTTTCAGACTGAGGAACTTAGTTGTTTTTGTTAAGTGCTGTTGAGTTGATTCTAACTCATAGCAACCCTACATAGGGTTTCTGAGGAGCAACTGATGGTTTTTAACTGCCGACCTTGTGCTCTACAGTCCAGTGCTGATCCTACAGTGCTACACCAGTACTCCAAGGAAGTTAGTTGTTGTGTTGTTGTTAAGTGTCATCAAGTTGATTCAAGGAAGTTGGTAGAAGTCTTCAATTTCATCATCATTGACTTTAGTGGTTGGTGTGTAAATTTGAATAATAATGAATTAGCTGATCCTCTGTAAATATATGGATATTATCCTATCACAGACAGCATTGTACTTCAGTATAGATTTTGCAATGTTGTTTTGGACAAGTGAATGAACACCATTCTTCCTCAATTTATTGTTCCTGTCATAGTAAACCATATCATTATTTGATTCAAAACAGCCAATACCGATCCAACGATATCAATCTTTGTGCATCCCATTTCAGTTTTGAAAACTTCAAATTTTCCTAGATTCATGCTTCATACTTTTCACATTGTACTTTTTCATGGATATTTAAAACTGTTTCTTCTTGCTTTAAGTTGTTCCATATCTGCAAATGAAGGTCCCTATTGCTTAACTTCATCCATGTCATTAAGATCAAATCTACTTTGAGGAAGTAGCTCTTTCCCAGTTTAATTTAAGTACCTTCCAACTTGAGAAGCTCAATTTCTGGCACTACCTCTGAAAAGGTTCTGCTGCTAGCCATCAGGTTTTCTGTGGCTAGCTATTCAGAAGTGCTCTGCCTCTCCTTCTTCCTACTCTTCCTTAACCTGAATGTTGCTCTGAAAATGATCCAACATGGGTGACCTGACTGGTATTTTAAATAGTGATGGCATAGCTTTTAGCTTCACAGCAACATACAGACTACCACAGTATGACAAGCTGACAGACAATAACTATGAAATAAATAGAATAGAAATGTCCTAGTAGTTTCCAAGGCTGTAAATCTTTACAGAAGCAGACTGTCACATCTTTCTTCTGTGTTATGGCTGGTGGGTCTGAAAAGGTAACATTTCTGTTGGCAGCTGAGTGCTTACCCATTGTGTCACCAGGATTCCTTACTTATCAGAATATTACTCTGATAAAGCACTTCACAGCTAGCATATCCTTCTTCTAGTATATTATTTATACTTTAAAAATCTCCATGATTAAATCAAATAATGTCAGATTATGAGTCATACGCCTTTATCTTTATTGGTTTCCTGTTTATCTGAAGCATTAAAAGTGTGGCTGCTTTGTTTTTCTTTGAAAGCAATAACTAATTCATCCAATATTATAGCTTCAAAACTCAAAAAGTTGATCAATAGATTGCATCAAGCATTACCTGTGTGTACCATTAACCATCTTAATTTGTTTCTCTGAGAAATCTCATTGCTTCTTTATATTCCACCATCTCTTCAACTAATGTTTATAATGTGATTAGATTTACCTACAGTAGGCAGTTAAAAATTGTTGTCTAAAGCTGTACGTCTCACATGCTTTGCAGCAAAGACACTTGCTTATTATAGTGACTTCAAATAGTGGCTCATTTTTAGTAAGAAACAATTTCACTGAAAGGCATTTCAGTTATCTGATGACATTCGTGTCAGCATATCTTTGTTAACTTGATAACACAGCCATCTTAGATCCTTCTATAATTTGAGAAGTCTATTATCCAACAGGCTTCAGGAAGGCCAAGGTCAACTTGGAAACAACATAACTACATTTATAGACAAGTGACACTCTTGGGAGTCCCCAAATCAGGACATGGCACAGGCAACAGTAACACAGTACAAGATGATTTTTTAAAGATGGGGAGAAAAGTTAACTGTGGAACACGAGCTCATATGTGGTTATCTGACAAAGTTACATTAAGCAGAGACAATTTTCAATATAACCAATGATGAGAATGCTCTTTGCTAGAGAAACAATGTTGGCAGTGTTCAGATTTCTGTTTTGTTTGTTTATATGCAGCCAGTCAGGAAAACTCTGCTGTATTTTCATTGGAAAGAAAATATTGAACTAATGAGTTTTATGATCACACTGATGATTTGTGTGTGTGTGTACATTTTTTTCTTTTAAAAATTATTTTGTTGCTTTTATAAAGTTGTTGTTGTTGTTAAATGCTGTCGAGGTAATTCCAACTCATAGCAACCCTGTATAGAGTTTCCAAGGAACTGCTGGTGGGTATGGATTTCCAGTCTGTGGTTTGCAGTCTGGTGTTGATCCTACAAAGTCGCACCAGCAGTTCATTTACAAAGTAGAAAAGTTTAATGTTCTTACAGAAGGCAAAGAGGTATCCTATGACATAAGTGAGAGAATTTCTGAGACAATAAATATCAAACTTCCCATGAAAGGCCTTGGGATGCATTTTAGGGTTGACATTTTAAGCATCTGAGGAGAGACTCAATGTTATTTTTACTGAAGAGTTTTTCTAGCTAAGTGAAATACAAAAAGTTTGTTAACCTTATTATTGCAAAAAAAAGGAAAGAAATGAAGAATATTAACTGAAATTTCTTTTAAAAATTTTGGCTTACTTAATTTTATTAGTCATAGCATATGCATTTCATTTTGTTTTACCTTTACAATATTCAACAACATTCTCTTGTACAATGGTCTAATGATGGTTATAATATTTTCTGCAAAGGAGTCTTTCTCTGTTTTCCTTTCTCAGGTTAATATTTCACAGAGTATTTATGCTGTTGTTGTTATTAGGTGCCATGGAGTTAGTACCAACTCATAGCGACCCTATGTACAACAGAATGAAACACTGCCCAGACTTGCACCAATCTCATATTTGTTGCTACATTTAAGCCCATTGTAGCTGTCACTTTGCCAATCCATCTCATTTGGGGGGTTTCCTTTTTTTCTCTGACCCTCCACTTTACCAAGAACTTTATTTAGAAAATTTTTATTAACCTGCCACTAGAAACCAGGGATTTGTCTAAGTGTTAAGAGATACAGCCTGGTGTGGTACTGTAGGATAAATATTGCACTGCAAGGTCAGTTTGATTGGCAAAGTTGGCAGTTCAAATTCACAGCCACTCCTCTGATACCCTATACAGGGTCTCTATGAGTCAGACCCTATTTGACAGCACATAACAACCAGAAAAAGCTATAGCAGTGGAAGTAAATAGATTTTAAATCAGAAAAATAAGTAAAATGTATAGTATTAGGATGACAATAAGTACTTAAAAGTAAAGTGGGAAAGTTATATAGCAAGTATAAGACTTGCAATTATAGAAGATAAAGTGCTAAGTGAAGTCTTCACCAGCAAAGTAAGATTTGATGATGACCAAGGGAGAAGAGAACGCCAGTTATTTTGATATTTGGGGACTGATTGTCTAGAAAGACAGAAGTCTATGTGATAGCAGCTTGCTTGACTTTCTCATAAGGACAGTGCATCTGAACTGAGATGAACAAGGGTGTCAGGAATTAGGGAATGAAAAAAAAATGAGGTAAAAGATTAATAAAAGTAGAAATCATGTAGACCTTTCTACTCCATTATGAAGTCTTTGCTTTTTACTCTGAGTAAAATGGGAGCCCTTTTAGCTTCTGTTTTCATATTTTAAGGGCACACCTCTGACTACTGTTCTGAGATAGACTGAATGTTAGGATGGTAAAGGTGGAATCAAAGGAACCTGTTAGGAGGCCACTGGAATAATCTACATGACACATGATAGTTTGGAGCAAAATGAAAGCTGTAGTTACAGAGAAATGGTGTGAGATTCTACATATGCTTAATTCAACACTAAAGGAATTGACTGGTATATTGGAAGTGGTGGTAGTGGTGGTTGTGTGCCAAGTCAATTCCAACTCACAGCGATCCTGTATAGGGGTTCCGAGGCTGTAATTCTTTACAAGAGCAGAAAACCACTTATTTATCCCATGGAGTGACTGGTAGATTTGCACTACTGACGTTGCAGTTAATATCCCAACTCATAATCCACTGCTCTACCAGGGCTCCTCGTATTGAATATAGGGCATGGGGGAAAAATATGTTGACAATATCCAGAATTTCCCTATTCCCTATTTAGCTAAAAATCACTCTGAATATGAATAATATAATAACATTTTTAAACATTAATTTTAGCTATATGTAATTGAAAGGCTGTCTTTGTTATTAAAATGCAGGAGAAAAGTGACCTAGGAATCATCATCTAGTGACTAAGGAAATGCGTGATTGTTGGCTCTTGGGCAGTCAAGGAGCCAATGAGCCTGAGGTCACAGGTGTAATCTTTGTATGAGGCTATGAGCTTTGCATGTTACACTCCATGAATTCTATTCCTAGCTTTATACATGTAGCTGATAAAAAGTATGCTGTTACTGAGAAAGGAAGCCTGCAAAATTGTAAGAAGAGGACATTTCATATGCATCATCGTTGCCAGCAAAACAACTCATAGCACTTGCTTTATTTACCAGCAATGAAAGTAAATAGCGTTGTCCTTACATTTAGACACCACATTAGTACTAAGAAAATAAGGAATACATATGCTTAATGGAATGTATTTTCCTCAGAGAAATGAGTGAAATAGTCAGTGAGTGAAATAGTCAGTGGCTTATAAGAAAGTATACCCATTCCTCTCATAGGGACTTGCTTAGGTTCCAAAGGCCAGGTGATTATACAAAATTGGTGGCATATGAAGAGGCAGAAGCTAGTGACGTAGCCCTGGAGCCCAGACCCTCAGAATCACTATGCCTCTGGCATTGGTGTGCACTAGACCCCAAGACATTGCTATTGTGGCTGGTGTTTAAGGGGACCTGGGCCCTATGGCTGGATAAGAGGTACAGTTGACTGCTCTGGGGCACCAACAACTGGCAGAACTTGGAGTCAAAATGGTTGGTGGGAATTGCTGTCCATGCCCATCATCACAACTTCAGCTATCTGCTATAGGCAAGGGAAGACTTCAGGGAAATAAGTGATGAGATGCTAATCTTGGAGGACTTGGAATCCAAGGTTGGGAACCTAAAGACTAACAGTTTCTTATCAGAGTAACTCAGCAGCATGGGTCATGGAGGAGTGGGGGAAGGGCAGCTTCAGCTGCAACCCACACCACAAATTACTTCTGGTGTGGCATTGTAGGATCAGCACTGGACTATAGGATTGGCAATTCAAACCCACCAACTGCTCCTCAGAATCCCTATAAAGGGTTGATAACATCCTTACCTGCAAAGTACTATCCAAAGTGTTGAATATAGGGAAACAGCATTTAGTAGTGATACCTACCCCCAGTCACTGGACCTCTCCAACCACTCATGGACCCATCTCAGAAGAGATCCTTCAGAACTGCCTCAGTCACCTCCTTGCCAAGAAGAGCTGCATGGTGATCCAATGGTGGGAATAAGACTGGCAAGAGACCTTCTGATAAGCTGACTGTTTCAGCTATGTGTGTGAATGACATCATTCTGCAGGCTAGACCTAGGAAAAAATGCAGGTTAATATGCAAAATAGTCAGATAGTAGATACATACTACTGTCCTAAATGTGAAATGATACATAATGAAATAGTTGAGGTGAGGAATGTGTTCTTAGGAGTAAGTTGTATGTTTTGTTTTTCAAAGGATACATAAAAATGCAAGAAAGGTTTTAATGAATAATACATTAAGGAGATCTGATAACATAGTGGTTAAGAATCGGGCTGCGAACCTTAAGGTCAGCAGTTCTAAACTATCAGCTGTTCAGTGGGAGAAAGATGAGGCTTTCTGCTCCCATAAAGATTTATAACCCCAAAAACCCTGTACAGGGTCACTATGGGTTGGAATCGACTTGACAGCACTTAACAACAACAACAACAGAATTGTTTAAAAATTGTGACTCACTATTGTGGAATTCACTTCCCTTTTTCTTTTTTATTTCAGAACCAAGCGATAGACCACCCATGCTGTTAATTGCAAATTCTGAAACAATTGAGGTCTTCTATCTTAATGGAAGTAAAATAGCAACTCTGAGCTCAGTCAATGGAAATGAAATTCATACTGTGGATTTTATTTACAATGAAGATATGATTTGTTGGATTGAATCAAGAGAATCTTCAAACCAACTCAAATGTATCCAAATAACAAAAACAGGAAGATTAACAGATGAATGGGCAATCAATATTCTTCAGTCTTTTCACAGTGAGTGTTTCAATTCATATTGTATATCACTATTAAAGGAATTTGTTCTACAGACCTATAGGCAGGATTCTTATAATTTTCTACTATTTCTTATGGATGTTGAAAAACTATATAGACAAATATGAACATATAAATAAATATACTCACTACAAATTTTGCATATGCACATACATATGTAGTTTCTCTATTTCAGCAAATAGTAAATTGCAGTTAATATTCATTCTTTCCTTAATGCTTCTTACAGTGTCACCTAGTTGAGAATTGTGATTTTTCACTGAATGCTAGTTGAAAATGTGATAGTGAAGGTGGGATTTTTTTAAAAGCAAGAAAGAGAGTTGATAATGATATGCTCATCAAGTATAGTGTTTTTAAAAATTCCTAGAAAATCATTAGGCTTATACTAATTGGAAGCAATGACATGTGTTACATATATTTTTTTCACTCTTTTTTAGCATATTGGAGTAGTAGCACATTCTGTTCCAAAGAGTGGCTTATGCTTTGTGATTTGCTTTGATTTCTCATGTCAAAAATCTCAAAACTAGTAACTGTACTCTTCTTTCATAATAACATCAGTGAAATCATGTTCTCTCCCTTCTTCCCTCCCTTTTCTCCATATGCTGTTGTTGTTTTTAAATGCAGTCAAGTCAGTTTCTACTCATAGCAACCCTGTGTAGGGTTTCTGAGGAGCGGCTGGTGAGCTTGAACTGCTAACCTTGCAGTCCAGTACATTAATCTATAGTGCCACACTAAGACTCCACTTAGGAGTATATAATTTTATTCAAGCCTGGGGTGACTGTATGTATGAGAATTTCAAAATTTGTCCATTTATTTTATGTTTTGTAGGAAGAAAAAAAAATGTTCTTACTAAACTGAAAATCTTCAGAGAAATGGAGAAAAAGGTCTACAACAAATTTAAGAAGGAAATAAAAAGAGAGAGAGAGAGTGCTATGCTGGAGTATACCTTTTAAATATAAAATGGTGATTTAGATTCAATATGCTTTTATTAAAGAGTTTGATATACCATTAATAAGTCCTACTGGGCCACTGCAGGTTAATGCACTGGACAGCAAGGTCAGTTCAAACTGCAAGGTCAGGGATTCAACCTCACCAGCCACACTGCAGAAACCCTATACAGGGTTGCTATGAGTCAGAATCAACATGGCGACATATAACAGAAATAACATACAATTAAAGGGATTGGTTATTTATCCTTTTTAGACATAAGGAAATAGTACTATGTAACAACAGAACATTGTGCTTCAATTAAATAATACATCAGTGGTAATATGTAAATGAAATATAAAGGTATAATTGGCTACACATAAGTAAACAAAAAACGAATATAGGGCTCAGCTACTGAAAATCCATGTAACATACATAAAACAACTTATAAAGCCCTTTACTATGGCATGGACTAAAAATCCCAGTGAAAGTAGTAAAAATAAAAAATAAAAAAAACTTTTTGTCAAATCAATTCTGACTCTTAGTGAGTGTATAAGAGAAAGTGAAACAGCCCCATGAGGTTTCCAAGCTAGTAAATATAGAAGCAGATTGCCACAATTTCTCCCCTCATGAATTCGAACCTCCAACCTTTTGGTTAGCAGCTAAGTACAATAACATTTGTACAACCAGGGATCCTTGTGAATGGAGCAGACACTTCAACAAGTCTATTGAAAAATGGTCACTTATCATAAACAGCAAGTAATAAAGTAGTAGCAACCACTACTCATTTGTCAGTTTCCCATACTGTGGTGGTTTGCATGTTGCTGTGATTCTGGAAGCTATGCCATGGTTTTTTTTAAATACCAGCAGAGTCACCCATGGTAGACAGGTTTCAGATGAGCTTCCACACTAAGACAGACTAGGAAGAAGAAGAGATGGAGCACTTCCAAATATTTAGTGAAAAACTTATGAATATCAATGGAACAATGTCAGATAGCCTCTGAACTAAATAATAAAATGTGATGAATACTGCCAGAAAATGAGCCCCTCTGATTGGAAGCCACTCCAAATACAACAAGGGAAGAGATGCTTCCTTAAAGTAAAGTTGACTGTGATGATATAAATGGGGTAAGCTTTCAGGATCTTCATTTGCTGCTGGGGCACATCTCAAAATGAGGCAAACAAGATATAAACATCCATTAGTAATCAGAACATGGAATGTAAAAAGTATGAATCTAGAAAAAATGGAAGTTGTCAAAAATGAAATGTAACACATAAACATCAATATCCTAGGCATTAGTGAACTGAAATAGACTGTTATTGGCCATTTTGAATCTGAAAATTACATGATTTACTATGCCAGGAAGGATAAAGTAAAGAGGAATGGTGTTACATTCATCATTAAAAGGAACATTTTAAAATCAGTCTTGAAGTGCAAAGCTGTCTGGGTTAGGATAATATCCATACGCCTACAAGGAACACCAGTCAATACGATTATTATTCAAATTTATACACCAAACACTAAATCCAGTAATGATGAAATTGAAGAGTTTTATCAGCTGCTTGAGTCTAAAATTGATCAAATAATCAATCAAGATACTTTAATAATTACTGGTGATTATAATGTAAAGTTTGGAAACAAAGAGGAAGGACCAGTTGTTGGAAAATATGGCCTCAGTGATAGAAAAGATGCTGGAGATAACATGATAGAATTTTGCAAGACCAATGATTTGTTTATTGCAAATACCATTTTTTAAACAAAATAAAAGATGACTGAGTATATACATAGACCTCACAAGATGGAATACACAGAAATCAAACTGACTACTCTGTTGAAAGAGATATTGGAAAAGCTCCATAGCATCAATCAAAACAAGGCCAGGGATTGATTGTGGAATGAACCATCAATTGTGTAGATGCAAGTTCAGGCTGAAGCTGAAGAAAATTAAAACAGGTCCATGAGAGTCAAAATATGATTTTGAACATATCCCACCTGAATTTACAGATCATCTCAAAAACAGATTTGATTAATTAGACAGTAATTACTGAAGACCAGTAGAGTTATTGGATAACATCAAGAATATCGTGCAGGAGGAAAACAAAGCATCATTTTTCTTTTCAAGAAGAAAAAGACCAAAATGAATGTCTGAAGAGACTCTAAAATTTGCTTTCCAGCTTAGAAATGCTAAAGCAATGTAAGAGATAAGGAAGTAAAAGAGCTGAATAGAAATTTTAACAGGCATACAAAGTCAAATACTATAATGAAATGCACAAAGATCTGGAGTTGGAAAACGAAAGGGGAAGAACACGCTTAGCATTTATCAAGCAGAGGGAACTGAAGAAAACTTTCAAGCCTTGAATTGCAATATCGAAGGATTCTATTTGCAAAATATTGAATGATATAGAATGTATCAAGAGAAGACAGATGGAATACACAGTCACTATACCAAAAATAAGTATTCAATGTTCAACCATTTCAAGAAGTAGCATATGATCAAGAGCCAGTGATATCAAAAAAAAGAAGTCCAAGGTGCTCTGAGGGCATTGACAAAGAACAAGGTTCCAGGAATTGGTGGAATACAAGTTGAAGTCTTTCAACAAACTGATGCAGACTTAAGGCAGTCATTCAGCTGTGCCAAGAAATTTGGCCAACTAATTAGAAGAGATCCATATTTGTGTCCATTCCAAAGAAAGGAGACCAAAAGGACATCATTGGACAATATCATTATTATCACATGCAAGTAAAATTTTGTTAAAGATAATTTTAAAATGGGTCTTGTAGTACATTGATAGGGAGCTCTGTGAGGTTCAGGCCAGAGGAGCACATGGAATGAAGGATATCATTGCTGGTGTCAGATGGGTCTTAGCTAAAAGTAGAGGATTCCGGAAATCCTGTCTTTTTGTGACTATGCAAAAGTTTTGACAAGCTATGGACAATGCTGAAAATGAGTACTCTGGAACACTTAATTGTACTCATGAGGAAGCTGTACATAGACCAAGAGGTAGTTGTTTGAACAGAACAAGAGAACACTGAATTTTTTTAAAATCAGGAAAGGTATACACCAGGGTTATATTCTTTCACCATACTTATTCTATCTGTATGCTGAGCAAATAACCTGAAATCTGGATTATATGATAAAGAATGTGACATCAGGATTTGAGAAAGACTCATTAACAATCTATAATATTCAGATGATACAAC
>NW_006408530.1:23199199-23219286 GCF_000296735.1 Chrysochloris asiatica
GTGTGCAACAAGGTTGTATTCTTTCATATACTTACTCAACCTGTATATATATGCTGAGCAAATAATCTGAGAAGCTGGGTTATATTAAGAAAAATGTGGCATTAGGATTGGAGGAACACTCATTAACAACCTGAGATATGTAGATGATACAACCTTGTTTGCTGAAAGTGAAGAGGACTTAAAATACTTACTGATGAAGATCAAAGAGCACAGCCTTCGGTATGGATTGCATCTCAAGGTAAAGAATACAAAATTCCTCACCACTGGACCAATGAACAACATTCTTATCAACAAATAAAAGATTAAAGTTGTCAAGGACTTCATTCTTCTTAGATCAACCATCAACACTCCTGAAAACAGCAATTAAGAAATCAAATGACGTATTGCATTAGGCAAATCTGCTGCCCAAGACCTTTTTAAGTGTTGAAGAGCAAAGATGTCAGCTTAAATGCCCAAGCCATGGCATTTTCATTAACCTCATATGCATGTGAAAACTGGACATTGAATAAGGAAGACCATAGAATAATTGATGCTTTTGAGTTATGGTGTTGGAGGAGAATATTGAAAGTGCCATAGGACGTCAAAAGAACAAACAGATCAGTGTTGGAATACAGCCAGAGTGCTCCTTGGATGCCAGGGTGGACAAACTTCATGTCTCATACTTCGGACATATTGTCAGGAGGGACCAGTTGCTGAAGAAAGATATCATATTTGGTAGGGTGGAGGGTCAGAGGAAAAGAGGAAGACCCCCAGCGAGATGAATTGATAACGTGGCAGTATCAGTGGACTCAAGCATGGCAACAATTGTGAAGTTGACCCAGAACTGAGCATTGTTTCGTTCTGTTGTGCATAGGGTTGCTATGAGTCAGTACTTACTCGGGGGCACCTAACAACAATGGTCTACTACATATAGTCCTGGTGTGTTCTGTGGGTTAATGCACCAAACTGCAAAGCTGTTTGAACTGTAAGGTCAGTGGTTCAAACTCACCAGCTGTTCCTCAGAAACCCTATACAGGGTCGCTAAGGGTCGGAACAACTTGACCACACTTAACAACAACAACAATGATCTATTATGCTCTCAATTAGCTAGAAGAGTCACTCAGTTTGCTAGGTAAAATTATTTCTCAAATCTTAAACTTTTTTGTCGCAAACAGCATGTTCTAGTAATAATAGTTGTTAGGTTAGTTGTTAGGTATCAACAAGTTGGCTCTGATTCATGGTGACCCCTTTACAATACATTGAAATGTTGCCCATTTTTATGCCTTCTTCCCTATCCATGATATTGAGTGAAGACATAGTGAGAAAATGAAAATCCTCATAGCTGGACCAGTAAATAACATGATAAATGAAGAAAAGATTGAGATTGTCGAAGACTTAATTTTGTTTGGATCCACAATCAATGCTTATGGAAATAGCAGTCAAAAAAATCAGAGAATGTATTGCGTTAGGCAAATCTGTTGCAGAAGATCTCTTTAAAGTGTTCAAGAACAAAGATGTCAGTCTGAGAACTACAGTGCACCTGACCTAAGCTGTGATATTTTCAAAAGCAGCATGTGCGTGTGCAAGTTGGACAATGAATAAGGAAGACCAAAGTAGAATCAATGAAAATGAATTATGGTGTTCTAGAAGAATATTGAAAGTACCATGGACTGCCAGAGACACAAATAACTCTGTTTTAGAATAAGATGGCGAGACTTGGTGTCTCATACTTTGCACATATTGTGAGGAACGACCAGCTCGAGGAGAAGGACATCATTCTTGAAAATGTAGCGTATTAGTAAAAAAAAGAGGAGGACCCCGATTAAGATGGATTGACACAGTTGCAGTTACAATGGGCTCAAACGTAACAATTATTTTGAGTATGGTACAGGACCTGGCAGTGTTTCCTTCTGTTGAGTATAAGATAGCTTTGAATCGGAACTGACTCAAGTGTGCATAGTAGCAACACCAATCAAATTGACTACATCTGTGGAGAGAGAAGTTTAAGAAACTCAACATCACCAGTCAGAAGAAGACAAGGGATGACTGTGAGACAGACCGTAAATTGTTCATATGAGTCCTGGTGTGGTACTATTGGATAACCACTGGACTGCTGGCTACAAGGTTGTTGTTATTGTTAAGTGCCATAGAGTCAGTTCTGACTCATAGTGACCATGTTTAGGGTTTCTGAGGAGTGGCTGCTGAGCTTCAACTACTGACCTTATGGTTCAAACTGAGCTTACAATCCAGGATGTTAACCAGCAGTGCCACACCAGGACTCCTGACCACAAGATAGGAAGTTCAAACCTATCAGCTTCTCTTTTAAATCTTATACAGAGTTGCTATGTGTCAGACCTTACTGGATATCACTTAACAACATCAACAAATTTCAAGCTGACGATGAAGAAAATTAAAACAAAATCATGAAAGCTAAAGAACTACCTTATTATATATTACCTGAATTTCAAGACTATCTTATGAATAGATATGACACAATGACTACTAATTACTGAAGATCATAGAGGTACTGAGATGACTTCAGTACATCATACATGCTGAAAGTAAAAGGTCATTGAAAAGACCAATGATGGATTGACATAGTGGCTGCAACAATGAACTCAAACATTGAAAAAACTGTGGATTTTGTAGGACCAGACATTACTTCATTGTGTTGTGCATAGGGTCGCTGTGAGTCAAAATCAACTCAATAGGACCTAATGACAACAATTTTTTAAGTAAATCCAGGAGAAAATCAAGGTATTGCAAATTCAAATATTTCTTGAAAATAATGTTTAAATTAAATTGCATTTGATTTATAGAACATTTCTTTTCAAATATATAAAAATAGAGTGGTGTTTGCTAGGTATCAACTCACATGCTGAATAAAACATTTGTTTTAAACTATGAAAATGAAATGTGATGGAAATATTTTAATTAGAGTAAATAATTTTGAGTGAAATCAGATTCAAGCCATGAATTTCACAGTCACTTTAGGAAAAAGTGATTAAATGTGTGGAAATGATTTAATGATGGGAGTGGGGCAGGGAGTGGAGAAGGCTGAACTTCTCTGTCACTGCTTGTAAGCCCTGTATTTTAGTCACATAACAGCTGCTGTTGAATAAGATGGGCTTTGCAATCACCATGACAATTTGTAAGTTGATAATGAAGTTTGAATTTCCTTTCATGTATAATTACATAAAATTTCTGTCACACCATATAAGCAAAAATAATGAGCTAATGGTATTTGATCTGAATACCTGCCCCTGCCACAGTGACTCAATACTTGTCTTTAGAATCTTCCTTAACTACAATTTTTCAGGTGCTTTTATCTGGATTTACCTGAAGAAATTATTATTTTTTTAATTAAATTTTTATTTTTATAAGGGAATGTATGAGAAGAAAATCTATCATTGTGAGTCAATCTGACTTTTGTTTCAATCATAAATAATAGAATAGTTAAAGACATTTTACTGATATAGTAAATCTTTTATTACAAATCGCATTTCACTGGTGAGCTACACATCTCTGTGCAGTAAGAAAGGAGAGATAAGTTTTTTTTACGTATTAGCTGAAATTTCAACTGTACAACTGAGATATATTTGATAGTGCTGAATGGATATAAAGAAAACAGACATAGGAGCTCTAATTTTTTATTCTTCCATACTGGTAAACAGTGAACCCTTCAGAGAACTCCCCAAATCTGCCATAAATAATAATATTGCTATGAATGAATACTTGATAGGTCACAGTCCCTGTGCAAAATGACTATTCCAAATAGGAAGGTATTTTTATTGAAGAAAATATTGAGGCAATGAGAACATAGGTAAAAAGATTGTATAACCAGTACTGGCTATATTTTCTGAGTATCACACTGCCTCAATGGATCTCAACATTTTATATTAACATTACTAACTATGATAGAGTCCTGGCATAGCACTATAGGATAAGCTCTCAGTCACAAAGTCAGTTTGAACTGCAAGGTGGATCATTCAAACTTACCAGCCACTCCTTAGAAACCCTAAACAGGGTTGCTATGATTTAACTAAAAGCATCTTGAAGGGAGAGTGGAAAAGATGAGTTATAGAAGGCTCTGGGGTCATTAGAAAAGTCCCAGAAAATGATTCTGATATGGCTACCAGATGCTCCTCCGAAGCCCTATACAGGGTCGCTATGGGTCAGAACTGACTTGATGGCACTTCACAACAACAACAACCCATGTTTAACACTGAGAACTGCTCCTAAGTAATGCTGTGTCATTGCTGTTGTTAAGTTTCTGATTCATAGAGACCCAGTATCGGGTTTCTGAGGAGTGACTGGTGAGTTTGGACTACTGACCTTGTAGTTCAAACTTACCTTGCAGCCTTGTGTTTAGCTTACAGCACCACACCAGAAGTGCGTGTTGTGAGACAGTAATTATTGTTGGTAAGTGTTGTTGTTAAGTGCTGTTGAGTCATTTTGTTGTTGTTTTTAAGTCATTTTGTTGTTCTGAGCCATAGTGACACTGTATAAGGTTTCCAAGCAGTGACTAGTGAACTTGAACCACTGACCTTGTAGTTCAAATGGCTTTGATGTCTGGTGCATTAACCCACAGTGCCACACCAGGACCTATATAGAGTTTCCAAAGAGTGGCTGGTGGGTTTGAACCACCAACCTTGTGGTTACCAGTCCAGTGCTTATCCCACAAGACCACCCCAGGGGACAATGATAGAATGACCATAATATGTTCTACAAATTATATTAACTAAGAAACATTGAGGGGAATGGTAGAGGTAACCATTACTGAATTTTACAGTGGAGCTTCCAAATAAGATGGACTAGGATTTGAGGACTGGGTCATTGCAATTCATAGAAGTTTTCAGATCATTATAAACTGCTTTGGTTTATAATGATCTGATTCAAAACCATCATGGGAATAGCACAAGGTTGGACAAGGTTGTTCATGGGGCTGTCATGAATTAGGGGCCCTACTCAATAGCCTATAACAATATAAAACAAAAAGTGTGAAGCATTGGTATGTTTTCAAAATTAAGTATTTGATAATCAAAATCATTTCTCTAATAATGTCAAAAGATCTGTTTGCACTTCAAGGTTGGTGGTTAAAATCCACCAGCTGGTCCTCAGAAAGCACATAAATGGTTGCTATGAGTTGGAACCAATCCGATGGCAGTCACTAGTCAACAATCAGCATCAATAATGTGCTGGTTAAAGCGAACTGGAAACATTTCTTGTGTCTTCCATTCATAGACTCAGTTGCAATCTAATAGAATACCTGGCCATAAATACTTCTCATTCACAGACTTAGCTTCTGAATTAGGCCAATTTACAGACTTCCTTTTTCCTGGATTTTTTCAAAGTCAACCTTAGCTCATTTACATTTGATCCTCCTTCTAGATCCACAACATTAATTCCTTGATTGGATATATATATCTATACATAGTTTTTTTCAGTTCTGACACTCTACCTCTGTCTTCAATAAGTCTTACTTCATTCTCCTGAGTTTGTATCTCTCGTTGTTGTTGTTGAGTGCTGTGAAGTCAGTTTTGATTCTTAGAGACCCTGTATAGGATTATGAAAGAGTGACTAGTGGGTTTGAATTTCTGACCTTGTGGTTAACAGTTCAGTACTTATCATACAATGCTATACCAGAACTTTCTAGTAATCGGTATAATGTTAATAGATAAACTTTACTGAAGGTTTATTTTTACATTCTAAATTCTCCATGCATATTTCATTACCATCATAAAAATTATTCAGTATGAATGCTATTTATAATTGTCAGAATATAGATTAGAGAATGAGCTTAAATAAGTGATTTTTTTCCCCCAAAACAAGAAATCTTTACCCCTTTACTCAATAGATACCTAGCAATGACTTCTTGCTTCTCTGTACTGGTTGACTAATTGCCTCATCTTACAAATTTCATAGCCTGGGCACTGCCTAGCAAGCATTTTCCATCAAGTTTGCCTAGACAAGCATAACTAGCCTGTGTCTCTTTACTGTAAGTATAAGTAGAATATCAGGCCAGAAGAATCTACCTACAACAGTAGAAACTGGTCCCAGTAGCTGTTTGTCCCAAGTCTGCACTTGGAAAGGTGATTATGGAAGTTTGCAACAACTTCCTAAGGTTTCCCAGTGTCAAAAATAAACAAATAAACAAATAAATAAATAAATAAAAGATATAAACAGCATCATAGAAACCTGATATGCTTTATTTACAAGAGGACTTCTGGTGTGATGCTATACGATAAGCACTGGACTGTGAACCACAAGACTGGTGGTTCAAACCCACCAGCTGCTCCCCAGAAACCCTGTAATAGGTTCAAAAATTTAAAAGAAAAACAGTGCTTAACGAGGACCCTCATGTGTCACTGTAGGATATGTGTTTGACTGATAAATCAGAAGATCAGTTCAAACCCACCAGCTGCTCAAAGAAACATCATATAGTGTCACTATGAGTTGGAACAGAATGTATGGCATGCAATAGTAATATGCTTAAAGAAAGAATTATGGTAACACAAAAGATTAAGCACCTGAATTCCAGCCAAAAGGCTGACAATTCAAACCCAACCAAGAAAACTCTATGGAATAGTTCTGCTCAGTCATATGGAGTCACTGTGAGTTGAAATTGGTTCATCAGCTTCTAACAACAATAATAGTGATTAAAAAATGATATTTTTAGGAGCTTTCCTTATCAATTATCTTTCTGTATCTGGTTGATGAAAACATCACAATGTTTTAATTTGCCTTTGTAAGAACAATAGTGAAGTTGTCCATTCCAATGTAGACTCAGGTTTACTTTCTTTAAAACAATACTAGATTGGTCATGATACTTAATTACTTAAAATCACAGATCACTTCCAAGCTCCTCCTTTTCCCTTAGAATAAAATGAAAGGTGATTATCTTGGCTCCATGTCTATCACTCTCCCTCTCAAATCCCAGTTTGCAATCATTAATCATTAGTTACAGTCTTCTAATTCACTGTGCTCTCTCGTGTCCATGTATGTTTAGATGCACTACTTCTTCAGTATAAAAGATATGTCCTTTCTCCTATAGTCAGTCAGACATCTCATTCATCATTTATGGTATCATGTCCTCTCCAAAACTTTCAGTTGAGGTTAGCACTGCTCCTACATGACCCTAGGGCATCATAGAACTTTTAGGCATAATATTTTAAGTGTATCAAGACCCCATGCACAATGGGAAAAAATGCTTCCCAATTCTGTGCCAGGTCCACTGTAGGCTACAGATCAGATCATTGTGATCCACTGGGTTTTAATTGCTTGCTTTTAAGAAGTAGATCACCAGGTCTTTTGTGCTACTCCATCAAGTCCCTCTGAAACCTTTTCAGCATCACAGCAACATGCAACCCTTGATTGACAGACATGTGATGGCTGTGCATAGGTACATTGGTTGGGAACAAACTTATGTCACCCACATGGAAGACTCACATATAGCAACTGAACTCTCACTAACCCCATTTGCCTGACTTGTTGTTATTTAGTGTCATCAAGTCCAAATTTCCAAGAAGCAGCTTTGAATCACCAACCCTGGGGTTAAAAGTCTGATCTTATCCTACAACAACACAACAGGAGTCCTATTTACTTGATAAGATTGTTTTTGTTAAGTGCTATCAAGTCAATTCTGACTCACAGTGACCCTATATATGGTTTCCAAGGAGCTCTGGTAGCGTAGTGGTTACAATTTGGGCTGTTAAACTTCAGGCCAGCGGTTCGAAACTACCAGCTGTTCTGTGGGAGAAAGATGACGCTTTCTGCTCCCTTAAAGATTTATAGCCTTGGAACCCCTGTACAGGGTCGCTATGACTCAGAACTGACTCCACGGCACATAACAACAACAACAACAACAGGGAGTGACTAGTGGGTTTGAACCACAAACCTTGTGGTTGGCAGTCCAGTGCTTATCCTACAATGTCACACCTGGACTCCATTTACCTGATTGTTGTTGCATGGAAGGCAAGAATTCCACCATGACGGCTTTCCAGCCCCATTTTAGGGTGCTGATGTGGCACTCTGGGTTAATGTGCCAGACTGCAAGCTTGTTTGAGTCTCAAGGTCTTAGTGGTTTAAGCTCACCAGTCACTCTTTGGAAACCCTATACAGGGTCACTATGGGTTGGAATTGACTCAATGGCACTTAACAACAACATAACTATAGGATTTTATCTTATCTAGGGTAAGCAGAGGTGTCTTGGTATAGCACTGAATAATAACTACTGGACTGCTAACCACAATAGTCGCTATGAGTTAGAACTAACCCAACTACAACAGGCTTGACATACAATAGGTGCAGTTTCTCAGGTTGTGTAAAGCAGGTAGACTGTAGGTGACTGAAAATCTTCCTATTTTGAGTTATTTTGAAAGCAGTTGGCTGTTACAAATTTGAATTTGGCATTGGCAGGTTCTTGGAGTCTCAAACTAGCAGGCTTCAGCCTGCTATGAAGAAGTAAGCCCGTGGAGCTAATACACAGAGACAGTTTTATTACTCATTTAAATGACAAGAGATCAAAGATAATACTGTAGTATAGATTTTTTAATCTTTATCCTCCCTCCATTTTCTTAGCAAGAAAGTTATGATATCTTATATTTAAGTGCATAAAATGTTGGATGGACTGGCTGACATATTTCCCACCCCAAGCTATTTTCAGGACCTTACGTACCTTTTGATAAGAAATAAAGAGCAGGATCACAGTGCTCACAGTATGGCTCAGCCTCTGAACAGTTCTGTCAGGTACCTCTGACTGGGAATTGATGCTTTTCTTTCCTTACCACAACTGACCAGCTGTGGTTCCAGCATTCTCTTAGAAAGAAATAGTTCAGAGACTGATCAGCAACTAACTGAGGAGAAATTAAGACATAGAGATGATGATGGCCATTATTAAGTTATAAATTTTCAGATTAAAAAAAATATATATATTGTGTGACTTAAATTTCCTGATTTCTCTTTTAAAAAACACCTTTTTACTGTTAGAATTCATATTTTTTTTAAAATCAGGATACCTATGGAGATGTAAATGTTTCAGAAGAATTTTAGCTTCATTACTGGTTTTATATTATCCCCAATGAAACATCTGTGAAGATTCCAAAGCATATCCACTATGAGGGTACAGTGACTCTTTTCCCCTAGAGATTTTACTTTTCATTAACTAGTTGTTTTATAAACAGATGCATGCTTTATTATACTCTTTTACATATACAATTCTTCTCATCTTCTATTTAGTATATTTATATGGAAACACAAGATTCACATTTTTCTTCCCTGAGATATGGCTCTCTCTGTGTGTACATAGATAGTACAATGAATTTCTGCTGGAATTTAGAATTTCAGTAACTAAGAGATCATGACAACTTTAAGAGCTCAGCAAAGATCAGTGAGAATTAGCAAAAATATTGATATAATGACAAATTTGCTGAGAACTTTTGAGATTGTTTTCTGATATTATAGCTTAATGCTGTAGGTATTGGCATGAAATTATTCCTTATCCTTTATGCTAAAATTAGATACATTTATACTTTGATAAAAGTAACCATTTCTGATTTCTAATCAATAATGAAACATAAAACACCTTTCTGAAGAACTAGCTAAATAGGAAAAAATAACAAAAACAAAACAACAAAAACCTCCTGGTACCACGTCTCAATAAAATTGCTGTTATTGTTAGTTCAATTTACATTTTTTATTGTTATTTGTCAACAATCTTGAAACTCACCAAAGCAAAAACTAGAAATGTTTGAGGCTTCAGTTGTTCACATGTATTGCTCACATATAGTTCTTCATATATACTGTTCATAAATATAACTAAAATCCTCACCACTGGACCAACATCATGAAAAATGGAGAAAAGGCGAAATTGTGGAAGACTTCATTTTGCTTGGATCCATTATTAACACTCATGAAAGCAGCAATCAAGAAATCAGAGGACATACTGCATTAGGCAAATCTACTGCACAAAACCTCTTTAAAGTGTTCAAGAGCAAAGATGTCAGTTTGAGGATTAAAATGTGCCTGACCCTAGACATGGTATTTTCAATAGCTTCATATGAATGTGAAAGTTATACAATGAATCAGGAAGACTGTAGAAAATTTGATGCATTTGAGTTATGGTGTTGGAGACGAATATTAAAAGTGCCAGGGAACACCAAAAGAACAAACTGATCGGTGTTGGAAAAACTACAACCAGAATGCTCCTTATAAGCCAAGATAGGAAGACTTTGTTTCTCAGACTTTGGACATATTATCAGGAGGGACCAAGTCTTTGCAGAAGGACATTATTCTTGGTAAAATGGAGGGTCAGCAAAAAAGAGGAAGTCCCCCAATGAGATAGATTGGTACAGTGGCAGCAGCAATTGTCTCAGGCATAAAAAGTATTGTGTCACTGGCACAGTGTTTCATATGTGGTGCATAAAGTTACTATGAATCAGAACTAACTTGATAGCACCTAATAACAACAACATACATTTGATTGGGAATGCGATGGCTTCATGCTGTCAAAACTGGACTGCAAACCAAAAAGACCATGGTTCAAGTCTGACAGCCACTCCACTCCACAGGAGAAAGATGAGGCTTTCTGCTCATTGGAAGATATAAAGTCTGAGAGACTTTATACAGGTTCTTTATGAGTTAGAACTACCTCAATGACACTTAAACAACATGCATTTGACAGAATGGATTTTACACAAACACTAGACACAAACATATTATTGTTGATGGTGGTGGTGGTGATTGTTTGCTGTGGAGTCTGTTCTGACTCATAGGGACCCTGAACAGGGTTTCCAAGGCTGTAAATCTTTACGGGAGCAGAAAACCTCATCTTTCTCCTGTGGAACAGCTGGTAGTTTCGAACTGCTGACCTTGTAGTTCACAGCCCGATTCATAATTGCTACGCTACCAGAGCTCCCTAGGTGCTATCAAGTCCATTCTGACTAACAGCATCTGGTGGATTTGAGCTGCTGACCTTGTAGTTCGCACAGTTAGAAGTCCAGTACTTACCCCAGAGTGCCACACTGGGGCTCTTGTTTTGTTGTGGTTGTTAAGTGCTGTCAAGTCAGATGTGACGCATAATGATTCTCATACAGCAAGGGTGGGGAACCTTTTTACTGCTAAGATTTGTAACATCATTTGAGGACTATACAAAATTACCAATTTAAAAATTGGGCTGCTATATTTGGTCAAGAATTTAATTCACCCTTAATGCAATGGTTCTGGTAGTGTAGTGTTTATGAATCAGGCTGCGAACCACAAGGGTCAGCAGTTCGAAACCACCAGCTGTTCTGTAGGAGAAAGATGAGGCTTTCTGTTCCAGTAAAGATTTACAGCCTCGGAAACCCTGTAGAGGGTCGCTATGAGTCAGAACTGACTCTACGGCACATAACAATGATAACAACAATGTGATGGCACTGTAGGTTAATGCACTAGACTGCAAAATCAGTTTGAACCACAAGGTCATCTGTTCAAGCTCACCAGTCACTTCTCAGAAACCCCATACATGGTTGCTCTAAGTCAGAGACAGCTCAATGGCAGTTAACAATAACAACAAAGTGTGATGACTTAAGTAGCTCTGCTAGTGTAATGGTTACGAGTCGAGTCGGGTTGCTTGACTTCAAGGTCAGCAGTTGGAAACTTCCAGCCTTTCCATGTAGAAAAAATGAGGTTTTCTGCTCCTGTAAAGATTTACAGCCTCAGAAACCCTATGCAAGGGCACTATGAGTTGGAACTGACTCCATGGCACACCACCACCACCAATGTGAAGTTTGCATCTGCGACTGCCTTGGCAGAGCCAGACCAAATGAATCCACAGGCCAGATGCTCCCCACACAACCCATGCTATACAAAGTTTCCAAAGAAGAACTAACGGGTTTGGATTACTGACCTTTGTTTAGCAGTCCAGTGCTTATCCTACAGTGTCATATCAGGAATCTAGTACCCATATTCCCCCACCAAAATATGTTTGATGTAGTACAGCAATTTGAAATCATTATTCTCCTTGTTTTTTTGTTTATTTTTAATAAATTAACTTGTGTGCTTGTTTCATTAAAGAATTTTTAAAACCTAAGTGAGAATCTCTTAAGGACCCAGTCATTGTATCAACATTTAGAGCACATTGTATGGTAGGCTTAACTGATCTACTAATCAGAAATTTAAAAGATAAGATGTTCTTTCTGTCATGAAAAACTCCTGAAACTTTTTTAACCCATGTTGTGAAATTAAAAAAACTTGTGATTTTGATTTGGTAGATTTTATTTTGGTTAAAGAAAGACAGGAAGTTAGGAAAGGAGAGAAAACAGACTAAAGGAGAAAAAGAGAGAAAATGACTGCTTTTAGGGGCAAATAGCCTAATAAAATAATTTCTGACTCAACATTTATTTGTTCAATTTATTTTTCTCTTTAATTACATTTGTATATTTTAAATTTATTTTGGGTATTCTCAAGGAATTTTCAGCAAGTAAAAGCTATCAGGTTAATTTTCCTCCTGGTAGTTGCTAAACTTAACAAGTTTTAAATCTTATAGAGACGTTTATAGGGCATTAGAAATTTATCACCAAATCTTAATACAGTGAGTATTGACAGCCTCAGTAATTACTAAAACTGGCATTGAACATTTCAATATTGCCTTAAATTAATTGTTTTTCTTAATAATTCAGACTGACACATCCTGTGATTTATGGATTTTGTTTACACTGGGTTTTCATTTTCCTCATGAGACTATTTGGGCTGAGTTGATACTGTCTTTTCTCTATCATTGCCTTATGTAAATCATGTTCAAATGAAGGGACCTGTTCATGTAACTGGTGGAATCCCATCCAGGGAGAACCCTATTTTCCCTTTCTATTCCCTTCTCTTGGATGTTCATATAATGTGTGTGTTGTTGTTGTTTGCCATCAAGTTGGTTCCAGTGCATAGCAACCCTCTATAAGGTTTACAAGGATGGTTGGTGGATTTGCAGCACCAACCTTGAAGTTAGCCATTCAGTGCTTATCACAATGCCATACCAGGACTCCATATAGTGTTTGAATCTTTCCCTTGTTTACTCTTTTTTTGTCCCCACCTCATATGGGGTCCTCATGAATTGGAATTGACTAGACAGCAACCAACTACAGCAGTCAGCCACAATAAGTAAACCTTCGTTCTTTTAGGCTGTTGATATTGTTAGGTGTCACACAGATATTTTTTTATTTTTTTTATTTTGGCAGTACATGGTACTTGCAATAGTCTCCTCCAACATTATAATTCAAATGCATTACTTCATCTATGGTCTTCCTTATTCACTGTCCAACTTTCACATGCATATGAGGTTATTGAAAATACCAAGACTTGGGCTAGGCACACATCAGTTCTCAAATTGGCATCCTTGCTCTTGGACACTTTAAGAGTTCTTGTCCAGAAAATTTGCCTAATGCAATACGTTGTTGCATTTCTTGACTGCTGCTTCCATGCATGTTGATGGTTGATCTGAGCAAACTGAATTGTTTGCAACTTCAATCTTTTCTCCGTGAGAAATTTTGTCTTTTTTACATGAAGGTGCAACCCATACTAAAGGCTGTGGTCTTTGATCTTCATCAGTAAATATTTGTGTCCCTTTCATTTTCAGCAAGTAAGGTTGTATTATCTTCATATCTCAGGTTGTTAACGAGCCTTCCTCCAATCCTGATGCCACGGTTCTCTTCATATAATCCAGCTCTTTGGATTATGTGTTCAGCATACAGATTGAAAAAGTATGGTGCAACCATAAAACACTGGCACACACTTTTGCTGATTTTAAACCATTCAGTGTCCGCTTGTTCTTTTTGAACAACTGCCTCTCGGTCTATGTACAGGTTCCCCATGAGCAAAATTAAGTGTTCTGGAATACTCATTTTCCTCAATGTTGTCCATAGCTTGTCATGGTCTATACAGTTGAAAGCTTTGCATAGTCAATAAAGCTCAGGTAAACATTTTTTTCTGGTATTCTTTGCTTCCAGCCAAGATCCATCTGACATCAGCAATGGCACTCCTTGTTCCATGTCCTCATGTGAATCTGGTTTGAAACTCTTTTAGTTCTCTGTCAGTATATATTTGCAACCATTTTTGTATTAGCTTTAGCAAAATTTTACTTGTATGAGGTATGAATGATAATTGCCCAGTGACTTCCATGCTCTGTTGGGTCACCTCTCTTTGAAATGTGCACACACATGGATCTCTTTCAGTCAGATGGCCAGGTAGTTGTCTTCCAATTTCTTGGCATACACAATGAGTACCTCCAGTGCTTTATCAGTTTATAGAAAGATTTCAATTTTTATCCCATCAAATCTGGGAGTCTTTTTTGTTGCCAATGTCTTCAGTGTACTTTGGACTTCCTCCTTCAATATCATTGGCTCCTGATCATATGCTACCTCCTGAAATGGTTGAGCATCAACCAATTCTTTTTGGTACAGTGATTTTGTTTACTTCTTTATTCTTTTGATGCTTTTTGCATCATTCAATATTTTGTCCAT
The DNA here is from genome assembly GCF_000296735.1 of Chrysochloris asiatica. Taxonomy (NCBI): domain Eukaryota; kingdom Metazoa; phylum Chordata; class Mammalia; order Afrosoricida; family Chrysochloridae; genus Chrysochloris; species Chrysochloris asiatica. The sequence continues at coordinate 23,213,668 of NW_006408530.1, forward strand.
AGAATCTTTTAATATTGTAAATTGAGGCATCAAGTTTTTCTTCAGTTCCCTCTGTTTGAGAAATGCTGAGTGTGTTCTTCCCTTTTGGTTTTCTAAGTCCAGGTGTTTTCACTTTGAAATGTTCTATTTAGCTCTTACCTCCTCATTTCTTCCATTTTCTTTAGCATTTCTATGCTGGAGGGTAAGTTTCAGAGTCTCTTCTGACATCTATTTTGGTCTTTTCCTTCTTTCTTATCTTCATAATTACTGTTTGCTTTCTTCCTGTAAAGTGTTCTGATGTCTCCCCACTCTTCTGCTCTTTGATCCTTCAGGTTTAATGTATCAAATCTGTTCTTCACATGATCTCTACATTCAGGTGTGATATATTCAAGGTCATATTTTGGCTCTTGTGGACTAGTTTTCATTTTTTTTTTTTTTCAGTTGCAGTCTAAATTTGTTTATAAGCAGTTGATGGTCTGTTCCACAATCTGCACCTGGCCTTGATTTGGGTAATGATATGGAGCTTTTTCATTGTCTATTTCCACAGATGTAGTCAGTTTAATTTCTGTGTATTCCATTTGTGAGGTTCATGTGTATAGCTGTCTTTTATGTTGTTTAGAAAGGTATTTGCAATGAAGAAATCATTGGCCTTGAAAAATTCTATCATGTGATAACCAGCATCATTTTTATCACCAAGTCCATATTTTCCACATACTGATCCTCCCTCATTTTTTGCAATCTTTCCATTACAATTGCCGGTAATTGTTAATATATCTTTATCTCCAATTTGATCAATATCAGACTGAAGAAGTTGGTAGAATTCAAGTTCATCATCACTGGCTTTAGTGGTTTGTGTGTAAATTTGAGTAATAGTGACATTAATTGGTCTTTCTTGTAGGCATATGGATATTATCCGATAATAGACAGTGTTGTAGTTCAAGAATGATCTGGACATATCCTTTTTGATGATGAATGTGATGCCATTCCTTCTCAATTGTCATTCCCAGAATGGTAAACCATGTGATTGTCAGATTCAAAATGGTCAATACCAGTCCATTTCAGCTCCCTAATGCATAGAATATCGATGTTTGTGCATTCCATTTCATTTTTGAAAATTTCCAATTTTCCTAGATTAATACTTCGTATATTCAGTGTTCCTATTTTTAATAGATGTCGGTGTGTTTATCTCCTGAAAGTCTGAAAAACAAGAAATAATTATGTAAAGTCTGATTATATTTGGGTGAACATCTCAAGTAGAGTTACTGAAATTGTAAATATAATCATTAGAATTTGAATCTGTGCTTATACTGCCAAGATACACAAACATTTTTAGTCTACCCTTATGATTTTTTTATATCTTCTTTATTATCTTAATGATAATACTTACATGATAGTTCTATAAACTCACTTAGCTTCTTTTATTATTTTAGTGAAAGAATTTATCTACGTATTTTGAATATCTGTATCTTAAGGCATTAAATAAAAATATGTTTCTATCCATACAAGATGGTTGGGCAGGTGGTAGCATCAGTGGACTCAACTGTGGCAACAGTAGTGAGGTTGACCCAGGATCAGACATTGTTTCATTCGGCTGTGCATAAGGTCTCTATGAGTCGGTGCCAACTTGATGGAACCTAACAACAACAATAACATCTATACTACGTAATGTCATGCAGTTTCATTTAGCTCAAAAAAGTAAATGGTGGTGGTGGTGGTAGTTGTGGTGTACCATGGAATCGATTCCGACTCATAGCAACCCTGTACAGAGTTTCCGAGGCTGAAACCTTTACAGGAGCAGAAAGCCTCATCTTTCTCTGGCGGAACAGCTGGTAGTTTTAAACTACTGGCTTTGAGTTTAGCAGCCCAACTCTTAACCACTACACTAAAAAAGTAAGTCATAATGCTATTATTTCCAAATCTGAATCGTGTGAAAAGGCTTATGCACTGCTAATCAACAGTGAAACTGATATTACAATCTTTGAACTAATTTGTTTTTCAAAGCATGATTAAAAACGTGTGCTAAAGAATATTGATTATTAGTCTTAAAAGTTTCAGGAAAAAAAAACAAAACAAAACCCAGCACCACTTCAATAAGCAAAGAAGCTATGGTTTTAAATATTAACATTGTTGAGAAAGTTACTTGATGAAGCTAATTGTGATTCCTAGTGATCTTTTGTTATACTTAATTTTAAATAATTACTATTTTCTTTTGCTCACTGAAAAATTCAGTAGAACTGCTCTTTAGAGATTCTGAGACTACAATCTTTATGGGAGCAGACAACCTCATTTCTTACCTGCTGAGCAACTGGTGCGTTTGAACTCTAGTCCTACCTATTAGCTGCACAATGCTTAATCTACTGTGACACTGATACTTATTGATAAGTGCTGTCCAGTTGATTTTGGTTTCCTGGTTTCTGGGGAACAGTTGGTGGGTTTGAATTGCTGACCTTGTGGTTTAATGTCCAGTACTTATCCTACAGTGCCACACCAGGAAGTTTTGTTAATATTTAGATGGCTTTAATGAAAATTAAATGTGTTTTATTATAAATATATGGGGAATTTGTTTCCCATCATGAGTGGTGGATAGACAACATTACAAAAATCTCTGATTTCTCTTTGTTTTGACCAAAATGGAATATCAGTTTGGATTCTATGCACAGAAACCTCCCTAATGATTAGAATTTGAAACCATCTTAGTACTGTATATTCTCAAATTTGTTGGAAACAAACTCCCCAAAACAGAGGTGTCTAGCCTCAGCCTTTGTGAGTGATGCCCTTAGCAGAATAGAAATATAGGAGTCTTTATCCCTGAGGCCTTATCAGGAACTATTTTGGAATCAAGAAATCACCACTGCAGCTGTAACTGACAATCCTGCAACTAGAAGGTGGACACCCAGGGCTGCTATCCAGGTGTTAAGAAGGCTTGGGGAAAAGCCACCACCACTATTGTTGCAACCCACAGTTATTGCCAACCAGGAAGCTAGAGGTTAAACATGGAAACAGCGCTCCACGCAAATGTCTTGTTTTCGGTCATTATGCTTGCCAGTAGAAAACAGTTAAAACAGGCAGCAAGATGGCATTCCTTTCACTTCTGCTTCCAAATTTCTGAGTGCTCGTCAATTAGCATCCTGACCCTTACCCTCATGTTTATGTGGAAAGGTATTCTTCAAATGGAAGGAGAACAGAATTGAGATTGTTAGTCAAACAGTTTCCAACACAATTGCTTTCGGGATCTTTAATCTAGAAATATTGTTGCTGTTAAGTGCCGTCAGTTCTGACTGATACTTAACCCTGTATAGGGTTTCCAAAGAGTGGCGGGTGAGCTTAAATTGCCAATTTTGTGATTCAAATTGGCCTTTCAGCCAGTACATTTCCTTGCAGTTCTTTCTTAGTAGAAACTTTTTTTCTTTGCACTAATTATTATGAGTGTAGCAAAATCACCATTATTTTGATATGTTCTTATTTTTATAACTTTTTAAAACATTTAAATAAAGAGGTTTCTGAAGGATATATGTGTGTGTGGGGTGTATGTGTACAAATAATTTACCTCCTCAAGTTCTAACTATTATTGTTGTTATTAATAATAATCACAGCATGCCATAGTGTGGTTTCCATAATCTCATAGCTATCCTTATAATCATTAACTTACAAAAATAAAAGATTCCCACCTTTTCTCCAAAGTGCCCCATTTGGCTCTTAACTGTAAGGTAGGTTTAAACCACAAGGTCGGCAGTTCAAGCTCACTAGCTGCTCCTTGGAAACCCTGTGCAGGATTGCTGAGTTGGAACTGACTCGACGGCAATTATCAACAACAACCACCTTTTTTAGGAATCCTTGTGTGGCACTGTGGGTGAATGCGTTGGACTGAAAGGTTGGGGTTCAAACTCACCAATCACTCCTCAAAAACCCTATACAGGGTCACTGTGAGTCACAATTGACTTGACAGCACTTAACAACAGCAACAACCTTTTTGAGGGAGTCCTCCTGTTGTGGCACTGTGGGTTAACGCACTAGACTGCAAAGTCATTTTGAGCCACAAGGTCGGTGGTTCAAGCTCACCAGCTGCTCCTCGGAAACCGTATACAGGGTCACTATGCATCGGAACTGACTTGATGGCACTTAACAACAACAAAAACAACAACCTTCATTTGGAGTCCTAGTATGGTGCTGTAGAATAAGCAATGGCCTCCTAACCACAAGATCATTGGTTCAAACCCACCAGCTACTCCTTTGAAACCCTATTAAGTGTCACTGTTAGTTCGAAGCAACTTGATAGCACTTAACAACAACAACCTTTATTTCCTCTGAAGTGATTTAAGGAACTTTTCAAGCATTTTATCTTCCTTCATGACCATCAAAGAGGAGGTCTTTCTGGTAGGAAGAAAGATGGCTTAATAGAATACTAATGACTAATGGTCTGCACATGAAGTTACTGGAAATAAATGATCTTTTTATAGCTTGCCTTTTGTTATCTTAAAGAGAGATATTTAGTTTCTCTGAAATTCTGAGCAGGAACCACTTTCAGTTAAAACAAAACAGACATTTAAACCATGAAATAAAGCTTTCCTTTAGCCTTTTCTCTGTATCAGATAATTTTTACTTTGTCTTTCAGCTTTAAAGATTTGATTTATTAGGATACTTTAACTGAGTAAATTAGAACTCTCACGATTATCTCCACAAAGATTTTGGACTTGAAGAAATACGTTATTATGGTGATTATTCATGAAAACTGACATGAAGAATTACATCAGGCTCTTAGATATTATCCTGAAATACAACACTGTCAGTGACAGGATACTATGCATACACCTATAAGGAAGACTGGAGTCCTGTTGTGGTGCTGTGGACTAAAACACTGGACTGGAAGGTTGGTTTGAACCACAAGATCAGCAGTTCAAAGTCACCAGCCTATCCTTGGAAGCCCTGTCCAGGATCACTATGAGTTGGAACCAGCTAGATAGCACTTAACAGCAATATAAGGAAGACCAGATAGTATGATTATTATTCAAATTTATGCACTGATTACTAATGCCAAAGATGAAGAAATTAAAGATATTTACCTATATACTTTTCTTTAACAACATAAATGGCAACTACACAAGTGGCCCTCACCAAATTAACCAGAATTTTAGAAAGAAACTCATGGAGAAGCTCAATATCATCAGTAAGAACAAAGCCAGGGGCTAACTTTGAAACATGCCATCATTTACTCATATTCAAATTCAAGTTGAAGCTGAAGAAAATTAAGACAACTTCATGAAGTCAAAGTATAACCTTGAATATGAGCCTATCTCAAAAATATATTTGCTGTATTGAACACAAATGACAGAAAAACCAGATGACTTTTGGGATAATATCAAGGATCTCATATATGATGAAAACAAAAACAAGTGTCAGAAAAGACTCTGAAACATGCTCTTGGACATAGAGTAACTGAAGTGAATAGAAGACATGATGAAATAAAAAAACTGAATAGAAAATTTCATAGGTCAAGAAATAACATAATGAAATGTATAAGGACCTGGAGTTAGAAAATCAAAAAGGAAGGAAACACTTGGCATTTCTCAAGATAAAATAACTGAAGAAAAAGGTCAGATCTTTAGGTACAATACTGAAGGATTATATGGCAAAATTGCCTTT
>NW_006408530.1:23219386-23233368 GCF_000296735.1 Chrysochloris asiatica
AGTTGCTGGTGAAGGATGTCATGCTGGGTAAGATGCAGGGTCGGAGAAAAAGTGGAAGACCCCCAACGACATGGATTGGCCAGGTGGCATCATTGATGGAGTCAAGTGTGGCAGCGGTAGTGAGGTTGGCCCAGGATCAGACATTGTTTCGTTCTGCTGTGCATGGGGCCGCTATGAGTTGGTTCTGACTTGATGGCACCTGACAACAACAACAACATATGGCAAAATATTGAATGACACAAGAAGCATTTAAAAGATGGAAGGAATACACAGAGCTATTGTACCAAAAAAGAACTGGCTGATGATCAGACATGTCATCAGAAGGGACCAGTTCCTGGAAAAGGACATCATGCACAACAAAGCAGGTCAACGAAAAACATGAAGATTTTCAATCAGATGGATTTTCAATCAGCTGCAGTAATGGTCTCACACATAGCAAAGATTGTGAGGCTGCAATAGGACTTGGTAGTGTTTTGTTTCTTTGCCTATATTGTCACTATGAGTAGGAATTGGCTTGATGGCACCTAACAATAATACTTACATAATTTAAGCAAAAGGGTGTTTGTCCCTCAAATGCAGATAATTGAAACAAACTGCTTTTAAGGGGTTAATTATGCATAGTTATCCATTCTCTTCTATATGTCAGCCTGAACTTCATTTTGGAAGAATGTTACATTTTCTTGTACACATTTAGCCTGAGTTTTATTTTGGGATTTTCACTTTATATTTCCCATTTTATGCCCATACGATATCACACAAATTTACATGGAGAAACAAGACAATGATTTTGATAAATTCAAGCTCAATTTTTTTGATTTTATAATTTTTCTCTTGAATTATATAGTAAACCAACTAATTTGTTTTTCATATTGAATGTAGCAACTTCATTTTAAGCATCATTATATAAATATAAATAACATTGAGAGATGATTCTAGCCAGATATACAGGAAATACTAACATTTCTTAGCACTTCATATTTGGACTTCTATAAGAAATATTTCTTTGATTTTATATGTATTAATATTTTGGCTAGGACACAGAGCAAGTAGTATTAGCAATTGAAAACCACTTTTAAGAGGTATTTTTCAATCTAAAATTCTACCTAAAATGCACACTGAACTGTTATACAATATATATGCTTTACCTACAGCTCTTACATTCTTATAAATGTAACTATTGCAGAATTTATTTTAAACAATCCCTTTATTGTGTTTGAATTTTAATGTAAGTTGAGTGTTCTATAATTCTCCTTTCTTTATCTTAAAAGTTAAAATGCATTGATTTCCTGGTGCAACTACCTGTAGTACACTCAGCAAATTACCAATAATCAATACACAAGATCCCCATTTAAACTGGTTTTAGTCCAGTTTTGGGGGGAGGAGGGAATAATGAGGTAAAAAGAACTATAAAATTATCATTTCAGGGCTAATCCAAATCTTGATTTCTCTTGGCATGGCATTGTAGGATCAGCACTGGTCTGTGAACCAAAATGGGCGATTCAAACCCACCAGCTGCTCCTCAGTAACCCTATACAAGGTTGCTGCAAGTCCAAACCAATTTGACTGCATTAAACAACAACAATAATGCCTTAATGCAGAGGTGTCCTGACAGCTTTCCGAGGACTTCAGAGTGGTTCCCAGAAACACCCCCAACAGTATAAAGAAATTAAAGTAAGCATTTTGATGACTGAATTTGAGTCAAAAAAGAAAAGGAGCAATTCAAAGGCACTCATTTATTTTATAATGCTTGTGTCTGTAAAGAGCTCATGTCATTGTGTTATTATTACGTAATTAATACTGACAGTATAGTGAGTTCAATATCTTAAAATTTTGCCAACAATAAACATGGCTAAGGAAGCATCCTGAAGATCATTGTTCATTGAGTTTCCCAGTTGTAATTCTTTTTACTATATCCAATCTAACTGATAGCCTTTGTCTAACAGATCTTCTCCTTGTTGACAGAATCAATCCACTAAAAGTGCATCAGTCCAGTCTTGTCTCCATTTATAATACATTCAAAACTAATATCTAAGGGAAACATAAGTCTTTTGTAATTTTTTGTGAATTGTTCTCTGGGTTGCTAACTTGGGTAGATTAAGAAATATAAAATAGAAATAAGTAATACCGTATTTTAAGGGAGTCCTGGTTTGGCACTGTAGGATAAGCACTGGATTGTTAACCACAAGGCTGATGGTTTAAACTCATGGGTTGCTCCTCAGAAAACCCTGTACAGAATCACTATGAGTCACTTAACAACAAACAACAACATGAGGGTAAATAAAAAATATTGCTAGAAAATCATAGAATCCTTTATTATACAAGAATATAAAAATGTAAAACTATTGTTTCTTGAAATAGTCTCCATCTAGGTGGTGTTACCATCTCTCTAATACATCCTTAACAAACATCTGTGCTATTTGATTTAGATAGACCTTGTCAAACTGATAGTTGTGATATCATCAGAGAACTCAAGTTGTGTTTCTTTTACATGCCCCTGGAGTTTGAGGGGAATAAAAGAAAATATGAGAGAGTAATATATAAATATGAGAGAATGGGATGAAAATTCTCAGTGAAATTCTTATATGAAAACCATTGTCTGCAGCCATCCACTGATCACAGAGACATGCTTAAACATGTTTTATTTGGAATAAGCTTGTGCATGTATGAACTGAAACTTTAATAGCAATACATTTTAAAGTACCCTCATATATGATGATGATGTTGTTGTTGTTGTTAAGTGCCATCGAGTCGGGTCCGACCCATAGCGACCCTGTACAGGGTTTCCGAGGGTGTAAATCTTTACGGGAGTAGAAAGCCTCATCTTTCTCCCGCTGAGCGGCTGGTAGTTTCGAACCGCTGACCTTAAGGTTCGCAGCCCGATTCGTAACCACTACGCTACTCTCTACTGGGAGCAACGTGGCTATGTAGGTTGCACACTGGATTGCTAACCACAAGGTCAGCAGTTCAAGCCCACAAACTCTTCCATGGGAGAAGGATGAGACTTGCTGCTCCCATAAAGATTTACAGCCTCAGGAACCATATACAGGTTGGCTATGTGTCGGAACCAACTTGACAGCACTTAAAAATGATAACAATTAATAATTTGCATACTTATTTAACAATGCATTAGTGATAATTATTATAGTCATTATTATAAATGATGAACAAAAAGTCAGTTTTGAGGGACGTGAGTCAAAAGATAATATAAAATAACATAATATATGCAAATTGTTAAGTTCACGTGTTTCAAAAAAGTTCATTATTTTTTAATTCCATTTTATGTGAGCTTTTTGAAGCCCACTCATAAAGTAAGAATACTGATTTTAGGCAAGAGATTGTTGAATAAAGACTACAATGAATATGACATCAGTACTCATTCCAAATGTGTTTAGCATAGACACTTAATATGTATTCAATACAGTTCTGGAAGTCCTGGTGTGGCACTGTAGGATAAGCACTCGACCATAAAGTTGGTTTGAACCCCAAAGTCAGTAGTTCAAACTCACCAGTCACTCCTGGGAAATCCTATACACGATTGCTATAGTCAGATCCAACTTGAGGGACAGTTAGCAACAACAACAACAAACATAATTCTAGACTTTGGAAATATAGCTGTGAATTAGACATATAGTTTCATATGAAACTTACGGTGAGTGTGGGGAACAATAATAAATAACTAATTCAGTGTAGTCCATAGTGGTTACGAATCGGGCTATGAGCCGCAAGGTCAGCAGTTCAAAACTACCAGCTGTTCTGTGGAAGAAAGATGAGGCTTTCTGCTGCCATAAAGATTTATAGCCTTGGAAACCTTGTACAGGGTCTCTATGAGTCGGAACTGACTCCACAGCACACAACAACAACAACAACAATGATGAATATAACAAAAAGAAAATAAAACTTGGACAATAATATGTGGTGATAGGAATGTGTTGCATTGTGTGTGTGCACACATAAAGTGAATACTTATATAGGGAGTATGGTCTTATTTTAAATATCTGTTAGTCAAGGGAGGCCTTTGAGAAATCTACATTTGAGCAGAGACTGGAATGAAATGAGAGAGCATACTGTGCACATATCAGATAATCTTTCTATCATAAAAATCAAATATAATTTTCCTGAGGTGGAATCTTTCTTTGCAGGTTCAAGAAAAAGTAAAATGCCAGTGTGACTAGGGCAGAGTGAGCATGAAAGAGATTAAAGGGAGGTGTAGGAGTCTCAAAGGCCATGTAACAGACAGGACTGATGTTAAGTCTGCTGGGAAGCCACTCCTATGAGCAGAAGAGTGATATTCTGGAACATAAGAATACAGTCTGAAGATTTAAAGTAAAGCCAGGTATTTACTAAACCTGGAGGAAACAACAAAGTTGGTAGCCCACTACATCTCAGTTCCTTGAGTGGCCTTCTTGGCAAAATGTTACCACATTGAGAAATATTATATAGAGATGGGTTGCAATATTTTAGTGAATTTAGAGAGGTATTTGTGCACACACTAATGATGTGTGCCTATAAATCCTTTTGAAATTATTATACCATTTATGGTGAAGAATACATCTAAAGAGTATACATTTTTTAAAGGCATTTCTTTACAGGCAATCAACTATAAAATAGAACTCTGACTATGTTGTGTTTACTTGGTGCCATTGGCTCATAACAATTCCATGTGACAGAGTAGACTACCTCATAAGGTTTCTTGGCTCTAATTTTCATGGAAGTGGACCATGAGATCTTTCTCCTGGCAGATTCCTACTGACAGCCTTTCAATGATCAGCCAAGCACTTACCTGTTGTACCACCACTGCTCCTTCAGAATTCTGACTGTAAGAAACACTGATTCCTTCTTTGGTGATATGATAGAATTTTTTTACTTAATGGTATCTCTGTGAGTATTTGCTGAAGAATATCACAATAGTTCTAGAGGAGAAGCAGAGACCCATTAAGAAGTTATTAAAGCTCACATCTTTGTTCATTGCAGCAATATTAACAATAACAAAGAAGTGGAAACAACCTAAGTGCCCTTCAATGGATAAATAAACAAGCAAAATGTAGTCCACACACACAATGGAATCCTACACAACTATAAAGAACAATGAATAGCCTAAAAAAGTTACTATAACAGAAATGGATCTAGAGGACATAGTGTTGGATGAAATAAATCAGTCACATAAGGAAAATACATGATCCCAATTTTATATAAAGGCAAGAATAACTATACAGAAACCAACGTTCATTGGTGGCCATCAGATATGGGTGTGCATGTCTGGGATAAAGGAAAGACAGATCACATTACATAGATCCTTGTTGTTGTTATTGTTAAGTGCCGTCGAGTCGGTGCCAACCCATAGCGACCCTGTACAGGGTTTCCGAGGGTGTAAATCTTTACGGGAGTAGAAAGCCTCATCTTTCTCCCGCGGAGCGTTTGGTAGTTTCGAACCGCTGACCTTAAGGTTCGCAGCCCGATTCGTAACCACTACGCTACCATAGATCCTAGATACTTGTTATTTTTGTTGATGGGGAAAGTAGCACAGAATGTGAGTATAATTAGCACAGTTTTAACAAAATAAACAATGCCACTAAGAAGCTCCCAAGAGAAAAGGATGCTGGTGCTAAAGGATATGACATATGTTTTGCCAACAATACCAGCAATAACCAAAATATGAGTGTATGATCACATATGTAGGTTTATATAGCTATATATGTGGTTAAATAGGCATGTTGATAAGTGCCATCAAGTCGGTTCCGACCCATTGCGACCCTGTACAGGGTTTCCAAAGCTGTAAATCTTTACAGGAGCAAAAAGCCTCATCTATCTCCCGCGTAACAGGTGGTAATTTCGAACTGCTGACCTTACGGCTCACAGCCCGATTCGTAACCACTACACTACCAGAGCTCCTTTAAATAGGACTGTTGTTGTTGTTAAGTGCCGTCGAGTCGGTTCCGACCCATAGCGACCCTGTACAGGGTTTCCGAAGCTGTAAATCTTTACGGCAGCAGGGAGCCTCATCTTTCTCCTGCAGAACAGCTGGTAGTTTCAAACTGCTGACCTTGCGGTTCGCAGTCCGATTCGTAACCACTACACTACCAGAGCGCCTTTAAATAGGAGTAGGAGAACACATGTTTCTTTAAAAGTCTAGACTCACTGGACCAGATAGTACTAGAAGACTTTGAATGAAAACGGACTGGAGGGCATTTAACAACAACAACACTTAGGAATGGGTATCATTTATAATCCAGGGACTTCATGCATTATAAAATCTAAATGTCAATTTTCCACTTAAACCATTCAAGAGACTAAACATAGAAGAAAACAGAATAGGTAGGTGTCTTTACTTAAATTGCATTAAAATTTTTTTTTCTCTATGTTTATACTAGAAGCACTATTACTCCCTTCAGAAATATTACAGCTTAAGGGGCAATATTTGCTTAGAAATAAAAATGTTAAGTTAAAATATCCATAATACACTACAAGAATAGTAATGTGGGCATAAAATATCTGTATGTGGAGTGTTTTGGACTTTCTGTTATAACTTCAAAATTTCTGTTTTTATTATTGTCTCTTTTCCAAAGGTAGAATATAACTCAAATGGGTTCCTTTTGTTCCTTTTGATGTAAAGTTAGCTCCAACTCATGGTAGACTAATGTGCAACAGAACAAAAAGTTTTTGTCTTGTACCAAATCTTGTACTATCTTCTTTATCTGTGATATATTTAAGTCTATTGTGGCTATTTTGTCATTCCATCTCATTGAGGTTTCCTTTGTTTGTGCTGACCCTTTACTATATCAAAGTTAGTATCCTTTTCAAGGGTTGTTTTTTCCTGATAACTTGCCCAATGTAAGCAGGATAATGGCTTGCCATCCTCACTTCTAAGAAATATTTCTTCTAAGATGGATTTGTTTCTTCTAAGATGGATTTATTTATTCATCTGGGTTTTCATGGTATCATCACAATTCTGCACCAACACAATTCAAATGCACCAATTCTGTGGTCTTCTCTCCTCATTGTCCAGCTTGTGCATGCATAAATGGTGATCATAGAGACTCTTGTGTTAGACTCACTTAGTTCTATCCAAGTGACATCGTGGATAGAAGCCTTTTGCCATAGAACTGACTAATGCAATCATGTTTGCTGTTTTAGTGCCACTGAGTCAGTTCCGACTCATGGCAATCCTGTATGGGGTTTTTGAGGATTGACTGGTGAATTTGAACTGCTGACCTTTGCAGTTCACACTGACCTTGCAGTCTAATGCTTATCCTATAGCACCATACCAGCACTCCTTTGATGTCTTAACTGCTGCTTCCTTGACCACTGATAGTTATTCAAGTAGAACATAATCCATGCACAATTTTAAATTTTCACCAGCAAATTCAAGTTTTCAAGGGAATAAGTTCCTTTAAATATCACTAGATATTTAATGTTGAATTAGATAATGCAGTGGACATGTGGACATGTCCACACCACTATGATGAAATGGGTTACAGCTACCATATTTTTCTCCTGGAATTTTCTGGATTTTCCTAATGGCATTTGACTTTCTGCTTGTCCTTCTTTATCCACCAACCAGCCAGAATTGTTAAGTGCCATGGTGTGAGTTCTGGCTCATAGCAGCCTTGTATAGGGTTTCTGAGGAATGGCTGGTGAGTATGAACCACTGACCTTGCGGTTAGCATTCCTATGTTTATCCTATAGTGCTACACCAGTCAGAATGATAATTTAAAAATGGTAAAAAGGTACCCTGCTGACAGTGGTTAAAAACTCTCTCCTATTAAACAAATGGTCAGTGGTTCCACCTGCTCTGGTGGAGAAAGATGTGGACTCTGCTTTGGTAAAGATTTGTTGCTGATGCTGTTAAGTGCTGTCCACTCAGTTCTGACTTACAGTGACCCTGTATTGGTTTCCAAGGAATGGTTGGTGAATGGTTCAAACTGACCTTGTGGCACATTATCCTGCAGCATCCCTTTACTGCTTGGAAAACCTAATGAAAAGTTCTACCTTGTTCAACAGAGTCAATCTGAGTCAAAACTGACTTGATGTACAATGTTTTTTGTTTGTTTGTTTGTTTCAGAAACAGATGTATGTTATTATTTAACTTTGGTTAAATAATGCAGAATGAACAAACCTATTTATATTAGGTCTGTGCCTCCATGAAACTACAGAGTGAAAACATTTATTGAAGTATATTAACACAAAAATACAAAAAGAATGAGAGAGGAGACAAACTATGTGAGATAATTTTGGATGAAAACTAGCAAATGATAAAATGAGAAATAAGTTAGTATTACCCTTTCTCTGCTTTGTTAACTGAATGCAGTGATTTGTAAGATGAAGAGACCCAGAAAAGTTCAGAAATTAGAAACTTTGGACACCTTTGGAAAGGAGGGTGTACATAGATCGTTTTTGGAATAACAGAACTGTTTTGCAAATAGAAAGATTTCTAGGTTTTCTACTGGAACAATCATAGCCTGGCAATTTGGATACTCTACTATGGCAGCAAACAGAAGGCATATTTTCTGAAAAAAATTGAGCAGTAAATGCTTGAACTGAGAAAAGAAGTTCACAAGACCCTGGCTTGGAGTCAGCCAGTACAGATGGAAGCAAGAGGATGGAGAATGACAGGAAGGAAGACAGGAAGTCAAATTTTACTTTTGTTTTACAAAACTAAACAACAACAACAACAACAACAAAAGTGATAGAAGGTTAATCAAAAAATGTTTGCTACTAGGTTTCCAGTTAATACACACACAGATTTACTCCAAACAAAATGTGTTTAAACATGTTTCTGTGATTAGTGGGTTACTGCAGACAAATTCTCTCCATGATATTCCTAATCTCCTGAGGGTGCCTTTTGAAAACCCAATCAAAACAGTGGTTTCCAAGGGACTCTATTGGACCAGTTAAATTCAAGGCAAAATTGTCAACTCAGAGGTTAAGCTGACTGTTTTTTAAGATCCCAAAGGTAACAGGATCTTGAAGGACACAGGATGATTAGGAAGAACTTTTAATAAAATTGAAAACACTGTTGTGAGGGTAAGTCCAGTAAAGTTACACTAGGAATTGTTCTTCATGGGTAACAGGGCAGTCCTATGCGAATTTCTTCGGGAAACCTTACCTAATCCACCACAGCCTTGATATTGTCCTCTGGACATTTTTGTTGTTGTTCCTAAAATTCGAAGGATATTTAAAGAGAATAAAATTTGAGTCCCTTTAGGGTACCCAAACTGACTTTTTGGTATGGTATAAGTCTAAGAGCTTAGAATTCTTCAGGGAAATGTTGTTATTGTAGTTAGATGCCATTAAGTCACTTCTGACTCATAGCACCCCTAGGTACAACAGACAGAAGCACTGCCCAGTCCTGAGCTAGCCCATTAATGTTTAGGTTTCAGCCCATTAATGCAGCCGTGTGTCAATCTGTTTCATTAAGGAACTTCTTTTCATTAACCCTTTATTTTACCAAGCATGATGTCTGTCTCCAGAGATTGGTCCCTCTTAGTCACATGCCCAAAGCATGAGACACAGTTTTGCCATTTTTGCCTCAAAGGAGCATTCTAGCTGTACCTCAGTATTCTTGACAACATCATAATTCAAATGAATAAATTCTTCTCAATTCTTCCTTATTCATAGGCAAATTTTCACATGCATATGAAGTGATTGAAAATACCATTGCTTGGATCAGGTATATTTTAGGTCTCAAAATGATATATTTGCTCTTTAGCACTATAAAGATGTCCTTGTAGCAGAATTTCCCAATAAATATGTCATATGATTTCTCGACTGCTGCTTCCACGAGCATTGATCAGGGATCCAAGTTAAATGAAATACTTGATAACTTCAATCTTTTTTTTTTGTTGATCATGATGTTATTTACTGTTCCAGTTGTGAGGACTTTTGCTTTCTTTATATTGTGGTGTATTCCATACTGAAGGTTTTGTTCTTCGATCTTCATCAGCAAGTGCTTTAAGCCTTCTGTGCTTTCATCAAGCAAGTTTGTGTTATCTGCATAGCACATGTTGTCAATGAACCTGATACCAATCCTGATGCCACATTCTTCTTTATAGCGTCCAATTTCTCAGATAATTTTCTCAGTATACAGGCTGACTAAGTATTGTGAAAGAGTACCACCGTGACACATACCTTTCTTGATTTGAAACCATGCAGTAGCCCATTATTACGTTCTAATGACTGTCTGGCGGTCATTAAGGTTGATTCTACTTTGAGGAGACAGCTCTTCTCTGGTACTATTTTAATTGTCTTTCAACCAGAAGGACTTCTCTTCCATCACTTTTCCAGACAATGTTCCACTGCTTTTCATGTTTTTCAGTGACTGCTCCCTCACAAATGGACTACCTATGTCCTCGTACTTGTCTATTGTAGTCTAAAAAGTCTACTAAAACCCATCTAATGGTTGACCTTGCTGGTTTAAGAAATACCAGTGACAAAGCTTTGATTATCACAACAACAGGCAAGCCACAATGGTATGACAAGAGGAATATTGGAGGGAAGAGTTACAGAGATGGAAAACTCTTCCTTCAGTGTACAGACCTAAATGGAAGATAGGTAAAGAAACATTAGCTTCACATTTTGATCCTTTTGCTTTATAACCATTTCTTTGATTTTGTAGCAATACTTTTTTTACTTACTAACATAAATTAATATGTCTTTTTCTCATTGGAGGAACAGTTTTGAGGTTCTTTAGTAGAATTATGCAATAGTAAATTATTACATAGACAACTCTAAGGATACCAAAAGTTCAAGGAAGAAAGTACAATTACATTAAACTACATTTAACAAAATTTACTGAATCAAAATTATATATCTATTGAACATTTATTTAAAAATTGAGACAATTTGTAGATAATGGGAGAGAAAGTGTGGATATGTTTGCATTTGTTGTTATTGTTGCTGTTAAGTACCATTAAGTAGGTTCCAAGTGTTTCCAAGGAGCAGCTGGTGAGTTCGAACCACCAAACTTGTGATTCAAACTGACCTTGTGATCTAGTGCTTTATCCCACAGCACCACACAAATCCTCATTCAAGAATAGAAAGTCAGTTGAGTATAACTGAATTTTAAAACCAATCTTAGTATAAGCATGTTATATAAATGTATAGATAAAATACAATAGAAACAGCACAATTAATACAACTGGAAGGGAGCAGAGAGAAGTAGAAGGAGCCATAGTGGTGCACTGGTTAAGCACTCCCTCAATTACTAACTGAAAGGTGGGTGCTCTAAATCCTCACCCACTCAGGAGGTGAATGACTTGGTTATCTGCTTTGTTAAAGATTTTAAACAAGAAAACCTTATGGGACAGTTATACTCTGTCATATAGAATTGGAATCAACTCAGTAGCACACAATAACAGACAAGGATGCTCTGGTAGCATAGTGGTTATGAGTTGGGCTGCTAACCTCAAGGTCTTTGAGTTTGAAACAATCAGCTGTTCCGGGGGAAGAAAGATGAGGCTTTCTGCTCCTGTAAAGATTTGCAGCCTCAGAAACCCTTTGCAGGGTCACTATGAGTCAGAACTGACTCCACGGCACACCACCATCGCCACCAGTTTGTTAGTTTTTACCATAAACCTTGAAGGGATCTTTGCTTTTATATATGTTTTAACAATGTTTTTGCTGTTGTTAGGTGCTGTCATGTTGGTTCTGACTCATAGTAACTGTATTCTCCATAGAATGAAACACTGCCCAGGCCCAGCCCTGTGCCATTCTCACAATTGTTATGTTTGAGGCCACTGTTGCTGCCATTGTGTTGTTCCATCTTGGGGGTCTTTCTCTTTTTCATTGACCATCCACTTTACCAAGCATGTTGTCCAAGGACAGACCCTCCTGAAAATATATTCAAAGAACAACAGATGAAGGCTCACCACCCTCACGTCTAATCAACTATATTTCAGTTGAAAATACCATATCTTGGGTTGGGGTCACCTTATTCCACAAAGTGACATATTTTATCTGTAACTATTTAAAGAGGTCTCCTGTAGCAGATTTGCCTAATGAAGTGTGTCATTTGCTTCTATGAGTATTGATTGTAGATCCAAACAAAGCATAGTCTTTGATAACTTCAATCTTGCTCCATTTATCATGCTATTAATTACTGGTCCAGTTGTGAGGATTTTTGTTTAAATTACATTCCATACTACAGCCTATATTCTTTTATCATCAGTAAGTCCTCTTCATTTTCAGTAAGCAAGTTTGTGTCCTCTGCATATGTTGTTGTTGCTAAGGGCTGTTGAGTAGGTTCCAACTCATAGCAACCATCTATAGAGTTTCTGAGGAGAGGCTGGTAGGTTTGAACCATTTACCTTACGATTCAAACTGACCTTGAGGTCCAGTGCTTATCCTACAGAACCACACCAGTTCTTGTTAATGATACTTCCTCCAGTCTTAATGACAAGTTCTTCATCATATAATCCAGCTTCTCTGAATTTGCTCAGCATACAAATTTAATAAGCATGATGAAATAATACAACCCAGACACACAACTTTCCTAATTTTAAACCATTATCTAGTCACTTGTTCTGTTCTAATAAATGACTCTTGGTCTATGAGTACACTTAAGTGTTCCAGAATACCATGCTTCACAATGTTATCCATAGGTTGTTAAGATCCACACGGTCAAATGTCTTTGTAATGTCAATAAAACACAGTTAAATATCTTTCTGGTATTTTCTGCTTTCAGTTAAGATACATCTGACATCACCAATGTTATCCATAGATTCTCTTCTGTATTCATCTTGAACTTCTGGCAGCTGTAGATATATTGCTGTAAACATTTTCTGAATAATTTTCAGAAAAATTTAATTTGCATGAGGTGTTAATGATATTGTTTGATGATTTCTTCATTCCATTGGGTCACCTTTCTTTAGAATGGACACAAATAGGTATCTATTCCAATGGGTTGACAGATTGCTGTCTTCCATGACATAGACAAGTGAGCATTTCCAGACCTGTATCAGTGTGTTGAAACATTGGAATCTGTATCCCATTTATTCCTGCAGTCTTATTATTATTTTTTTTTGTCAGTGCCTTTAATGCTGCTTGTTCATATTCCTTCAATGCCAATAATTCTTGATCATATGCTTCTTCTTGAAATTATTGTGGATCAGCCAATTCATTTTGGTACAATGGTGCTGTGTATTCCTTCTATTTTCTTTTGATGCTTCCTGTGTCATTCAGTATTTTGCCCATACATTCCTTACATATAGTAATCAGAAACCTAATTTTTTCCCCCAGTTATTTCAGCTTTAGAAATGTTGTGTGCTCTTCCCCTTTGTTTTTCTCATTCCAGGTCTTTGCACATTTTATCATAACAGTTTACTCTGTCTTCTTGGGCTGCCTTTTGACCTTTTCTCTTTAGTTCTTTTACCTCCACATTCTTTCCAATTGCTTTAGCT
Source organism: Chrysochloris asiatica (assembly GCF_000296735.1). Classification (NCBI taxonomy): domain Eukaryota; kingdom Metazoa; phylum Chordata; class Mammalia; order Afrosoricida; family Chrysochloridae; genus Chrysochloris; species Chrysochloris asiatica. Next base: position 23,232,781 of record NW_006408530.1, read on the forward strand.
TCTCTATGCTCTAGAGCAAGTTTAAGAGTCTCTTCTAGGATCCAGTTTGGTCCTTACTTTCTTTCGTATCTTTTAAATTACCTTTTACTCTCTTCCTATATGATGTTCTTCATGTTATCCTCCAGTTCTTCTGGGTTTTTGTCATTTGTGTCTAATTGAATTTGATCTTGAGATGGTCTCTAAATGCAGGTAGAATATACTCAAGGTCATACCTTGGGTCTCATGGACTTTTAATTTTCTCTAGCTACAGCCAGAGCTCACATATGAGCAATCAATGGTCTATTCCAGAGTTGGTGACTGACCTTGTATTGGCTGATGATATTTCTTCATTGTCTCTTGGCACAAATATAGCCCATTTGATTCCTGGTATTCCATGTGATGAGTTCCACATATATAGTTACCTGCTGGCATTTAAAATGTTGGTGGCATAGCTTCCTAGATCACAGCATCATCACAGTATGACAAATTAACTTGTTGTTGTTAGGTATCATGGAGTCGGTACCAACACATAGCAACCTTATGAACAGCAGAACGAAACACTGTGCAATCCTGGGCCAGCATCACTACTGTTGCACGCTTGAGTCCATC
>NW_006408530.1:23235828-23246112 GCF_000296735.1 Chrysochloris asiatica
TATTATGATCTTGATGTCATCTTACAACTCTTCTGGTTTAGAGGCATTAGTGCCTAATGCATCAAATCTTTTCTTGACATGATCTTTAAATTCAGGAGGGATGTGTTCAAAAACATATTTTGTCTCTACAACCTTTGCTTTCCTATCACCAATAATTATCATTACATCTTGATAGTATGTTTGATCAATTTTAAACTGAAGAAGTTGGTAGAATTCTTAAATTTCATTACCACTGACTTTAGTGGTTGTGTATAAATTTGAATAGTGTCTTTAACTAGTCCTCCTTATAGGCATATGAATATTATCCTATCACCAACAACATTATACTTTAAGACTTATCTTGAAATATTATTTTGATGATGAATGTGATGCCATTCCTCATCATTTTGTCATTCCCATACTAGTATACCATGTGATTGTCAGATTCAAAATAGTCAATACCTGTCCATTTAAGCTCGTGGTTGTTATTGTTAAGTATCGTTGAGTTGGTTCTGACTGGTAGCAAGTCTTTATAAAGTTTCTGAGGTATAGCTGGTGGGTTTGAACATCTGGCCTTGTGTTTCAAAGTCCAATGCTAATTTTATAGCACCACTCAGTAATGCCTACAATATCATTTTTGACAGCATACAATATTCCTAGATTCATAATTCATACATTCCATGTTCCCATTATTAATGGATATTTGCAGATGTTTCTACTTATTTGGAGTTGTGACCCATCAGCAAATGATGGTCCTGGAAGATTTCCTCCATTTTTGTCAGAAAGGTCAATTCTACATTGAGGAGGCAGCTAGCTCTTACCCAGTTGTACTTTAAGTGCCTTCCAACTTGAGGAACTCATCTTACAGCACTATATCTGTAAATATTCTATTTCCATTCATCATGTTTCAATATTCAATATTGTGGTGTTATTTGACAGTATTCCACTGTTATTCGTAAGGTTTTCAGTGGCTACAGATTTAGAAGTAGTCTTCCACTCCTTTTTACAAGTATGTTTTAGTCTGGAACCTCAGCTGAAACCTGTCCACCATGGATGGCCCTGCTGATATTCAAAATACCCGTGGAATAGCTTCCAACATTACAGCAAAATGCAAGCCACCACAGTGTGACAAACTGACAGATAAATGGTGGTTTCAGCTCATTAATGCCTAGGAAATCAATTTTTATGGCTTCCATTTTGTATTTGACAACAATCTTCCCAGATTCATACTTTATGCAGTCCATTTTCTGATTATTAATGGACGATTGCAGCTTTTCTCCTCATTTTGAGTTGTGTCTCTTCAGAAAATGAAGGTCCCTAAGGCTTTGCACCATTCACATCAACTTTACCTTGAGGTGGAAACTCTCCCAGTCATATTATGACTATCTTCCATCTTGAGGTCCTCATCTTCAGGCACTGTATCTGATTGTATTCTGCTGCAATTTATAAGTTTTTCAGTGACTGAATATTCAGAAGTAGTCTGACTCATTTTTTGTAGTCGTTCTTAATATGTAAGCTAAACTGAAACTGGTCCACCATGGCGACCCATCTGGTATTTAAAATACTCATGACATATCTTCTATCAGCACAATAACACATAATATATCACAGGTATGACACATTACTTATTTACTTTGTCTAACTGCTTCAATTTCCCAGTCTTAATAAAAATCATGTAGGGACTTCAAGTGTAAGGAAATGAAACAAAACAAATTCTTCACAATCACTAAGTATTTCACAAATTATTAGGTTCTTTAGTGAGACCTTACTGTAACACTGCATGGAAAACTATTGTGTGGATTATTGCAAAAATACCTATTGTTTCAGTAGCAGAGAATCTTTGTGAAATGATGACGAGTTGAAAGAAGGTGCACATATAGTCAAACAGCTCTTTTGTATGAAATTACAATTGCTTAGAGTAAACCAACTGCATGCCCAGCATGTGGTTTGGGTCATTGAATGGACATTATGACACATACTTTATCTGATTCCAAGACAATTTGAAAAGACATTTGAAACAGTAAGCTCTGAACTCCAGCTGATATAATAATGCAAAAAGACTTTAAACAAAGCAAAGCATCCATTTCTAGCTTTCTTGAGACTGATAAATGCTTCAGACTTATAAAACTCCTGGCTGCTGCACCAGCTGAGAAAAGGTGTATGTACTTTGGGGAACATTTAAAAGTTTAAAGTGACATGAAGACTTATTTCAGGAGTGGTTTTTAGAATGATCTAAAAATCTGTATCCAGTGAATTGTAATATCCACTTTCTGATTGTTCTTGTAAAGCATATGTGGAGGAAAAGTCACGGAAATAAAATCTACTTGCAACCCAGGAAACCTCCCCAAAAATAGGAGTGAAAGAAAAGTTCTATTATTGTATAATTATTTAACCAGAATATGATGCAGGCAATCTGCTAAAGAGATTGCAAAGATAGGAAGAAATGACAAAAGCAAACTGGAGTCCCTGCTAATATTAAAACAAATTGTTTCAGTGAAGAAACAGAATGATCAGATCTGGCAGAACTTTTAAAGGATTTACAAAAGTACTGTCATAGCTCATAGATATTGCAGGTTCTATTACACACTATTACAATGAAGTCAATTAAGCTAGTCACACACATCTTTTGGTTTCCAACGCTATATAAAAAAATTATGTTTATACCATACTGTGGTCTAGTGAGTGTGCAATAGCATTATGATAAAGGTTGAAATATTCTGAGAAACACCAAAATGTGATGGAGAGACACAAAGTGAACATATTCTATTGTAAAAATGGCACCAATCAACTTGCTAGTTGCAGGGTTAAGCCAAGACTTTAATCTGTAAAATGCACAGCATCTATGATGTACAATAAGGTGAAGCACAATAGAGTAAGGTGAGAGGGATTTTATATAGGGTTTTAGTACAGAAAATTCAGGAACTTAAAGGAAACTTCTGACATTTATGTAATGGTGAATAAATTGGGTGAGTGTTTATCTCAATGATAAAAAACTATATACATTTCTAACTTTTTTTTAAAAAGTTACCTTTAAATTGGTCACATCTGTCCTTAAAACAATTTTGAGACGCTCTCTGTGTGAGTACAGGGAGAAAATACGTAATTCTGAAATTTATCTTGAGGCATCGGTTCTGAGAATTGTTTTGGACCTGGTTTCTTAAATAGGGTGTATTCTTAAGCAAGAGGAACCTTTAAGCAAGCAAAGTCACATTAATCTCTAAAATGTTTGACCAAGTAATTTTCTTAGGATATAATGGAGATTTATAGAAATGACAGGCTGCATTCTCAATGCCAAAGTTTCTTTGGATTCCAAATGGAATTTTGGCCTCAGACCTTAGCATTGTCACCACCTCATGTCAAGAGTCCTAAGTTAATTTGATGTGCTGCTGTTACTTAGAATTCAGAGACATTATAGGTAAGGGGATACAACAATCCATTCAGATTTTAAAGATAATTGTTTATTTTATAGTCCTTCCAGCCTAGAGCTACATCTAGGCCATCTCATTTCATTCTAATCTTGTTCCAGGAAACACTGAAAAGTAAGAGTCCTGGGGTAGCACTGTAGGATAAGCACTGGACCTAAAGGTCTGTTTGAACTGCAAGGTTGGCCATTCAAACTCACCAGTCACTCCTCAGAAACCCTATACAGGGTTGCTATGACTGGGAACCAACTTGAAGACACTTAACAACAATAAGAGGAATATTACCTCAAGTTATGTATATATGTTAGTTTAGAAAGACAAAGAATATGCAAGAGACTTTTTTTTTTTTAATTTAAACACCAGAAGTTTCCTTTAAGTTCTTGAATTTTCTGTACTAAAACCCTATATAAAATCCCTCCCACCTTATTCTATTGTGCTTCACTTTATTGCATATCATAGATACTGTGCATTTTACAAATTAAAGTCTTGGCTCAACTCTGCAACTAGCAAGTCAATTGGTGACATTTTTACAATAGAATATGTTCACTTCGTGTCTCTGTATCACATTTAAAAGTGTCTTAGAAACCATCTAAAGTGGCTTCTAAGAAGTCATTGGAGAAGGCAATCCCCTTCCCCTTTTCTCACGAGGAGAAATTACTCATTTATTTTAGATTTGTACTTGTCCTTACACAAAATAGCAACCTCTGCCATCTAGCTTTCTCTACCTTGCCTTGAAAATATGCCATTATGAAGGACAATGCTGAAACATATGTCCATGTTGTTAAGTTTTTCTATTGAAAAAAAGCATCATCATTAAAGGATCATGTTTTTAAGGAAAAAAATTTAATACATAATGTTGGAAGAATGCTTAAACTCCTATTGCAGAAGGAAATTTGGATTAATCAATGTACCATATAGTAAATTAGAGCAAACGTTTATCAAATTATAAGTTTTGAAACTTAAAAAAAATACTGTCATAAAAATCTAGAAAGAACAAGGGTCAACAATTTATGTAAATGTTTATTGAAGGAACCAGTAAAATTATAACACTGGTCTAAGAGCACTAATGGAATTCATACTTATACACATTTTTAAGGAAACATATTTGAATATTTTTATAGGTTAGATATAAAACTAATTAATGTTTCGTATGACAATAAAACCATAAACTTTCAGATTACTATTTATATCATATATAAATTAGCATTTAATTTTCCAGTGTGTTATTGGTAGGAGTACCTTCAAGTTGGTTCTGATTCATAGCACCCCTATACAGGGTTTCTGAAGAGTGAGTGCTGAGTTTGAACTGTTGAGCTTACAGTTCACAGCCCAGTGCTGATCCTACAATGCCATGCTAGGTCCACAAATTCTTAGAAATCTGGTTCTGACTCACATTTTTACTGTTATGTGCTCTCAAGTCAGTTTCAACTCATAGTGACTCTGTCAGGTTTCCAAGGAACAGCTTGTGAGTTTGAACCCCTGACTTTTCTTTTCAAACCAACCTTGTTGACTTCTTTTCAAAACAACCTTGATGGTTGCTAATCCTACAGTGCCACATCAGGACTTCTGACCCTATATACAACAGAACAAAGTACGGTTCAGTGCTGTGCCTTCCTCACAATCATTACTTGAGTCCATCAGAGTAGATGTTGTGTCAGTCCATCTCACTGAGAGTTTTCCTCTCTTTTGTTGACCTTCTACTTTATCAAGCATGATATCCTTCTCCATAGACTTGTCCATTCTGATAATATGCCTAAATTATTTTTTTCCAAGAAAATTTGCTTATTCTTCTGAAAGTTCATGGTACATTTAATAATGTTTGCTGATAGCACAAATCAAAGGCATCAAATCTTTTTCATTCTTAGTCATTACCTACTTTTTTTATTCATTGTCCACCTTCTGCATGTATATGAGATGATTGAAAATACCATGCATAGCTTCAGGCATGTATTAGTCCACAAAATGACATCTTTGTCTTTTTAACACTTTAAAGAGAATTTTTTTGCAACAGATTTGTTCAGTATAATACATCATTCAATTTATTGATTGCTGCTTCCATGGGCAATGATTATGGATCCAAGTATAATAAAATCCTTGAGAATGTCAGTATTTTTTATTTTCATTCTTCATCATATTGATTATGAATACAGTTGTGAGGATCTTTGTTTTCTCTATGTTGAGATATAATCCAGGTTGATATCTTTGATCTTCATCATTAGGCACATCAAGTCCCCTTTGCTTTGATTAAGCAAATGTTATTTCATCTGTATATCCAAGGTTGTTAATGAACATTCCTCCAATCCTGCCATATTCTTCATCATAACGTCCAGTCTCTTGAATTCTCATATTGTTGTGGTTAAGTTCCAACCCATAGCAACCCTTTATAGGGACTGTGACTCATAGCAACCCTGCATAGGGTTTCCCAGGAGCAGCTGGTGAGTTTGGACTGCTGACCTTGTGATTCAAACCAATCTTGCAGTCCAGTTTTTGTCTTACAGTGCCACACCAGAATTCCATGTTCCCATATAGCATACAGATTTAATTAGTATGGTGAAAGAACACACACCATGTCACATACCTCTCTTGCTTTTAAATCACTCAGTATTCACTTGTTCTGTTAGAATGACTACATCTTGGTCTACCTACAGGTTCTGCATCCAGAATAAAATGTTCTGGAATTCCCATTATTTACAATGCTATCTATAATATGCTACGATCCACACTATCAAATGCTATTGTAAAATCAATATTCTATTCATTCAGCCAAGATCTATATGACATAAGCAATGATAGCCTTCATTCCACATCCTCTTCTGAATCTAGATTGATTTTTCTGACAGTTCCCTGAATGTATTCCTGTAATCTTCAGCAAGTTTCGCTTGTGTGTGTTAATAATGATATTGTTCAATAAATTATACCTTCCATTGGCTCCCCTCTCTCTGAAATGGGTACAAATATAGATCTCTTCTAATCAGTTGACCAGGTAGCTGTCTTTCAAATTTCTTGACATAGACATATGAACACTACTGTGTTGCATCTATTTGTTAAAACATGTCATTTGTTGTTCTGTGAGTTCCTGGAGCTTTGCTTTTCACCAATACTTTCAGTGCTGTTTGGACTTTTTCCTTCATTACCACTGGTCCTTGATTATAAAGTTCTTCCTGAAATGTTGAACATCAGTAGCTCTTTTTGATAATGACTGTATGTCTCCAATATTCTTTTGATACTTGCTGTTCCATTCAGTATTTTACCAATGATATTATTTATCAATACTGGTCGTTGCCCGTGAGCTGGTTCCAGCTGGTGTCAATCCTGTGCACAACAGAAGGAAACAGTGCTGATCCTATGCCATCCTCACAACTATCATTATGTTTGGTACCATTGTTGCTGCTGCCATGTTGATACTTCTCCTTAGAGGTCTTCCTCTTGTTTGCTGACTATTCACTTTACTAAGCAAAAATTTCTTCTCCAGAGACTGGTCCCTCACATGTCCAAAGTACTAGAGATAAAGTCTTGTCATTCTGGCTAATAAGTAACATTCTGGAAGTATTTCTTCCAAGACATATTTGTCTGTTCTTTTGGCAGTCCATGATACTTTTAATATTCTCCACCAACACTATAATCTTAGTGCATCAATTATTCTATGGTCTTTTATATTATTGTCCAACTATCATATTCATATGAAATAATTGAAAATACCATGGCTAGGGTCAAGCTGACTTAGTCATCAAACTGCACTTTTAATAATTTAAAGGTCTTTTATAGCAAATGTGCCTAATGTAATATGTGGTTTATTTTCTTGATACTGCTTTCATGAGTGCTAAATCTGGATCTAAACAAAAGGAAGTTCGTTGACAAATTCTATCTTTTCTCCATATACCATGATACTGTTTACTAGTCCAGTTGTGAGGATTTTTATTTTCTCTGTGTTGAGGTGTAATCCATACTGAAGGCTATATATTTGTTCTAGTCCAGCAAGCAAGGTTGTGCCATCTACATATTTAAGGTTTTTAACTCCCTAACATTTTGCCTATAGACTCTTTCTTCATTACATCCAAGGTCTTGAAATTCTTTCTTCAGTGCTCACAGCTTGAGAAACAACAAATATGATCTTCCTTTTAGTTTTCTGTTTCAGGTTTCTTCTCATTTCATTATAATACTTTACGTTGTCTTCTCCAAACACCCTTTGAAATCTTTCAGTTCTTTCACTTCATCATTTCTTCTACTCACTTTAGCTACTCTGTGTTCAAGAACAAGTTTCAGAGTCTTTTCTGACATACATTATGGTCCTACCCTCCCCACCTCCAGCCCCTTGTTTTTAATGACATTTGGCTTTCTTCATGGGTGATCTTGATGTAATCCCACAACTCATATTGGCTTCAGTTGTTAATGTTCATAACATCAAATCTGTTATTGAAAGGGTTTCTAACTTTAGGTAGAATATACTCAAAGCAATACCTTTATTTCATGGATTCTTTATATCAGCTTCAACTATACTTACATATGAACAATTGATGCTCTGTTCCCCAGTTCGCCGCTAGTCTTGTTCTGACTGATGACATGTAGTTAATTTGATTCCTGTGCATTCCATTCAGAAAAGTCCACGTGTATCTTCTTGTTGTTGGTATATGCTGTGGAGTCAGTTCCGACTCATAGCAACCCTGTACAGGGTTTCCGAGGCTGTAAATCTTTATGGGAGCAGAGAGCCTCATCTTTCTCCAGCGGAACAGCTGTTAGTTTCGAACTGCTGACCTTGAGGTTCGCAGCCCAATTCGTAACCGCCCATGTGTATATAGTCACCATTTATGTTGTTAAAAAATGGTATTGGATATTGTTGGTCTTGCAACATTCTCTCAGACAATTTTTGCTGTTGTTATTATCACCAAGGCTTTATTTCCCAACTACTGATTCTTCTTTGTTCCAACTTCCACATTCTAATCACAAGTAAATATCAGTTTTTCTTGATTGCAGGTTTGAACCATTTTAGAGTGCTAAAGTAAAAAATCTCCATTTTTTAAATCTTTGACATTAGTCATTGGTGCATAATTTGAATAATATTAGAGTATTAACCAGCCTTCGTTGTAAATATATAGGTATTTTACTATTACTGACAGTGTTGACCTGCAAGATAGATCTTGGAATATTCTTTTTTATAAGGAATGTGACACCATTCCTTTTCTAGTGTTTATTCTGTGATTAATAGTCCATACTTGTCTGATTCAAATTTTCTGATACCCATTCACTTCAATTCACTAATACCTAGGCTACTGATTTTTTTTTTTTCATCCCGTATAATTTTTGATGCTTTCCAATTTTTCTAGATTCATAGTTTGTATAGTTCATGTTTTGATTTTTCATGGATATTTACATGATTTCTTATCATTTCATGGCCTGCCATATCTTCAAATGAAGGTTCAAAAAGCTTTGATCCATCCATTTCATTAATGTTGACTCTTCATTTCCTGTCAATATACCAGACAATGTTCCACTGTTCCCATATGGTTTTCAGTGACTAATTTTTCAGAAGTGCGATGCTTCGTCTCTCTTCCTAGTCTGTTTTAGTGGACCATCTTAGGTGATCTTGATGGTATTTGAAGTACTAATGGCATAGTTTCCCAGCATCACAGTATCATACAAGCCACCACAGTATGTCAAATTGTTGATTGCCACAGTGTAGAGGTCTAATCAAATAACAAATAATCAAGTCAAACACAAATATATTTTTCTAAAGATGTGCTGTCCAGTAGCAGTCACAAGCTACTTGGGTTATTTGAATTTAAATTTAGAACAATTAAAATCTAATGATAGCATTTCATTTCCCAGTATTTGCCTAGCATCAACCTGCTTGGATGGTACAAATACAGAAAATTCCATCATTGTGTAGTGCTATAGAACAGAACTCTTCCAGAGTCTTCATTCATCTTTGAGCAGTCCTATTTTACCATGTCCTGGTTGGAGTGCATGTCCCCTTCCTTTTGCTTTATTCCCAATTTTTTTTTTTTTTTTTTTAATACAGGAATCATTACTATCTCCTTTATAACCTTTTCGGTTCTTCTTTCTGTTTTGTTTTTAATAAAATATTATTTAAGAGTCAGTATTTTGAGTAAATTCACAATAGCCAATCACTCCTCTTATTATTTAGAGTTTGACTATGCCATTGAAACAGTTATGCTTAGTAGGTTGAATGAGATATTTTGCTAGTTATGCCTAACAAGTTGAATGAACTTTTTTGACTAATTATAAAGTAGGAGAAAAATATTTTCTTGAAAATATCTATAGTTTAGGATTGTCCTTGGAAAACCCTTACAGGGTAGCTATGAGTCAGAACCAATTCGATGGCAGTTAACAATCACAACAGCAATGCTATCATTCATCTAGGTCTTCCTCAGTGCTCAATTAGTAAGAAGAAAAGTACCAAGGAGAATCATTATTTTATAACATAAATCACTCATTTTGGCATAGCAGGTAATTTTCTTTTCAGGTTTTTATCATACAGTATCTATGCTTGTGAATTATCATCTCTGATGGTTTGGACAGACATTGCTACTGTTTGACTTCTGTTATTGGATTTGCACCTGCAATTCAATGATTTTGTATTTTACTTTTTCAGATGTACAACAAATGGCGATTGACTGGCTCACCAGAAATTTCTACTTTGTGGACCATATAAGTGATCGGATCTTTGTTTGTAATTACAATGGGTCTATATGTGTCACCCTGATTGAGCTGGAGCTTCATAATCCAAAGGCAATAGCAGTAGATCCAACAGCAGGGTAAGAAAAATTTTTTCTTGAGTTTTATCTTTTATCTGAAAAGTTTTGATGAAAAAAGAATAGTGTCTGGTGAGCACTGTGGAAAATGACTGCAGATTCAATTAATATAT
>NW_006408530.1:23246232-23256584 GCF_000296735.1 Chrysochloris asiatica
TGTAGGATAAGCACAAGACTGAAAGGTTGGTGGCTCAGTCCACAAAGGTGCTTCTTAGAAATCCTATTCAGGCAACTGTGAGTGGGGACTGATTCAAAGGAACTTAACAACAATTATATATGTATATATAATTGTTGTTCTTATAACAACTTTGTTGCAGGAAAAACAAACAAACAAACAGCTGTCGTGTACTATGCAGAAGCTGGGTAATACTAATTCCTAAACACATCAATATTTCAAGTCTAACTTAAAACTTAATTCTTTCAAATTTTCATAAATTGCTTTATGGTCACCAGGAAAGAGTCTTAGATTAAGAAGAGGAGATTTCATGATATTTATCAGAATACCTTATGGCCTTAAAATGTTACCTAATTTAACATAGATATTTGTCCTACATAGCATTTGTTATTGTTGTTGTTAATTACTGCCCAGTCAGTACTGACTCATAGCAAACATGTATAGTGTTTCTGAGGAACAGCTGGTGGATTTGAGTTGGCAGTTTGGTGCTTATTCTATAATGCCACACAGTACTTTATGATGTATAAAATGGATACAGTAAATGGTCAAGGCTGCTTAGTAAATCATTAAGATTATGTTTGTTATTTAAGACCTAAGGTTTTTACTTCTTTAACTACTGATCTCTCAATACTATGTTATTATGAAGACATGAAACTCCTCATTAGGAAGCATCGTCATTTTAGCAAGGTACTTCATTAATGAAAAAGAGGCCTTACCTTACTTGACTTTTTATAAAGCTAATAACCTCATTAATCACTGTTAATATTTCAGTTTGCCAAAATATATACAACTTTGTTAACATGGTTGAGTAATCTCTTCAAAAGTTCTGTTTTTATTTTATCACAAGTGGAAGTGAAAAAGGTGCACAATTCTATAAATTCTGTTTATCTCCAGTCATTTTGGGACAAGTATATGTAATATAGTACATCACTTTATTGGAAGGAGCCACTGTTTTTTGAATTGTACATTTTTTTGCAAGGATTTCAAAACCAGAATTTTATTCATGGTATTGTTTTAGTAGTCCCCAGGCAGTTCAGGCTGAAATGTCTGATGGAACACATCCTAAACTGCCATAAGCCTCCATTCAATAAATGAGAAAATATTTACTGAAGAAACAGCTGTCATCCATATGTGGACTTTTGTCACTCTTTACTTAAAGTCTGATTGAATATTAAGATGCATCATCACAATGGTTCTGATTTTGACAAGAACAGCTTGCATGAAAGAACTTTGTGAAGAAGACTGTGTAATATAATTCTTTAATGCAGCTCTATTTGTATTTGTAGCAGATGGTTACTTGACTCAATCTGACTGCAGTGATGCTTCAAAAGACATTAGTAAAAGGAGTTGTATTCAAACATATTTGTTTAAGCTGTTGGATGAGGGTAGTAAGAAAGACATGAAATCGTGCAAATGTGGTAACAGCATCCATTTTATCATGCTATTTAGAAATATATAAAGAACACTGTGCAGTGGCTGAAGCACTTGTCTGTTAACCTAAATGTTGATGGTTGGAACCCACCAGCTGTTGCAGAGGAGAAAGCTGTGGCAGTCTGCTTCTGTAAAGATTTACAGCCTTGGAAATCCTAGGGGGCAGTTCTACTTAATTCACTCACTATGAATCAGAATCAGTATGGTGGAATAGGTTTGTTTGTTGCTGATTTGTTTCTTTATAAATATATTTGCTTTCCCTGGATCTAGGTAGTCTTGTCTGAGGAGGCGAAGCTATTTTTTTCTTCCCTCTCACAAGCACTGTTCCTTTTATCCATTCTGATGAACAAAGATCCAGATACCCTTTACAAATGAAACTGCCAATCTGAAATGTAACATGTGAATACCCTCTCTTTTCTGAACAGCAACATATTTTATGTTCTCAAGCTTCCTATTTCTCCTTGTCATTATATGAAAGAACCATATTTTGTCATTTTTGTCAAAGGAATTAGTAGAAAACCCCCACATTGTTTGCACTTAGTCTCTGCTGGATTCCTTTGGGCCTAGTAACTGTTTAAATGTAATTTTGTCATGTATCATTTATCACAATAGGTTCTTTGGAATTTTTTGTTTGAGTCTGAACTGTCTCTCTAGCACAGTTTTTCAATCATAAATCATAAAAATCAAAGAAGGAAAAGCTCTGGTCTTTTATAAAAATCGGCTGGCTTGACATAGAACAGTTTCAAATACAAGTATATTCTACTGTTTTGTGTCGTTTTATTTAATATCAGAAATTTTGCTGGGACCAAAGTGACATCATTTAGGGATTAAGCAGATTTTATCTTTAACGTATACTTTTGGACCTACTCTAGACTAGTTTGGATTTGTTATTGTTGGTAAGTGTCATTAAGTTGGTTCCAATTCATAGCTACCCCGCACAGGGTTTCCAAGAAGCAGCTGGTGGGTTTGAACTGCCAACCTTGTGGTTCGAAGTTCAATGCTTATCTGAGAGTGTCATACCAGGAGTCCAGATTAATTTGGATAGTTGTGGCTAAAATTTCTCTTACTTTTTTCTAGTTTTATAGGATTAAAAAGCTGTGACTCTGTGTGTTATAACTGCATTTTTGAAAACAGAAGAACATTTAAAAGATCTAACTTGACTACTAAAATGTGCCCTTAAAAGATATGAAAATGAAAGGTTTTCCTTGTATGTCCAAGGGCTGCATTGAAAAAAGTATTTTTTACATGACCATAATTATGACTTTAATTTTGCCATCCTTCTATATTCCCTTTTTATCTAAGCACCCTAGGAACCATTGTTGTTATTATTCTGTTTTAGTTTTGTATAGGTTGAAATTCTGTTAATTATCTATAAATGTAATGATGATTTGAAATAGACTCCAATATCAAATCTGTGAATGACAAGATTGTTTACAAACTGTGTGTTTTTATTCTCTTGATTTCAAGATTTTGACATTGATTACTGATATAGACTATTTTCCTGAGATACTCGTTGAGACTTTTTTTTTTGTTTTCCCAACATTTATTTCCCCCCAGATTTTTAGCAGAATCTCTTCTGATACTTCCTTGGATGTTTTTTCAGAAATTACTTGGATTATACTTCAGAAATATAGGATTATACTTGTTGTTTAATGCCATCAAGTCTGTTATAACTAATAGCAACCCTGTAAAGGATTTCTGAAGAGTGGCTGATGGGTTTGAATTGCCGACCTTGCAGCTAGTAGTCCAGTGCTTATCCTACAGTGCGATACCAGTACTCATAACATACCATCCAAACTCCATATGTGGTGCTTTTGTGGCTATAAAGTAACCAGAAAATACCATACTAATATTACCCATGCAAGTGGTATGGTGTTTACAGGTTACTTCATAGCCACCCCCCCAAAAAAAAAATAGCTTGCTTATACTGTTGAAATTCTCCCCTACTATTTCTAACTCTAGTCTATCTTCTACATCATTGAAAGACATAATTCTTTGAAGTAAAAGAAGGTTATTAGAGTTGGAAAATGTTGAACAGAAAAAAAAAAAAAAAAAAACGCTTAAGTTTGCTTAACGTAAAATAAAAGGCCTATTAGAAATATTGGAGTCCTGGTGTAGTGCTGTAGGTTAATGCGCCCGACTGCAAAGCTGTTTGAACTACAAGGTCGGTGGTTCAAGCTTACCAGGTGCTCCAGGGTCGCTATGGGTCAGAACCGACTCGATGGCACTTCACAACAACAACATTAGAAGTATTTTGTTGTTATTAAGTTCGTGGAGTCAATTCTGACTCATAGTAATGTATAGGAATCATTCGAATGGGTGACCTCAGTTCCACAAAAATGAATATAAAATGGAGGATCAATGGACTCCTTATTTAAGGAACTGGAACAAAGAACCTAAGTTGCACCACTTGATTGAAGGTTACATACTTAGACTTACATAAGGCTACATACGGTAGGGGCTTGGAAAATGTTGGTTCCAGGACATTTCTCCTTAGAAACAGTTGCTAAGAGTTTAGAAACTCAGATAAGGGTAGCACCAAGGTCTTTTTCCTGAGATATTGTTGTCTGCCTTTATATCCTGGAATGCTAACCACACAGTCAGCAATTCAAATTCACAAGCTGTTCCTCAGAAACCCTATACTGGGTCACTGTGAGTTAGAAACAACTCCACGTCATGTAACAACAACATCATCATTAAAGAAAAATTCCTTGAGGTTGTCTGGTAGAAAAAGCATTTGTAAAACTTGAAAAATAGTTTATTGACATTCTTCCAGTTAAATTACAGAGACAATATTTTCAAAATTACTCACAGTTGCTGACATGAAAAGGATTCAAAGGTGTACATAGTTAAAAGTCTCAATTTGTTTTTGTTGAATATAGTACTGGTCTTTGTTCAACCATTTTACTTTGCTCAAAGCAGCTTCAGAGTTTCTCTTTTACAGCAAATATAGAAATACCCAGTTCAATAGTAACTAAAAACAGCATTTCTAAAAATGCTCTAGAGTGTTCCAACAAATTCATGGAAAAATGGAATTATAAGAGATGGAATTTTTCGATGAACTTTTTGAAACTGCATCATTTTAGGAAATTTTTATAGTAACATAATATATGTTGTGAGGACACGACTTGGTTAATGGTTTAGAACTTGTCTCTGAAGTCAATCTTCCTGGTATTAAACCCTAGATCTGCCAGTTTCTCTATGACCATTGTTGATTCTTTGTACTTCTTTTCTCTTAATAAATAAATAGATAAATCTGAGAAATGATAATCGTTCTTTGTAGAGCTATTATAAATATTAAATACATTTAAAATAGAAATCATTTTGATGCTTTTGAAAAGTAGACTATGTGAAGACATCCCTCTCCCCCTGTTGACTTAAAAATAATTAATAATAGTTCCAATACTTATAATAGCATCATAATTGTAGTGATAAGGTCAATATCTCACTCTACCAAAGAAGATCTTTTCACTCTCTTTCTACTAAAACTTTCCTAAAAATGTTTATTTCTAATAGTCTAAATCTATTTTATGGAGGCCTAGTGTGACACTGTAGCATAGTGGTTACGAGTCGGGCTGCAAACCGCAAGGTCAGCAGTTCGAAACTACCAGCTGCTACAGGGGAGAAAAATGTGGCTTTCTGCTCCCATAAAAACTTATAGCCTTGGAAAGCTGTACAGGGTTGCTATGAGTAGGAACTGCCTCCACAGCACATAACAACAAGAACAACAGTGTGGAACTGAAGGATAAGCACTGAACTGCTAACCACAAGGCTGGTGGTTCAAATTCACCTACTACTTCTTGGAAACCCTAAACAGCATTGCTATGAATCAGAACTGACTTTAGGACACTTAACAACAATGATAAATCTATTATATAATGAAGTATTGATAAAGACAAGAGTGTTAAAATAATAAAAACATATTGGGGTTAAGTTTATTCTGAGCAGGTGTTCTTAGGTGATTCTGAGTTGTTGTTTTTTTTTGAGTTATAGCTATCCTGTGTACAACAGAGCAAAGCGCTTCTCAGTCCTTCACCATCCTTATAATCATTGTTATGCTTGAGGACATTGTTCCACCCACTAATTCAATTAATCTCATTGAGGGTCTTCCTCTTTTTCACTCACCTTCTATCAAGCAAGATGTCCATTTTCAGGGACTGATCCCTCCTGAAAACATATCGAAAGTAAGTGAGAAGATGTCTTGCCAACTTCACTTGTAAGGAATACTCTGGCTATATTTCTTCCAGGACATAGGTGGTGGTGTTGTCAAGTCGATTCCGACCCATAGCTATCCTGTATAGGGTTTCCAAGGAGCAGCTGGTGAGCTTGAACTGCCGACCGTGCAGTTCAAATGGCTTTGCAGTCTGGCGCATTAACCACAGCGCCACTCCAGGACTCCTTTTAAGATCATTCAAAAATTATTATAGCAGTGGAACTGCAAAGAACTGGTAGAAATTCAAGCTGGATTTAGAAGAAGACTAGAAGGTGGGGCATATCATTGTTAATTTCATTTGGATGTTGGCTGAAAGTAGAGAATTGTTGTTGTTGTTGTTGTTAAGTGCCATCGAGTCGGTTCTGACCCATAGCGACCCTAAACAGGGTTTCTGAGGCTGTAAATCTTTACGGGAACAGGTAGCCTCATCTTTCTCCCGCGGAACCGCTGGCAGTTTCGAACTGCTGACTTTGTGGTTCGCAGCCCGATTTGTAACCACTATGCTACCAGAGAGTTGAGTATGCAAAGGCATTCAATTTTGTGGACCATAACAAATTATAGATAGCATTAGAAAGAATGGGGGTTCCAGAACACCTAACTGTGCTCATAGAACTGTGCTCATAGACGCTGTTCATAGAAAAAGAAGCAGTTGTAACAGAACAAAGGAATATTATGTGGTTTAGAATCAGGAAATGTATCTGTCATAGTTTTATCCTTACACTATATTTATGGAGATGTGATATATAGATGACACACTTTGCTTGTTGAAATCAAAGAAGACTGAATGCACTTAATGATGATCAAAAGACTAGAGTCTTTAGTCTGGAGAGTCTATAAATAAAGCAAAAAGAAAAAGAAAACAAAAGTCCTTACAACTGGACCAATAATCAACATACTGATAACAGGAGAGAAGACTGATGTTATCAAGAATTCCATTTTACTTGAATCCACAATCAACAGCCATGGTAGCAGCAGTCAGGAAATCAGATGATGTATTACACTGGGCAAATCAGTTGTGAAAGATCTCTTTAGAGTTTTAAAAAAGAAAGACCTTATTTTGAAGACTGAGGTTTAACTGTCATAAATCATGCTTTATTCAGTTTCCTCAAGTGCATGGAAAAGCTGGAAAAAGACTAAAGGATAACAAGAAGAATTGAGGCATTCGAATTATGGTATTGGTGAGTAATATTGAAAATGCATGTAGGGAAGCCATTTAGATTCCAGAAACAGTAAAAGGGTTGGAGAAGCTAGCTACAATGATGTTTATAAAGAGACCCTATTGTTGTCAAGTGTCATCAATTTGGTTATGACTCCTGGCGATCCTATATAGGGTTTCAAAGAAATTGCTGGTGAGATTGAACCACCGACCTTGAGGTCCAGTGATTATTCTACAGTGCCATATCAGGACTCCCAGAGAAGAAGCGGGAGGAATATAAATTCTCTTAATATTTATTAGGAGAAAATGTAGGCACAAAGAAGCAACCATAGTTACAAAGTAACCGGTCCAGTACTTATCCTATAGTGCCTCACGAGGACTCTGATAGAAGAGGAGGAAGAAATATAGACCAACCATTGACTATCTTAACATGAATCATTGATCTCTGCATTCCCCCTTTGCTAAGATCCACTGTTTTTAGTTTACTTCTGCCCTGGATGCTAATAAATTGGCCCTCCACCCATCTACAACCTTAATGCTTTTTGAGATTTAAATTGAGAAGTAATGACTTGACAGATACCATTTTCTAGCAGGATAAGACACATTTTACAATGCTATTGTTGTTGTTGTTAAGTGCCGTCAAGTCGGTTCCGACCCATAGCGACCCTGTACAGGGTTTCCGAGGGTGTAAATCTTTACGGGAGTAGAAAGCCTCAGCTTTCTCCCGCGGAGCGACTGGTAGTTTCAACCCGCTGACCGTAAGGTTCGCAGCCCGATTCGTAACCAAATGCTATAGAGCAGGTTTTTACAGTTTAGGTCAGGCTTTTTATGGTTAATATTTAGTTTCATGGATAAAAAGAACTTTAAAATCAAAATAAGATGTCTGTTATTAATTTTCCTATTCAGTATATGCGGCCTGTTGTAAATTAAAAGCACAGAGCAGCTATGGTTATGATGAAGAAGATAGACAAGAAACAGTATTTTAATAATTGATGTTGAACATAATATATTTGATTAATTCCAAAGTCTTTCAATAGGTAAGAAGAACAAAATTCCTTTATAATTACTTTTGTCAGCTGAATTATATTTTTACGAGAAACATTGTTTCACTATTAATCAGTGTGTTATCCAGGTCTAATAAGTGTTGTAACTGAGGACTGAAGTTACTCTTTAATTTTGGTTCTAAAGTGTGATCCTCAGCTGCCTGTTAAATTAAAAGCATCACATTTGATTTGAAACAAGAGAACATTTCACCATAAGTGTGAGATAGTTTTAAAGATGTTGCAAGGGAGAGAATCAGCTAATCTTATGCAAGGTAGTTATTAGGAAAACAAAATAAGTTAAAAAACATAATTTGATATGGTATTGATAATGGAGTTGAAAATGTGGAGAAGCATATGTATTTTGGGGACTTGATATACCAAGAAAACCAAAGCCACTGCCCCAGTCAGTTCAGACTCATAGTGACTCTGTACAGGGTTTCAGAGGCTGTAAATCTTTATAAGTTCAGATAGACTCATTTTTCTTCTGTGGACAGACTGGTGGGTTTGAACTGCCAACCTTGTGGTTAGCAGTCCAGTGCTTATCCTACAGCATCTTTGGGATGTTACGTAAATACCCAAATTCAAGAGTTACATGATATGATATATTTAAATTGGAAGAGAGGAAATGTCCTCTGTTAGGTATTGAAAATATAATTATTTTCCCTTTTTGTTTACATGTTGTTGTTGTTAAAATGCTTGTTGTTGTTATGAGTCAGTCTGACTTATAGTGACCCTGTACAGAGTTTCTGAGGAGCCTAAAGATTAGTGTTTCGAGCACACCAGCCGCCACGCAGGGGAAAGATGAGGTTTCTGTTTCCCCCAAAGGTTTACAGCTTCATAAACCCTATACAGAGTCCTATAAGTAGAAACTGACTGTATGGCACTTAACAACAGTATGCTTTTCAGCAATTTATGACAGCCTTTAATTTTTTGACATTTTGGATTAATGTGCTGGATTGAAAGATCGGTTTGAAACGTAAAGTCACAGTTCAAGCTGACCAGCAGGGTTTAACTATGAGTCAGAACCGACTTGAAGGCACTTAACAACAACAATTCACATCTTGATAGATCGCAAATTGTGAATGTAGGTCCTGCACATAGCAGCAGTCTCAGGCCTCTCTATTCATCTGCATCCATGTAGGAGGGAAAATGCCAAGGATGAGATTTGCTGATCTCTCTGTATTGTCAATGGGTGACTTATGCACTGCAATGTCCATGGTACCATGCTTCTAAGTCTGTATTAATTTTTCCAAATTTTTACCTATATGGATTTTTTTTCTGTAACTACAGATTTAATTAGGTGTCATAATAAAAGTATACATAATTCTATCTCTTTATTTATTGTGTTGTCTTGTGCCTTTGAATCAATTCTTATTCATGGTGACACCATGTGTTACATCAGAACAACTGTGTCTATATATATCTACATAGCTAAATATTTTCCTATTTTGAGTTTCTATTTTGCTCTACTACTTCCTGTGAATGGGTCTAATCTTCTAGGGTGGAAGTTAGGTCAGAGCCCATATGTAAACAATTTACTAAGCACTTCAAGAAATTGAGCTCTTAGCCATTTTTCTTCTTTTTCGGGAGCTCCTACTCAGTATCCCTTTCCAGGAGTGTTTGATGAAAACAGGCAAGACCACATGAGCATTCGACAGTTTTTTTTTTCCATGACTGCACGGATTTTGCATGAAATCAACAGTTCAAAGATTATCCCACACCTGTACAATCCTATTTGCTTTTTTATCTACGACTCAAATTCTTCTTAATTAAATTTTTCCATGATGCCACCTCTTTCCATTTTTTTCCTTGTAGACCTTCAGGCATGACATTACATCTAATTGCCATCTCCATCAGTTTTTCTTTATATTGTGATTAAACTGGAAATATAGCAGGTAAACTTGGAGAGGTTTATGTGTACAACCTTTACTGGAAACTTAAATTGGGCCAACTCCCACTGCATTCTCAATTCCTGTTGTTCTGAAACTCAAAATAATGAAAAATATCTCACATTTCTTCTTTGCTCCCAAACCTACTCTATAAATATTCACTTTAGTTTAGTTGGAGTGTTGTTGCTCAGTAGGATAAGCACTAGACTGCTAACCACAAGGTCAGCAGTTGGAGCCCAATCCCAACCAACTGCTTCAAAGGGGAAAGATGAGGATTTCTGCTCCCATCCTGATGTGGTGCTGTAGAATCAGTACTGGACTTTGGGTCAGTAGTTCAAACCCACCAGCTACTCCTTGGAAACCCTACACAGGATTGCTATGAGTTGGAACCAACTTGACAGCATTTAACAACAACAACAAAGATTTATAGGCTCAGAAACCCTATGCAGGATCACTCTAAGTCAGAATTGATTCCAAGGCACTTAACAACAATATATTTTAATTTTATCTCTAACTTACTGAAATCACACATTCCATTAAGCATTGTGCCCATTCCAAAAAGAGGTGACCCAACAGAATGAGGAAATCATCAGACAATATCT
>NW_006408530.1:23257694-23274051 GCF_000296735.1 Chrysochloris asiatica
ATTCCCCAACGAGATGGAGTGGCAAAGTGGCAGCATCAGTGGGCTCAAGCATTGCAACAATTGTGAGGTTGGATCAGGATCGAGTAGCGTTTTTTTTCTGTTGTGCATAGGGTCGCTATGAGTTGGTACCAACTTGATGGCACCTAACAACAACAACAAACAACAATTAAGCATACTTTATCTCTTCCATCTTTCTACAACTGTCTAGGAAAGAGATTTTGTCTCTGAATTCCTACCCTGATAAATACTATTCACTCAAACAAATAAAGTTGTTCTTTATTATTATGTACTGTCAAGTGTGTTTGGAGTCATAAAGACTGTGTAGGCTTTCCAAGGTTGTAAATCTTTACAGGAGCATCGTCTTTCTCCCATAGAGTGGCTGATAGGCTCAAACCACTGACAATTGTTTAGCAGTCCAGTGCTCACCCTATAGCACCACAACAACTCAACATTAAAAAAAACAACAAACTACCACAGTTAGTCTGCTAACTGAATGGTTTTGGTTTGAATTCACCAGCTACTCAGTGAGAGAAACATGAGACAGTAGGCTTCTGTAAGATTTATAGCCTAGGAAAACTTTTAGAGCGATTTTATTCTGTCTGATATAGTCATATGAATCAGAATTGACTGCATGGCAGTGAGCTGTAGCTAAACAATGTAACACTGTCTTATATTATATAAAAATCTAGCTTTGGTTACTTTGTTGTTACCAAGTACTGTCCAGTCGGTTATAACTTATAGTGGCCTTGTATAAGGTTTACAAGGAGCATCTGGTGGCTTTGAACTGCCGAAATTGTGGCTAACAGTCCAGTGCAGAGCCTACAGTGCCACACCAGGTAGTTCAATAATGTCATTAAGTTTTTGGATGTCTTACACATTTTTATACTACTATGTAATTTATAGCATAGTGTTTACAAATCGGGCTGAGAACCACAAGCAGTTCGAAACTACCAGCTGTTCTGCTGGAGAAAGATGAGGCTTTCTGTTCCCGTAAAGATTTACGGCCTCGGAAACCCTGTATAGGGTCACTATGGGCCAAAACTGACTCCACGGCATATAACAACAACAACAACAACAACAACAGCAGCAATGTAATCTGTAAAAGTAATTTTTTCAAGCTAAACTCCCTGTGGTCAGAATATGTCAATTGAAATTCCAAGAAATCCAGTGTATAATGAAAATAGAAAATAAACAAGAGCAGCAAATAAAGCAGTACTATTTCTTCCTCGAGTCCAGAAGTGCTTCCAAAGCAAACATTCCCTCATGTCATCTTGGTAAGCACTAGTATACAATTCCACCTAAGATAAGCACTAGAGAAGGTAATGAGACAACCCTGTTGTAGTAGATAATTTTTGCCAATGACATGGGAGACAGAATAACAAGGGAATAAAATCGGGCTTGTATGATATGAATTTGGAAGGAAAAAGAAAAAATGAGGAAGGGGAGGAAATGAACCAACCACACCTACTTCACAATATTCTTTTCAGGCACCAGTTGTTTTCCATAAACCAGTTTGGAGTATACCACCAAAGCACCATTGTTACTGAGTCAGTTCTGACTCATAATGACCCTCTAAAGGGTTCTCAAGGCTGCAAATGTTAACAGGAACAGAAAGCCTCATCTTTCCCTTGAGGAGCAGGTTGGTGGTTTTCAGCTGCTGACCTGAGGTTATACTAAACTGCTACCAGGGCTCTCTTGTTTACATTATAGACAAATCTTTTCTTGACATTCCTCATTTCTTCTACTAGGATATCTTCCCTTTCTTTTTTTCTTTTCTTTTCTTTTTTTTTTTTTTTTAATAAGCCAAGGTATATCCTTTAGCTTTTTCTGAGAAAAAATTGTTCTTATGTCTTTTTAAGAAAAATGGCAGACCTTATTTAATTTTTATGGTTGTTCTTTGTTGTTTTGTTTGTTGTTTTCAGCAACATTTTATGCAACACTGAGAGGATACAGGAGTGGGAAAATTTGTATACACCCCTACTATCCCTACTTTTTCTTTAAAGATATAGATTAAGAATCTGATGGCAATTTATTATTTAGCCATATTATCCAATACAGTTAGAAGCTGTGTGAACATTTCTAAGTCACTAGAGTAATATTAAGTAAACAATTGTTTCACTTATAAAGTGATCCTCAAGTGGCTTGAAAGCAGCGGTTCTTTCTGCCAGAAAATAGCTTATATACTAAAGAAGTTAATGTCATTGTTAGGAAAAAAAATGCATTTGCAAGTATTCTAAAAGTACTTCTAGTTGTTCCTTACATGAATTACTATGACATCAAGAAGTAGAAATGAGCCAGTGGCTCTTGCTTATAAAATTATCTAGACAACCCTCCTGTATCACTCTGATGTGATCAGGACATCAAAGATTAATCATATGATACATTCTTCTATGGAGCTTGGAGTTGTACATCACATAGCAAGTATTACAGTAAGATATAGTTAGCTTAGGTTACCAAAACACACACATTCCAAATAACTAATGCATACACAACAGATTTATGTGACATTTCTGAGGTAAAAATGGGTCAGGTAAAAAATGTTATTTAAAAAAAAACCCAAAAAACTGGTTTGTAAAACACCACAAAGTAAAGAACAAAAAATAAAAACAATAAAGTTATTGACATCATCTCCTTATGCAGTACCACTCTTTATAACACAAAATAAATTCAATATTCTACCATAGGCCATATGATCATACTCAACAACAAAAAAATTCAGTTTTTATGCTGAGTTATATTTTGCTGTGCTTGCCTGCTGAACTTTGCAAGATATTGAACCAAAATTGGTATTTCCCTTGAGCTAGACTCTGAGTGGTTTGACTTGGGAAAATCTGGGCTGACTTTAGGGTCAAGGTAGATGTTTTCTAGTGTCAGGGTTTTTTTTTTTTTGGTTTTTTTTTCATATTTTCCTAGTTTTTAATCATACAAAGGAAAACATTGAATTTTAGTGATATAATTGTCATGTTGTTGTTGTTATGTGCTGTGGAGTAGGTTCCGACTCATAGCGACCCTGTATAGGGTTTCCGAGGCTACAAATCATTACGGGAGCAGAAAGCCTCATATTTCTCCTGCGGAACAGCTGGTAGTTTCGAACTGCTAACCTTGCAGTTCTCAGTCCGATTCGTAACCACTATGCTACCAGAGCTCTCTTGGACTAAAGGTAAAAATCATACTTAGGTGGACTATAGGGGGAAAAAAATAATGTGTACAAGGACATTCTAAAATGATTTAATGTTTGTGAGAAAAATGAAAACTAACAATGTTGTCACTGTTTTTCATAATGATTAAATATAGTTAGTAAAAACCAAAGTATTTAGTACATTCCTATTATTTATTCCTGGCTTAAACTTGGTTTACTGCAGTCAAAAATTTGATTAACATAAAATCACAACAAAGAGATTTGTTACCTTCTGGAAGCCTCTAGTGTAAGTTTCAAAACCGAATTTAAAATTAATTTGATTATGCATACTACCTAAGAAATGAACTCATTTCCTAAACTCCATCTTGGACCCATGTAAAGTGTATGGGCCTCTACAATGATCCAAAAAATAAAAAAGAAATAAAACTCCATTGTTGTTGAATTGATCCCAAATCATAGCAACCCTATTGTTGTTGTTGAGTGCCATCGAGTCGATTCTGACCAATAGAGACCCTGTACAGGGTTTCTGAGGCTGTAAATCTTTATGGGAGCAGAAAGCCTCATATTTCTCCCACGGAACAGCTGGTAGTTTCAAACTGCGACCTTGCGGTTCACAGCCCGATTCGTAATCACTAGGCTACCAGACACAGAAAAACAGTGCAGTGGGGTTTCTGGGGCTGTAATCTTTACAAGATCAGATTGATAGTTTATCTGTAATCCCTACATTTATTTAAATTTCAAGAAAGAAATATGCTGTAATGAATACAACTTTTCTTAATGAATGCAAAGATTGCTATTTTGCTATGCAAATTATCTTATATATTATATGCTTCAATTTGATAGTGATTTCAAATGTAGTCACATGCAAAAGTATTTTTTTATTAAGTTGTTTGAATAGGAAGTATAGTTTTCACAGAGTACACACAAACTTTTGGCTAGATATCAATAGAATAATCTCCTATACAACTGTATTTTTAGGATCATGGTTGTTGTTGTTAAGTGCCATCGAGTTGATCCTGACCCATAGCGACCCTCTATAGGGCTTCCAAGGAGAAGCTGATAAGTTTGAACCACCGACCTTGCCGTTCAAATGACTTTGCAGTCTGATGCATTAGTCCACAGCGCCACACCAGGATCCTGGTAGTTTAATATAAATAGTTGACATTTTCAGATCTGAATGGCCTCCAGGTTTGAGACATACGCTACTCTCTTTCACATTTTGTTTTCAAGTCAGCCAACTCTTTCTAAAATTAACTGATTTCTTTTACAATATGTTGTTAAATGAAGCATGTATTAACTAATGCAACTACTAATATTGTGGTTTCTGAATTCGTCCTTTAAATCCAGAGACTCAAAAAGCATTTTGTTGTCATTGAAAGACTATGCAAGTGCTATTTTTTTAACCAAATGTTTTTACCCTGAATCTTTTCAGTTCCATTAACAATTTCTCTGGTACATACCACCTTACCACTGGAACAATCTTATATGCTTTATATTTTTATTAAGGCAGTGATATGATATCAATTTCTAAAATTTTATTGTACCAATACTTGTAAATTGTTAAGTAAGTTAACAAATAGGATTTTATTTGTTTCTCAAGCAATGGTCCAATGCTTTCATTCATTCACCCAATGCAACATTTCAAGTTATCAGACAGCTTTTCCCTATGTGGTGTTTCAGGAGTTGAGGCTTCTTTCCTCTGTGGATCCTTGTCCTCTAGAGCCCCAAAATCTCTGATTTTGACCAGGTGAAGGAAAGGTATACCTACATTTAAAAAATTCATTTAACAAACATTTACTGAGTTCCTACTAGGTGGAAGTCTGATGAATGTGTTGTTGTTAATTGATTATGACTCATAGTGATCCTAAATATCACAGAAGGAAACATTGCGTGGGCCTATGCCATCCTCACATTTGTTATGCTTGAGGCCATTGTTGTGGCAATCCATCTCCTGGGGGGTCTTTCTCTTTCTCACTAACCCTCCACTTTACTAAGTATGATGTCCTTCTCCAGGGACTGGTCCCTCCTGGTAATATGTCTGAAGTATGAGAGACAAAGTCTTGCCTCCCAACTTCTCAGTAGCATTCTAGTTGTAATTCTTCCAACATAAATTTGTTTGTTCTTCTGACCATCCATGGTACTTTTAATATTCTTCACCAAATCCATAACTCAAATGCATTAATTTTTCCACCATCTCCCTTCTTCACTGTCCAACTTCCACAGGTATATAAGGCTATCAAAAATACCATAGCTTGAATCAGGTGCACCTTAGTCCTCAAACTGACACCTTTGCTCTTCTACACTTTAAAGAAGTTTTGTGCACCAGATTTGCACAATGCAATGCATTGTTTGTTTTCTTGATTGCTGTTTCCTTGACTGCTAATAATGGATTCAAGTAAAATGAAGCTTTTGGTAATTTTAATCTTTTCTTTATATATAATGATGTTATTTTTTGGTCCAGTTGTGAGAATTGGTTGTTTTTTTGTTTTGTTTTGTGTGTTTTTTTAACATTGAGATGCAACACATACTGAAGGCTTTGTTCTTTGATCTTCATCAGCATATTAGAGAATAATAGTGTTTATTTGTTTTATTATTCTTTATGGTTCTTTTGCATATCTGAAATATTTTTAAATTATTTCCTTTGAAACTTTATTGTGAAGTGAGTGAAAATTTATGGAGCAGATAATCAGTTTCACATTTAACAAATCATACACTTTGTTTTATTTCAGTTATTGCAATCCCCTCCATGTAATCACAGCTATTTCACTTTTTCCCTGAGGTTCTTATTTCCACTCCACCCCCCTCATCTCTTCTTACCTTCTTCCTTAAGTAAATGTTACCCTTTAGATCTTGATTGGCAATCATTCCATGGTGAGCGTACTTTACTAGTGTTGTTCCCATTCTCTGCCTCCCTACTGCTTGACTAAAAATTGAACCACAAGAATAAGGGGAAAACCTATTTTTTAAAAGCTCTTAGATCAGTGACAACTCACATAATTTCTTTTATATTCTAATTGTGACCCCTAGACACTTGGCCACATCTGGATGCATGTTGTTAAATTCTGTCAAGTCGGTTCTGACCCATAGCAATCCTGTATAGGATGCATAAAGGATTAGAAATTATAGTCTCTTTATTTGCCTCTTATCAACAGCTCTGCATTTTGGAATTGAGGAAAGCATGAGTTTCTGGTTGACAGCTGTCTGTGGCACTGCAGTCACTCTCTGCCCTAGTTTTCATTTGATTTGATTTTGTCACTTTTGATGACTCTGACAAAGGAAAATACATCTTATTAAAAACATACTAAAAACTATGTTTTGAATGTTGTTGTTAAGTCCCACCAAGTCAGTTCCAACTAATAGCAACCCTGTTTAGGGTTTCCAAGGCTTTTAAATAAATCTTTGTGGGAGTAGAAATCCTCATCTTCTCCTGAGTAATGACTGCCGGGCTGGAACGTGAGAGTGGCTGTTGGCAGGCTCACACTGTAGACCATGTGGTTTGCAGTCCAGAGCTTATTTTAGGGAGCCACCACACTCTTCAAGTGTCACACAGGTAGCTAAAACTTGCTAAGTCATCATTCTTCACAGTATTTTACTTTCCCCTGTAAATTCAGAATTCAGTTTTATCTTCTTTTCCTTGAGTGAGTCATTTTTATTAGATTTTTCCTCTTGAGACACTCAACAATTGAAACTATGTATCAGAAGTTTATTTGGCAAACATATAATCATAGCAATAATCATAGTGAAGTTTGTATGCTCTACCCAAAGAGTGAAATAATAGGTATGTCCACATTGTAATCATTTTTCTAAATAACCGGTACAAATTCATAACCTCTTAAGTATGTTCTTTGTTGGAAGAGCTAGAGACAGCATAAACATATATATTTTCATTTTTTTTAAGCAATCAAAATGTGTGTGTTTTTTTCCACAATCAACATGTATAGCTTCCTAGTTTGTATTTTAAAAGATCTCATTACTATCCGCAGACAATAGAAGGATCTTATTTTCCAGATGAGGGTTCTTGGATTTTATCTAATAAGTACTAAGCTATTATTTATCTTTCTTTGTTTGGGCGTGGTTTTTGAATAAACGTAGTGCTTGAAGAAATGAAGTTGGATACTTGAAGACAAAATGGATTATTAGGGTCTGGGAAGGCAACACTAAAGAGATGAAAGAACCAGAAAACAGTTGAAATAGTCTAAATGCAGTATAATGATGGTAGTGTGTAAGACTATGTTTAAAATGAATTAGTTGAATTCCTAACTCTAATTAGCTAAGCAATAAGTAAATTTGTTATCTCATATGAAAGAAAGGTCAGAGAAAAGGAAGGTTAGTTGTATCCAGTATTAGTTGAATGAATGGTCCAATGACTTTTTCTGAGAGTCAAATTCCTTTCATATCTTCATTCTTCTATCCATAGACACACCTTAATTCCTTTCTCCTCATGGTCATCACGTTTCTGCCAGCAGTAATTAAGAGAAATTGCTTCTTAATTCTCATTCAGCAGGAGAAAGAGAGAAACCTATCTGCAAAATATAGACTATAAACCCATCACTTCAGGCAGAATGGACCAAATAAGGTGCTTCCACATCCTCAGAGCAATAGCAGTTACTCGGGGAATCCCATGTGCTGCTTGGCTTTGGAAGAATCAGAATTCACTCCATGAGCTAAAGATGGTTTCATTTTCTCCTGAATCATGCGGGCTTTAGTGTACTTAGTGAGATGGAGAGTGATGGCTATCTGAACATAATCAACTTTCTACTAGAAAAAATAAAGGGGGAAACAGAAACTAACTATCAACAGCCTCCACGGTAGATGACGCATTAAGATTGTTTCAGTGAGAATGAAAGAGAAGTGTGTGGAAACTATGTTAAAGGAGAAATTACTGTAGAATCTGAACAACTTGGAGCAAAATTTCATTCCTCTTAATTGATAATATAAGATTCTTTATAGAAATTCTGCAAATAGTGGATAATAGTACTAATGATAGTGATGATGATGATGACAAACTTGAGAGTGACAACTGCATCAATAATACCAGTGAAGGTAACACTCACATCAACAAATCAATTATTGAAACTGTGTAGTTCTCTAGCATAATTTAGATTTTGAAGCATTCTAAATAAATAATCATCACAATAATTCTAGGTTAACCTATAGGGAAAGGCGGCATCACTGGTAACTTCACAATAAATAAGAAAAAACCTTAGTTAATTGAAGATAAGGAAAATTGCATTAGGAAATAGCATTGACTGATAGATTTTTAAAAAAATATATCTTTTTCTTCTTTTAACCTTTTTGTGTTTCAATTATTCAAGGATAAATATTTGAATAAAATAGACTATTGTTACTATGTAAAATTGAAGTTGCTCAATAGGGGAAAATTTATTTCAAGGTATCTTTTTCTTTTAAGTTTATTTTTATAAGATTATTATACATACCAGATTCCATATACCCAGCCAAAGTAATATAATCAAAGAACAATTTTAAATGTATTTTATTAAAAAATAATTATATTACAGTGCATTATAATGAATATAAACAGCTGGTACAATTTGCTTTGTTTTTGTAGTCTATAGGATTCAAGGCTAAAAAATGATCAATATGTAAACAAAATTCCATTTTCCAAAATGAAAAAAGAATATTCATTTTAGTAGCAATATTATAAATTAATTTAAAAGAACAGTGTCTTGCCTTAAACTCATATAGTTAAAGTGTTTTTCAGAGCATACATCTGAGCTATGACTTTTCCTGGGAAGTAATCTTAATAAAGATTTCAGCTGGTGGGAAAGACATTACATTATAACTTTTATCGTAAGAATTTTCTTAGGGTTCATATTAGTAGTATATGAAAGTTAGCTGAAATAATAGCATAATGCAGTAGTTATTGAAGATTCTGTCCTACCTCCTTGTCCTTAATGAATTGATGCTGAATGCTCTCCATGAAGTCCATAGTGAGCTTGTTAGTGCTATATGAAGTTCTCCAGGATGAAGATGATTTTATTGATTATGTATTATATTGAAATGTTTCCACCAAAATTTTTTATCATCACTTATTAAAAGCCTAAACTAGTTTAAGCTTGCATATATCAGAAAATAAGTTATACATTATACATCTTTTCCTTCTGCTTTCTGCTACATGAGAATGTAGATTTGTTGTTCTCATTGGGCCTGTTATCGTAAATAGAAAGTCAGAGAGAGAGAAAGAAAGTGAGAGAATACTGTCAACAATAGAATTGCTATTTACTTTGGTCAGTTATTGTTCTGAGCACTTCATATGCAATGATACATTTAATCTTTATCCATTGTATAAGGTAAGTAGGTAGTAAGTAAGTACACTTTTACTGATTAGGTTTGTAAAGGTGAAATGACTTGCCATGGCCCTAGTCAGTAAGTGCTGGAATCAGAATCTTGCACGTCCTGTAGCCTTGCTTATTACATATACCAACAATGGGTCATCTGGTCAACTAGAGAAAGAAGTAAGTGAGGTTGGTTAGAGGCTTTGTGTTAAGCTAACATTGAGATTATTACTCAGTCATGAGGAAAATGTAAACTGGTAATTGGAAATGTAACACTTTTATACCTTAGCCTGGGGCAGCTTGGAAATAGGAGGGCTCCATAGGATAAGCACCGGAATACAAACCATATAGTCAGCAGTTTGAGCCCACCAGCTGCTTCATAGGAGAAAGATGAGGCTTTCTGCTCCTACAACGATTTAAAGCCTCAGTATCCCTATGCAGGGTCACAATGAGTCGGAACAAACTCAACTGCGTTTGACAAAACCAACAATGGGACAGCTTTAAGTTTGCCTGTGTATCCACTCCATGAAGATGAATAAAATAACTCATGAAAATTAATGCTAACAATACAGAAGGACATATATGTTGTGAGTAATTCTATGCTGTAATTGTGGATCAATCAGGAAACAGATGACTGATTTCAGAATAATTGTATCTTTTCTGCTTTAGTACTGTCATCCAGAAATCCCACATCCTCAGTTAAATTCTATAAATGCCTTTCTTCTCTGTTCTCTGTAAACCACTAAGCTATGAATTGTGGTACAACCCTAGTCTCCTTGATTCAGCTACTTCTTAAATAGAAAGTAAGCACCTTTGTTAAGCATCATTAACTCTTTTACATCCTTAGATTACAATTAAAAGAAGGTTTGGATGTTTTTCCTAAATGCATAGCTTACGAGAAAGAACAGAAAAAGACACCCCTCCACCCCTGTGTTGTTTACTATGGCTATAAGGATGAAGTTATATCTTCTCATGCCTTGTCAGCCATTGTTAATAAACTGGTATTTGAAAGGAATATTTAGTATCTAATGATAAAACAACTTGTAATAATAGAGAAAAAGTAAACAGTTACATGTTATAATTTCTTGTGGAATGTAAAGAAGATCTGCTTGAAGTTTCTCTCACCATTGAAATAACAGTTGGAGAGGAAGAAAATAACAAACTGAAAGGGCCAATGGCTCCTTTTTCCACACAGTCAAAGCTCCACTTGAGACAGGGCTGGCAACATAAGAAGTATGAGAAGGGACTATTAGTGAAAGAAGAGAGTGCTGAGTGAGGAATGTTTTAGTCTCAAGTACAAACTGGCTGACTCACCAATGGGAGGAGAAAAGGCTTGCTCAGATATTTTCTGACATTCGTGGCCAGTTGTGTGTCCTTATGCAGAAATAACTTATGTGAGTTGCATGAAGCCTCATAATCTTATCAACCATTTCAGGACACTTGGGGTTGATTTGTCTTCATACGTCTTAGTAAGAAAACAGAAGATATGTATAAGACATCATAATTTTGGAAGAGAATATCTAAACTCACACTGGGATAAAAACCAATACATACACTCCTGGAATGGAAACCACTACATACACTCCTGGTGTGGTGCTATGGGTTAATGTGCTGGACTGCAAGTTTGGTTTGAACCACAAGGTTGGCAGTTCAAGCTCACCAGTCGTTCCTTGGAAACCCTATTGTGTTGTTGTTGTCATGTGCCATGGAGTCGGTTCCGACTCATAGCGACCCTACACAGAGTTTCCTAGGCTGTGAATCTTTATGGGAGCAGACAGCCTCATCTTTCTCCTGCGGAACCACTAGTAGTTTCGAACTGCTGACCTTGCGGCTTGCAGCCCGATTCGTAACCACTATGCTACAAGAGCTCCTTTGGAAACCCTATACAGGGTCTTTATGAGTCAGAAACAACTCGACGACACTTAACAACAGCAACATATAACTAGATAGCAACATTGTTGTTGCTGTTGTCTGTTGTTAGCACGACTTGTATAGGGTTTTCGAGGCTGTAAATATTAACAGTAGCAGACAGCCACATCGTTCATCTGCTTTCTAGTTTGTTGTTGTTGTTAAGTGTCATCTAGTCAGTTCTGACTCACAGAAATCCTGTATAGGGTTACAGAGGCTGTAAATCTTTGTAGGAGCTGAAAGACTCATTGTCCTCCTGAAAAGTGTCTAGTGGGCTCAAGCCACCAACTTTGTGGTTCACAGTTCAGTGTTTATCCTATAGGGGCTGCATGCTCCCACTCTATAGTTCAGACTTTGTATAATTGATAACCAATAATCCTTCTTAATTAATGCAGTATTGATAAAACCTTTACTTATAGGTAGCATCCGTTTTTTCCTTCTCATTTTGATGTGTTTGTATGTGGAGGGGGACTGAGTATCTTTTTGCTGATCTATTTTGTCCGCAAAGCCTGAGTCCACTTTCACATTTGAATCTAAATTGAAATCTCAAATTTTTGTTTTAAAAAAGGGCAGATTATCCCCACCACTGCACACAATGAGACTTCTGCTATTATCATCCTGGTAATTTCTGTCCTTATACTCCACTGTACAGTACAATTCAGGATCAACTGAAGGTGGTAAACCTCTCCTCAAGCACTTTCTTTATTTGTCCAGGAAAATTTAACAATATTTACCAGGAGTGGAATTTTAGGAGACTGCTTATGATTTTAAAATAGACTGGAAATAAATTACCACTCAAATTTTAGGATTAAATATTAATTAATCCTAGGATTTACTGAATTATACTCTGTCTCTTTCAACCAAATTGACTCGACTATGGGTAGTGATAATAACAAAAGCTTTGACATCACATCTGTTCTTATTAGGGATTTTTACATCAACTAAACACCTTTACTTAACTCAGGTGTCTGGATGGCAAAATTGATTTGAGTTCATCTACTCAAGGAGCTCTGGTAGCATAGTGGTTATGAATTGGGCTGCGAACCTTAAGGTCAGCAGTTTGAAACTACCAGCCGCTTCATGGGAGAAAGATGAGACTTTCTACTCCCGTCAAGATTCACAGCCTTGGAAACCCTGTACAGGGTGGCTATGGGTCAGAATTGACTCAACAGCACTTAACAACAACAACAACACTCAGCAAGAGGTTAGTGGTTCAAAGTCACCCCCTAGCACTGTGGAAGAAAGGCCTGGTGATCTCCTTCTGTATGACTGTAATCACTGAGTACTGTATGGAGTACAATTCTACTCTGACACACATGGTCGCTATGATGGGAACTGATTTATAAGCAACAGATTATTTGTTTGTGTTTTGTTTTGGTTAATTCAGAAAGACAATCTCCTTATATCCACCATCACAGGGATTTCAAATACAAGAAACAGGTACAAAATATACTATTTCAATATTAAAATATATTTTTGGTATTGAAAAATTGTTCTTATAGCAATTATCATGATAATTTGCATATACTGAGCTTTATCTGCCCAGCTCTTCTATAAACCATTTGTTTGTATCATCCATTTAATCTCCACAAAATTTATGAGATGTGCATTATTTACTATACCCATTATGTGGATTATTTATGAGGTGGAAGAGATAGAGTACTTGCTAAAGTCTACATAGTAATGAAGTCAAGATATATACCTAGGAAATACTGCTATAACATTTCTTATCAGTTTTAAACTTCTGAATACAATTCAATTAAACAAAAGCATATACATGAAAGTTTCATTTTGGAGCTAAACATCATCATGATCATTACTGTTATTTATTATCATTGTTTTTTCTTGTGGGCCTTCTCTCTTTTGACAGTCTGAATTGTAAAATTTGTCCTATAATTCTGGAGGTCAGGCTTTTAAAGGTCAGTAAAGATTGACTTTGATTTTTCAGTAGTTCACTGTCTTGTGCAGTGCACTTTACTACTCTAAGTATCTGAATCGTTTTTATCCTTTAACATAGTTACAGCAGAAACCACTGCTATACTTTCTAGCAGAGAGAGAGCAATCTTGCTTTAATACATGCTATTTTCAGTAGATACAAGTTGTCAGATAGTATCTGGTAAAATAGGATGCTGAATCAGATAGTTTGATTTTAGTGGTAATTGTTGAAAAATAGACTGGTCCATCCAGATGAAAATATATCAGAACACTTGGCTTTTTACATACAATATGATGAAGTAGTCTTTGTTATTATTTTTATTTTTGATGTTAAATTTGTGCTTTAGATTTACTATCACATGATGTGTATCACTTCTTTTTTTAACAATTTGGTGTTAAGCTTATAAGCATTATATTTATTTTTTTGTTGAGAATCATCAAATACACATTAGTTATAAGTAGTTGTATCAATAGTGATAAGCATGTGCTATAGAACCCCCAAAAAATAGATTAGAATCCTACTTACTAATTGAATGAAAATCTTATTCTAACTACTGAAATTCTTAGTTACCTTGTACCATAATATTTGTATCAATGTTATTACAAGAATCAAATTAATTAATGCATCTTAAGTGATTATAATTCTGTTTGTGGCACTGTGGGTTAATACACTGGACGGCATAGTTGGTTTGAACTGCAAGATTGGCAAGTTCAATCTTACCAGTTGCTCCTTGGAAATACTGTGCAAGGTCATTATGGGTTAGAACCAACTCTACAGCACTTAAGAGCAACAACAAATAGGTATTATTAACTTTTGTACTCTAGTGCTGTTGTTGTTTTTGTCATTGTTAAGTGCCATCAAGTTGATTTCAACTCAATGAGCCATATAGGGCTTCTGAGGAGCAGCTGGTGAATTTGAACTGCCAACATTGTGGTTTAAATGGAACCTTCTGATCCAGTGCATTATCTCACAGTGTTACACCAGGATTCCAATATGAACCATCAAATGCACAGGATGAAATATGTTGTTCAAAGAAAGGCTAACTATATTAAAATATCTATGATTTAAGACCGCAAGTACAAAACATGCTTATAAAAATAATGGTGAAATTGTCATTAATAAAATGCTAGAACTTTGCTATAGCCAATATGGAATTGACCAAGATCCTAACTAAAGTGATTTTATTTATTTTTAAGTACCAATTCTCACAATCACAAATTATGTGCAGTATATAATTACTGAATTAGTCTTTGTTTAGAAATAACTTTTTTCATTATAAAAATCATTTAAATTGAGATACAAATCAATCAGAATGCATAATTCTGGGTCCTATTTCCTTGAAGGTTCAAAGAGACTAAAATTAATAAATATTTAATAGAAATTCCATATTATGGTGATAGAGGATGATAAGGAATAATTCTTTAAATGAAAATGATAATTGAGAAGTTAACTTGTAAATGTTTTCTATTATGAGTTTATAGAAGGTAAATGTATGTCCAACATATAATTGGCTTTTATTAGCTAGGAAACTCTATACAAGGTTGATATGAGTCAGAACCTACTCAATGATGCTTAACAACAAGAACAACATTGTTTATAAGGGGGGTTCCATGGCTCCATTTGGTAAACACTGGACTGGGAGTCACAAAGTCTGCAATTTAAGCCTGTCAGCTGCTCCACAAAGAATGATGATGGTCCCTCGAAGATTCAAAGCCTAGGAAACTCTATACTGTATCTCTATGAGTCAGAAGCGAGTCAACTACATTTAACAATAACGTTGTTTGTAATTATGGTATTAATGGAGATTGGTAATATATCTTGTCTTATTTATAAGTATATAGAGCTTACAGAGGTTCAAGGTGGATTCAGAAGATGACATGGAACAAGAGATATCATTGCTGATGTCCATTGGCTGAAAGCAGAATATATCAGAAAGATGTTTACCTCTGCTTTATTGACGCCACAAAGGCTTTGGATTGTGTGAACCATGACAAGCTATGGACAACATTGGGAAGTATGAGTATTCTGGAGCACTTAATTGTGCTCTTGAGGAATCTGAGGCAGTTGTTCCAGCAGAACATGGAAAAAGCATTGAATGTTTTAAAATTAAGAAAGGTGTGCAACAGTGTTATATTCTTTCACCATGCTTATTCAACCTGTATGCCAAGCAAATAATCCAAGAAGCTGAGTTATATGAAGAAAAATGTGGCATCAGGATTAGAGGAAGACTCATTAACAACCTTAGATATCCAGATGATACAACCTTGCTTGCTGAAAGTGAAGAGGACTTTAAATATTTACTTTGGTATGAATTACTTCTGTATGGATTGCATCTCAATGTAAATAAAACAAAAATCCTCACCACTGGACCAATAAACAACATTCTTATCAGAGAAAAGACTGAGGTTGTCAAGGCCTTCATTCTTCTGGGATCAACACTCATGGAAGCAGCAGTCAAGAAATCAAATGACGTACTGCATTAAGCAAGTACCTTTGTAAAGTGTTGAAAAGCAAAGATGTCAGCTTGAGGACTAAGATGCTACTGACCCAAGCCATGGTATTTTCAATAATCTCGTATGCATGTGAAAGCTGGAAAGTGAATAAGGAAGACTGTAGAAGAATTGATGCCTTTGATTTATGGTGTTGGAGGAGATTATTGAAAGTGCCATGGGCTGCCCAAAGAAACAACAGATCTGTGTTGGAAGAAGTGCAACCATAGCACTCCTTGGAGCCAGGATGGCCAAACTTTGTCTTTCATACTTTGGACATATTGTCAGGAGGGAACCAGTCAATGGAGAAGTATATTATGTTCGGTAAGGTGGTAGGTCAGAGAAAAAGAAGAAGACCCCCAGCAAGATGGACTGGCAAAGTGGAAGCATCAATGGGCTTAAGTGTGGCAACAATTGTGAGGTGGGCCCAGGACTGGGCAGTGTTTCATTCTGTTGTACATAGGGTCACTATAAGTCGGTACTGACTCGATGGCACCTAAAAACAACACTGGCTCTCTAATCAATGTGAGCAATATGTCACCACTGAAGAGTTAACAGAAAGAAGAAGAAGGAGGAGGAGGAGGAGGAG
>NW_006408530.1:23274151-23289964 GCF_000296735.1 Chrysochloris asiatica
GAAGAAGAAGGAGGAGGAGGAGGAGGAGGAGGTGGAGGAAGAGGAGGAAGAAGAAGAAGAAGAAACTATTAAGTAAAGTAAAGTAAGTGAGTAAGAGATGTTGAGGGACAACATAATATATTGACTCTCTATTTGGGATTTAGTTAACCTGGTGTGGTGCTGTAGGATAAGTACTAGATCACAATCATAGCAGAAGCTCCCAGAAAGCATTATATAGGGTTGCTATGTGTCTGAAACTACCTACAACAGTTACTAACAACAGCAGTTAATTCATGACCAGTTATTTCTAAGGTACTTTCCAAATGAAAATGTCTGTAATTTTCCCATTGATGAATACAAATGCAAATAAATTGAGGAGATTTCTTAGCCACTATTAATAAACTTTCTTTTTTTTTTAAATCACCATAGAGATGTCAGCTCATGAGTTTGGGTCCAGTGCCCTGGAGTGATTAAGTCCAATTAAAAAACATAGACATCAATATTTTAAAAGGACATACTTTTAAGAGATCAGTGCTTAAAGTTCTCAAAATGGCTACACACATACTCTCAGAGGGAGTTTCACAATGACTAAATTATATTCCCACACCCAACACTAAGAGGAAAAATTCCCAAAACTCTTGGTCCCTCCAGTTATTCCACAGATTATGTTGTTGTTAAATGCTGTTGGATCTGTTCTGACTCTTAGCGACCCTATAGAGGCTTTCCAAGGAGCACCTGGTAAGTTTGAACCATGGACCCTGTGGTTGCAACCAAGCTTACAGTTTAGTGCTTATCCCACAATGCCACATCAGGACTCCATTATGAGACCATTAATCTTAGTAGGATTTTGGTTCATTCCTGTAATTCTCATCTCTACCTCTGCACTTGTAATGCAGTTACTGACTCCCTTACTCCAAATGGTCAGTAAAATCATTTCAATCAAAAAAAGGCATTATTAATAAGTATATGGTATTTTTACTCATTTATCAAAATTCAACTTGAATGATACCTCTGAAATGAAACTTTTCATTTCAACTCATGGACACATATAAATTTGTTTGAACAGTAGGAAAAAAAATATATTTACAAATACAAGAGGGCTTTAAAAATTTATGGAAATATGGAATTAGAAGATAATAGAATATTGTCGAGAACTGTGATGTATGCAATGCCAAAATTTGGTTGTGAAGTTAGCTGTTCCTTTGTTTTAAACTAGGTATTTCTCCAAAATGATCTTGAGATAATTACTTGTCTGTAAGGAATCTGTTCTTGTTGTATGCCATCAAGCTGATTTTGATTCACCGTGAACTGTCATAGAGTTCTCGGCCAGCTCTTTTCTCCCTCAGAGTGGCTAGTAAGTTGTAACTGTTGATCTTTGGGTTAGCAGCTGAGTATTTACCCATTGTGGAGTTTCTACATATGCTTTTGTGAATTTCAGTAGTGAACTTTCTAAAAAGACCCTGTTTAACCGATCTAGAACCCACTATGATTGTTTTCCTTCATATATTTTCAATTTGAGAAATAAAAAATAATTAAACTAAGCCCTTTTACTTACTTTACTTATTTTGTGCTTATGTCAAATACTATGAAAAATCAGATATTTTATCCAATTTAAAAACTAACCACTTAGTTTTCTAGTTTTCTAGAACTTAGCAAAATGCATGAGACTCTCAGGTCAGAGAAAAAGTACTTTATCACTCACAGTACAATGAGCATTATAAGCTTCATGGTAATATTAATTCTCCTCATTTTCAAATATCACTGAAAAGATAAAGGGGAGTGCTAGAATATGTATATTCAGAAAATGGCTTCAAGGGCATTTCTGAAAGACAAAAAATTACTAATGTACCTCCCTCTTCTGTACCTTGTAGGGTCTAAGGGCATCATCCTTTCTTAATACAATTTATCATCAAAACTATGACAATTTATGACAACCCCATATATGTCAGAGTATAAATCTACTCCATTAAGGTTTTCAATAACTGCTTTTGGGAAATAGATTGCCAGACCTTCTTTCTGAGGTACATGTAAGAGAACTCAAACTGCTAACCTTAAGTTACCAGCCAAGAGTATTAACCATTTTTACTACACATGGACTCCATCCCTCGTCCAGTTACTGCATTTTTGTTCTGTCTACACTTTCACCGTAAGTGCCGAAGCTGTAGCTTCATGTTTTTTGTTTTTGTTTTGGTTGTTGTTGTTGTTTTTCCCTCTTCCAATCATCTTTTAATTCATACTCAGCTTTTTCTGGAAAGGACAGGTACAAGAAGTAAACATCATATTTATAAAATGTAACTAGGATTAATGTGAATCTCCAAGACCTTTTATCTCTGCCCTCTACAACAGGAAAGTATTGCAGTTAAGCTGATCTAGGGTCATTGTTTCAAAGGAAGGGAAACAGGCATCAGACCTAGGAACAGTAAAGAGAGAATCCTGACATTTCAGAATAATTCTATATGATTCCCTATCATCGTCAAGCCAGTTTTACCAGAAATTTTGTCCTATTTTGTAACTCAACATGTTGATCTGTCCAAGTTTTATAATCTTATAGATCATGAACCAAAGACTTTATGTGTCACAGCACAGCAGAGAAGCAGCTTCATGTTCCTATCAGTACCCCTCACTCCCCACTTTGTACAAGGGTGGTGTCCAGCAAACTCAGTTGGATGGTATGCAAGTAGCGAATCTGTGCCACTGCTCAATAACTCTGAGCTTAAAAAACCATCCATCTTATCAAGCACAGCTACAAACCCACCCAACATTTGCCCAGGGAAAAAGAATTTTCTATACTCTTCTGGTAAAACAAATAAAAAACAAATCTATCTACTCCAGAGTAAGACACCATATTTCTTAGGCTGTTCTCTATATGTTGCTGTTATTTAGTGTCATCGAGTCGGATCCAACTAATAGTGACTGAGTGTAAGGTTTCCAAGGCTTTTTTCCCTGTCTCTCTCACTTAACTCTTTACCATAACGAATGCCTCATCTATTTCCCGTGAAGTAGCTGGTGACCTCGAACCACCTTGTGGTTTGAAGTCCAGTGCTTATACTATTGAGACACCACCTTCCCATTTCCTATATGAAGGGACTTCAAAACGTTCATGCAAAAATTGCATTATCTTTTAATTATTTTCTTCAATGAACTTTATGAAGTACCTTCACTTTGTATAAACATCCTTGAAAATACAGTACAAAATAAAAGCTTACAGTGCCTTTGCCTTTAAAACATGGCATATTTGTAAAGTGGATGTACAAATAAGCATAGTAAAATTGGAAGTCAGAAGTAATGAAGAAACTCAATTTGAGTACAATAATTTTCTTTGTTTTTTAATAAGTGGCAGAAAATACAAGATACTTTAATTTAGTACTATTTAATATTGATTGGATTTCTCTATAAGATGCAAAATTAACAGTTACTATGTACTATTTTTCCTAATGCTCCCAATAACAACATTTTACATTGCCATAATGCATCATTGAAACAAAAAATTTCATCAGTTACAATATTGAGTGAATTTTACAGAACTTATTCAGGTTTCACATTTACCCTCTTCAACTATTTTTCAGTATATTTTGTTGTTTATTTTTAATCATATTTATAAATTTGTGTAACCATCACCAAAATCAGGATACAGAGTAGGTGTGTTACTGCAAAGAAACTTTCCCTTCTTCCCTTTTAAAGTTACATTCTCGCCCAGACCCTAACTTCTGGCAACCACCAATTTGTTCTCTGTCACTGCACTTTTATTACTTCAGGAATGTTAAATCATTGAAACTAAACAATTTTGAGTTTTTGAGTTTACTTTTTTTCGTTTTCTTTCACTTAACATGTTGTTGTTAGGTGCTGTCAAGTCAGTTACGACCAGTAGTGACCCTATGTACAATGTAACGAACCCCCCCACCCCCCGGTTCTGTGCCATCCTCACAATAGCTGCTGCATTTGAACCCTACATTATGGCCACTGTGCCACCCCATCTCACTGGGGATCTCACTCTTTCACTGACCCTTCATTTTACCAAGCATGATGTCCTAATCGAGAAACTGGTCTCTCCTTATTATATGTCCAAAGTTTTAGAGACAATGTCTAGTCATGTCTGCTTCCAAGAAGCATTCTATTCTTCTTCCAACACAGATTTGCTTGTTCTTCTGGTAGTCCATGGTACCTTTACTATTTGTCTCCACCACTATACCTCAAATGCATTAAGTCTTCTACTGTTTTTCTTAGTCATTGTGCAAATTTGACACACACATGAAATTATTGAAAATACCATGGTTTGGGTCAGTGGCATTTCAGTCCTCAAACTGACACCTTTGCTCTTGAACACTCTAAAGAGTCCTTCTGCAGCAGATTGCCTAATGTAGTATGTCATTTAATTTCTTAACTCTGCTTCCGTGAGTGTTGATGGTGAAACCAAGCAAATTGAAGTCTTTGACAACTTCAATATTTTATCCATTAGTCATGATGTTAAGATTGTTTTTTTTTTCCTTTACATTGTCATGAAATCCATATCAAAGTATGTAGACTTTGATTTATATCAGTATTTTGAGTCCTCTTGGCTTTCAGCAAGCAAGGCTGCATCATCTTTATATTGCAAGTTGTTAATGAGTCTCCCTCCAATCCTGATGACATATTTTTCTTCATATAGACCTGATTCCTGGATTAGTGATTAAAATGGAGACTGAATAAATATTCAAACCCTGGCACACACTATTCCTGAATTTAAACTTTTTAGTGTCCCCTTGTTTTGTTCAAACTGATGCCTCATTGGCACAATAAGTATTCTGGAATACTTATTCTCTGCAATGTTGTCCGTAACTTGTCATGATACACACATTGGAAAGCCTAACATCTTTCTGGCATTCTCTGCTTTCCGCCAAGATCCATCTGACATCAGTAATGAAAACTGTCATTCCACATCCTTGTCTGAATCTGCCTTCATCCTCTGACAGTTCCCTGTCGATGTACTGTTACACCCATTTAAAAATTATCTTTAACAAAATTTTACATGCATGTGATACTAATGATATTGCTGATGACATCTTCATTCTATTTGCTCACCTGTCCATTTTCCTGAGGGCTCCATTCTTTCTCTTGTTTTTAAAGTTTTTATTGTGAATTGAATAAATGTTTACATTAGAGATCATCAGTTTTACATTCAATAAATCATATACTTGTTTCATTTCAATGATTATAATCCCCTCCATGTACCATCATTTAACAGAATTTCTCTCTACTCATTTTAGCTCTTTGTTTTTTTTTTAACATGCAGGCATATATAATAATTTAAACCACCAAAGGACACATTTTGCAAGTCTGCCTCCTGACCACCAGCTCTCAGTCCCTTTCTTTCTATGAATCTAGAGTCCTCAGTTGCTCCCTCTCTCCATGTCCCCATCTCTGCTTCCATCACTGGTATGGCTGTTTCTTTGGATAGGGTCCTGCATTCCACTTGTGCTCTTCTCCCTTGATGGTCCTAGGGTCCTCTGTTTCTGGACTGTAAGATTAACTACTCCCTAATTTTTATTGTAAAACTTCTACCTTTACAATTGTGACAGTTGCAATTAGTCATGATTACAATTCCTCACTATTGAATCATAAGAATCTTATCACCATCTCTTTTCACCAGACATATCTAGACAAAATGAAAACTATTCAGTGGGGACTCTGTCTGCCCCAACTCCCTCTTAACCTAAACTGCCTCTTCAAAACGTGTAAGCCAGTCACAATAAGCCTT
This sequence comes from Chrysochloris asiatica, assembly GCF_000296735.1. Classification (NCBI taxonomy): domain Eukaryota; kingdom Metazoa; phylum Chordata; class Mammalia; order Afrosoricida; family Chrysochloridae; genus Chrysochloris; species Chrysochloris asiatica. Next base: position 23,279,865 of record NW_006408530.1, read on the forward strand.
TATTGCCCCCTCATTTTAGGTAGCCAATGTCTAAGTTGCCCATACCTATCTACTCTGTGTACAGGGGGGATAGCATTGATACTTGATCCATTCTTTTCTTGCTAAAAATTCAGTGGTTCCCTCTACCCTTTTAGGATGCCAGCTGTAAACTCAGGGTAGCCAAGGCTCCCATCACTTCTGACCTTCTGAATTCCCCTACACCCTTGTGTTAAAAAATGTACTAGAACTGCTCACAAATTTTAAAGAAAGTGCTAGTCCTGATGTGGCACTGTGGGATAAAGCACTAGACTGCAAGGTTGGTTCAAACTCACCAGCTGCTCTTTGGAAACCATATAGAATTGCTATGAGTTGGTACCCACTCTAGAGCACTTAACAACAACAATATAGTTATATAAAGAGGAGGATTTCCAATGAAGAGTTTCTATGACCCAAATGGACACACTGAGCTCCCACGTGCATCAATGTTGTTCATCAACTAGGAAACCTATGGAGCTATCATATACAGAGCCTTTATTGTACCACACAATTAGATATGATTAACTTAAACAAACAAACAAAAATGATCATGGGATAGTAACTAGACCTCAGAGCAGGAGGGTTGTAAGTTGAGTTGAGGGGTAGGACCAGGACAGCTAACCCCCAACCCAAAGGCATCTTATTAACAAACTCTCAGCTGTGGTATGGAGGCCTCATCAGACATTTCAGTCACTAGGGTAATTCAAAGGTTTGAGAAATTCTCTCTCAGGAATAAAGGACAAAAAACAAATTCTGTGAGTAAAGCGAATTTTTTTTTATCCTACAACTGCCTAAGCAAATTATTTTCATTCCAATTATATTTTGATAATTTCCAATAAATTATGAAATAATTTTGGGAATTTGTTATAAGAGGAATTAATAAAACCACTATTAGTTTACTAAAGTGAGGGTATGGTTAGATGGCATATGAGAAATAATTTTTTTGATGGAAAAATGATACTGACCTGAATGGATTAAATAGTTAAGTTACTTCTATGAAAGAGAAATAACTGCATGAATTGATTTCCTTACTCATTTATTTCTTTATGTTTTCAAAGAGGAAATATGTACTGAACACTATTGTTATTGCAAGGATTTATAGGATAGTTCTATCCTTCAGGATATTATAAGGAACTGCATGGGGTAAAATTAGCTATAGTAAACAATTTAAAACTATGGTGGTGGTTGTGTGCCATTGACTTAGGTCCAACTTACAGCAACCCTGTATAGTTTTCAAGTTTTCAAGTTTTTAAAGGAGCAGAAAGCCTCTCTTTCTCACACTAAGTGACTGGTAAATTTTTACTGCTGACCTTGAGGTTATCAGCCCAACTTGTAACACACAAAGCTACCAGGGGTCCTTACTCTTGAATATGTTGTTAGTTATTGTTAAGTGCCATCAAGTTGGTTACAACCATAGCAACCCTGGATAGGGTACCCAAGGAGCAGCTGATGGGTTTGAACTGCCAACCTTGTGATGCACAGAACATAGAGAATTAAAGAAACAACTGTCATTAGCAAACAAGAAAGAAAGAAAGAAAGAACTCCACGGTAATACTTTTAACTGACTTTCACTTTAGTAATTTAGGTCACGGATTCCTTTTCTGTAAGTGAAATACCTAGACTCAAAAGTTTTCCATGCTCACTTCTACTTCTAATGTTCTCTGAAATTTGAAATCAGAAGAATATTCTTATTGTTGACAGTCAAAAAGAGTCCAGCTGTACAAAAAAGCATTAAAGGAAATGTATGCTGGTGCTTCTTAACATTACATCTGAGAAAAAGAGAAAGCAATATAATATAAACCATGACATTCGATTACTTTTCTATATTCTTAAAAGAAGCTTAGACTAACTGATGTCTTGGTATCTCAGAATGGACTAAAGAGAGAAAAAAATATAATGGACAAGGATCTTAGAGTGAGGTTCAAGAATGTCCTTGTTGATGTCAGTGTAATTTCTGACACCGTTTCTTCATGTTTCACTAATTTATCTATAGAAGAACAGAACTCATCTTTTCTCTGTGTTTAAAATTGAGACATGAGGATAAAGTTATAATATATTGAATACCTGCTGAATATATATTACTATCACATATTTTGCTTCCTATTTTATGAATTAGTCCCAGAATCATATAAGAGAAAAAAAAAAATTCTATTTTTCAATAGGAGTAGAATAAAGGAAAATATAAGATAAATTATAAGTTTAATTTGACATATTAAAAAGGTAAAACTATATTGAAGGTGACTCATGTGATTTCAAGCTGAAGTTCTTTCTGTTATGTGAGACAATATCACTATCTAACATCTCAAATGCCTGACAAAGTTAATCGTTGTTGTTGTTTTTATATGCCGTGGAGTTGGTTCCAACTCATAGCGACCCTGTACAGGGTTTCCGAGGCTGTAAATCTTTACAGGAGCAGAAAGGCTCATCTTTCTCCAGCGGAACAGCTGGTAGTTTCGAACTGCTGACCTTGCGGTTCACAGCCTGATTCGTAACCACTATGCTACCAGAGCTCCTAAATAGAGTATATTGAAAATTACTTGTAATAGCTAAAATGATTGACTAGTTATGAGAACTGGCACATTTGCTGATCCAAATAAGTGAAACACATGTACTTATTGAAATAATATTTTTATGTAGATTTCAATAACTGTTATGTTTACTCCTATAGGATAAGCATTGGACTGCTTACCAGAAGGTTGTCAGTACAAACACACCATCTGCTCCATGGGAGAAAGATGAAGCCTTCTGCTATAGTAAAGATTGTTGTTGGTGGTGGTGGTAGTGTGCCATGGAGTTGGTTCTGACTCACAGCAACCCTGAATAGGGTTTCTGAGGTTGTAAACCATTATGGGAGCAGAAAGCCTCCTCATTTTCCCATGGAGTGACTGGTAGTTTCAAACTACTGACCCTGAGATTTGCAACCTCTGAAATACTATACAGGGCTACGTGAGGCTGAACAGACTTAACAGCACCTAACAACTACAACAATCAATCATAATCCCAGGAGTTACATCAATGAAAGTTTAAAGACAAACTAGCTTAATGATTTTTGTTATCTCATTATTTGTTCCTGGATAAGATTCCCACCTGAGTTTCATCATCAGGAATAAATATTAGGAGGTCTGGTGGTGTTGTGGGGTAGGCGCTGTGTTGTTAACCTCAAGGTTGATGGTTCAAACCCACCAGCTCCATAGAAGAAAGATGAGGCTGTCTGCTTACATAAAGATTTATAATCTTAGAACTCTAAATTCGGTTTCTATGAATTTGAATAAATATAATGGCTGTGGGTTATGCTGTTATAGTTCTATCTATTTATATACATAATTTAGGCTGCACAGGAGGCACTCATTCATCTCTGCCAAGAAATTTGGAAAATAACTATCTGGCCGACTGATTGGAAGAGATCCATATTTGTGCCCATTCCAAAGAGAGGTGACCCAACAGAAAGCAGAAATCATCAGACAATATATTCGATAGCCCATGCAAGTAAAATTTTACTAAAGGTAATACAGAAACAGCTGCAAGCATAAATTGATAGAAAACTTCCACAGGTTCAAGCCGGATTCAGAAGAAGCCATGGAATGAAGGATATCATTGCTGATGTTGATGGATCTTGGCTGAAAGCAGAGAATACCAGAAAGGTGTTTACCTGTGCTTTATTGACTACGCAAAGGCTTTTGATTATGTGGATCATGACAAGCTATGACAACATTGTGAAGTATGAATATTCCAGAACACTTAATTTTGCTAATGAAGAATCTGCACATGGACCAAAAGGCAGTTGTTCGAACAGAACATAGGAACACTGAATGGTTTAAAATTAAGAAAGTTGTGCAACAAGGGTGTATTTTTTCACCATACTTATTCAACCTGTATGCTGAGCAAATAATCCAAGAAGCTGGGTTCTGTGAAAAAAAAAAAAATGTGGCATCAGGATTGGTGGAAAATTCATTAACAAACTGTGGTATGCAGATGATACAACCTTGCTTGCTGAAAGTGAAGAAAACTTGAAATATTTACTGATGAAGATCGAAGAGCAGAACCTTTGGTATGGATTGCATCTCAATGTAAAGAAAACAAAAATCCACACCACTGGACCAATAAATAGCATTCTTATCAACGGAGAAATGATTGAAGTTGTCAAGGACTTCTTGCTTCTTGGATCCACTATTAACACTCATGGAAGCAGCAGTCAAGAAATCAAATGACGTATTGCATTACGCAAATCTTCTGCACAAGACCTTTTTAAAGTGTTGAAGAGTAAAGATCTCATCTTGAAAACTAAGGTACGACTCACCCAAGCCATGGTATTTTCAGTAACCTTATATGCATTCAAAAGCTGGACAGTGAATAAGAAAGACCATAGAAGAATTGATGCTTTTGAGTTATGGTGTTAGAGGAGAATATTGAACATGCCATGGGCTGCCAAAAGAACTGTGCAGCCATAGTGCTCCTTGGAGGCCAAGATGGCCAAACTTCATCTCTCATACTTTGGACATTGTCAGGAGGGAACAGTCACTGGAGAAGGATATCATGTTTGGTAAGGTTGAGGGCCAAGAAAAAGAGGAAGACCCCCAGCGAGATGGATTGGCAAAGTGGCAGCATCAATGGGCTCAAGCATGGCAACAATAGTGAGATTGGCCCAGGATTGGACAGTGTTTCATTCTGTTGTGCATAAGTTTGCTATGAGTTGGTACTGACTTGATGGCACCTAACAACAAAAAACAACAAACAAAATTGGAATCATATTGCATTAAATTTTATATTCATATGTCTTTATAAACCTTGTTGTTAAGTACTGTCAAGTTGGTCCATACATATAGCAACCCTATATAGGTTTTCTGAGACTAAATCTTTCAGGAACAGAAAGTATCATATTTCTCCCACTTATAAACCTTAGAGAAAATTTGAATCATGTTACATATACATTTTCATGTTCATATTTTGTATATTTAAAAGATAGTGATAACATGAAGGGGATTGTAATGATTGCAATGAAACAAAATACGATTGATTGAGTGCAAAACCAATGTTTGGCAGTGGAAACTATAACTCAATTCACAAAAAAGCTTTAAAAATAATTTGAAAAGCTAAGGATAAGAAATTTTGTGGTGACATTAAATATCTTTATTTTCAGCAGTTACACACACAGTACAATACTTTTGGAAAGGCTATAATACAACTAACTTTATACTTGTTAGACTTGTGTAGGGTATAGGCAGTCAGGAACAAGCACATGACTCCACTGGACAGGAAGGAATGTTATCCTGCCAAATACTGTACTTTTCACCACTCTAGACTGGTAACTAACATCGTTTTGGATTTATTTTGTGTTAAGCAAATCTTCATTCACTGTGAGTAAGATTTCGCATTTACCTAGCCATCTGGTGTGATGTGTACTATGGTTGCATTTTTTTTTTTTTCAACCATACTTATTCAATCTGTATGCTGAGCAAATAATTTGAGAAGTGGGATTACATGAAGAAAAACGTGGCATCAAGTTTGAAGAAAGACTCATTCACAACCTGCGATATGCAGATGATGCAAATTTATTTGGTGAAAGTTAGGGAGACTTAACATACCTACTGATGAAATTCAAGAGCACAGTCTTCCATATGGGTTACAACTCAATGTAAAGAAAACAAAAATCCCCCCACTAGATCAATAAACAATGTCCATATAAATGGAGAAATTATTGAAGTTGTCAAAGACTTCATTTTGCTCAAATCACCAATACTTATGGAATCAGCAGTCAAGACATCAAATGATGCATTGCATTAGGCAAACCTGCTGCACAAGACCTCTTTAAAGTTTTCAAGAGAAAGGATATTAGTTTGAATACTAAGGTGCATCTGACCCAATCCATTTTTTTTTTTTTCAAAAACCTCATATTAATGTGAAAATTGGACAGTGAATAAGGAAGGCTGTAGAAGAACTGATGCATTTGAGTTATGGTTTTGGAGGAGAATAATGAAAGTACCATGGACTGCCTAAAGAACAAACCAATGTGTGTTGGAAGAAGTACAGCCAGAATGCTCCTTCAAAACCAGAATAATCAGACTTTGTCTCTCATACTTCAGACATAGTATCAGAAGGGACCAGTCCCAGGAGAAGGATATCATGTTTGGTAAAGTGGAGGGTTGTAGAAAAGAGGAAGACTCCACAAAAGATGGATTGGCACAGTGGTAACAACCATGGTCTCAATTGTAGTAATGATTGAGAGGTTGGCATAGGACCAGATGATGCTTCCTTCTGTTGTGAATAGAGTTGCTTTGAGAAGGTACCAACTCAATAAAATTTAATAACAATAACAACAATCTTGGTGTGGTGCTTTGGTATTAAGCACTGGACTGCTAATCATAAGGTCAGGATTCAAACCTACCAGCAGCTTCTCATAAACCCAATACAGGGTGAAAATTGACTCACTGGCACTAAAGATCAACAACATCTTACTTTCAGATTTGTCATTTGCAAAACAAGAAAAAAAAATCAGAAGTATTAAATCAGACATTTATCAGAGGTCTTCCTATGCTAACACCTCCTTATTTACCTGTGAAGACTCTTTTTTTCCAGCATATAATATGGTACTTCAAAACTCCTACTTCCTGCCCATAGTTGTGCTCTGTGAATTGATTTGTGAGGGGATGTACTGATGGAAAAGAGATAGATAAATCTGTACTTGGATTTAAAATCCAGTCTACAAGCTGTGAAGACTCAACTACTTGATGATTACTTTGTTGCAATGGGCCCCGGACTTGTGAGCCAGGAGACAAATGTTGCTGTTGTTGTTCTGACTCATAGCAAAACTGTATCGGGTTTCTGAAGAGAGGCTTGTGGATTTGAACCATCAACTTTATGATTAGCAATCATCGTATGGTACCACACTAGAGCTCCAGGAGATGGCTAGTAAAAGATGCAACATGTTTCTATGTTCTTTCTGATGTTGGTTTTCTTTCAGCTTTGTGAAAATATACAGGTTTGTCATTAATTATGTTTCCAATTACACTTTGATTGTTGTTAAGTGCCTTAAAGTTGATTCCAACAACCCTGTATAGGGTTTCCAAGGAACAGCTGGTAGATTTGAACCACTGACTTTGGAGATCAAACAAACCTTGCAGTCCAGTGCTTATCCTATAGCACCATACCAGAACTCCTCACTTTGATTAGTCATGTGATTTTTTTTTTTTTTTAAACTACAGAGATACTATAGAAAGTAGTCTAGTGTCTGAGTATTTGATGATGGAATATCAAGTTGTGCTCTTTTCTGTTGCTGTAGGGATTATGAGTTAAGAACCACTATCCTGATACCATCTTAAACCAATTCTAACAAGTTTTTTTTTTTTTTTAATTCTTTCATTACATTATTCTGATTATCTCCAAATATCACTATGTGATTTGAATCATTTGTTACTTGGGACAGTTGGAAAATCGAATGTCAAAAGTGAAACTATGTGGACCTCAGTAAAATGCCATGCTTTGTTGTTGTTGTTAGGTGCCATTGAGTGGCTTCCAACTTATAGCAACCTATGTACAACAGGATAAAACACTGCTTTATTGTGCATCATCCTTACCATTGTTGTTGTAAAAATGTCATGTTCACTTTAGGAAAATTCTGCCAGAAATTTCATGCATGATTTTAACAATTATATGATTAGAAACATATTGATACTTGTTAAGTGCCATTGAGTCAATTCCAACTTATAGCGACCCTGTGTAGAGTTTCCAAGGAGCATCTAGTGAGCTTGAACCACTGACCTTGGAGTTCAAATGACTTTGCAGTCTGACACATTTGCCCACGGTGCCACACCGGACTCCATATTGATGCTTACAGCTACAAAAATGCAATGAATTCCTCCTTAGGATTTTAGAAGATGGGAGCCCTTGGTATATGAAAAATTAAAAGTAGTAAAGAATACTGCAACTTACAAATGAAAATAAGTGTAGTCTCGGTGCCCAGCCCTCCTCCCACTCACAAAAATGATACACAGTTTGCTCTACTTAACAAAGAAAACTATCTTGAGTTTCAAGTAAGCAAATATAAATAAAATACAAAGCAGTATACAATGGTTGTTGTTGTTGTTAAGTGCACTTGAATCAGTTCCAACTCATAACAATCCTGTAAAAGGTTTCTGAGCAGCTGGTTTGTTGGACCAATAACCTTGTGGTTCACAGTCCAGGGTTTATTCTATAGATCCATACCTAGAGTCCATATATAAATATAAAGCATTGTTATTTGAACAAACGGTATGCTTTCATAAAAAATTAAAACATGTATATCAGGAACTTTACATGTATTTCTAATATAGATACTTTTCACCAACCTTGCAGTTCAAACGGCTTTGCAGTCTGGTGCATTAACCCACAGTGCCACACCAGGACTCCAATGCACATATACATACATATGTTTGTGTATATGTAATATATATAATTATGGTGTGGCACTGTGGGCTAATGCACTGGACTGCAAGGTCAGTATGAACCACAAAGTTGGTGGCTCAAACATGTTTTTATTTTATTGAGTGCTATGGAGTTGGTTCAGACTCATAGTGCCCCTCTATAGAGTTTTCAAGGAGTGGCTGATGAGCTTGAACTGCCAACTTTGCAGTTCAAACCAACCTTGCAGTCCAGTGCAATAACCCATAACACCACACCAGTATATATGTTGTACTGTATTTATATATTTGTATACATATATATATATATAGAGAGAGAAAAACTGAGAGAGAGGGAGTGAATCCTGGTGTGACTCTGTATAAGAATTCACTGGACCACAAGGCCATAGGTTGAAACTCACCAGTTGCGCCTAAGAAAGCCTATATGGGCTTGCTATGAGTTGCAACCAATTTGATGTCACTTAACAGCAACAATATGTATATATATGGAGCTCTGGTAGCGTAGTGGTTACGAATTGGGCTGCGAACCTCAGAGTCAGCAGTTCGAAACTACCAACTATTCCGCGGGAGAAAGATGAGGTGTTCTGCTCCCGTAAAGATTTATAGCCTCGGAAACCCTGTACAGGGTTGCTATGAGTCGGAACCAACTCCATGGCACATAACAACAACAACAATATATAATATAAATATATATATTTACATTGAGATTACTGAAATGATTGGCCTAACTGCTTTGTAATCTTATTATTATTATTATTATTTTTGTAGTATTTTTATGTTCCGATTTTTGGAGAGGGAGAAACTTGTATCAAAACATAAAAGTCGTTTAAAATCATTTGAGCAGGTATTCATTTATGTACTCATATCTTTAACCAACCTTCTAGTTCTCACATATGCAAACGATGTACTTTTTGTTCATTGAATATAAATTTACAGAGTTACTCAGCCAATGATATGAGAAATAGGAATGTGTAAAACAGAATGTGTCTACTTTCTGATAAAAAACAAAAATATGCAAACAAATGACTGAAATGTTTTAATGTAGGATAAACGTTGTTGTTGTTAAATGACATTGAGTCGATTCCGACCCATAGTGACCCTGTATAGAATTTCTGAGGAGTAGCTGGTGAGCTTGAACCACTGACCTTGCAGTTCAAGTGGCTTTGCAGTCTGGCGCATTAACCCACAGCACCACACCAGGACTCCATAGGATAAATAAAAGTACATAAAGGCAAAGATGGGAGTGATATTTTAGTTGTTATTTTAATCAGACTGTTTCTTCATAACTTTCAAACTAGTCCTTGAAGAATGCCTAGGATTCCAAATCATCATTCTTTCTTTTAGATCAATATCTTTTAAGTGTTCTATTAAAAAACTAGAAAAAATTTTATGCAAGTAGATACAGCTTACCTAGACTTCCTGAGACTTAGATTCTATAAAGTAATATTAAATTCTAATATGACAAGGACAATACTAAAATGATTTCTTAAAAAAGCTTTGCAAAAGTGTGTGTGTGTGTGTTGTTAATGGAATAAAAAGACGTGAAAATGTACTTTGCACACCCATAACAAATAATTGCAAGAGTTCATTCATTTGAGATAATGTAAAGATACAAGATTTGAGAGTGCAACTGTCAGAATATTTTCACTCCAAGACCAAACCTAGCTGAAAAAACAAAGCAGTCCTTTTATT
>NW_006408530.1:23290391-23292313 GCF_000296735.1 Chrysochloris asiatica
ATATACTTTTGTTCTGCGGATGAAACTGATAAAAACCTCAGTCAAGTTCTCTAGCAAAATCACTGGTGTCTTTTTCTTTTTCCTCTCTCCCGTCCCTCTCTCTCTTTCTCCCTTTCTCTTATTCTCTCTCATTTACAATTGTATGGACAGTCATGTGAGTACAAATTTGTCTTTCACTCTGTTCTTATTTTGTATTTAGTAGTCATGCCTGCGTTCCTACCTCAGACCATTTTTCATTTGCTGGGGAAGGAGGTGGTACGATTTCTTTGGACAGATGTATTCCTGAGTGATGCTTTTACTTTTAGAAAAATGCTAAGTATCAGCTTTCTAAACATATTCACAGCATTTCTATAAGATGGCTATTCTTATTTTTAAAAAATATTTTGTGTTTTACATTCAACAAATCATACTTTTCTTTCAACTTACTGATTGTTGTTGTTTAGTACTGTGGAGTTGGTTCGGACTCATAGTGACCCTGCACAGTGTTTCCGAGGCTGTAAATCTTTACGGGAGCAGAACCCCTCCTCTTTCTCCCGTGAAACTGGTAGTTTCGATCTGCCGACCTTAAGGTTAGCAGCCGAATTCGTAACCACTATGCTACCGTAATCCCATCAACATATCACACTTTCCATGTTTTTGTTTCCATTCTTCCTTCTTTCCCAATCCTTCTGAACTTTGTCCATGGCTAAATGCCAGCTCTTTGATCTAAATGGGCTGACCACTCTATTAGTGTTGATATTCCCCCAGTCTCTCATTTACATATTTAATGCTTGGCTGAAAATTGAGTCAAAGGGGTGAATTCATTTCCAGACCTGACAGATAACCAAAGGTCGGGGTTTGGGGAGTCAACCATCACTATCCCATCAAAATGTATGGTATTTTTTCTGATTTCAAGTCTCGTTCCACGTTTTCTCTGACTTTTTCCATGAACTTCTGATGTGATCCTTTTGGAGCAGTTGATAGTACTAGCTGGGTCCCATCTAGTTCTTCTGGTTTCAAGGTCATAGTCATGTGATCCATTAGTCTATTGAACTAACTGTTTCTAAGTATCTTCAATTTTCATTACTCTTTATTCCTATGGACAGGGAGATACCAATATTTGTACCTTAGATGGATGCTCTTGAAATTTCTTAAGATCCTAGTTGCTACTCACCAAAATAGGATGTAGACCGTAGTCTTTGTAGACTATATTATGCCATATGACCATGGTGTCCCCTTAGAATATGGTCCCAAGTCTCTAGGCTCACTGACTCATTTCCTTAAGATGTTTGGTAATGTGTTTAAGAAATGTTCATAAATCTGTCCCCTGCATGTTACATCACACTCTTGGATATATTTGCAGCAAAGATGCAAATAAGTGTACAAATATCTTCTGTCAAACCTGTATACATTTTAGGGTATATGTCTGCTCTTCCTCTCACAGCCATTCAGTTTAAATGTTTATGCATTCATGTACTCATAGATCACTATTATTTCAGGACTCTGTATATTAAGATTGTTGTTGTTATGTGGCATCAAGTTGGTTCCCAAAAGTCTATCATGGGTTCTCCAGCATTATTTCTATTACCAAGGCCACATTTTTCAACTAATGATCCTTCCTCTTTGTTTTCAACCTTTGCATTCTAATCACCAGTAAATATCAATTAATTTTAATAGCATGTTTCATCAATTTGAGACTGAAGAAGTTGGTAGAATTCTTCAATGTCATCATCATTTTCTTTAGTGGCTGATGCATAAAATTCTGATTAATAATGGTATTAACTGGTCTTTCTGGAAAATGTGCAGATTTTTTTCCTATCACAGGCAGCATTATACTTCAAGATAGAGCTTGAAATGTTGTTTTTGTGATGAATGTAATGTCATTCCTCTTCAAGTTATCATTTCTGACATAGTAAACCACATTATGTCCAGGTTCAAAATGG
>NW_006408530.1:23293248-23295036 GCF_000296735.1 Chrysochloris asiatica
TATTTTTTTGTGTGCAATTTTCAAAATGTTTCTTAGTCTGTGTGTGCCCTGTATTAAAGCTCTTAAATTTGTCCCTATGTTTTTCATTGATGAGCTTTGTAATTCTGGGATTCACATTTAGGTCTTTAACCCATGCAGAGTTTGTTTTTGTATATGGCAAGAGGTAAAAGTCTTGTTTAGATCTTTTGCATATCACTTTACAGTTCTGCCAGTGTCATCTGTTGAAGAGACTATCTCCTCCACATTCAATGTACTTTGGCCCTTTGTCAAAGATCAGTTGGCTGTATGTGGATGGGTTAATTTCTGGATTCTTGATTCTGTTTCATTTATCTATGTATCTTTCCTTGTACCAGTACCACACTGTTTTGACCATCATGTAGTAAATTTTGAAATTAGGTAGTAAGAGTCTTCCAATTTTGTTCTTCTTCTTAAGTAGTATTTTGCTTATCCTGGGTCTCTTTCCTTTCCATATAATGTTTGTAATTGTTTGTTTTTTATTTTCCATCTCTTTAAAAAATATTGTTGGAATCTGGATTGGGGTTGCATTGTTTGTGTAGTTGGCTTTGGGTAGTATTGACATTTTCACAATGCTAAGTCTTCCTATCCAGGAGCTAGTACTTTCTTCCATTTTTGTAAGTCTTTTTTGGTTTCTTGCAGTAATGTTTTGTAGTTTTCTTTGTGTAGTTCTTTTGTGTCTCTGGTTATGACATGTTATTTTGATGATCAAAGTGACACCATTACTCTTCAGGTAGTCATTCTAGGCATAGTAAATCATGTAGTTGTTAGATTCAAAATGGCCATTACCAGTCCATTTCAGTTCATAATGCCCAGGATATTGATGTTTATGCATTCTATTTCATTTGTCACAATTTCAAATTTTCTTAGATTCATGCTTTGAGCATCCCATTTTCTAATTATTAATAGATTTTTGCAGCTGTTTTCCTCATTTTGAGTTGTGCCCAAGTCAGCATATGAAAGTCTTGAAAGACTTACTCCTTTTGCGTCATCATGGTCAACTTTATTTGAAGGAGGCAGCTCTTTCCCAGTCATATTTTAAGTGTCTTCAAAATATGACTGGGGTATTTTAGGGTATTGAGAGGTTCATCTTCTACAATTATATCTGACTATATTCTGGAACTATTCATCATGTTTCAGTATTCAAATATTCTGTTGCTATATTCATTGCTATTTATAAGTTTTTAAGTGGCTATCTATTCAGAAGTAGGCTGCCTCTGCTTCTTCTGAGTCTGCCAGAGTTTGAAAGAGCAGCTGAAACCTGTCTACCATAGTTGGTCCTGTCGACATTTATAATATGGGTGGCATAGCTTCCAGTATCACAACAGCAACATGCAAGCCACAGAAGAGCAAAAACTGACAGATGAATGGTGAATACTGAGATACCTCTTCTTACTTGTACTGTCTAGGAAACTTTAGGCTCAAAAATTTGCACAATTAGTAAGGAATATATTTATGTGGTTAAATAGTCAGTTCTGACTTATAGTGTCCTAAACTATACTGTTTCTTTCCATAAAGTAATATGGAAAAATAATTTGAAGAAGTTAGCAAACCACATAGATTACGATCCAATTGGATTATTTCTTGATGCACCACACATTTGGACAGACTCTAATTTTTAATTTTCCTTCTCCAAAACAGAATTAAAAGCACAAAAACTCTAATAGTAAATTGTCAATTGACTGAACATTTTTCTTACATCTCTGTCATCATTAACATTATATTTTGCCATAGGTTTAAGCTGCAAGAAATTCAGTGGGGGAAAAAAAAAAA
>NW_006408530.1:23295901-23297413 GCF_000296735.1 Chrysochloris asiatica
GTTGTTGTTAAGTGCCATCGAGTCGGTTCCGACCCATAGCGACCCTGTACAGGGTTTCCGAGGGTGTAAATCTTTACGGGAGTAGAAAGCCTCTGTTTCTCCCGCGGAGCGACTGGTAGTTTTGAACCCCTGACCTTAAGGTTCGCAGCCCAATTCGTAACCACTACGCTACCAGAGCTCCTTCTTCATTATATTAGAAGTAGATATATAGAAGTAGATATAATATTTGCTCAGGCCAGTAAAGTATATGAAGTAATTTATGTATCTTTTAAAGGGTTATTTAATGTGTGGGCAGTCACAATCTCTTTTCCTGCCTTGAGATGGAGCATCCATTTCCCTAACATCCTGAACGACTATAAGACAGAAATTCCTTAGTGCCTTCTCATAGAATAAGCTAGAAATAAGCCTGGGCTTTTTTTTTTTTTTTTTTTAATGTTTTATTGTGAATTATGTAATAGTTTACATAGGAGAACATTAGTTTTACATTCATCCTTTTGTATATATTGTTTCATTGCCATGGTTACACTGGGCTATTTTATGACAATGATATTTGAAGATGTTGTTATTGTAGCATATCATGTCCTATACTGTCTGCTGTGCATATTAAGAATACCTTGATATCATTAATCATATCTTATTGACCATTATATTTCCACTATGAATAGAAGTATCTGGCAAAATATTTATTAAATCAATGAGTGACTTAATGAATAATAGCACAAAATTCTCCTACCCTTTGAATGCACAGAAAATGAGAACATAACAAAACCAATACTGTAAAAACAATCTGGAAATTAGGTGAAGGGGTTTGAATAATTTATGGTCCAAAAGTAAGTGCATTTCACTGATGAAGGTCAAAGGTTAACACTAACTGAGCTAAGAGGCTGGAACAAGAACTTGTGACTTCTGTTAGTCAGGTAAATTGAGATTCTTGCTGATCACATGACAAGCAGCAGGAATTCATGGAGTAAATTTTTTTTTTCTGCTGAAAATATCTCAGTAAGAATTGTTAGTAATTAGGAATTGTTATTCTAGCTGAAAAAACAAAACAAAACAACACTTTAATATACTGAAGAAACAAGGAGTAAACTTATAAACTGATTTATAGTTTCTCCAGTCCAGATTGTTTTTACTCAAGTAGTAGGGCAAAAGTTGATAAATAACCCTACAGTTATAGTAAAGATAACTCCTTTTAATAATAGGAACAGAAATGAGTAGTGAAAGAAAACATCAATAAAGAAATTTTGTTTCCTGATGAAACCTAATAGGAATCTGTTCAAGATATTTTCTTCCCTTAAAAATTCTATCAGGTTGGCTACAACAAGAATATGCAAGTTGTTTGCCAGGTAGCCATCAAGGCAAGCAATCAAGTCCCTTCAGGACAAACCCTCCTCCAAGAATGAAACTCAAAGGATCACAGGAGCAGATATGTAACCTGGTAACCATGTTGGTCAACTGGTGAGTGTAAGAGGGGGAAAGGCAGCAATGAAGATATGGGCTGAGTTCCACCAT
>NW_006408530.1:23298533-23307500 GCF_000296735.1 Chrysochloris asiatica
TAAAACTGCTCTTCTCCCATGTAAACTATCACTCAATTCACAATAAAAACTGTAAAAAAAAAATTCTATCAAGAAAACCAATGATACCTGATTTGTAATGGTGCTACATGAGTCTAATATCACTGAGCACATTGTTGTTCAGTATATCAGTAAGTAACAGCCTAACAATATCATCAGAGAACAAAATGCAGGGTGTTTTTTTTAAAAGGTCTTGGTAGAGGTCGCTCCAGAATTTCCTTTGGCAGGTTATTGGTATTCTCAAGGAGGTGCTGTCTCAAGTGGTTGTAGAAGTAGTGATATGAGGGATTTGTAGAAGTATATTAGAAGGCTGTTTATGATGTTCAGACATTCCCTATATTCACCTAACACCACCAGCCTCTTGTTATAACAGAAACATATTGAGGGGTATGAAGTCCTGCTTCATGCAGCTGGGTGAAAATGCTAGCAGACTAGGACAACTTTAATTATGACTGTTCATGTAATCCTTTTAGTGTTAAATGACCAAGAGTCTAAGAAATATACGTTCTGTAGGTAATGGTCATTTCTCAGGAAATAATAGTCAGTAGGGAAAAATGGTAGTATGAATATCATAACCAAATAAAACTGGGGAAAAAAAAACCTCACTGCCCTCAAGTCAATTCTGAACCACAGTGACCCTGTATATAACAATTTCTGAGGCTGTGAATCTTTATGTAAGCAGAAAGCCTCATCTTTTTCCAGCAGAGCAACTGGTAGATTTGAACCGCTGACCTTATGGTTAGCAGCCTAACATGTAACCCACTATGCCACCAGGGATCCTTACAGATAGGTACTAGCCTTTAATGTATTGGTGAAATTTCAAAGTCCTGTTTCATGACCTTTATTTGAACTGAGACTACCCTTCAATGGGTATTGCTAAAAAAGCAGATCTTTCAAATAATAACTATACAGGACCATTTGGTTTCATTTGGTGAAGCCAGGCAAACATACTTTCTAATTTTACTGTTGTATGTCATTGATTTGATTCTGACTAATAAAGACAGCAGAACTGCCCCATATTGTTCCCTAGGGTTTATACATTTATGAAAGCAGACTGCCAAGTCTTGTCTCCTGTGAACCTGCTGGTGGATTTGAACCACTGACCTTTCAGTTATTAGCAGAGTTGCTTAACCATTTTGCCACTAGGGCTTCTTATATCTTCTAATAGTATGCAATCAAAATACCCTTAGAAATATCCATAAAATGTTCTTGCAGTAATAAGCACTACAGTTGAATTACCCTATGGGGTTTAATTTTAAAATAAGTAAAGTAATGATGGTTTATAATGTATAAACTCATTTAGTTTATTGCAAGATAGTTATGGGAAGGCATACATCTAAGACCACAAGACATTTAATTATGACCAGAGCATCAACAGTAACAATTGCAGTGTTTGACCAATGTTTAGAGTCCACATAAAGTCTATGTGGACTTTATGCTATTACCTTTTACACCAGGTCTCAGAAGGCAAGTTTAACCAGTGGTCTTTCCTCTACAAAGGTCCCTTGGTACGAGGGTTTGAGATTCGAAGCTCGAGCAAAGCTTTTAACAGTGCTGGGTCTTTAGAAAGCTCTAGAGACAGTCCAACATGGAGACTTGCTCTAACTTGCCTTTTACTTGCTTACCTTAAAAAGATAGAAGCCTAGGGTTGGTTGTTAATGTGATTTTAGCCCTACTGGTCTTGCCTGATAAGAGTCTGGAGGATAGTGTCAAACTCATATTGCATCAGGGTATTCTCCATCAGGGTCGTAATCAGGGGTTTATATTTAGGATGTCTTAACGTAAATAAACTAAAGGCTAAGTCACACTTTATCAGAGTTGAGAAGTTGCCTTACAACGAGGTAGCTAGTTATAATACTAGAACTCATCTATAACAAAGTAGTTAATTTGTCAGTTTTAAAGCTTAACCTAAAAGTCCAAACACCAAAATGTATGTTTCACATATACGCAGTTTGGGATCATTACATTTTATGCACACATAAAATGATTTATTGAAGAAAGTAGTAATCCCCAGAATCCTTCTGAAAGTCACAAGAGTGCCTGGCACTAAGTTCCTGGGATTTTTTTTTTTTTTTTAATGAAATACAATATTTGCTAATTAATACAGACTTTACTTTTGAGTAATTGCTAATATGTAAAAATTGTGTCCTTGAATGTGAACAAAATCTTTCATGCAAGTATTCCTGTCATTTCTGCTATCTAAAATAAAAGCAAGAAAACAACTGTTTTTACTATTCCAAAATGACCTCTCATATTAATCAGGGTCCTGACATGAACATACCATGGTCCAAGAATTTAATAAAAAGACCACTTTCAAATGTGTAAGAAATGTAAATGGACAAATAAAACCTATTGAATGCTTAGAAGTCAGAAACAACAGGAGACATTTACCACTCCTATGCCTGAAGGATAAACACTACCAGGAGACAAGAAGCCACAGAAAAAGGGCTGACAGAAAAGAGACAAAACCCTGGGGACTGTAAGAACTACCAGAAAATGTGGCCTGGATCAGAAGAGGAGTAGGGAAGAAAACCACAGTCTCTTTTTCTCCCCTTTGATCTTATACTGCTGATACTCATTGGCTGAACCCAGCTAGAGGCCAACTAGAATGGGAGCCCAGGTTTACTCCTGGAGTAAAGTAAAAGAATCTTACAATAATAGTGGTGCTAAAAATAAAGACAAGATAACAGAGGATAGCTACTATGGCTATTATTTTTATTAAAGTTTGTTTTCATATTTCAAGCGAATGACAGTAA
Organism: Chrysochloris asiatica; assembly: GCF_000296735.1. NCBI lineage: Eukaryota > Metazoa > Chordata > Mammalia > Afrosoricida > Chrysochloridae > Chrysochloris > Chrysochloris asiatica. The sequence goes on from NW_006408530.1 coordinate 23,301,308, forward strand.
TTCCAGTTCTTGAAATACAAATTTTGCAAGAAAATACAGAACAGTTGTTACACTGTTGATTGGAAAAATACCTTGTACACTTTGTTTCATATTTCTGCCAAGAAGATGCAGGACATAAGAGACTGGATTGCAAATGCACACATATACATATGTTATATATACTCATACCATATAAACTGTGTTTATATCCTTTGTTATATCTAGCTATCATTTTTCCTTCAGCAAAACAAGGAAAATATTCCTTTCATGTTAAATCACCCTCTCCATATACGTGTAAAGTACAAAATAGAAAGTTGTATTTTCAATATCCTCTGCTCTATGTTTTTGAATGGTTTCATATATTGTTGTTTGATTCTTAAAAAATTTCATGAAGAAGCTGTAAAGTTGAAACTTGGTTTTTAAAAATAGAACCTGTAACATGATAAAAGAGCTTGGTGGCTCCATACAATAAGCCCTGTACTGCGAAACACAAGGTCTGTGGTTCAAATCTGCCAGCGCTGTAGAAAAATGAGACTTTCTGCTCCCTCAAAGGTTTAAAGCCTCTGAAACCACAGCATTTAACAACAACAGCAACATCTAAATGTTGGTATTTATTGGCTGTGTATAGTTCAGGGGCACAGGGTCATGAGTCATTCCATGTATTAAAACTCTAAGGAGTCCTGCGTGGGTACGGTGGGTTAATGTGTTGGGCTGCAAGGTTAGTTTGAACCACAAGGTCAGCGATTCAAGCTCATCAGCTGCTCCTCAGAAACCCTATACATGGTTGCTATGAGTTAGAGCCAACAATAGGGCACATAATAACAGCAACAGCATGAGGTCTGCACTAAAAACTACTTATCTAATTTTTCTAACTGCATGTCTTTTCAATGAATTTGAGAATAATAGACTTCTCTAAGAATAGTGAATATAAAGGAGAATTTTGCTATTATGTGAATGTAAATAGATGCTTATCAAGGACACAGGAATAGGGATGAACCAGGCAGGGTAGACTATACAGGAAACAGAAAACTAATAGGTAGAATACAAAGGAAACTTGTTGTTTTGGGTCCTCAGTTCATAGTCAAAATGACTCTCAGGCTATAAATCTTTATGAGAACAGAAAGTCTCATCTTTCTCTCCCATAGTGAACTGGGGACTCACACCATCGACCTCATGGTTAGCAGCTCAGTGCTTATCCTACAGCAGCACCATGTTCCCAAAAGGAAATTGTTAAGTGCTGTAGAGTCGGTTCCAAATCATATCGACCCTGGATAGGGTTTTTGAAGAGCAGCTGGTGGGTTTGAACCGCTGGACTTGTGATTAGCAGTCTGGTGCATATCCTATACCAAGCCTCCAAAAGTAAACTTCTTGTTGTTAAGCACCATTGAGTTTATTCTGACTCATAGGGACCCTGTATAGTGTTTCTGAGGAGTGGCTGGTAAATCTGAAACTCTGATCTTATGGTTCAAATTGACCTTGTTGTCCAGTGCTTATTCCACAGTGTCATACCAGGACTACCCCAAAGTAAGCTATTGTTAAGAGCCATTGAGTTGGTTCCAACTCATAGCTTCCAAGGAGCAACTGGTGGGTTTGAATTGCAGACCTTGTGGTCTGCAGTCCCGTTCTGATCCTACAGTGCTACACCAGAAGTCCCATAAAAGTAAACTTCTTGTTGTTGTTATGTGCTGAGTTGGTTCTGACCCATAGTGATCCTGTATAGGCTTTGTGAGGCGTGGCTGCTAAGCTTGAACTGCCGACCTTGTGATTCAAACAGATTTTGCAATACAGCACATTAATCTACAGCAAAAGTAAACTAGTGAGATGAAATTATAGTGAAATCTCATAAAAATATATTTTGAACAGCAAAGACTCAGAAACACAATTTAAAATGGAAAAAATATATAATAATTAAAAAAGAAAAATGATACCCCCAAAAGAAAACTGGTATTTAATATATGTTAGCAGTCAAGCACAACTGCATTTACTCCCTAGTTTCAACCACCTTAAAAATTAATTTACTATAGCAATAGTATATGCATTGTAATCTAAAAATGTGTGGGGAATATAAGTGTATCATTCCTGGGAAAAGAAACTTTGAATACACTGTAGTTCAATATTTGTGATGTCACTAATCCATGCATACAAATTTCGAGACTCAAAGGATGCTAAATGAAAGAAAGAACTTGTCTTAAAAATTTTAATTGTTTGCAACATTCACTAATAATACACTACTGGAGATTCAAAGGCATTATTACCACATTATTATGCAAATCTAATATTGTCTACACTTAAAAATAGTCACATTAAAATTTTGAAAGCAAGAAGGAGTTATTTTCTTAAAATTTTTAACAATTAGATAAAGAAATCTCTTGGATAGTATAAATTAGAAAAGAACTCGGGTTCTCTTTGGAGGAAGAGCCAATTTGTCTGTTTGCTCAGCACTAAATGAATTTGGAGATATTAGTCAACGAAGAAAGTACTAATAGCTTATGGAAACATTAGCCTGAAAACCATTTTCCATTTAGTCTGTAGTTAGTTAATCGAGTGTATGTTCATTTGTCCATATAAGCTATAAAATCCTACAATGAAGATGTAATTATAATTAACATTACTGACCAGTTAAAAGGCATAAACAGTACTGTTCCCATCAATATGCACTCTCTATTTGCTGACATTTCCAGTTATGCCAGATGGTGACTTTAATGATGGTGCCTTGTGGTGCTTCTAATGATTTTTGTGCCTGATGGTATTTTTATTGGGTCTGTCGCATCATAGAAGGCTGAAGGGTAACTTAATAATGATCTTTAAGCATATGAAGGGTCATGAAGTATATAGTTATGAAGTGACCAGCTGTTACTCATTCAAATGAGAATTAGTTTTTAACAGTAACCAGAAAGATTTAACTTAGATTTGAAGTAGAACTTTCTGATAATAAAATATGTTTAATGAGAGGGACAATGAGAATGCTATAGAAAATTTTACTTTGTTTTGAGGATAGAATTTGCCCATCTGTATGAAATGAGCATGCTTGCTGTTATTTTGAGGATAAGATTTCAATTTCCTTTCATGTCTAAGAGACAGCTCCAAAAAGTTTGTATAAAAATTGGATTAAAAGATAAATTGTCTAGTCTTGAATCCTAGTTCAATAATTTACTTACTACCTTTCTGCCTTTGGGTAAGTTAGTTACTTAAATAACTCATGCCTTGATTTATCTGCAAAATGTAAATGAAATCTTTCATCTAAATTTCAAGGAACAAATCTAAATACCATTAACTGTAAAGCAGGGTTGAATTTGCTTCTTTTTCTTCTCCTCCTAACAATGAGACCAAAAAAGTAAAATAATAATAATAGTAATAATGTCATCTTAAAAGGATCTAATTTTCTTTCTTTAAAGTCCTAGGGTAATGAAGAAAATTGTTATAGTTGGGAGCAGGACAAAGCCCTCAACCTCTTCTTTAAAGGTTTATCTCCTATGCTGATGTAGCACTATAGGATAAGCACTGGACTCTAATCACAAGGTCAGCAGTTCAAAGCCATCAGCCACTCCTTGAAAACCCTATGCAGTGTCCCTGTGTGTTGGAACCAACTCAACAGCACTTAATAACAACAAAAACAGACAATGACTAAGAGTGTTTTAATATCATAACATTAAATAATTGCAGTGTATTAAGAAAAGACTCCTGTAGAATAAGCACTGAATACTGTAGAATAATCACTGATCTATGAACTACAAGGTCAGCAATTCAAAACCAGCTGCTATGTGAAAACCCTATACAGTGTCACTATGAGTTGGAACTGACTTGATGACACTTGACTGCAACAATAACATTAGAAAGAGAAGGCAAAATATCTGTTTCTAGTTTGTTGTTGTTGTGAAGTGCCATCAAGTCGGTGCTGACCCATAGCGACCCTGCATAGGGTTTCTGAGGAGCAGCTGGTGAGCTTGAACCACAGTTTAGATTCCTGATTTCACTAAATATATAACCCCCAAACAAGTCATATGCCTACTTTGAGTTTTATTTTGTTTACTTGAATAACTTAGATGTTACTATGCCATGAAGAAACAGGAGGCAATATGGGAAGGCTCAAGAAATTGACAATGACATTTTTCACAGCAGTTATTTTGATCTTGTGTATGGAGTGGGAAATGGCAGCCAAGTCAATGAGAGGAGAATGAGATATCACTAACCCTAGGGCACTTGTTTAGAAACTCTTTGTTTAACAAATAATCTCTCAGGCACCGTTCAAAATAACTAAGAATTTAACAGTATGCAATCCAATAAGATTCCTTTCTTTATTGAGTATTTAGAAGCCAACAATCAAGAAATATCAAATAAAATAACTTTAGGGAGTAAAGAAGTTAGGATGAAAATCAAAGAGGTTGGTGAGCTAATAAGATTATGACTTGGAATGATGAGGTCATGTTATGGTCAGGGAGGGCCTGCTAAAATCATGACACTGAAGTTGTAGCTGTGCAGCATTCAGCCATGCAAAAACTAGAGAAGAAAGGTCTAGAAATAAATAATCAAAAATTTACTATAACTTCTAACCCAAATCTCTGGACTCTGAAGGGGCAACATTGACAAAAGTACTGTTCTGCCTTGGCTTTATCAATCGCTGCCTCATCTCAAGTCATCATTGTAAAATGTAGGAGCAGAAGCAGGAATGTTATGAGAAAATAATTATATTCACTTTTTCACATCTAAAATGTTATGATTAACCTGTCTTGCCTAGTTCACCTGATAGGAAGGTATGAATGTAAAATGAGGTAATGGATGGATAACCAGTTCATTGAAGGAGATTCCACTCAGTGGGATGTTAACATGAAAGGATTTTATTTTTTTCTAATCACTGCTTTCAATTATGTTCTGTTGAAATCTACTTTCCCAATCCCTTAATGACATTGTAGGCAGATGTCATAATTATCTGGTCTTTTTTATTTATTAAAACCTAAGCTAGTCTAGTTAAATATTCAGATCATAAAATTTATTTAAAGTTCCATTATATCTATTTTGGGTCTAAACTGACATCTTGGTAAAACAGGAAAATACCCAGTTAGTATCTTGATTACAATTGTAAAAATAATGTTTCAGGCTATTAATATTGTAATATATAAGGTTTAGTTGTTTTTAAAGATGAAAGTATCAGTTAATGAGTTATTTTATATGATATGATAGCTAGAGAAGAAAGTATTGTTTCAGTAGCTGGTCAGGAATTTTTTTTTTTTTTTTCTGTGCAAATGACTATAGGGGTGCAAGAACTCAACTAAAGGCAATGTTTGCAAACAAGGTGGAGAATGAACTCTAGAATCAGTCTAGTCATTAATGGTTACCTAACAGTCTAGAATAGCTGTCAATACAGCAACTGTCTTATTTAGATGCCTGTAATGAGACAGCATCTAGTGAGAAGATGTCAAAGTTCTTGTACATCTCAAACTTGGAAATCAAGTCATGGCAGTTAAGGGAGCTGGAAGAAAATTCTAATTTTTTTTTTTTAAATAGAATTTTGTGTATTATGCTGGATTCTTGGTGTCTTAAAAACAATGCCCTAGGAATATCAATATCAATGTTAGTTGTTTTTATTGCATTTTGGGAAAATATTATAATTTTATATTGAATCTTACACTGTAATACTTATAAACACATTTTTCAGCATACTCCTACACATATTGAAACAAGATTCTAACCAATGCATGGTGGTGGTGGTATACTGTGGAATCAGTTCCGACACATAGTGAGCCTGTATAGCGTTTCCACAGCTGAAAATCTTTTTGGGAGCAGAAGCCTCATCTTTCTCACGTGGAACAGCTGGTAGTTTCTAACTGCTGATAGTGAGGTTAGCAGCTCTACTCATAACCACTATATTAATAGACTTCCTTAACCAACACATAGAACAATGAATATTTTTATTTTATACAAATTTAAAGAAAATGCCCTAAGAAACACAAAAAACTTCCCGTACATTTTTTAAGATAAAATTACTGCAAAAAAATCATGTCTTTTTTTTTTTTTTTACTTAAAAATATGAGCCTTATTTCTATATTTCTGAATTACTATTTTTGCAGAATATTGTAAGTAAATAGTGTGGTTGCCAGCAAGCTTTCAAATGAACATGTTTCCTCACTCTGTCTCCCCCCAAAAAAGACATTGAATTTTATAATATATTTAATTGTATACATAAAGTTTACAAAAATCACTTTATCTTTCTTTTAAT
>NW_006408530.1:23307803-23313124 GCF_000296735.1 Chrysochloris asiatica
TATACAATTTACACACAATTTTCTACAGAAATAATAATTAATAAAGTTCAGTTTTAAGTTAAAAAAGACAATGATTAATTTGCAGTATTTTTATTTTATGTAAATTTATAGGGAATTTTGTGTGTGTCCCAAGGCGTTTTCTTCTTCAGAAAACAAAATGTGACTATAGTTCAGAAAATATCAAGGAAAGAATTTTTCTAGATAATTCTGCTAAGTGTTGTTGTCAAGTCTTGATGCATCCGTTTCACCTCTTAGTGACCCAATTTAGAGTTTTGGAGCAGCAACTGGGGAGTATGAACTGCTGATTTTGTGACGTGGAATCCAGAGCTGATCCTATAGAGCCACACCAGAACTAGTCATAGTCTATTAGTCCTTTAGTAGCCATGCTCAAAAATCAGAAAGCAATACCTTTTATAGAGAAAATTAGGAAACTGTATTTTAACAAAAATACATACTTTTATTGTTGTTAAGTGCTGTTGATTCAGTTCAACTCATAGTAGCCTGTATAGTGTTTGTGGGATTTAAATCTTTTCAGAAGCTGAAAGTCTCATCTTTTTCCTGCGGAGTGGCTGGTTGGGCTCAAGCCATGGATGTTTTGGTTTGCACTACAGTACTTCTCAGTATGGAGCCACCACTCTCTATGTGCTTCATAGTCCAGTGTGATCTTTGCTAGTTAAAAACAATTCTGTCTTGTGTATTTCTCAAGGAGATGCAATTGCACAATACAATGCTCTATTTCAGTGAAAAAGGTAAAATGATTCATATAACAAATGCATGTTTATGTATAGCATGTTCAAATAATCATTGAAGAAAGAAACATTGAAAGAATAAAACAATATATAAACATATTCAAAAGGCAGAGGTGAAGTAGCTTAAAACATAAGGAAATATCGCAGAGAATAAAAACCATTATAAATATTCTATAGCTCTGTGAGTTTATGTACTGGACTGCAAAGTTGATTTGAACCGCAGTGTTGGGGGTTCAAGTTCACCAGCTGCTCCTTGGAAACCCTACACAGGGTCACTGTGGATTGGAACCGACTCAACAGCACTTAACAAAAAATAACATGCTATGTATAATTGTAAAGAAGTCATTGCTATTGAGACCATTTGTTTTTCTCTCCCCCTAGGGGAGCAAATACATAAGGAATCCTAAAGCACCCCTGAGAAATCAGGTACTCTTTTAGTACGCTGCTTTATTAATACTCACTCTGAAAAACATGGACATTATAAGACACAGTCTATAAAAAAATAAAAAAAAATGTGGTGGATTTAAAATGGAGGATACAAGAGCAGAATGATTATACTAAGTATTTTGGTCCTAAATTTAATAGTCCTTGGACACAATTGAAGCCTACCTTGGTATTCTGAGTCAGAGTTTAAATGTACCAAATTTGTCACCTCATTTCAGGAATATATTCAAAAAGGATCAGAACACTTTGGCATTAGATGCATAATAAATTCCATTTGAAAAATCCAGGAATTGAATCAAAAAGGTAGACTGTAATTACTGTTGTTAGGTGCCGTTGAATGGGTTCCAACTCACAGCAGTCCTGTACGGGGTTTCCGAGGAGCTGCTGATGAGTATGAACTGCCAACCTTGTGATTCACAGATCAGTGCTTATCCTACAGTGCCACACCAGGAGTCTGTAATAGTCAGCTAATATTAATTATAATATTAATGCATGCATGAAATATTTTTAGCCAACTTTTCTTATTATACTCTTAAATAACTTCTTTAGTGTCCATAATAAACTTAGGAGACAGGTAGCATTTACCTCATTTTACCTTTGAGAAAACTCAAGCTTAGAAAAGTTGTGGCCCAAAGTCAAGTTTTCAGAAGGACTATAAGGAGGTGAATGTCAATCTCCATCCTGACCTTGACTAATTCTATACCCTGTATTATCTATCAGGGAAGACTTTTACACACCCTATCACCTCTCAGTTGATACAGGAATTATGTTTCCTGTCTTGAATACACATGTAACAGAAATTCCCTTCGGACTGTTAAAGATAAAAGTCATAGATAATTTATCATTTCATTGAAGGATTCTTGCAAAAAAGCATTAATGCAAAGCATCCAGGTTTCAGAACAATTAGGATTCCATAACAAAGAGAATGCATTTATAGTTCAGGTAATTAAATGACTCTTGACATCTCTGATTGGATAACATTTGGGTTGGTTTGGAGAAAAATAAGTTATTTTCTTTGATAATGGAAAATAGGATCTAAGTGTATCACATAATGTGAAGCTTTAATGTACTGCTTATCTTTTGGTATGCAAAATGTTTAGGAATAAAAATATTTTTCTAGGTCATGATACCTTCATGTTAGAAAGAAAATATTCAATATTTTTAGTTTCCCTTTGGGTTTAACATCTCTTCCTATGGCTCAGACTTGATCAAATATATTTGTTTTATGATGCCTGATTCAGTGTTATTAACATGATATTTTACTACATTTATCATCTTTTTTATTTATTCAGTTTTTTACAGTGGCCCAACAAGAGGTGATAATTAAATACATAAAGATTTGCTTTGGATTCAACAAAAAATGAGCAGTAAAACAGAATTAAATTATCTCTAGAGATTTTGTTTACCTCCCTAATATATATGGTATCATTATTATTGTTAAGTGCCATTGAGTTGAATCTGACTCGTAGGGACTGTCAGCTGGTGGAATTGAACCACTAACTTTTTAATTCAAACTGATCTTGCAGTCAAGTGCTTATCCTACAGTGCCACACCAGGTTTTATATATATATATATATATAAAATAAATCTGATATATATGTTATATATATATATATATATATCAAATCCACTAGTGCCAAGTTCTGGTGTGGCACTGGAGCACCAGTTTCGTTTGATCCATAAGAGCAGCGGTTCAAGTTCACATGCTTCTAGGAAATCCTATACACTTAACACCAACAACAACTGGCAAGTCAATTTGTACTCATTTTGACCCTGTAAACCAGTACAACTGTTCCATAGGGTTTTCAAGATTGTAAATATTAACAGAAGTAGACTACCTCATCTTTCTCCCACAGAATAGCTGGTAGATTTTAACCAAGAACCATTGGTTAGCAGCAGAATACTTTAATCACAGCACCACCAATGTCCACATGTGTGTGTGAGTGAGTGAAGGTGAGTCCAAAAGTATTGCTACTAGGGTTCCAGTTCATATATGCATGGGGTATGATAAACATTGCACTGCTAACCATGAGGTTGTTAGTTCAAACCACCAACTACTCCTTGGAACCCCTATTCAGGCTCACTAAGAGTCAGAATCCACTCAGTGGCATTTAGCAATAACCAATTACAAACAAAATGAGTTTAAATACTCTCTGTGGTCAGTGGATGGCTACAGATAAATTCTCTTAGTAATACACTTGTCTTGGTCTTGTTAGGGGGCCTTTTGTGCTATGGAAAAACATTAAGGTAAGGGCTAATATCAAAATTTGTGAAAAACTAGACATACACACCTTCCCATATCACTGAAGCTTTGCAACAAGTTGATGGGAATGCTACTCCACATAAAACAAGTTTTTAGATGAATCAAACATTTTAAAGAAGGTTGTGAATACCTCCAAGTGAGTCAAAAGAGGGAAGACTAGCAACCTCAACAAATGAAGAAACTGTAGTGGAAGTCCAGCACCTGGTGGAAAAAGATTGTAAAAATTATCACTGTTGTAATAGCTACTGAAGTTAGAATCTCACATGGTTCAGCATTTTCAATTTTAAGAGAATATCTTGGCTTCAGCGAGCTTTTGACTTGTAGGGTACCAAAAATGTTGTGCTAAGATGAGCTAGCTCAAAGTGTTGATTTTTCTATCAGTCTTTTGTTGTTGTTGTTAAGTGCCGTTGAGTCGGTTCTGACCCATAGAGACCCTGTACAGGGTTTTCGAGGGTGTAAATCTTTACGGGAGTAGAAAGCCTCATCTTTCTCCCACGGAGCTGCCGGTAGTTTCGAACCGCTGACCTTGGGTTAAAGCTTGTTGTTGTTGTTGTTGTTGTTGTTATGTGCCGTGGAGTCAGTTCCGACTCATAGCGACCCTGCACAGCGTTTCCAAGGCTGTTAATCTTTACGGGAGCAGAACGCCTCATCTTTCTCCCCCGGAACCGCTGGTAGTTTCGAACTGCTGACCTTACAGTTCACAGCCCGATTCATAACCACTACGCTACCAGAGCTCCTTGGGTTAAAGCTAATAAAGACAATTTTATGGAACAAATAGTAACCAGGGACAAGTCTTGGATTTACTAATATGACCCAGAGAACACGGTCCAGCCAAATAAGCATTGAGAACATTATCTAAGTCATATAAACCAACTACAAAATAAGAAACCCTGGTGGTACTGTGGGTTAGGATTTGGGGTGTTAACTATAAGTCCAATGGTTCAAACCCACCATTAACTCTGATGGAGAAAGATGCCTGCTTTCAACCCAAGCCATGGTGTTTTCATTTGACTCTTTTGCACATGAAAATTTAAAAATTGAATAATCTTAAATTCTCAAATTATTGCTTTCTGCAAGTGATTTTGTACTACTTCATATATAGTATAAAAAACTTATAATGAATAAGGAAGACCATAGAAGAATATATGTAGTTGAATTACGGTGTTGGAGAAGAATATTAAAATTACCACAGACTGGCAGGAAAACAAACAAATATGTGGTGGAAGAGCAGCCAGAATTCTCCTGAAAACTGGGGAAACTGAGACTTTATCTTTCATACTTTGGACAAGTTATTAGCAAGGATGAGTCCCTGGAGAAGATATCATGCTTGGAAAAGTCAATGAAAAAGAGGAAGATCCTAATGAGATGAACTGATACAGTGGCAGCAGTAATAGGCTCAAATATAACAATTGTGAGTATGGTGCAGGACTAGGAAATGTTTTGTTTTGTTGTGCATGGGTCTCTATGAGGATAGCAACAGACAACCATGACAATAGCATCCTATTATTTGGATATAGTTTATCAATACTCTCAATGTTTCCCTATTTTATTATAACAAAGTTGCTAAAAACATTTGTGTACAAAAAAAAAAAAAGATGACTGCTTCCATAAGATTTATAATCTTGGAAACCCTGTAGAGGATCACTGTAAATTGGATTCCTGGATGACGCCATAGGATAAGTACTGACTGTTAACCACAAGGTCACTGGTTCAATCCTACCAGCCCCTCCTGAGAAACACTATATAGAGTTTCTGGACCCACTAGGACAGTGTCTATAGGCTCAGGAGTTCCAAAAACTCCCTAAGCTTCAGACCAACCAGCTCTTCCTCTTCTCTCTCTCATCTTAAGGTCAACAGGAGTCTAT
>NW_006408530.1:23313354-23319206 GCF_000296735.1 Chrysochloris asiatica
AGAATCTTAACATCATTTCCCCTCTTTTACCCATTCAGAATATGCCTTGATCCCTGTATCACAGAGCCCTGTTGTTCAAGGTTGAACATACATCACTATTTACCTCTGTCCCATTTAACCCATGTAAACCTACCTACGTGTTCCCCTATCTACCTTGCTCTGCTGTCCCCTCCCCTTTCTTGTATATTTCCCTCTTCTTCCTTATATATTGCCCTCCCCAACACCGAACTATGATGTGTCTGTCCCCTAACCTATGCTCTACCGTCCCCTCCCTCCTACTCCTGAAAACCAACAAAGATTTTTTTTTTCTTTTAGTATAGGTGTAAAATTCTTGCAGGAATTTGATAGTTTACTATTCAAATAAGGTGGCTGTGGTCTACCAAAAGGATTTGTTTATTTTGTCACCCTGGTAGATTTATAAGAGGTAATCCTGCAAAGGCTGATATTCATGGGGAGTGATTTTACTGTCAAAGAAAGATTCTGGAGTGGAATGCATCCTGTGGACCAATGCCCAAGACTCTCTGTTTTGAGAATAAAGAGCAAATGCTGAGAATGGTGAGAGACAGCTCTGTTGTGCCTACAGGGCTCTCAGAGTAAGCGCTGAGTGGCTTTGGGCAGATCCTTGATGGCAGAACTAAAGACTTACTTATAACAGTTGCTCATGTAGAGCAAAAGACTGTGTCCCAAGCATGGGTTGCCATGGTGGATCCTGTGCAGGAAACTTCCTACAACAAAGCAGAGCCAGTGGTCAGTGGAGCTAAAGGAGTGATACTCACTTATGCAGGACAAGAGAGGTCTGAATGTGTCCTTTGCAGGGATTGCACACTGCTTCCTCCTTCTTAGTATACTCTTCCTCCCCCCTTGACTGGAACAGCAAGGGACTCAGTAGCAGGGTGTCAAGAAAGAACTACAGATCCAAGCAGCATGGTAGGAACCTGTGGTAGAGACTCGGAGGTCCTGTGTTAGGCAAAGTCCACCGAGGTCCTACAGCAGAGCAGAAGCCTCTTGTGGTAGCTGAAGATAGCAGAGATCTGAACACAGCATCTGACCTGAACCACAGGGGACCTGCCCAGAGACACTGGTAATTTGGAGAAGGTAATTTGCTTCCTCTTAGGAAATCTGTTATTAATGTTTGCTTTCTAGAACAAATAATAATGGCTTTCACTTTGCCAACACTGTGTCTGGTTTATGTCTGATTTGATCACAGATCAACATAGCATCATATGTATACTGGTGGATATTTTGAGGATTATTTCTGGGTATTACCACTTTTAAATTGTGAAAACCCTAATTCAAAGGAAAAATGAAAAATGAAACAGTGCTCTAATAAAACCCACCTTAAAAAAAAAATTCTTTTGGATCATTTTCAGGTGTATTTTTAATGGGTTAGGGTCTTAACATGAAAGTTGAGTTCAAATTCTACATTACTCCTTATATGGTGTGGTTAAGTAAAATGTCATTATATGTGTACCATCTATTTCAAATTGTCAGAAGACCAAGAAATTTAGTCTTTTTTATCCTTCAAAAATCTTTCAAAATTAAGGCAGGCAGTTCCTGGAACATTTTATGTCTTGCCTACAGCATCAAATCTTATGGAAGGATCAGAAATTCTGGTAAGTTGATTGGTTCTTTTAAGTCAGAAAAAAACCATGTTATCTGGCCAGTATTCCAGGAATGATGATATACATACAACAGTTCTGAGAACCTACAGAGACACAGACACTTTTTCCCCTGTGTAACTAACATGTAACCTATTATCCTAATGTTAAACCTATTAGGCCAATATGTTCCTTAGACGTTTCTTGAGTCTTTAAAACTGAATTTGAAAAAGCATTTGAAATGATAACAAACATTGGGGAAAATGTTCTATGACAGAGAAATTGACAAGCCTAACCCACAAGTCTTTTTTTTTTATCTCTCATTACCTCTGGCTGTAAAACTGACTTTATTTAATATTCAGAGTAGATTGTTTCCCCAAATAATGTGAGAATTTTGTTAGCATCATTATTTTGAAAGTTTCCATGGATTACATAATTTAATACCTTTGCTTTTACCTGGAGGAGGGAGAAAGTACCTATCAGAGCTCCTTATAGAATTCAGTAGCAAATGTAAATACATTTTGCATTTTATTTTATTTCATAGATTTACAAGCTGCATGTCTTATACCTCTCCTTTATTTTTCATAATACAGGAGGTCTGTTACATTTAGCTTCTAAATCAAATGTATGGTTCAACCTATATTTCTTTCTTTTCCTTTATTGATAGTTTCAGGTGATTAACTCCAATAGTTGGTTTTTGGTTTCTTGTACATTTTTTTTTTTTTTAAGTAGCATAGTTACACTTTTTACACAAATAATGTTGGTGTTGTGTTTTACTAATTTCATTGGTGTTAAAAGGAGAATCACCATGAGCATTGGCCAAAGACCGATTCCTGTGTGGTCAAGCTTGCCTCCACCCTCTTACCTTCATTATAAATTTTGACATGGACTATCCCCCCACCACACTATATTCCCACTGCCATTGAGTCAATTCTGACTCAGTGACCCTAAAGTGCAGAGTAGAACTCCTCTCTTGTGTTTTCAAAACTATAAATCTTGAAAGGACAGAACACCTTTTCTTTCTTTCCAGGAGTTACTGGTAGGTTTAAAGCATTAACTCTGCAGTTAGCAACTCATTGCATAACCCACAGTGTCACCAGAACTCCCCCTTATACTATTAGAAAGTGCTTCTTCCTTGAGGACATGAATTATTACCTATGACATTCTTTATTCTACCTTCCAGTTTTAAGTTTGTAGTGACTCCTTATACACACAAATACATTTTATACATTTACCAAAAATATAACCATATGCATATATCACAAACATATATTCAGCTCATACCCCTTGATATTAAATGAAGTGCTGTAAGGGATTCTGACTGATTGTGTTGGGAGACTCCATAATTTCCTTTGGTCATAACTCTCAACCAGTAATAACTAATGTGGTCCACTCTCCATTATCTGTACAAATTATAAGAAGTAGTAATGAATCATGCAAAACATAATTCAGAAATCAATTCTATTTGTATATGGGAAGTATTATGTGATGTTTTTGGAGCAAATTTCCATCCTTAATTATGTTTTGCTTAGCATAATTAGTTTGCATTCCCTGAGCACACATCAACTGACAGTGGAGGAAAGACAGCTCACAAGTATTCTGGGAAAATGATTTAAAATACTGTAGCTGAACAACATGTAGGCACTCAACATTGTATATGACCTGGGAAAATTCCAGGAAGTCCAGCACTGTCTGGAGTATTTTTTCAGACTTGGTGAGTAAATTATGTGTCTCACAAATAACTATAATTTTCTAATTTAAATCACTCTATTCTCACCATTCCATTTTTATAAAGGAAATTTATTAAACTACATAGTTTACTGCTACTGCCTGCTTCCCTCCATTCAATTCTGACTCATGATGACATCATGTATTTCAGAGTAGAACTGTGCTCCTAGGAGTTTTCATGACTGCCACCTGATAGAAGAAAATCACCATGATTTTATTCTGAGATATCTCTTGGTGGATTTGAACCGCCAAACATTTTAGTATTAAAGTACATAACTGTTTGTACCACCTAATGAAGAAAGTTTAAAAGCAAATGGAAGTTCACTTTATTGCAACTCTATTCTGTGTATGTTTGTGTACATCTTTAATTACACTAAAAGCTAATTTATTTCTCCTGCCACGATATGTATAATTTTTTGTTTCTTTTCAGTATTTTGAGATGTGGCTGAAAATCCATTTTTTTTATCCAGACATTTTATATGCAATGATACCTGGAACTTTCTTGGTGCTTCTTGTTCACTATATTTTAGGTACTAAAGAATTAAAAACAACTGCAGTATACAGATAAAATATGATTGTATTCCATATCAAATGTTCCCATGCTGTGTGCTAACAAGTACATATTTCCATTGAAATTGTAAAGAAGTTAGTTCAGATCACATGAATGAATAAGAGGAATAAGAGGCTTCCACTAAAAATGTGTTAATCTTTGTATATTGTTATTTCATTACAGACTTCTCATACTCCAAATTTTTATGCTGTATCTGAGAGGAATGTCTCTAATTCCTATCTCTGTCACTCAGACAAGCACACACAAACATACATCTTTGAATATTTGAAATCCAATTTCCTGTCTTCTCAATGTGTTGTACTAAAATGCATATTGATTGTAATTTGCAACAACGCTTATATTTTAATGTTAAAATTACTAATCTCATCCTTGAAGAAGCTTCAAGGGCAAGCAAATTGAACTTGGATTTATGAAGTATGATTTCTGGAAAATTAGTTTGCATTAAAATTAATATCCATATAGCCAAGACATGAGAATAAATTAAGAATAATGATAAAGAATGAAGATTGAAGATTAGACCAAAGATCCTGGGCCTTATTAGATTTGCAATAAATGTTTTTCTCTCTCTAATTTTTTTTTTTTTTTGGTAATTTTCAATACGATAACTCTTATTTTCCTAAAGGGAAATAATGATCTGTACTTGAACTTTTCCTATTTGCAACATATTATTTGCTTTATTTGTTGTTGTTGTTGTTTCTAAGTGCCATCAAGTTATTTCTGACTCATAGTGACCTTGTATAGGGTTTCCAAGGAGCAACTGGTAGGTTTGAACTACCGACCTTGTGCTTTGAAGTACAGTTCTTATCCTATAGTCCCTTATCTGTAGTTCATATGATGAACATTGTTTTCCTCCTGCAATTCAATGAATTCAGACCTGACCTAGTCACGCTCTTCAGGAACAAATAAGGCTTCAAAAACAAGGTTCCATGAAAAACGTATTATGAATTAATCTTGTACTGGGCAATTGGAAGACAGACACTGCATGGAAAGAATCTTAGATAAAAAGGATAAAACAGAGAGGTTGAGTGGTTGAAACCTACTTAGAGAGAGAATAGAAATAGGAAACAGAAAGGAATTTTTTTCAAGTACAGGCAGTCTTAGCGTTATCAACATGAAATGCCTGTTCAATGCATGGACAGCTCCTGTTGTATTGTTGTTAAATATCGAATCTGACCCCAAATAGGGTTTCCAAGGAGCACGTAGTGAGTTTAAACTACTGACCTTCTGGTCAGCAGTCCAGTACTGATACTACAGTGCCATGCCAGGTACCCTGAAGGCACAAGAACTGGTGAAATGATTAATTTATCCATTAATTAACCACAAATGTAACAAGCATATAAAAATAATATACATGTGATAGATATGGTGTCGAAGGAAGTTTATAGTAATATTAGTGGCTTTGAAGAGACCATTTACAGAGAAGCAAAGAGGTATTTTTTCTATGAAAAAGAAAAACAGTGATCATTTATTATATTCAAAGAAGAGCTCTATCTGATTTATACATTGTTGTTGTTGTTAAGTGCCTTCGAGTCAGTTCCGACCCATAGCAACCCTGTACAGGGTTTCCGAGGCTGTAAATCTTTACGGGAGCAGAAAGCCTCATCTTTCTCCCGCGGAACTGCTGGTAGTTTCGAACTGCTGGCCTTAAGGTTCACAGCCCAATTCGTAACCAATACATATTGCTCCTTAAATCTTCAGAACAATTTTATTTTAGAGAAGGAAACTGAGGCAAAGAGTAGCTGAAAAATGTATATACAATCACTCATCTAGTAAGTACCCTTAACATATTTTATAAGGTATTGGAAACTTATTAGAAAGTTTCTTTTAACAGGTCCATATAAAAGGGAAAATTAAACTAGGCAATGTTAATAAGTCAAATTGAATGCAGTGTTATAAGAAAGAAGACATTAAAAGAAGTCATAATAATTCTGCTAAAATTAAAGATATTTAAATTG
>NW_006408530.1:23319625-23320201 GCF_000296735.1 Chrysochloris asiatica
ATCTGTTTTTGTCTTTGTGTGTGAGATGTGTCTCTTGCAGACAGCATATTGAAGGATCTTGTTTTCTTATCCATTCTGTCACCCTCCGTCTCTTACCAGGTGCATTTAATCCATTTACTCTAAGTTAAATGTATTATTTATTATATTTGTGTCATTACTGTATATGAGATTTTCTTTTTCTGATCCATTTCTACCTGATTATTGTTATTATATTAGGAAGCTATTGATATATAAATATATTCTCTGTCATTTTACCAAATTATCTAATTTATTTAAAATATATTTTAGTACTTGTATATAAACATGTATTTTCTCTTTTACTGCCTAATATTTATAACACATTTTAAGCATTTACTGATTAATCAGCAATAATAATACAATATTGTGTTGTCCAACTCTTGCCTGTCAGTTTGTCATACTGTGATTGCTTGCATGTTGCTGTGATTATGGAAGCTATATCATGATTATTTTAAATACCATCAGAGTCACCCATGGTGGACAGGTTTCAGCTGAGTTTCCTAATGAAGACAGATGAGGAAGAAGGAAAGACAGATTACTCCCAAATATTGGTCATTG
>NW_006408530.1:23323948-23325916 GCF_000296735.1 Chrysochloris asiatica
TCCTTGAGGTTCCCAAATGCAGTTGACATAACCTTCTGAGCTGACCTCTCTGCCTTGAACTTCACTGGCCCAACAGAGCCCCTAGAATCCACTCTTTTGAATGGAATTTTTTTGAGGGCACTATAATGAGACTTTGTTGTTGTTATTTAGTGCCATCAAGTCAGGTCAGACTCAGAGAGTATGTATATATTGGGTTTCCAAGAAACGGCTGGTGAGTTTGAGCCACTAACCTAGTAGTTAGCAGTCCAGTCTTATCATACAGCACCACACCAGGAGTCTATAATGAGACTAAGACAAATATGTTACTGAGAGATCTCTCTGCAGTCATCCATCAATTGCACAAACATGCTTAAACATTCTTTGTTGGAGATAAATTCATGTATGTATGAACTGGAACCCTTATTAGCAACACTTTCATGTGTGTGTCTCTATGTGTATGCATGCATTTGTGTGTATAAACATGAACATGTCTCAAGAATCATAGAAACAGCCTAGGTCCTGTCCCTGTACAATCTAGCAAAGGTGTTTTCAAAATCTAGGTAGATCTGGCTCAATGTGAGACTGAATAAGATCATTTTGTTTAGTTTAGATTTTTTTTAAATATATAAGTATTCCTTCCTGTTTTGTAACACAACTTCTTCAGTGATGTACACAGGATTTCTTCATCCTGAACTAAACAATGAAAAGAAAAGATAAATTGAAATGGCTAAGGAAGCAGAAAGGGGGTTAGAAATAGTTAAATGCGATGATAATGAAGGTTCTTAATGCAATGTAAAAGAAGGAAGAACTTGGAACTAGACAACTAAGAAAAATGAGGGTGGAATGACATGTAAGTGCTGCATAAAAACAATTTACTACCTACAATGTAAAAAGACAATATATTGTATCATCTGTTTGTTTAAGTTTCTTAAGTAGTCTAAATATCACAGTTTTTGTGAGTAGTGCACCATTTTGCCATCTGCAAATCATGAAGTATGAAAAGAAGATGAATGAGGCAAAACAGATGCTTCTCAGCCAAATGGTAGAATTTGCTATTTTTTTCTTAGCTCTGAGATGCCTGAAGTGTAAAGGCGGAGAAAGTTTACTAACTCATATCAATGACCTTTAGAGAAAAACATACATAAACTATCCATACAAGTTCCTAAAGTTGGGGAAATTGTCTACCTATTTTACTTTATTACTTTTGTTCCTTTCCTTGCCACCACTTTTATTTATACATTCTATTGCACATTTTATGGAAATTGCATTTCTCTTATTTAAATAAAATGTGACTTTAAATGAAGCAAACAATAAGTAAAATGATATACCTTATTTGTTTTATTACTTCTTCATTCTTCTTCCAGATCTCCTTGGATCAAACTCTGTCATTTGAAAAATGATATATAGCTATTGTTGTTAAGCACCATTGAATAGGTTCCACCTCATAGTGACTCTACATAGAATTTCCGAGGAAAGGCTGGTGGGTTTGAACCACTGACCTTGTGGTTAGCAGCCCAGTATTCATCATATAGTATCACACCAGAACCTACTGTATGGTCATGAGATTAATATTCAAAATGAATAAACTGAATGTCACAACCCCAAAGAATTTTCTGTTACTCAACTGCAAAAAATAAACAAAAAATTAATTCCCTTTACTGAAGGTTTGAGTATATTACAAAAAGTAGTTATTGGTATAATAAATACTACTTATATATATACATATAGCAACCATGCATAGGGTTTTCAAGGAGCAGGTGGTATGTTGGAACCATTAACCTTTAATTAGCAGTCCAATTCTTACCCTACAATACCACACAAGGTGTCCCTGTTACTCTATGGAGAACTACAGTTAGTGGAATGAACTCATATTGAAGTATGTTGTTGCTGTTGTTAGGTGTTTTCAAGTCAATTCTGACTCATTGTGACCTTATGCACAACATTACAAAACACTTCTTAGTTCTCAGCCATTCTAACACTTGAGCCCAT
>NW_006408530.1:23326936-23328287 GCF_000296735.1 Chrysochloris asiatica
CCATTGTCCCCAGCCACATGATCTGTCCACTTCATCATCTCTGTCTCCATCCCTGGCATCACAGCCTCTCTGGGTTGAGTCCCACTCTCCATTCTTCTCACTTAATGGTCCCTAGCCCAAGTAGTAATCTACTATGCTACCAGGGCTCCTTAAAGGTTATGCATGTTGTTTGTTGTTAGTAGATGTCATCAAGTTGGTTCCAACTCATAGCAACCCTATATAGGGTTTCCAAGAAGTAGCTGGTGAGTTTGAAGTACCAACTTTGTAGTTTACAGTCCAGTGCTGATCCAACAGCACCACACCAGGGTTTCTGGTTATAAATAGGGACCTGTAAATATAAATTTAGAAAAAGAATCTGTAAAGGAAAATGTTGGCAGAATTTGGAAAGGCCCTTAAACTGTCCTTTCCTTGTTCTTAGAGTGTCCTGGTCTCTATTTTAGAACAAATAAGTGAAAGAACTTTCAGGATTTTTACAGTCCACCACTGAGTTACTTGGTTTTGATAAGGGCAACTGTGGTATCTCAAAACTATTTTAAAGATAGAGCATTTAGCAACCAAGGAAGACAATGAGTATAAAACACAAAATTAACTCATCAAGTTACTGTAATTTTCTCTCCTCTTGTCTTCAGCTGATTAGTGCAAATTAACCGCCTGAGCAGTTAGCATACAATATGGAAATCTTTGATATCTGCTGAGAAGGCAGGCAATTTTTTTTTTCTCTAAATATGTCTATGTAAATTTCCAGAATTCCCTCTAGACATTGCTCTAGTGTGGTTACTAACATCGCTCTGCATTTTAAAGTCATAAGTTTGTATGTTTGTTTTAGCTTTAAGAATTTATTAAAACTTAATAAGCATTGTAATCTTTATAAATTACTTTGAAGGAATTCCTTTTAAAAAATGGAGTACTTAAGTTCCTCTACTATTAAATGGAGATAGTGAGTATCTCTTTGGATTCTTGTGAAAGGTAGAAATTAATTTGTGTAAAGAAAGCATAGAACATAGTCTAGACAATAGTGTACAATTAATATATTTTGTTATAAATTATTTTTATTGGGCACATAAAATTGGATTCAGTGAAATATACTACTTATTTTAATCTCGTCCCTCTCAGATAAGGAGAAATTTAGGAAATTTCTGTTAGCTACTGTGGTGCTGTGGGTTAATGTGCTGGACTTCAAGGTCGGTTTGAACCACAAGGTTGATGGTTCATGTTCACCATCTGCTCCTCAGAAACCATATGCAGGGTCACTATGAGTCCGAACCAACTCAATGGCACTTAACAACAACAACAATAGCGGTCTTGGAATCCTGGCATACCACTGGACTGTAAGGTCATTTGAGCCACAAAG
>NW_006408530.1:23328998-23329504 GCF_000296735.1 Chrysochloris asiatica
CTGTGAAACAAAGTTCCAACTCAGCTTGATGACAATGGGGCAAAGAATTACTGATTTCATATCATATGGGAATTAAGACTATCTGAAAGAAATAATTAGGAAGTTTGCATTTTTTTTCTCTTTATCTATAGCATAATTGACAGTCACTTCTGAGTAAAAAATTTTAAACATACTTTTTACTATAAAAATTACCTTTAACATTTCTGATGTACCAAATCCTTAATGTTTGTCTCTGTATTAAAACACTCCCCTAAACGCAGTGTCTGTCTATAATAACTGATGTATTCAGTTAGTAGAAACTTTTTATCATGACTGGTGTACCACACAAGCAGAAACATAAGCTTGCTGGCAACCATGTTTGTCTACTTTTGAGTGGAAGTTGAGGAAAGGCAGCAGTGAAGATACAGACTAAATTCAACCACGTTCCATAGACTTCCATCAAACTTGAGATGAGAGAGAGAAGTGAAAGGGATGGTTGGTCCAAAGTGTGGTGAAAATTGGGGACT
>NW_006408530.1:23329959-23331426 GCF_000296735.1 Chrysochloris asiatica
GGGGGATAAGATTAATTTGATTCAGTAGTGAGTAATTGTTATTATACCTAATTACAATTGTCACAACTGTAAAGGTAGAAGTTGTATAACAAAAAGTGGGGAGTAGTTAATCTTACATTAAATACTCTAGTCTTGTTTGTATATATATTTATATTTTTTGTTTCGTTAGTGAGGCTGGTAGTGGTGGTGTGCCATGGAATTGGTTCCGACTTATTGCCACCCTGTACAGAGTTTCTGAGGCTGTACATTTTTACAGGAGCCTCATCTTTCTCCTGCAGAATGGCTGGTAGTTTCAAACTGCTGACTTTTTTAGCAGCCTGACTCGTAACCACTATGCTACCAGAGCTACTTAGTTAGTGGAGCTAGTGTGCTTAGTTAATTCAACCCAATGTATGTTGAAGTGAACAGATTCAGTTTTTAAGATTGACACCTATAGAAATCCAAGACTGCCTACTATTTGGAATATTACCCATTTTGCGTGTGTTTGGAACCATACTACACTATTGCTCAGGGATTTTACCTTTTTAAAGTAATTCATCTCTATATTCTCAGATGTTTTAAATTTATATTATTTTCCCAGTTCACATAGTCTTTCTGCAAGCTCAATAGTCTTTAGCTCCAAAGCTAGGAATCATTGCATACTTTGAGAAAGAAAGTAGTGAGGTAGACTAATATGTTAGTACTAATATGATAAGAACCATCCATTCACTGTGTGTGATTAGATCAATCAAGTCACTGATATTTTAAGGTCTTTCAAACAAAACAAAACATCAAATGTTATTCCTTTCTAGTTTGTCTCATTATCTTCCCTTGCAATTAAATTGCTTTGTTCTATACTATTACAGTTTCATTTTTAAAACATTTTACCAAATTGTGGCACTGTAGGATAAGTACTGGACTGCTAACTGTAAGGCCAGTGGTTCAAACTCACTAGCTCCTCCTTGGAAACCCTATGAAAGGTAACTGTGAGTCAGAAACCATTCAACAGCACTTAACAACAACATGTATATATATATGTGTGTGTGTGTGTGTGTTCAAAGCAACTTTGCAGTCCAGCACATTAACTCACAGTGCCACACTAGGATATATATACATATGTGTGTGTGTATGTATATATATATGTTTTTATTTATTTATGTTGAGAGAGAGCACAGGGCTCTGTAGGATAAGCACTGGACCTCAAACTACAGGAACTGTCATTTGAAACCACTAACCACCCAGAGGGAGAAGTAGGAGGCTTTCCAATCCTATAAAGATACACAGCCTTGGAAACCCTACACTATACTAGTTCTTTATGAATCAGAACTAACTCTACGGCACTGAACAAAAACCATATCTATTTGTTGCTGTTGCTGTTTTTGTTCAGTGCTGTGGAGTTAGTTCTGATTTATAACAACACTGACTGTATAGAATTTCCAAGGAGTAGCTTTGAGGTTTAAACCTTGTGGTTCAGTACTTATCCTGTAG
>NW_006408530.1:23332048-23344074 GCF_000296735.1 Chrysochloris asiatica
GGGCAGTGTTTCGTTCTTCTGTGCATAAGATCACTAGGAGTTGGTACCGACTCAATGGCACCTAAAAACAACAACAGCAACATATATATGCTGTAGAATAAGCATTGGATTGCTAATCAAGAAGTCAGTGATTCAAACCCGCCAGCCATTCCTCAGAAACCCTATACAGGGTCACTATGAGTCGAAACCAATTCAACAGCACCACCACCACCAACAGGGTAATTATTAAGTTTGTTCGTAATTATTATTAGCAAAGATTCAGTAAATTTTTAGTAAAATTCATTGTAAATATTATGTGAACTGGAATGGACAGCTTACTGCTACACAGGAGCTAAGAAGTTGATAGAAGTGGTCAGGGGATGGCAAAAATGAGCTGCAATATTGAAGAGACCACCTCATAAATTATGCAGTCAGAGGAAAACCATCAATGCATGACAGGAATATGTAAATTACATCTTATAAAAATAACAAAGTGCAAATTGAATTAAAAATTGCCACTCATCATTAAGAAGACAAGAAAGAAGGCAAAAATGGATGTCTTAAGAGACCCTGAAACTTGCTTTCTAGCACAGAGATGTAAATCAAATGGAAGAAATGGTAAAGGAGCTAAAGAGAAAATTTCAAAGGGAAGCTCAAGAAGGCAAAGTCAAATGTTATAGTGAAATGTACTAAGACCTGGAGTTAGAAAACCAAAAGGGAAGAATACTCTTCTCATGTTGAAAGAAGTGAAGAAAAAGTACAGGTATCAGTTTGCAATATTGAAGGCTTCTTTAGGCAAAATATTGAATGATGCAAACAGCACCAAAAGAAGATAGAAGGACTACACAGCATCACTGTACCAAAAAAAAGTGGTCGCCGTTCATCATTTCATGAGGTAGCTTATGATCATGAACAAATGGTTCTGAAGGAAGAAGTCCAAGGTCTGCTGAAGACACTGGCAAAGAACAAGGCTCTGGGAACTGATGGAATAGAAATTGACATCTTCCAACAAACCAATGTATCACTGGAGGCACTCACTCATCTATGCCAAGAAATTTGGAAAATAAGTTGTCTAGACAACTGAATTGAAGATATCCATATTTATGTAAATTACAAAAAAAAAAAAGATTACCCATGGAATGTAGAAATCATTGGACAATATCATTAATATTGTGTACACATAAAATTTTGCTATAGGCAATTAAAAATTGGCTCAGCAATACCTTGACAGGGAACTGCCAGAGGTTCAGGCTGGATTTAGATGAAGATACGGAACAAGTAAATTCACTGCTGATATCAGATGAGTCCTAGCTGAAATCAGAGGATACTAGGAAGATATTTACTTATGTTTTATAGACTACACAAAAGGCTTTCAATTGTGTGTATCATGATATCTTATGGACTACTTTGTGGAGAATGAATATTCCAGAACAGTTATTGTGCCCCTGAGGAACTATACATAGACCAAGATGCAGTAGTATTAGCAGAGCAAGAGGACTCTGAATCAGAAAAGGTATGTGCCAGGGTTCTATTCTCTCACCATACATATTCTATCTGTGTATTGAGCAAATAATCCAAGAAACTTTATTATATGAAGAAGATGTGGCATAGGGATTGGTGGAAGACTCATGAACAACCTGTAGTATAGAGATGATATACCCTTGCTTGCTGAAAGCAAAGAGGACTTATAGTACTTACTGATGAAGATCAAAGACCACACAGTCTTTGGTTTGGTTTGCACCTCAATGTAAAGAAAACAAAAATCCTCACCAGTGGACCAGTAAATAACCTCAAGATAAAGGGAAAAAAGATTGAAGTTTTCAAAGACTTTATTTTGCTCTGATCAACCATCTACACTCATGGAAGCAGCAGTCAAAAAATCACAACATATTGCATTAAGCAAATCTGCTGCACAGACCTCTTCCAATATAAGGACTAAAGTTTGCCTAACCCAAACCATGATATTTTCAATAGCCTCATACACATGTATAAGCTGGACAATGAAGAGCTTATAAAAATTGATGTATTTGAATTATAGTGTTGGAGGAGAGTGTTAAAAGTGTCATGGACTGCAAAAGAAGCAAACAAATCTGTGTTGAAACAAGTACAGCCAGAATGCTCTTTAGAAGCCAGGATACCCAGACTTCATCTCTCATATTTCAGACATATTTTCAGGAGGGACCAGTCCTTGGAGAAAGAAATCATACTTGGTAACGTGGAGGGTCAGCAAATAAAACGAACCCCCCAACAAGATGGATTGGCACAATGGCAGCACCAATAGACTCAAGCATAGCCAACATTGTGAGATTGGTGCAGGACTGGGCAGTATTCTGGTCTGTTGTGCATACGGACTTTATGAGTCTGTACTGACTCAGTGGCATCTAACAACAGCATTGTCTGTAAAGTATCAAGTCCATGCCCTTAAAGAAAATTTCCTGGTTCTCCATGAAAGCTTGAAGGCAGAAATTATCCTCCTTGGACTAGCCTTTAAGTTGTAATCTCCTTTCAAACACTTTTCCTGAGGACAAAATTGCCACATTACTAGTTAATGGTTAGAAAGAATCCAACTGATTTCTGAACTTATGCCAAGACACCAAATGGATTTTGGGCTCCCACTGTAAACCACAAACAAATTGCTTTAGAATTTAAGTTCTAATACAATTGGTTTGCATGCTACTTTGCAAGGAACCCTTGGGATTTGGTACAATTTATTCAGGAAACATCAGGGGAGATGGCAAGCTCACTGAATTACTAATTAAAAATTGGGGAATTTAAGTATGTCACACATAACAGGAATATCTTATGCAAAGTTTAAGCAAATATAAGAATTATATGGTAGGTAGAACACAAATAAGAACAGGTATACAAATCATTTCATTTCTACATCACATTTACCTAATTTGTCCAGAAATGTTTTAAACATATTACTCTTTTACAGTGAGTTTTTGCTTTAATTTATTGTGGATATAAGTTATAACTAATTCTAAATACATTTCCCCACTTTAATAGCTGTTAAATGGCATAGAGTCGGTTCTAACTCATAATGACCCTGTATAGGGTTTCCAAGGAGAAGCTGGTGGATTTGAACCACCAGCTTTATGACTTAATCTTACCTTGCAGTAAGAACATTATCTTGCAGCACCATACTATAAATTTTATTTTGAGATGAAAAGGATGAATTTCTTCTTTCATTTGCTGTAATTTTTAATGTACTAATGATAAATAACTCAAATAGGCTAGAAGTATATGAATGTAATACAGAAAACTGTTGTTTTGCTTTAGGAATCAAAATGATTGTCATATAACTTCTCATTGTCAAAATAACCATATTGACATTTTCAGAATTAGTTCTTAAACATATGGCTTCACAGGAAAAAAAAAAAAAATCTTCCTTGTTTTTATTTAGAGTAAATTTGAATGTTGTTTTGTTTTATTTTTTATCAGCATTATTAGTATTGTTACAAGAAAATATGGTAGTATAAATGAATTCTATTTAGCTGGTCTTTTTCGTAATGGTTTCATATTGTTTCAGATTGTAGGAGGATTATCAATCAACTTGTTTCTTGTTGTTTTTAGGTTCCCTAGAGACATTTATAAGGAGCTCTGGTAGCGTAGTGGTTACAAATCGGGCTGCAAACCTTAAGGTCAGCAGTTCAAAACTACCAGCTGTTCTTCAGGAGAAAGAGGAGGCTTTCTGCTCCTGTAAAGATTTACAGCCTCAGAAACCCTGTACAGAGTCGCTATGAGTCGGTTCCAATTTCATGGCACATAACTACCACCACCAGACATTTCTGGAGAGCAACCCTATGTGCAACAGAAGGAAACAGTCATCCTCACGATTATTGTTGTGCATGAGCCCATTTCTGCTACCACTGTGTCACTTCATCTCATTGGGGGTCTTCCTCTTTTTCCCTAGCCCTCTACTTTATCAAGCATGATGTCCTTCTCCAGGAAATGACTCCTCCTAATAACATGTCTGAACCAGTGTTTCCATCTGGTTTCTAAGGGCATTCTGTATGTATTTCTTCCAACACAGATTTGTTTCTTTTTCTGGCAGTGCATGGTATTTTTAATGTTCCTCTCCAACACCATAATTCAAATACATTGATTGTTCTAAGGTCTTTCTTATTCATCGTTCAACTTTACACATGCATATGGGGGTACTGAAAATAACCATGGCTTCGTCAGGCTCAAATTGGTCCACAAACTGATATCCTTGCTCTTTTATAAAACTGTCTAAAAATTACAATTATCCTTTATTTTTTTTTTACTTCTTAAGATTCAAACTAAGGCAATATCTTCCCAACTAACTTATAGGCTTTCAGTTTCCTTCTCCTTGTGCATACCCCCAACCCATCCTCCACCTTTTTGCTAGGATCATCCTAGAACCCATACGATCAAGCCACTTTTATTACCAACATCTTCAGTTGACATTCCACTGCTTAACTCAAGTGCAAGTGACTGTTAAGAATATTTTCATCCTTTCACATGCTGCATTCAGCCCTGGTTTTCTAGATTTCTGTCATTCATCAGTGAGAATACTATGCCTCTGCAACAACAGGAACTATCTGGAGACTGAACCCTTCCTGCACTCAAATTTGCAATGTCCACCAGCTTTCTCACTTGCCTCATCTTTGCCTTGCAGAATTCAGTTCATTATGCAAAGTCCAATTTAAATGTATTCATCTTCTCTGTGCAACATCTCTTGTGTTTCTAGAATAGAATATACTTCTATTAAAACAATTATCATAGTTAAATGTACCTAGGACAGTACCTTGAAACCATAGTCAAAATGTTCATGGGGGGGGGGGGAGTCCCATTATCTTTTAATTTTTATCTTGGCATAGCCTTCATTTATATCTGTATACTTCTGAAGGCTTTATTTCCATCTCTCCAACCCTTCCCCAAAGAATTCTGTGCTCTTTGATTTGCATCATGTCAAAATGGCAGTTTTAGCCTCCTCAAAGGACTCAAATCCTGTTCCTTGTATATATTCTTTACATTTGAGAACAAAAAGAAGTCTAAAGGGGCAAGATTAGGACTGTAGACTGAATAAGTAAGATTTCACAAGCAAATTCTCATAGGACAATCCTTTGTACACTTGAAGAATGAAGTACACATGCATTTTCATGATGAAGAAAAAATTCCTCAACTCAATTTTCCAGGTCTTTTTCATATGAATGCAGTTTGTAACACTTTAAAACTTCTTCCTAATGAGCTCCTTAGTAATCTAATGTTGCTATAACAGAAATACCACAAGTGGATGGTTTTAATAAATAGAAATGTATTCTCTCTCTCAGACCTAGCATAAGTTCTGGGGGAAGTCTCTTGTCTCTTTCAGCATTTCTTGGCCCAGTACTCCTTGGAGACCTCCATATGTATTGACTTCAATCATTCCCTGGATCTAGGAACTTCACAACGCAGAGATCCCAGGTTCAAAGAGTTCACTCCACTCCCAGCTCCTCTTCCTTGGTGGTAGTGAGTCCCTTTCTCTGCTCACATCTCCCTCCTTTTATCTTTTGTAAGAGGAAAGGTGTTGCATGCCATAACCTTGGGAATCTCCCAGAAATGGGATCAAAGTCATAGTAGGATAGATTCCTGGTGTGGCACAGTAGGATAAATATTGCACTGCAAGGTCAGTTTGAACAGCAAGGTTGGCGATTCAAACTCACTAGCCACTCCTTGGAAACCTTATCCAGGTTATCTATGAGTCAGAACTGACTTGATGGTACTTAACAACAATCCCATCCTTAATCATTTTATTGGTTTAACACATCAGATCACTTCATTGGGGATCATTACATAAATGACAAACTACTGAGAATCATGGAACAGTTAAGCAGAAATGTATTTTGGGAGACACATATCAATCCATGACAGCTCCTATTTCCTTCAAGAAAATCTATCAAAATTACCCCCGGTACTCCCTAGAACGGAGCCCTGGTATGGCACTATGGGGAATGCGCTGGACTGCAAAGTAAGTTTGAACTGTAAGGTCAGCAGTTCAAGCTCACCAACTGCTCCTTGGAAATCCTATGCAGGGTCACTATGGGTCAGAACTGACTTGACTGCACTTAACAACATCAACAACAAAAAGTCCCTAGGACACAGTTGCTGTAACTTTGTGCCATAACTATCAGATCCCTATGGAAGCTTCTGTTTGGATTGGTCTTGGTAGGGCTTAACCGTATAATATTGAGATAACTTGTTTTACAGCAATCCACTGATCACAGAGACATGCTTAACACATTTAAAAAAAAAAAAAAATACACCTGTGCATATTTGAACTTTGTAATTTTTCCTCTTGTAGTTCTTTCTTCTCAGAAAACAAACCGCTGTTGGTTCATCAGGGACAGAAAGGTCAATATCATATTCCCAATATGTATGCTTTGCCACTCATTATTTACTGATTTCACCTATAAATAGGGGATTCTAAGACAGAAAATACAGATTTGTTTACGCTAAACTTAAGAAATAGTTTCTATTCATTTCTGATTCTAACTGTTACATTTGCCGCCTCTTTGTGGATCTACTCTTTTTCTTAGTTTTAATCTTTTATTTCTCATCTAGTATACTAAAAAAAGTGGATATTGATTCACGGCACTTCTGTGTTCTGCACTCGCTAATGGCTTTACATATTCCTCACAAAAGTCTTCACAACCAGGAGCATAATTACTCACTTTTACCTCTCTGACTTTATAACCTGTGGTTCTCCAACTCCATTACTTGGATCCATAATTAATGCTTAAGTAAGCAGCTGTTAAAAAATCAAATTACATATGCATCAGGCAAATCTGCTTTAAAAGACCTTTAAAAGCATTAAAGAACAAAAACATGACATTGAGGACTAAGGTGCACCTGACCCAAGCTGTAGTATTTTCTTTTTTTCTTTGCCATGGTATTTTCAGTCACCTAGTAGAAACTACCATCTGCTCCATGGGGGAAAGATGAGGCTTTCTGCTCCCATAAAGATTTACAGCCTCGGAAACCCTGTAGAGGGTTGCTATGGGTCGGAACTGACTCCACGGCACTTAACAACAACAACAACAACAGTAGCACTATAGGATAAGCACTGGCCTACTAACTGTAAGGTTGACATTTCAAACCTGCCAGCTGCTTCTCAGAGACCCTAAACAGGGTTACTGTGAGTCACAACTGACTTGATGGCATTTTATAACAACAACAGTATGCATGTGAAAGCTGGAAAATGAATAAGCAAGACCAAAGATGGATTGATGCCTTTGAATATGGTGTTGGCAAAGAATATTGAAAGTGCAATGGGCTGCCAGAGAATAAACAAATCTGTCTTACAGGAAGTACAGCCTGGATTTTAAGACTTTGTCTCATGTACTTTGGACATATAGAATAATGAAGACCATAGAAGAATTGATCCATTTGAATGATGGTGTTGGAGACAAGTATTAAAAGTACCATGGACTGCCAGAAGAACGAACAAATCTCTGTTGTAAGAAGTACAGCTAGAATGCTCCTTAGAAGCCAAGATGGTGAGACTTTGTGTCTCATGCTTTAGACATATTACCAGAGGAGACCATTCCCTGGAGAAGTACATCATGCTTGGCAAAGTGGAGGGTCAGTGTGAAAGAGAAGACCTTCAATGAGATGGATTTGCACAGTAATAGCAACAATGGGCTCATGCGTAACAATGATTGCAAGCATGGCTCAGCATTGTTCAGTGTTTCCTTCTGTGTCCATAGGATCTGTATAATTTGGAATTGACTTGATGGTACCAAACTGCAACATGTGAGAGATCTGGGCTCAATTCCAGTCCACTGATCTTCAAGGGCAGCATAACTATCAGGAGATGCTTGCAAATTATTATGATGCTGAACAAGTTTCTGGGGAGATTCCAGAGTGAGGCAAATTAGAAAGAAAGACCTGCAATTTACATCTGAAAATTTAGCCAGTGAAAATCCTATGGATCACAACAATCCAATCTCCAACTGACTCTGGTAACTCTTTGTTATGTAGGAGGTCCTTGTGAGTCAGAGGCCAGTAAGAATAACACTGTAGAGCTCATTGCCCTCTCACCTCTCAATTTAATGTATGCTACTTACTGAGGTCTTGCCTGATTTCTCTCAGCGTTCTCCAAACCCTTTTCTGCTTCATTTTTCCTTTCATAGTATTACTTGGATTTTAAAACATTACTTGGTAATTGTGTTTATTTTCTTATATCCTCCAATCCAGTAGAATTTCATCTCCAAAAGTCTTTTTTAAAAATGTTTTGTTCACTGCTGTATTTCAGTTCCCACAACATTTCTTTGTACATAATAGTTGTGCAAAAAGCAGCCATAGTCTGTGCAAGGACAACATGTGTTCTTTGATGATTGGAGTACTAGTGACAAAAGTATTTCTCATGCTAATGAGCAAGCCACTATCTTTAACAGATTGCCCGCATGAATCTTATCATTTGAGCCCTAAAGTCAGGTTTTTAGAACTGACAGAGAAACTATCATCAAGCTTGTAAAGATAAAATGATAAGTCCACTGTCTCATAGAAAATGAATAATAGACTCCAAAGTATGGCCTGGATTCCTTGAATCAGTCCATCACTATCACATGCTGCTATTGAGATTGATCTTTGCCCTACTCTTGGATGCAAGCAGAACAGTCTGCTATAAGAACAAAGTGGGTTCAACTAATTTTTCTTACAAACATTGTATCATTATTGTTGTTAAGTGACTTGAAGTCAGTTCCTACCCATAGTGACCCTGTATATGGTTTCCGGAAAGCAGCTGGTGAGCTTGAACTGCCGACCTTATGCTTCAAACCGACTTTGCAATTCAGCACATTAACCCTCTGCTGCACACCAGGTGTCAGGATATTATATTAGATGCATGTAATCCTAATGCTTTGTGAGAGAAAAAATATGAAGAACAGTGTTATCAGTTATGAATACATTGTAATTCCATTTCAAAATAGGTGAGAGTTCTAGAAAAGAAACAAGCTGGCATTGTATTTTTTGCTTCATTGATTTTACTTTCCATCATGTTTTAATATTAATTCAAGAATGAATGTACATTACTACAAATGTATTCAAGAGATAACCACCTACAAGTATGTCATTTTAAAAGATTGAAGCATAGCAGTGCGGTGGCGCTTCATTTAGAAATAGAACATTTTCTTGGCAGTAGTTTGCTTGTCTTCTTGAAATGCATGTGCATTCTGGCGTGGTTCTGCTATAGGATGAACACTGGACTGCGAACCATAAGATCAGTAATTCAAGCCCACCAGCTGTTGCTCAGAAACCCTGTACAGGGTCACTATGAGTTGGAATCGAGTCAATGGCACTTAACAACATCATGTACACACACATATACCCTTAAGTTTGAATTTTCCCGTGAAAATAATTTTAGTGTTTTTTTTTTTTTTCCTCCTTTGTTTTCTTGGATAGTTCCATAGATAGAATTATCTGTTAAATAACTACTCCTTAGGATTTTAGGGACTAGATAGCATTATTTAAAAATTGCATGCACTTTCAACCAGCTAAAATTATTCACGAGAACTTCAAAAGGTTTGTGAAAAAATAGAATTAAAAAATAAGAAAATGTTTCCACACATTTTTGAAGCCTCTTTGTACTTAACTTTCGGCATCTGAAATTGTAACAGTGACTGCTAACAATATGTAACATGTTGTTGTTGTTATGTGCCGTGGAGTCGGTTCCGACTCATAGCAACCCTGTACAGGGTTTCCGAGGCTGTAAATCTTTACGGGAGCAGAAAGCCTCATTTTTCTACCATGGAACAGCTGGTAGTTTCGAACTGCTGACCTTGTGGTTCGCAGCCCAATTCATAACCACTATGCTACCAGAGCTTCTTAATATAGCATGCGAAAAAAGGAAAATGACAATATAATTACCCTGGATACTTTCTAATGGGGGAAGTACTAATAGCCTCCTGCATCTAAAATTAGTATACATTAACATCATGAATATAAATTAGTTTTGCCTGTAGTGAATTTAAGGGAAAATAATTTGCATTTTAAACATCATCTTTCCTAACATCTTATTGTCTATCCCCAGAGGTGAGATAGCAGTGTTGGCATTCACTAATACTAAAGGAACTCTTGGCCAAATCTAAAACCGAAAACTAAACCAAAACTGTTGCCACTGAATGGAACTTCCTCCATAGAGTTTCCAAGGAATCTGTACAAAAGCTGTCACATCTTTCTGTCTGAGTTGCTACCAGTTTCCCGTTCTGACTTTCAGTTAGCAGCTGAATACTAAAATACTGTGCTACCAGGGTTCCTTTGCAAATAACTTCAACTAACAACATTAACAACAATGTCACTATGGCAGAGTGAGTTAGACTTTGTAAACTCCCACCTAATGACTTTTTCCTGAGGGACCTGAGTAAAATGGGTGGGGGAAGATTCTGATGTATTATATGATCCAGTTGTGAGTAATATTTAACAGGATTAATTATGATTTGTCAATTTTGTCATCCTGCTGGATATAAAATGAGCCATCTCAGTTGCAGGAAGGGGGATCTCATTATCATCAAGAAAGAAGAACCAGGAGTATAGCATATCCTTTTGGACTCTGAGTTCTCTGCACATTGAAACTTCTTGACCAAGGACAGAAAGCTGTACCACAGGAGGAACAGCAGAGGAGTGGCAGAGGAGCATCAGACCCAAGAGCTAGAACATGAGATAGAGTGGTGGATCTCCTGGCCCACAGATCAAGTAAGGCTGAGTGCCTTTGGGCCTAAGGCTAATTTTCAGAGTGGGGTGCCTTTAATTGGGGAGTTAGGTTTGTTGCTTATGGTAGAGTGGTGTGGCCTGTGGGCATTTATCAGCAGCATTAAAGGAG
The DNA here is from genome assembly GCF_000296735.1 of Chrysochloris asiatica. Lineage (NCBI taxonomy): Eukaryota > Metazoa > Chordata > Mammalia > Afrosoricida > Chrysochloridae > Chrysochloris > Chrysochloris asiatica. The sequence goes on from NW_006408530.1 coordinate 23,342,856, forward strand.
CAGGGAACAAAGCAAGTCAAAGTACCCAGGGCCAGAGAGGCATGCCTGCAAGTGTGGCTGAGTACAGACAGGCTGTCCTGATTGGAACAACTATGCCCTGAACATTTCTTACCCTAAATTGTAAACTAGTAACTTCCCTAATAAATCCCATTAAAACAGTGAGTATGGTGTTTGTGTGCTGTGTGGCTTTTACAATGTACTGTTGAATCCAGCTGAGTAGAGTGTTGTGGAATGGATGGTTGTTATCAGTTTTTCTTTTGTTTGGCTGGAGTTGAGGAAGGGAATCTTAAACTGCAAATTCTGTGTAGAATAAAACACTGAATAGTTAAAACTTCAGGACTCATTCAAACTTTAAGAAAAGGAACTGAAAGTATTCTTTAGGAGACCAAAACCAATCAATTGTTATTTAAAAGAACCTTTATTGGACATTATGCTAGCCAAACACTCTGGGATTTATTGCTTTAAGACTAGTCATCCTCATTTTTGTTCATTGCTTGTTCAAGAAAGCTTTTTAGTGGATCTTTTTTCAAGAAACATCCATGGTTTCTTGCTTTCAGGTCGCCCCCACCCCCACCCCCACCCCAGGGTGCTTTTAGTTTCTCTGAAAGCAGCAAAACTCTTCTTTCACTATTCTCTTATAGTTTTTGTTGTGTTCTTTTTTCCTTTGCCAGTAATTCTTTTCTGTTTCTGAAAAGAACACTGTAATGCTTTCATTTAAATGTGTGATGGAAAAAATCAAAAGTATTGTTTTAAATGACTGTCTCTTACAAATGACATTGTAATTAACTATTTCATTGGGAGGTATGTCCACAGATCTAGTGATTTCTTTGCACTGATTACTAAAGAATCAGAATCAAAAGGTGTGAAAAAAATATGGCTGTCACTCTAACACATGGGGTTGCCTTGAGTCAGAAAACAATAGAAACGCAGTGGGTAAGCTATATATTGCCAGTTAGTTTTTTCAGAAGACTTACAGTTGCTAAGTGCTATTGAGTTAGTTCCAACTCATAGAGACCATCTATAGGATTTCTGAGGATGATAATGTTTGTTAGAACAGAAAATCTCATATTTCTCCCACAGAGCAACTAGTGGGCTCTAACCTTATGGTTCATAGTCTAGTTCCTATCCTACAGAACCACTGAACTCACAGTATACTCTATTCTATTATATATAACTCCCAATATGCTGTGTACAAGTTCCTTGTACTACAAGGTTGGAC
>NW_006408530.1:23345218-23353690 GCF_000296735.1 Chrysochloris asiatica
AGTATGCAAACTATTGAATATAAATAATTCTGACTTATTTATTAGGTGGTATCTGTTATCCAATGATTACTAGGATTCATTCACTGGTTGGTACTTTTTTCCTCTCATTGGTGCATTCAGATCTTTCCAGAGTAGAAGTGAGAGATGACTGTCTTCCCAGATGACTCTATTTTGGTATAACTCCTGCAAGAACAATGTGTTTTGAGATATTAGCACTAGGTTAGAGGAGATTAAGGATGTCCTAAATATCTGACTTTTCCAAGATACGGTGTTGTCGTTAGGTGCCATCAAATCAGTTCTGCCTCATAGTGACCGTATGTATACACAACAGAAGGAAATACTGCCTGGTTTTGTGCCATCCTCACAATCTCTATTAAGCTTGAGCATGTTACTGTTGGCACTGTGCCAGTGCATCTCATTGGGGGCTTCCTCTTCTCCACTGACCCTCCAGTTTACATGATGTCATTGTGGAGCGACTTGTCCCTCCTAATAATGTGTTTGAAGTATGAAAGCCAAAATCTTGCCATCCTAGCTTCTGAGAAGCATTCTGGCAGTACTTTTCTGGTGTGGGTTTGTTTGTCCTTTTGGCAGTCCATGGTACTTTAATATTCTTCTCAAATACATCAATTCCTCTCAAGTCTTCCTTATTCATTGCATGCATATGAAGATGTTGAAAATACCATGGATTGGGTCAGGTGTACCTCAACCCTCAAACTGACGTATTTGCTCTTGAATAACTTACAGAGGTCTTGTGAGCAGATTTGCCTAATGGAATACTTCATTTTATTTCTTAGCTGCATCTTCCATTAGTGTTGATAGTGGATCCAAGCAAAATGAAGTCTTTGAAAACTTCAATCTTTTCTCCACTTACGATGATGTTGTTTAGTGGTCCAGTGGTGAGGCCTTTTGTTTTCTTTGCAATTAAGTATAATTCATACCAAAGGCTGTGGTCTTCGATTTTCATCAGTAAGTATTTTAAATGCTCTTCACTTTCAGCAAACAAGATTGCATCATCTGCATATTGCATGTTGTTAGTGAGTCTTCCTCCAATCCTGATGCCACATTCTTCTCCATGTGATCCAGCTTTTCAGATTATATGCCATACCATTCTAGAATCCCTAATACCAACCATCACTCCACTCCTCAGTATTGTTCCTCATGTCCTAGGTTCCACAATTCTCTGCAACTTCTTATAGAACTCACAAAGAGTTAAAAAAAAAAAAAATGTGAGAGAGCCAAGTCCCAAACCTGTAGTTCAGACACCAGTCTGGAAGATTCTCATCACCCTCACTGTAGGAATCTTGTAATGATTCCCATTGTTCTCTATCATACATAATGAATACTCTTTGGTTCAGCAGATTTCAAAGATCTCTGTACTGTAAACATAATGGTAGTCCTCGTCTGGATGATCATCTTTGGTTTTGTCTTTGTTTTATTTAAGACTTACTAAAAGGTTCTCTATAAAGCATGTTTGAATCTAAACATTCCTTTGTTAGAACAGCCTGTCCAGGCAGAATCTTTTGGGTAGGTATTTGTTTAAGAATATTAGACAAACCGTGATGTCTTTCAGCATCAAGGTCTCTTCTCAGATATGTATGTATATTTTTTTCCTACACTTTTACCTTTATTACAGAGGGAGAATGTTTCCTTAGTTTTAATGACTAAGTCTGTACAGAAAATGAAAGTTTCTAGGATGAAAACGGAGCTAATAAAGGGAGTAACACCCAGACCTCAAGCCAGCCATTTCAGATCTTATCAAAGGTCTAATTTTTAAATTCTACCAAATGCCTAATTTTTAAATTCTCTTACATGTAACTATGCTATTTTGTATAGATAAACAATGTTATTTATGTTAACATTTTCATTCACTGTCATACCTATCTTTGAAGCTTCTTCCCCTTCAAGCCTCTCTTTAGTTTGAGTGTATGTGGGCTACTGAGGCATCTATTCTTTTCCTTTTCCTGTGGATAAGCCTCAGGCTATATACATTCAGGCTCTATACCCCTGGTATGATGATGTAGGATAAAAACGAAACTGCAAACCACAATGTTGATGGTTCAAACCCACCAGTCACTCCTCAGAAACCCTTTACAGGGTTGCTATTGAGTCACAACTACTCCAAGGACACTTACCAACAACAACAAATACATTCATGGAAGTTCCTCAGGTACTGTTATGGCTGCCAAGGCTTTTATCTGCATTCCTGTTTTGACTTTAAAGAGCTTTCTCCAAATTTCAAAACAAAACAAAACAAAACAAAACAAAAACTATAGATTTTGGTTAACCTACCATTTAGCTTTCTGCTCTAGCTATCAGTTAGACTTTCTCAACAGTTTCTCTTTCTACCTTTTCTCATGCCTCAACTTCTTACCAATTCTAATCTGTTGGTTTTTCAGTTAGGTAGAGTAGGGGGGCTATTGGAAAGAGTTACTAGGAAAACAAAGACTTTTGTCTATGATAGGTTCAGTTGAGGCCTTAAAATAACCCAACCTCCATCATCTGCTACTTGACCTCTCCAAGTATCCCTGAGACAGGGAGCCTAGGGAGCCTACTGGAGAATGAAAGTATAAATTTTAAGACCTTGCCAATTTAAACTCTGTTTATTGTAAACAGACCACTATAAAATAGCTGTATTTCACTTCTTTGTACCATCTAACTTGTTTTACCCACCTTGAGGATGACCTTTCCTTGGGGGCAGAGAACTCCAACCCCTGGGAGGGGCTGGAACCAAAGTACTTAAAGATAACACATGCACAACATCCCATAATGTTTGCTTTTACCAAAGTCCTTTGCTGTAGAATCCATCTTAAAGAAATGCTGCCAGTGCACCCAATTAGCATGTTGTTATTGTCAGGTACCATGGAGTCAGTTCCAACTCATAGCAACCCTCTGCACAACAGAACAAAACACTGCCTGGTCCTGTGCCATCCTCACATTTGTTGTTACTTTTGAGCCCATTTCTGCCACTGTGCCAATCCATCTCTTCTATTTTTCACTGACTCCCCTTAACCCCTCACCACCACCACCACCACTACACACACACACTTTACCCAGTCCTTCTTCAGGGACTGATCCCTCCTGATAACATGTCTGAAGTATGAGAGACTAAATCTTGCCATCCTGGCTTCTAAAGAGCTCCCCAATTATCATGATCCCTTCTAAACCATAGTGAGGTTGGCCCAGGATCAGGCAGTGTTTCCTTCTGCTGTGCATAAGGTCGCTATGAGTTGGTACTGACTCAATGGCACCTAACAACAACAACAACTTCTAAGTGGGCCATTTCTCAGAAAACTCCGCCTATCTCTGTGAATAAACATGTTACCTTTTTCCTGCCTAAAACTTTTAAAACTCTAGTAAAGCCTTTGGGGAGACAGAAATTAATTGTTGTGTTAATTCTCCTTGTCTCCACTTGCAAGCCTCTTTCCTGTAACAAACTTTTGCTCCTATGGAAACCCGGCCATACCTGACTATTCTTAATCAGTAGAAAGTAAGACCCACTCTTGAGGGGCAGAGGTGTGACTGGCACTTCTGGTAACAGTTTTGTACCCAATGTCTTCTTCACAAGAATTGTTGAATAGGAATTAATGCCAGGGTGATGGGCTAATCTCTTTCTTCTTGTTATTATAAACCCTGGTGACTTTCAACTCTTCATCCAGACTCAGGGTTATAAGGTCGTCTTTCTATCTGGTCTTTTATCTCCCTAAATACTTCTCAGCTATGCTTTTGATTATTTCTTATTTTCTAGTTACTGTGGTTTACTTCTTGGGAAACCGCTGAATGTTATAAAGAGTGGAAATTGAGAGTAATGAACAGCATTTTATTTGAACAACTTCTGGAACTGTTAGCCATCTGCAGTGTCTTAGTTCTTGTTGTTAAGTGCTGTCCAGTCAGTTCCGACTCATAACGGGCCTATATTGGGTTTCCAAGGAGTGACTGATGAGTTTAAACCTTGTGGTTCAAACCAACTTGGGGTCCTGCGCTTATTCTACAGCGCCACAGCAGGACTTAGTTCTTAGATTAATAAAAATTCTATAAAGAATTTAGGTAATGGAACCAGGAAGTATTGGACTGTAAGAAAGACTGTGTTCTTTATTGGAAGAGATCTTCCTGCTAGTTTTCATAAAACAATCTATTGTTTGTTTTTAAATGTAGTTACATCATATTTATAGCTATATTTTTACCTGATTTTAATTTTAGGTTGTTGGCATTTTGAAATTGTAACCCCTATGCATTTCTGAAGGAACTTTTAATCATTTAGTAGGTTTTGCATTGGATGACTAACTTTAAGTTTATAGTTCGAATCTCCCAGCCACTTCACTGGAGACGGAAAAGGCTTTTTTTCATCCATATAGATTTACAGTCTCAGAAACCCAAAACCGAGTCACTATGACTTGTAACTGACTTGACAGCACATGACCACCACCATTACATTTTTATAGATATCTGTTTGAATGTTGGGAAAGACTAAGTAAATAAATACTAATTAGAAGTTATAAATTAAGCACATTTAATGACTTGAAATCCATGGAAATAATGTAATTATAATTTCTTTTATGAAAGTGTTGACTTAAATAACAATGCTGATCTGCTAAAGGATTGTTGTTGTTATTAGTGCCATTGAGTCAGTTCTGACTAATTGCAACCCTACATAGGGTTTCCAAGAAGCAGCTGTTGGGTTTGAACTGCCAACTTTGTGGTTGGCAGTTTAGTGCCACAGCAGACCTCCCAAAAGGGTAGTAACTAGAATTCAGTGCCCCTGATAATATTTTAATTGGGGATTTTTTTAATGTATACATAAAATACAATGTGTATTTGTTATTTCTCAAGCTGATATAGTGAGCACTTTGTGTCACTATACTTTTTCCTTCCATATGTGTCTCAAAAATGTGGTTTACCAATTCTTAATAGCAAACTTCTTGACTTAATTATGCATAGTACAGAAAATAATTAAGTTTTCATATTCTAATGATCAAAGTTTGTTTAATAGGACTGGAATCAAGTAATAATTAATTATAAGAATTAATCAAAGGCTATACAATGTTTGGTTATGTGCCATGGAGTTGTTTTCGACTCATAGTGACCCTATATAGGGTTTCCTCGGTTGTAAATCTTTATGGGAGCAAAAAGCCTCATCTTTCTCCTGCGGAACCACTGGTAGTTTTGAACTGCTGACCTTGAGATTGGCAGCCAGACTTGTAACCACTACACTACCAGAGCTCATTGGCACTGGGGGTTAATGAGCCAGACTGCAAAGCTGTTTGAACTGCAAGGTTGGTGGTTCAAGCTCACCAGTGGCTCCTTGGAAACCATATACAGGATTGCTATGGGTCAGAACCAACTCGACAGCACTTAACAACAACAACATACAATTTTTACTAATATCATCTTTCAATAAGAAAATTTAATAAACGCATGTAAAGGAATATTTTATATTAAAATAATGCAGATTTAATGCTTTTTGATCCAATTGAATATAGACATTTTAGTTTTAATTATTTGCCTTTGTCTTTCAAAAGGTATTAAAATTTTCTCTGTAGAAAATTACATAAAATATAAATTTATCTATTCATGTACCTATAGAAATTATTTTTAACTCCATAATTTGAAATACTATGCATAAAATTTCAATGGTATATATTATTAAAACAAATTTATATTAAGCCAATAATAGAATTTGATTGGAGTTTACTTAATTTAAATTTGATAATTAGAGTAACATTTCAATTGTTGTTAAGTATCATCAAATCGATTCTGATTCACAGTGAACCATATCAAGTTTCTGAAGAGCAGCTAGTAGGTTTGAACCACCAAACTTGTGGTTAGCTGATCAGTGCTTATCCTCAGTTGTGAGGATTTTTTCGTTTCTTTGAAGTTTAATCCATATTGAGAGTTGACATCCTTTATCTTTTTTCAGTAAGTACTTCAAATCCTCACCAATTTCTGCAAGCAAGATTTTATCATCTTTATATTACAGATTGCTAATGAGTCTTCTTCTAGTCCTCATGCTGTGCTCTACTTCAAAGAGCCTATCCTGTAAGATTGTTTGCTCAGCAAATAGTTTCAATAAGCGTGGTGAAAGGATACAACCCTAACATGCACTCTCTTTGATATTAAACTACACAGTTTCCTTTCTTCTAGAACAAAGAAAAACTACTTTTTGGTCTGTGTACAGGTTCTGTATGAGTATAATAAAATGTCTTAGAATCCCCATTCTTTTCAATATGTTCCATAATTTGTTATGATCCACACAGTTCAATGCATAGTCAATAAATACATAGTCAATAAAACACAGGTAAACACCTTTCTGGTATTCTCTGGTTTGAACAATGATATTCTCCATGTCATACCCTCATCCAAATTTGGTTTGAATTTCTGACAGCTTCCTATAAATATACTGTTGCTACTGTTTTTTAATTACCATCATCAAAACTTCACTGACATATCATATTATTGATATTGTTTGATAATTTCTGTATTCTGTTGGATCACCTTCTTTGAAGTAGTGGCTAGGTAGCTATCTTCTAAATTCTTGTCATAGGTAAGTGAGTGTTTTCAGAGTTATACCTGTGTGTTGAAATATCTCAATTTGTATTTCAACAATGTTTTAAGCTTTATTTTTCACCAATGTCTATAGCTCAACTTGGACTTCTTCAATACCAGGGGTTCTCAATCCTATGCTATCTACTAAAATGATTACGTCGACCTAGTCTTTTTGGTACAGTGCCTCCATATTCCTCCATCATCTGATGCCCCTTATGTTTTTCAATATGTTGCCTGTAGAATATTTTCAGAATTGAAATTCAAGGATTTACATTTTTCTTCAGTTTTTACAGTTTGAAAAATAGCAAGTATGTTCTTCTAGTTTGGTTTTCTAACTCTTAAGTCTTTGTACATTTCATTATAATGCTTATTCTTCTTGTACTGCCCATTGAATTTCTCTGTTCAACTCTTTTACATCGTTTTTACCATTTGCTTTAGCTATACGGCATTCAGAAGCAAGTTATAGAGTCTTCTCTGGTTTTCATTTTGGTTTTTCTTTCCTGTGTTTTTTTGGTTTTGGAGTGGTATCTTTTGCTTTTTTCAAGCATAATTATCTTGATGTCATCCTACAATCAATTTGACCTTTAGTCATGAATGTTTAATGAATTAAATCTACACCTGAGCTGCTCTTTAAATTCAGGTAGTATCTAATTAAAGTTGTACTTTGTTTCTCTTAGACTTGTTTTCATTTTCTTCAGTTTCAGCATGAACTTGGATATGAGTAATTGATGATCTGTTCTGTAATCAACCCCTGCCTTGTTCTGGCTAAAGATATTGAGCTTCACCATTGTCTCCTTCCACAGATGTAGTTGATCTGATTCCTGTCTGTTACATCCAGCAAGATCGATGTGTATAGTTTCAAGAAAGATACTTGCAATGCTAAAGTTGTCGGTCTTATAAAATTCTATTATGAGATCATCAGCATTGTGTCTATCCCCAAGACCATATTTTCCAACTGCCAGGCCTTCTTCCATGTTTCTAATTTTTGCATTCCATTCCCTATTAATTACCAATGCATCTTGATTGCATGTTTGATAAATTTCATATTATAGAAATTGGTGATAATAAAGTCTTTTCATTTCATCATTTTTAAGCTATGAGATTAACTTCTTAAAACATGTTTTTCATTAAAGTAAGATGAAGTCCCAAAATCATGAAATTCATTTAAAAAACAAAAACTAATCAAGTAGGAAAATAGCAATTTAGAAACCAACTTAGTATGTAAGCATCTCTCAGTGTTGCGCAGGAAGAATGAGGTAGTCAAGTTTTAAATCCCTGAGGATTCCCATTTTCTCCCAACTTTTTATTTTCCCTGCCTTAAGGTCACCTTTTTTTTTTTTCTTTTTTTAAGTCTTTTACAGGGCTGAGTGTGATCTCTCTTGAGATTCCCTTTGCAACCTTTGTATTTCTGAATACATATATACAGATGTCAGTAAAACAATGACCTTAATGTAATTTTTTAAAATGCATTTTGAATACCATTTTAATTCTAGTGCAAGTTTTATAAAATTTCTGAAGTTTAAATGTGTATAGAAAAGGTATATCCTTCATGTTTTATGTTACCTAGTAGCATTTGCTAAACAAGCATTTCAAAGTAAATGGATACAATGACTTTCCCAAAGAATTGTTTGACAAGTGTTAGGTCATTCTCTGTACAGTTATTGAAACCCAAATGAAATATGTTGCATTGTTAGCAGCGCTAGCGAAACTTACGTTAAGGCTTTTTTCCTTTTCTTTTCTTTTTCCTATTACCACAGATACTATCAATCTAGGTATTAAGTGCTATATTACTTTTAGTTATAGTGTTGTTGTTAAGTGCCTGTTGAGTGGGTGACCACTCATAGCAACCCTTTATAGAGCTTCCAAAGAGTGGCTGGTGAGTTTGAACCACTGACCTTGAGGTTAAAACCTAACTTGTGATCCAGTGCTTAT
>NW_006408530.1:23354840-23360749 GCF_000296735.1 Chrysochloris asiatica
AGTCGCATTTTGAGTGTCTTCCAACCTGAGGGGCTCATTTTCCGGCATGATATCTGACAGTGTTTCTCTGCTTTTCATAAGGTTTTCAGTGACTAAATATTCAGAAGTAGTTTGTCGTCTTTCTTCCTAGTCTGTCTTTGTCTGGAAGCTTGTCTGAAATGTGTCCACCATGGGTGACCCTGCTGGTTATTTAAAATACTGGTGGCATAGCTTTCATAATCATAGCAAGCCACCACAGTATGACAAACTGACAGACAAGTGGTGAATATATATATATAATGAAAAGACACCATTTGAGGTCTGAGTATATGAAATTCAGGTAATCTGAATTGGTATTTGTTTTCCACCATATTATGAAAAGGGACCACAAAGATTTGAGATATCAATAAAAATTAATTGTTGGCCTAATCCTGGCTTTGTGTACACTTCTAAAATTACAAACATTCTGTTATGATTGATAATACAAATATAATTGTTGCTTTTTAGAATATTGTTACAAAACAGGCACTATGCTAAAGAAAAGCCAAAACTCAAAATGCCAGTTGATTTTTGGTTTAGAAATATTTCAGACACTTGATTTCAAAAAATTTTAAAAAATGAAACACATAAATGGATTTTTATATTGTCATACATGTTTTAAAACCAAATTAAAAATAGTTGTGATGTTGTAGGATAAGCACTGAACTGCTTACCACAAAGTTAGTGATTCAAACCCACCTGCTGTTCCTTGGAAACCCTATACAGGGTTTCTATGAGTCAAAACCATTGAAAACAATTAACAAAAACAACAAAGACTAAATAAAAAATATCTATTGACTAAATCTAGCAGATAGGAAGTTATACAATGAGGAAGACTATTCGGTTTTGTTTAATGTTTAAATAATTCAACTGAAAGTCATTTTTAAATCTAATACTGTTTTGTAGGTAAAAGACTGAGGTAGGGTGTGCTCTCTATTGTATTGACAATTTACATGTCAGTGGTCTTAATAGTTGATATACCCTGGATTCTTCATGACCATTTCATGGCCTTTGTTGTTGTTGTTGAGATAACAGTTGTGCATTATCTCAAATCTGTCTTTGTGGGTTTGTTTTTTTTTATCTCCTTTGGTTTTGTCAATGACCATAGCACATTTAAAGGCCTTTTATTTTCATTTGTTTTTGTTAAGTGTTGTTGAGTCAGTTCCGACTCATAGAGATCCTTTATAGGGTTTATGAGGCTTCTTAAATCTTCTCAGGAGCAGAAAGCATCATCTTTCTCCTGCAGAGTTACTGGCAGGCTCTAACTATAGACCTATTGGTTCTCAGTCCACTACTTGTTATATGGAGCAGCCAAGCTTCTTTTATTATAATTAGAGCTTTAAAATGTTCAGGATTAATTGACTGTTAGAGTAATCACATCTCAATAAGTGATGGACTTGTCTTAGATTGCTGAAGTATTTGTTTTTCTTATTAAAAAAAAACACTTTTTATTGGGAATTTAGGGAAGTCTTACAGAGAAGATCATCAGTTTTACATTTGACAAATCATATACTTTGTTTCATTTCAATGATTGTAATCCATTCCATGTCATAGCAGTTAGCCCACTTCTCAAGCTTTGAGGTTTTCATTTCTATTCCACTTTCCTCCCATCCCTTCTCACCATTGCTCTTAGCTAAATGCTTCCCCTTTGATCTTGACTGATTCACCATTCCACGATGAGTATATCTTACTAGTGTTGTTGTTCTCCCTCCACCCCCCATATATCTATGTACTGCTTGGTTGAAAATTGAGTCATGAGGGTGTTTCATTGCATACCGAAAGGATATTTGGCATGCTTATTATTATTGTTTTAAGTTTTAAGGAACACAGTGAATCAGTTAAGAAGCTAACACTGCTAAACATTCCTGGACAAAGGAATGTTGTAAAGGTAAAGAGTTGCTACCTTTGCTCAAATGATATGTTTGATAAGGTACTGTAAAGAAACCAAAGGGGAAATAAATATTATATCAAATAGAAAGAATATGAAGGAGTGATTCTAAATAGAACTGTCAATGTGGAATGTGGTGGGTACAGAATCATTTGTTTATCAAAATATTCTTTGAGAAAATATTTTGCCAGGACTCAAAAATAAAAAAACAACGGCATTGGAGGGGAGGGACAGTTTAAAAAAAAATAGTGCTAGGTGACACATCTATGATATATTATCTATTTAAATAAATCCTTTGATAAAACTTTTAGAAATATGTAAATAAATGGTTTCCTTCTAAAGAAAAACATTCAGATTTAGTGTCTTTCTTTTACAGTTGTGTTGTCAAGAATTGAATGAATGTACTACTTCAAAATAATTGTCTGTTGACTAAGAAAGCATAACTACTGAGGTAGAAGTATGTTTTGTTAAGGAAACATTTTACCTCTTGTTTTCAATCAGCTGCGAAACTTTTAAAGAGAAAGATAGTGTATCTATATGCTATGGCCCTATGTTTGCAAGCACACCTAGATCCCAATTTAATTAGTGTATCCGTGAATGAAGCAAGGATTGAATTCTGTTGTTGCCACAACTGAAACAAGCCAATCTGTTGAAACATCCTGAGGAGAACACAAGAAGTGACATTATAAAAAACAAACCTTTTAAATATTTCCCTTCTTATTGACAGCAAACCAAATAGCCTTTAAATTTTGTTGTATAGAAAAAGATATATATATGTATATATATATATACATATATATATATTTAGATTGCAACCCCTCTCTTTGGATGATTTTCAAAGATTTCCAGGTGCTTTGTAATTTCCAAATTTATATGAATAATACAATCATTTTTATAAAGGAGAGGTCAAGATGGACGCTCAGTCAGACAATTGCACCATCCCCTATAATGTAGACCTGGAAAACTAAGCAAAATGAATGCAAATAACAATCCTGGAACCCTAAGCACCAAAAAAGAGCCCAGTCAAAAACTGACTTGAAGATAAAAGTGAATGAATGCAGTGAATGAGGGGTAGCATGGAATGGAGATATTCAATGAGCCATCTCAGTTCAATGTTAGTATCTTAAGACCCCAAACCCCTGGTGCAGCACTATTGGATTAGTACTGGACTTCAAACCACAGAGTCAGCAGTTGAATCCCACCAGCTGCTGCTTGGAAACCCTAAACATGGTCGCTGTGAGTCGGAATTGACTTGATGGTACACAACAACAGTAGTGGCCCCAGATGAGGAACACAAGGAGGCAATTTAATGGCATTCATATAAAAGACGGAGAAACTATATAGAATACCAGGAGAGAAGCAGGGTGAGCAGATCATGATCCAAGTCAAAGAAAGGAAAATACAGAAAGGAGAGAATTTACAGATATCCTGCCATCTGTAGAACAGCAAGGGAGCTGAGATCCAGAATCAGATTCCTTAGTGGTGGTCTCTAGACTCTGGGATGCATAACATGCATGAAGAGGTGGATCTGCAGACTGTTAGTACAAGGGTTCCCACTAAGAAACCCTACTCCTGGTGCTAGATCTGGGGCAGGTCCTGACTCCTGGCTGCAGTTAGTGCGAAGTGCTCTGGCATCCACAACTGCTACTTGAAGAGGCACACTCCTCCTACCCTCTGACTGGAATTGGAAAAGGGTGTCATACCTAGGCCACCTGTCTACCAGAGAACTTACACTTCTCTCCCACCAGTCTCACCTGTCACCTTGTCCCACCTACTTAATGAGTGGTAGGTAGTGTTCTCACATGTGTGCCCCTGCCGTCCACCTCCCATCCCCATGGGACTGGAGATTGGCAGCAATGTTACAGGTATACATGTCCATCTGCTGCTGGCATTCTGGTCCAGTGAGAGGCAGCAGCAACACAAACTCTTGCATGGCTGCCTACCACTCCTTCTCCCTCCTGAACCTGGCACAGGATGGCACCAGACTGACCTCACATGCACCTGCTGTCAGTACCACCTCCTTTCCTCTGTCAATGAGGGGTGGTAAGTGTGCAATTGTGTTCATGCTGGCCCACCGCCACCCCCAACCCAGTTGAGAAAGAGGTGGTGGCAGAATGACCATGCATATTCCCACCCTCTGGATCTTGTGGTAGATAGCAAACACACCCCCATTATACAGTCACACTCAACACACCTGCCATTGGACTGCTGACAGACAGTGGCCAAGATTCTTCCAATCTGTTCTCGGCTGCCCCACAAACCAAAACACCCATGTTTTGTTTGTTTTGTTTTGTTTTGTTTTTTCAAAAGACATTCAAGCATCTTAAAATTATTCCCCCTTTTCCCCATTCCAACCATGGCTCAATCTCTGTATCCCAGAACCCTGTTGTTCCAAGGTTGTGCATACATCATTATTTACCTCTGTCCTACTTAGGCCACTGAGACCTGTCTAATTGTTCTCCCATCTGCTTTGTTCTTCCATTCCCCTCGCCCTACTTGTATATTGCCCCCTCCCTAGCACCCAAACTATCCTGTGTCTAATCCATGCCCTGTGCTCCACCTTCCCCTCCCTCCCCTCACCTACCCCCAACATCCCAACAATCAACAAATAATCCCCCCCCCCCCCCTTTAGTATGAAATCTTTTCCTTAGTCTTTTACAGTAGTGGTCCTATGCAGTATTTCTCTTTTTGTGACTGACTAATTTCACTCAACATAATGCCTTCAAGGTTCATCCATGTTATGCGGTGGCTTGCAGCTTCCTTGTTGTTCTTCAAGGTAGCCTAGTATTCCATTGTGTGTATGTACCACAGTTTGTTTATCCATTCTTCAGTTGATGGGCACTTTGGCTGCCTCCATCTTTTTGCTATTGTAAATAGTGCTGCTGTGAACATTGGTGTGCATATATTTTCTTGGATTGTGGCTCATTTTTCTTGTGGGTAAGTACCAAGTAGAGGAATTGCTGGATCATAAGGTATTTCTATTTTCAACCTTCTGAGGAAACACCATGTTTACACACCTTAGATGCTAAACTACCCACCTGGAGAGAGGTGGTGAGTGCCCCAGGGTAGCCAGATTAGCAATGAAAGTAGCCTACCCATCCCACCTGTCCAGATCCATCAAAACAAAAAATCAGGATGTAGCACACAAAGATACAATAAACAAATACATATAATAACACCTTAGTGCCTAAGAGACAACAGGCAATATCAAATCACCTGAAGAATCAGGGCCAGGTAGCTTCAGCAAGTGAACAAAATAAAGAACTAAACATGTCTCTAAGGAAGAACTGACTCGACGGCACTTAACAACAACAACAACAACAAAAGGTTTCTGAGGAGCTGCTGGTGAGCTTGAACTGCCGACCTTGTGGTTCAAACAATTTTGCAGTCTGGCACATTAACTCACTAGCCATTGGTGGTTATGTGCCATGGAGTTGGAACTGACTCATAGTGATTCTCTACAAGGTTTCTGAGGCTGTAAATCTTTATGGGAACAGAAAGCCTCATCTTTCTCCCATGGAATAGCTGGTAGTTTCAAACTACTGACCTTGTAGTTCGCAGCTCGATTTGTAACCACTACGCTACCAGAGTAGCCATTAGAGAGATGCAAATCAAAACAACAATGAGACACCATCTCACACCAGCAATAACAGCAAAGATCAAAAAAGTAGAGGACAATAAATGCTGGAAAGTATGTGGAGAGACTGGGACACTCCTGCATTGCTGGTGGGATTGCAAAATTGTCCACCCACTCTGGAAAGCAATATGGCAATATTGATATAATATAATAGAAATATTATATTGAAAGCAATATGGCAATATAATAGAAATATCTTATGAGCCAGCAATTCCTCTACTTGTTATTAATCTACAAGAAATATGAGCCATAACACAAGTAGATATATGCACACCAATGTTCACAGCAGCACTATTTAACAATAGCAAAAATATGGAGACAGCCTAAGTGCCCATCAATTGATGAATGAATAAATAAACTGTGATA
>NW_006408530.1:23361284-23371894 GCF_000296735.1 Chrysochloris asiatica
GTGAGAACAATTAGGCAGGTTTGCATAGGCTAATTTGGAATTTAAAAAAAAAAGGAAAGAAAGCAGTTCACAATTGTAAAGTCCCAGGTTCCAGCAGAAGAGAGACCCTTTTCCTCCTGTCAATTATATTGGGAGCAGGCCACGCCCCCAAGGAAACAGTCCTTCGATTAATTGACTGCTCATAGCCACTCATCATAGAGTTAACTATGTCTGTATAGGATTTCATCACCATGGGAATAAGAACATCTCAACTGCTAACCCACTGGGAATCCTGGCCTCGTCCAGTTGACACGGGACTCTATTACACTATGTATTAGTCACTATGCTTCCTATTGCAACTTTACTCTTAACTCAGGTATTGATTCTAAGAAGTCTCTTCCTATACCACCTTGTAAACTTTAAAGTCTGCTTATATTTGGTTTTACATTTTGATGTTTGTCTTCCTCTTGGGCAGTTCAAAATCTACAGATACAAAATAAAAGTAAATGTACCTGGTTCCAAGAGCAGCTACTTCCTGACAGGAAATAAAGGAAAATTTGTTGTTGTTAAGTATTGTTGAGTCACATATCAACTCTGTATAGGGTTTTCAAGAAGCAACTGGTGAGTTTGAACGGCTGACCTCGCAGTTCAAAACAACTTTGCAGGCCAGCACATTAACCCACAGCACCACAACAAGACTTCAAAGGAAAAGTAAGGAATACTATTCAGACAAAGCCCTTCTGATGTGAGTCAGAATATCTTGTTGGTAAAATCTCAGTGCACTACCGTCAAGTCTTAGTAATCCTGTGTTGTTGTTGTTGTTGTTGTTAAGTGCCATTGAGTCGGTTCCAACTCATAGCGACCCTGTACAGGGTTTCCGAGAGTGTAAATCTTTACGGGAGTAGAAAGCCTCATCTTTCTCCCGCGGAGCGGCTGGTAGTTCTGAACCGCTGACCTTAAGGTTCGCAGCCCTATTCGTAACCACTACACTACCAGAGCAGGTAGAGGAAATCTTTTCTATAGTTTCCAAGGGGTATTTACAGGCACAGACTGCCACATCTTTCTCCTGTGGAATGGTTGGTGGGTTTGAACTGATGACCTTTTGGTTAGTAGCTGAACTCTTTATCCACTGTACCACCATGGAGCCTTATTGGTAAAATTTGTTGTTGTTAAGTGCTGTCGAGTCAGTTCTGAGTCATAGCAACCCTGTATAGGGTTTTCAAAGAGCAGCTGGTGAGTTTGAACTGTTGACCTTGTGGTTCAAACTGACCTTGAGGTCAAGTGCTTATGCTATGGTGCCATACCAGAGCTTCTACTGGTAAAATAGAATAGTAGTATTATCCATTTAGGATTGAGAATGTGCTAAACCAGTCAGCACAAAGTTGGTACACATGAGGTGGAAGTCAGACACCTAACCATTCTCCAATTTCTTAAATATTTCTGGCACCAGCTGTTTCCCCCACAGCACTTTATACTTCTCAGTTAGGATCAATAATGACCACATAGAACTCACTGACCATATTCACAGTTATGTGGTTCATTAGGGAGGAAGTAGGCTACAACATGGAGTCAAGATCAACTTGGAAATAACAGGAATATTTTAGGGCCAGGGTCAAGAAGCACAAAGGCAAGGGTTGCAAGGCTCCCTAGAGGTGGGGAGCACACCCTCCTTTCATTAGTGCAGGACAGCTTCTAACCAAGCCAGCTCTCTTAGGTATTCTCTGCTGCTAACAGAACCTCATCAACTGTACAAGCAGGCAGACCCCTTTCTTGGCCTTCTCTCTGTGTCTTCCTCCTCCTTGCCATTGGCCATTTCACAGCTAACTGTGGTGTAGCAGTGTGTCAGCCACTGCTTTCCTAGCAATACCCTTCTGCCATCAACACTAGCTCTATCACCTTCAGGGCCTATAGCTGCAAGTTCTGCCACAAAGTCTTTTCCTGACCTATCAATGCTGACGTGGCCTTGGGACCCATTCAAGGCTTCCTGCTACCTTCAGTTACAACACTTGATTCACACTAAGCTCTTTTAAGAAGTTACTTGCTTCCTTTCTTTCTGCTTATCTCTTATCCCACTTCTCTAAAAATCTCTGTGAGATTGACTGCTTATATAAATAAACTCCTTGTCAATTTCAAGACATGACACTCCGAGTAGGACCACAAACTGACAAATCATGCCTTTGGTTTACAAATAATTCAGTTCTATTGGTTGGATTTTCATGTCGTGGTATGGTGCTAGACTGCAATGTTGGTGTGAACTGCAAGGTCAGTGGTTCAAATTCACTAGCCACTCCTTGGAAATCCTATACACAGTCTATATGAGTTGGAATCAACTCAACAACAACAACAACAATTTGAAAGTTAAATTTTGTTGAAGATAATTAAAAAATGGCTGCAACAGTACATTGACAGGAAACTGCCAGAGATTAGAGCCCGATTCAGATGAGGACATGGAATGAGGGATATCATTCCTAATGTAAGATGGATCTTGTACTTTATTGACTACTCAAAGGCTTTGTAATGTGTGGAAAATGACAAGTTATGGACAACACAGTGGAGAATGTTGTCTGGAACATTTAATAGTGCTCATGAGGAAACTGTACACAGACCATTCAACAATTAATTGAACAGAACATGAGAGCACTGAATGGTTTAAAATGATGAAAGGCATGCCTCAGGGTTGTATTCTTTCACCATATCTATTCAATATTTATGCTGAGCAAATAAGCCAAGATTCTGAATTATATGAAAAAAAATGTGGCATCAGGATTGGAGGAATACTCATTAGCAACCTGCAGTATGGATATGATACAACCTTGCTTGCTGAAAGTGAAGAGGACTTAAAATACTGACAAAGATCAAAGACCACAGTCTTCAGTATGGATTGGATCCTAATGTAAAGAAAATAAAAATCCTCACCACTGGATTTATAAATAACATCATGATGAATGGAGAAAAGATTGAAGTTGTTAACGACTGCATTTTGCTTGGATCCACTATCACTACTCATGAAAGTAGCAGTCAAGAAATTAAAGAATTTACTGCATTAGACAAATCTGCTGGACGAGATCTCTTTAAGGTGTTCAAGAGCAAAGATGTCAGTTTGAGGACTAAGGTATACCTGCCATTTGATTGGTCTCTTTTACAAACCATTCAAGAATTGGCAGATTTTCTATGAAAAAAGTTATTATTGTTAGGTGCCATTGAGTTGGTTCCAACTCACAGCAACCTTATGTACAACAGAACGAAACACTGTCCAGTCCTGCATCATCCGCACAATTTTTATTAAGTTTGAGCCTATTGCTTGTAATGTTGGTATGAACTGCAAGGCCAGCAGTTCAAATTCACAGCCACTCTTTGGAAATCTCCATTTATACATGACAAACCATGGTATTTTTGATAGCTTCATATGCATGTGAAAGTTGGGAAAAGAATAAGGAAGCCCATAGAAGAATCAATGAGTTTGAGTCATGATTGGAGTTCGATATTGAAGTTGGAGTTGAATGTATAAGTTGAAGAAGAATATTGAAGGTAGAAGAACAAACAAATCTGTGTTAGAAGAAGGACAGCCAGAATGGTCCTTAGAAGCTAGAATGTCAAGAATTCATCTTTCATACTTTGGACATATTATCAGGAGGGACCAATTCCTGGAGAAGGACATCATGCTAAGTAAATTGGAAGGTCTGTGAAAAAGAGAATGACCACAAACACGATGGTACAGTGGCAGAAACAATAGGCTCAAACTTAACAACAATTTTGAGGATGCTGCAGGACTGGACAGTGTTGCGTTCTGTTGTACGTAAGGTTGCTATGAGTTGGAACCAACTCTATGGCACCTAATAACTTTTGCATAGAAAATCTGTCAATTCTTGAATGGTTTGTAAGAGTCCAATCACATGGCAAACTGCAGCAGAGAGGCAGACAAAAATTGTCAACTCATAAAGATGTGTACAACTTAATCAGAGAATGCCAGTCAATTTAGGGAATCCCCTAGTAGTCCTCTCTCTGGCAAAGAAAACAACCTGAAAGTCTCCACTGCCACCCAAGTTGCTGTCTCAAAGGACTCCTCAGGGTTTGGTGGTGGTTGTGTGCTGTTGAGTCAGTTCCATCTTTTAGCCACCCTGTATAGGGTTTCCAAGGCTATGAATCTTTACATGAATAGAAAGCCTCATCTTTCTCTGTGAAGTGACTGGCATATTAGAGCTACTGACCTTGCATTTAGCAGCCCAGCCCATTATCCATTCTGCTATCAAAGCTCCTTGATCAGGGATTAGTTATTGTTGATAAGTGTAATTGAGTCTATTTTGACTCACAGTGACCCTGTATTGGGTTTCTGAGGAGCAACTGGTAGTTTTGAATGACCTACCTTCTAGTTTGCAGTCCAGTGCTTACTCTACAGTTCCATACCAAGAATCCATTTTTCTAAACTGTTTTTTCTGAAGAGCCAATAAAAAAGAGTATATAAACGCACTAATTTTACCACGCTATATATTAAAAAAACATAAATTGGTGTTGTTGAAACCTTCAGAAAACAGATTTGGGACTCAACCAGAAAGTTCTCCGTCTATTCAGGCTGTGTCATTAGCACATGTCTCATTGCATCCTTCCATTGCATTTATCACTCCTAGCTCTAATTCATCACTCTTTAAGGACTGTGTCTACACACTACACTAAGAACCCATCATAAATACTTTTGACAACATCTAGTCTGGCAAAAATATCTCAAATAGTAGCAGTTTTTTTTTTTTTAACCTGATATATTCAGAAGAGATTCTGTGCACAAAATTTGCAATCAGATAGATGTGAGTTTATCATTCTACTTCTTCATTTACTAGTAATGTACTCTTAGGCAGGAATCTCTGAGTGGTATAAGCAAATAATATCCTTGGCTCTTAAGCAAAAGTTTGATGATCTGAGTCCATTCAGAGGCACCTTAGAAGAACTATCTGTCAGTATAAGTTCCCAGACTCAACCATTGAAAATTGTATGCAGCACAATATGATACACAGGGGATCTCTGAGTTGGAATTAGTGTAACTGAAAAACAAAAACAAAAGAGCATACCTATTACAAAAAAGTTAATTCCAACCCATAGCAAACCTATAGCAAAGAGTAGAACTGCCATAGGGTTTTCAAGGATGCACGGCTTAATGGAAACAGATTGCCACATGTTTTTCTCATGGAGTAGTTCATGGGTTAGAACCACCAACCTTTCAGTTAGAAGTCAAATACTCACTGCAATACCAGAGCTCCTAATCAACTTGGCAACAGCTGGTTAACCTTAGGAAAGATATCCAATCTTACAAAGTCTCAGTTTTATTATTTGTAAAATGGTATCCACTTCTGTAGGACTTTTTGTTTAGATTAAATATATGTACAGTCTTATACTAAATCCAGCATTTGGCATATTGACAGAATGGCTCTTATTACCGGTGACATGATAATATCATATTTAGTGTATAAAGATAGTCACAGACTAGTCTTTTGTATTTTGAATTTGTGAATTACTGTTTTTGTCACCTCTCAAAACATTATTTCATTTACTTCTCTGTTGTTGTTAGGTGCTGTAGAGTTGGTTCTGACTCATAGTGACCTTATGTACAACAGAAAGAAACAATGCCTAGCCTTTTATCAGCCTCACAGTTCTTAGTTCATTTGAGTCCTTTCATTGAGTTCTTATTTCATTGCTATCACTGTATCAGTCCATCTATCTTAGGGTCTTTCTCTTTTAACTGACCCTCCACTTTACCAAGTATTTTGTCTTTCTCCAGGACTTGGTGGTTGTGGTGTTGGTAGTGTGTTGTAGAGTTGGTTCTGACTCATAACAACCCTGTATAGGGTTTCTGAGGCTGTAAATCTTTACAGGAGCAAAAAACCTAATTTTTCTCCCATGGAATGGCTGGTAGTTTCGAACTGCTGATCTTCAGGTTAGCAGCCTGATTTGTAACCACTACGCTACCAGAGCTCCTTCCAGGACCTGGTAACCCATATGTTCAAAGTGTGAGACACAAAGTCTTGTCCTGTTCGCTTCTAAGGAGCATTCTGGCTCTAGTTCTTCCAAGACTGATTTGTTTATTCTTCTGACAACCCATGTTACTTTAAATGTTCTTCATCAACACTATACTTCAAATGCATCAGTTATTCTAAGGTCTTCCTTATTCATTGTCCAACTTTCACATGCATATGAGGCAATTGGAAATACCACGGCTACTCTATGACTCTGAGACTAGAACTAGATGGTGCCCAGTAACAACTACAAACTGCTCTGAGTCAGATCACATTAGAAGGTCCTGGATAGAGTAGGAGAAAATGTGGAAGAAAACCCAACAGATCAAAAGGGCAACAGTTGCCTAAGGATAAATTTGAGAAGGGATGGGGAGATAGATGGAATGGAAATAGGAAGCACAAGGAGAAAGAGGGACAACTGTTTCTGCCTGGGGGGTAGAGGGGGGCTTTCAATCACTATGATGAAACAAAGTGTATGATTTGTTCAATATATAATTATTGATCTTATCTGTAAATCTCCTTTGACATTCAAATCTCAATTGACATTCAAAATTTTAAATAAAAACAAAACAAAAAATATGGCTTGGATTAGGTACACCTTAGATTTCAAGTGACATCTTTGCTCTTTTAACACTTATTTAAAAAGCACTTTTGCAGCAGATCTTCTGCTGTTATTGCAGTTCAAAACAAAATGAAGTATTTGATTACTTCAGTCTTTATCATGATGTTATTTATTGGTCCAGTTGTGAGGATTTTCGTTTTCTTTTTGAGGTACAAGCCATACAGAAGGCTGTAATCTTTGATTTTCATCAGTAAGACTTCCCTGTTCTTTTCAGTTTTAGCAAACAAAATTGTGTCATCAGCATATCACAGTTTGTTAATCCTACTCAAATCTTGGTGTCATAATGCTTCTCTAGAGTGTATATATAGAATTTCTGCATTTTTGATAGATGCCTGATATTGTTAAGTGCCTTTGAGTTGACTGACTCTTAGTGATACTATATATAACAGAACTAAGCAGAGTGGTACTATATATAACAGAACTAAACTTCCTGTCTGGTCTTGGGCCATCCTCACAATTGTGCTTGTGTTTAAGCCCATTATTGTAGCCATTATTTCAATCCATGTCACTGAGGCTCTTCCTCTTTCTTGCTGACTTTACCAAGCATGATCCTTCTCCAGGAACCGATCTCTCCTGAGATAAATCTCACCATCCTTACTTCCAAGGGACATTCTAGATGCACTTCCAAATTGAAGCTTTTTTTAAAAAAAATTCTGTCTGTCCTTGGCTCATTTAATATTTTTCACCATATACTAGATAGCTTATATTTAACTGCCCTCTACAGTCAACTACACAATTGGATGTTGTTTTCAGGCTCCTGTCTATGTGTAGAGATCTGTTTCAACATGTCATTGCATTCTTACTAGCAGCGGGTTATGCAATTTCTTCCTTAGAACAGGAGCTGTGTGAATGTGCATATACACCTCTGGCTGCCTAAGTTTGTGCCTGAACATTTGTGTAAATGGGGGGTGGGGGGAATGTGCAAAATCTATGTGTGTTCAGGTGTGTATGCACTTTTCTTGCAGAAAACTGTGAAAACTGAAAGCTGTCACTGAATTTTTATCAGAGCCAAAGATAACAGAAGTCCAGTTTCCATGTACTGTTGAGTTGAGCTATGAGAGGAGGTATTGCCCTCCTACTAGTGTATCTATACTAGACAGATTTTCCCTGTGCAATTAAAATGCTACTTATCACTGTTAAACAAAAAGATTTAAAAGATTTTTCAGGAAAGAAATTAATATGCTGGTGTAAATTGCTTCATCTACTCATGTGATTCACCTGCATTTTAAAGAGCTGTTCCTATCAAGAGAATAAGAATGTATTAATAGCTTTTTTCAGTTAAAGAATATGTCACAAATATTTACTGAGAGCTGATTATGGTGAGGCACTTTATTAAGAACCTTTTTATTTTATTTTATTATTTACTAGGTAAGCCATTTAGCATTATATTTTTAAAGTAGGTTTTAGAATGCTAATAGGTTTGCAATTGTGATATATTTGGAGATTATGGTTTTCAGTGTCCTCTGTACCTGTGTTTTCACCTGAAGCCAAATGAGCCTTCATTTTTAAAGTGACCTTTGAACATTTCATAACTGCTTAGCTTATATGCCCTTCCAAACAATCAAACAAGCCTGCTGTCATCCAGTTCATTCCAACTCATAGCAACCCTATATAACAGAATGGAACAACCCAGAAGTTGTCCAAGGCTATAATTTTTATGGAAGCAGACTGCCACATTGAATATAATTCAGTGGTTTGGGGTTGTTGGCGTGTGCTGTTGAGTTGATTCTGAATCACAGCGACCCTGTATTGTGTGGGTTTGAACCACTGGTCTTGCAATTAGCAGTCCAGTGTTTATTCTACAGCACCACAGCAGAACTCCAAATTAATGACTATCAAATATAAATTAGATATTGCTGTTACTTGCCACTAAATCATTTTTAACTCATAGTGACCATATGTATAACAGAATAAACTAACTAACAATAATAGGCTGGCACGGTGTTTCAAAGGGGGAAGAAATAACTAATACAATTGGTTCCTTAATCAAACCACATAATGCTTATCCTCCCGTGCCATACCAGGGCTCCAAATGTACTCCAGGATATATTTAATGTCTCTGTTACTATTATTATTTTTGTTGATGACTAAAATGAAAAAGCAAAGACAAAATGCTATATAATAATTATTTAAATAGGTATTCATATTAGCTGATTTGAGAGACAAAATATATACCAGAATCACTTCACTTAGAATGGACCTCAGCCATTAACTTACTGATCCCCTTAATGACACTGCTCCTTTTAAAAAGTTATACTTAATAAGAACTCTTTTTCCCAGTAATTAGGGTTTATATGCATTACTTTTAGTTTATGTGCATTACTTTTAGTTAGTAATTTGATTGAGTCTAAATATTTTGCATTGAAAATGCTACTTGACTCAGGAGATTCATTTCAAATTAAATCAGGGTTTGGTGGGGTAGGGGAAGGAGCATTCTAGTTTGTATTGGTATTCTTTCTGACTAAACACTATCAGGTGGTTGAAATGCCTTTGCTCTTACATGAGATTTAATTATTGTCCTAAACTAGTTCGAACATATTTTGCAAGAACAGGCATAATAGGAGAGAAATACTAAGTTCTCACAATGCCACACTTTAGGAAAGAATATTCTTCAGTCTAGAGAGGTAAGCTAAGAAGCCTTATTGTTTTAAATAACTTATTTTTGTTGTTATGAGTATAGACCCAGTTTGTAGTCTCTTGCTGTATAGCTTTAGGAATGTCTCTTAAATTTATATGTGACCTACTTCAACTCAAATTTCTGAAAGTCAGATGCGAATGTAGATGATTTCTGAGATGTCTTTAAACTCTAAAATTAGATGATTTAAAATATTTTGTCCCATAAACATATTTTAAAATTAAATACAGATATGCCTTGCTTAAGCTTCATATCCATGATTCAGTCTGTGAAACAGGACATTATGTGATTTGAATGTTGTGTCAACAACTGTGTCAGTGACACATTGGACTTCTGGGTGCACTGTCCTGGGTGCTGTTCCCACTGAGAATGACTCAGGTGAGTCTTTGAGTGGTCCCACCCAGTGAGCAGTCCTCACAGCTCCTATTATATCAGTGGAAGTCCAAGCCTATACTACCAACCTTGGCTCCCCTAACTTGGTGGGCCTAGTTCCCATATTTCATCTGGTGTACCCCCATAAGGCACCAGTAGAAAAGTAAGCATGCCAGACATGCTAGCCCTGGATGCCTTAGTCCAACTGGCTCCATCACCAGGCAGGTTATCTTGGATAGACAGGTCTTCCCTGAACTTAATCTAGTTGAGAGAACTGCAACCACTAACCAGAACCCACACTTGGGTTTGGACCTTCATCACCACAAGCTTTGTGCAACAAACAGGAAGGAGTGGGGATCTGACCTCAACATGAGGATCTGATATCCTGGCATTCAGACAACTATGTACCCTGACCCATGGACATACGTGCATGAAAAGATATTAAGCAAGGCATACCTATATCATATTTCTAATGCTTAGGTAAGATAATCTGTTTGGAAATTAATTTCAAGGTAAAAAAAATCATTAATATAGTGTTTTCATATTTTATACGTTTAGTATTTTAGATTTTATGGGAAATGTGTTGGTAATATAAAATGTATCCATATAAAAAGTATTAACACTCAAGACTGACAGTTTATTACACAGTTACTAAGATGTATAAACAAAGACCTTTTCCCTCATTTTACAATTTTTTCTCCCTTTTTTTAGTTTAATTCTTGCAATTTTCATGACTTACTTTGACAAAATGTTATTCACGATGGTACTTTTTAGTTCTTAGGGAAAACTTGCTGGATTTTTTTTTTCTTTTTCTTTTTCCAGTTACCAATTTATCTAGTTTACCTGTACTCTAAGACTCATCCATTTTTCCTTTATCCTATTATTTCTTTTTATCTTATTATTTAGCAGACTTGGTTAAATCCAAATTTCTGCACCCAGGCGATAATTATAGACAGAAGAAAGAAGCAAACACAGAAAGAAAGAAAGAAAAAAAAAAAAA
>NW_006408530.1:23371994-23375403 GCF_000296735.1 Chrysochloris asiatica
ATATATATATATCTACTAATCTCCAAAAATAATTTGTCTGTTTTCCTTTAAAACTTAGCATTATCAGAAACTAGAAATACAGTGGCAGGAGCTTCAATAGTTCACTTTTTGTCTTCAATATTTGTAGTCATATTATCTGTTTCATATGGTATATATGCATCATCAAGACATGAATAATCTATTATAAATCCAAACCCTCCCCTAGGATTTGAATTCAAATGATGTCAAGTTTTGCTTGTTTGTCTTTTAAGTGACTTGGAGAGAGTTTAATTAAAATTATTTAAGTTTTCAGTAAAATTTGAATTTCATAAAATTATTTTAAATTGTCCCTTTTAGAGATGCAGATCACTTTATCTTTAATGAGTTCTAAGTAGTGGTTATGATTTGGGCTGCTAATCTCACAGACAGCAGTTCAAAACTACCAGCTCTTCCATGGGAGAAAGATGAGGCTTTCTGTTCCTGTTAGATTTATAGCCTCGGGAACCCTGTACAGGATCACTATGAGTAGGACTGACTCCACGGCACATAACAACAACAACAACAATCTTGTAAACTGCTGTAACAGTACATTGAGAGGGAACTCCCAGAAATCCAACCCTGATTGAGAATAGCATATGGATTGAGAAATATTGCTGATATCCGATGAATATTGACTGAAACCAGAGATCAGAAAGATGCTTACCTGTTCTTTATTGACTATGCAAAAACATTTGGATGTGCTTATTAAAATTGATTAAAAATTAAATTGGAATAAATGGGAATTCTACTCATGTGGAACACGTACATAGACCAAGAGTCAGTTATTACAAAACAACAAGAGGATACTGTGTGATTTAAAAACACACCGTACACGAAAGGTATACATAAGGGTTATATCCTTTCACTATACTTAATCTGTATGCTAAACAAATATATACGAAGACGAGCACAGCACCAGGATTGGAGGAAGACTCATTAACAACCTGCAATATACATATAACACAACCTTGCATGCTGAATGTGAAGAAGACATCTGTCAGCATCTGCAGTTCTTTACCTGAGGGCTTTCCCTCACAGCTGGAGACTTCTATCCTATCCTATGGCAGGCTAAACATTCCAGGGACTAACACACCTGAAGAACTTTTCTCAACTATAATGGATGGGCCCTGCTGAAGTTCAGCTGTTGTTGATAAGTGTTGTCGAGTAAGCGTTGACTCAGAGCAACCCTGGATAGGATTTCTATGGAGTAGCTGGTAAATTTGAACGACCCACCTTGTGGTTAATAATCTAGTGTTTATCCTACAAAAGACAGAGTAAAACTGCCCTATAAGGTTTTCAATGCTGAAATGTTTACAGAAACAGACTCCCACATCTTTCTCCCCCAGAGTGACTGGTGTGTTTCAACTGCCCACATTTTGGTTGGCTGCCAAGCACTTTAAGCACCATGCCACCAGAGCTCCTATGATGGATGGGAGGGAGTATATAAATAGTTCCTTTGCTCTTTGACTAATGTCACTCTGTGATGTATGGTTCCCAAAGTTTCTCTAATTGGATTAAATTGTTTTTTCTCACAGTGTTACCTGGTTTCATAACATATACTTTAGTAGCTGCTTTCCTTTCATTGTTTCATTTTTACACTCTCCCACCAATGTTATTAGTTAGCTCCGAACTTTTCTGCTAACTTTTATCTCAGTATCTGCTTCTGAGGGAACCCAAACTAAGACATACATGGAATGAACTGAAAAGATGATAACCCCACATTCAACTAAGAATATGAGATTTTTGTAATGAGACTTTTGTAATCCTATCAAATAAAGTTTCTACTTTATGTCTTCTGGCTTTAATATGATTTATAGGAACAGTTTTAAGTTACCTTTTCTCAAACGCTATGCAAAATAGCATGACAGTTAGTAGTGAAATGAGAGGGACTGACACACTGATGAAAATGTTAAGAGGGACTCAAATCACGGAAACCAACACTGAGTATCTAGGTTTCAGAAATAACAGCCTCCTGGAGTCCTGGTGTGGTGCTGCAGGTTAATGTGCTGAACTACAATGTCCATTTCAACCTCAAGATAGGCAATTCAAGCTCACCAGCCACTCCTCGAAAACCCTATACAGGGTCACTATGAGTCAGAACTAACTTGACCGCACTTAATGATAACAGTGCCTGAAGTGTGGGTGCTATAATAGATGTTTGGCTATACATGTCTGCATAATATTTTAAGGGTACCCAGTTGTTGCAAGAAAACTTGTAGATAGTCACTCAAAGTGTTAGAAGTGTTTTAGGCTACTCCATTTTCTTTGCAACTATCTATTTAAGTCATGAAAAAGCTTTATGAGACTGATAAAAGTATAACATGTATGACTTTTTGTTTTTCTTTTCTCAAACTCCAGACAAATACTTTCTCATTTTGTCTCAGGGAGCTATGTATCAAGCTGATTATAGCCCTTGGGTGTTGTATTATAGCATACGTGGCAAAGGCAAAACATGATAGTCTTTGCTGTTTCCACACTGATTTTAAAGGACCAGTGAGTTGATTTTCCCATTTGGAGTACCCCAGTGTAGTTTTCTCTTTCTAATAGTACTTTAGACAAGGGCAGAGCCCATGTCTGCTATTTACCTTGCAGTTCCCAGCAGTACCTATTATAGTGTTCTCCACAGAGTAGGTGTTCAATAAATGTTGCCAACTGATGAAGGCACAAAGGACATCACTCATCCTAAACCTTATGCCCCCTGAAGGAAATGTAACTCGCTTCTGACCTCTCATAACAAAAAGTTACATGTGGCCACTATGGATAGAAGGATTAATAGTGGCCATACTTTCCAGTAAAACACAAGCCCTGCTTTTCCAACAGAAGTTTTAGAAATCATGGCATGATAAAAAGCGATTTTCCGTAAATGTTTATTTTACCCTTTATGGCTTGGGAGAGTTAAATAGAGCTTTTCCTTTGACTATAGAAGAAAAGCAGGCCTTCTACTAGATTACCTAAGTGTTTCTATTTACAGGAGTCCTGGTGTGGCACTGTAGGATAAGCACTGGACTGCTAACCTAAAGGTTAATATGTCTTTTCAAGTCTACCAGTCACTCCTCGGAAATCCTGTACAAGCCGCTATGAGTGAGAACCTACTCAGAGGCACTTAACAATAACAATAATTAAATTCAGCAGTCCCTGGGTGGTACAAATGTTTAATGGGCTCAGCTGCCGACCAAAAGGTTGGAGATTTGAGTCCACCCAGAGGTGTTTTGAAAGAAAGACTTAAGAGATTATATTTCTGAAAAATCAACCACTGAAAACCTTAAATAGCACAGTTTGACTCTGATACACTGAGGTCACCATGAGAATTATCTCCACTTCAGTTAAATATATACATATATGTTGTTGTTGTTAAGTGCTGTTGAGTCGATTCCAACCCATAGCGACCATG
>NW_006408530.1:23375873-23380844 GCF_000296735.1 Chrysochloris asiatica
TATATGATTCATAACCAAATTCTTCTCTATGTAGATTAAGCATATGATAAGAAAATGCCATTTTGTCCCTCCCAAGGAGATAATTTGTTAGAGTAGAATGATAACAGGACTTAGAATCCAAAAACTAGGATTTAAAGTCAGCTGCACTCCTTATTAGACAACTTTGTTGTTGTTTTTGTTAATTGCCATCAAGTAGGTTTTGATTCATAGTAACCCTATACACCTATATGAGGTTTTCCAAGGAGTGGCTGGGAACTTGAATTGCCAACTTTTATTAGACAAACTATTTAGTCTGTATGAGTTTCAGATTTCTTAAGAAGTATAACGTTTATCCTAACAAAACTTATCAAAATTTTTGCAAGAGTTATAGAAAGATAGAGAGAGAGAGAGATGTATATATATGATTTCTGTTTTCCTAGATAGCAGCCCTGTAAAAATAATTGGTTTTTGAAGTTCTACATGCTCAGTTATCCCTGTAGGCTTTTCACATACCTTTAACTTATTCTAAATCAACCCAGCATAGTCTAACTCTCCCTTCAGGTCTCCACTCAAACTTCAGTCAGTAAAGTTTTTCTGAATTCCCCCTGGTAGATGGAAACCTTCAATCCCCTTCTGAGCCATGTTCGTCTTGAACGTTAATTGATTCCTTGTGACTCTCTGAGCTCCTTGGTGGCAGGAACTGTGTCCTTCATGTGTCTAACTCTCATACATTGTACATTGTGAACCCCTAATGGTAGTGATAGTGTGCCGTGGAGTCGGTTCCGACTCATAATGACCCTAGATAAGCTTTCTGAGGCTGTAAATCTTTACGAAAGCAGAAAGCCTCATCTTTCTCCTGCAGAACGGTTGATAGTTTTGATCTACTGACCTTGAGGTTAGCAGCCTGACTCATAACTACTATGCTACCAAAGCTCCTTGAATTCCTAACAAGCACCAGAAATTATATTTGGCAAAAAATAAAATAAAATAAACATTAATCTCATGAATATCTCGGTAAGAATACCTAAAAGATTTGCACCTACATACACAAATGCAGTATTTCTTAGGCAGGATAGGTCCATATTAGGAACTCTGATCCCTAGGTGATGCAAACAGTTAATGTGCTCAGCTTCTAACCAAAGGTTGAAGGTACAAAATTACCCAAAAGTGCCAAAAACAATATGCATGGTGAGTTGATTTCTCAAAATCAGCAACTGAAAACCTTATAAAGCACAGAACTCTGACACTCATACCGTCACCATGAAAAGGACGCTACTGAGTAGAAGGTGGATTGTTTTTTTTTTTAAAAAAAAAAAAGTTGGAAATTTTGTCTCATCGTAGAAAAAATGTGGTGTGAGGACCAACTCGTCCCTTCTCTACTTTCTTTTTGAAGCATGGGAAGAAAACCAGACTAACCACATCTTAGAAAAAAATTAATGTCGTTCTATTCACTCAATATCTGGGGTCCTGACATAATGTGTGACAATGGAAACTGATCAGGAGCATTATTGTATTGATAATTATTGTTGATTTAAATGTGAAAGTTGGAAACAATGAAACAGAGCTTCAAACCTATTCAAAGTGGTTCAGTAATTACTATCCTAAATAGGGGCTACATACATATAACATAGAATCAAATATGTGGCCTGTGATATTTTGACCGGAGTAAGAAACAAACAGCTGTGTCTTGCTCAAAGATGATAGCTGACCATACTGTTTTAAATGTATGTTGCTCTCCAGAGCAATAACTCAGACTCCTGCGTCAGGTTCCTGAAACTTTCAGGGTGAAGTACTCTGACAGGACTTTTAGAAAGGAATATTATTGGCAGGAAAGGTATCACTAGTTGGAAAATATGACCTTCATGGCAAAAACAACATTGGAGATCGCTTGATAGAATGCATATACTTTTTTTTCAACACTGTAAATAGTGCTATATACATGAATCTCACCAGATGGAAAGTATAGGAATCAAATTGACTACATCTAAAGTAA
Organism: Chrysochloris asiatica; assembly: GCF_000296735.1. Lineage (NCBI taxonomy): Eukaryota > Metazoa > Chordata > Mammalia > Afrosoricida > Chrysochloridae > Chrysochloris > Chrysochloris asiatica. Next base: position 23,377,846 of record NW_006408530.1, read on the forward strand.
AAGAGAATGGAGAAGCTCTGTATCACCATTCAGAACAAGTCCAAGGGTCAATGCAAAACAGACCTTCTATTGTTCATATGGAAGTTCAAATTGAAAGTGAAGAAAATCGTAAGTTGACAAGAGCCAAACTCCAACCTTGACTATATCTCACCTGAATTTGGACACTATCTAGGAATAGAGATAATCTAGGGATAGAGTCTATATAATGAAGATCAGTTGAGTTGTGGGATGATGTCAAAGACATTTTACATGAAGAATGCAAAACATAATTAAAAACAAGAAATAAAAGATCAAAGTGGGTATCAGAAGGGACTCTGGCACTTGTTCTTGAACACAGAGTAGCTAAAGCAAGTCAAAGAAATGATGAAGTGAAAGAATTGAACAGAAGGCCTAAGTAGGAAAAAAATCAAGCATTATAATGAAATATGCAAAGACCTGGAGTTAGAAAACCATAAGGGGAGAACATGCTCAGCATTTCTCAGTTAAAAGAACTGATGAAAAATATTCTAGCCTCATGTTTCAATACTGAAGGATTCCAAGTGTGAAATATTGAATGACAAAGGAAGCATCAAAAGGAGATAGAATTAGTACAAAGACTTCCTGTACCAAAAAAAAAAAATGGCTGGTAAATGTTCAGGAGGTGACATATGATCAAGAATTAATCAATTGAAGGAAGAAGGCCAGCCTGCACTGGAAGCATTGGTGAAAAACAAGGATCCAGGAATTGATGGAATAGCAAATAAAATGTTTCAGCAAACTGATGCAATGCTGAAAGCACTCACTCTTCCATGTCAAGAAATTTGGAAGAGAGTTTTTTAGTTAACCAACTGAAAGAGAGTCATATTTGTGCACATTCCAAACAAAGATTACAATCAGAAATTATTTCACAGTATCATTATTAACACATGGAAGTAAAATTATGCTACAGACAATAAAAAAATGATTGCAGCAGTACATCGATTGACAGAGAACTGTCAGAAACTCAAGTTGGATTCAGAAGAGGACATGGAAGAAGAATATCATTTCTATGTTGCATGGATCTTGACTGAAAATAGAGAACACTAGAAACATGTCTGAATGTGTTTTATTGACTTTGTTCAGGCATTTAACTATGTGGATCACAACAAATTATGAATAACTCTGTGAATAATAGGAATTCCTCAACACTTAATTGTGTCCAGTAAACTGAACTAATAAATAACATTGTGATAAATAGAGAAAAGATAAAAGTTGTCAAAGACTTCAGTTTCCTTGGATCCACAATCAATGCTCATGGAAGTAGCAGTCAAGAAAACAAATGATGTATAGCAATGAACGTGAGGATGGTATAGGTTAGGTCAGTGTTTTTTTACTGAAGAACTTAATAGGTCTGTTCTAGCCTTGGTGGTGGTGGAGATTGTGTACTGCGGAATTGGTTCTGGTTCATAGTAACCCTGTATAGGGTTTCTGAGGCTGTAAATCTATGGGAGCAGGAAGCCTCATCTTTCTCCCACAGAACAGCAGGTAGTTTCAAATTGCTAACCTTGAAGTTTGCAGCCTGACTTGTAACGACTACACTTCCAGAGCTCCTTCTAGCTTTAGTCCTTAGAATTCCTACTAAACAACTGTTTTCCTGGTGAGTCTGAGTAACAGAAGGTGGGAGAAGATACTGATAGAATGATATGGTTCAATTGTGAGTGATTGTTGATTGCAATGGTAAAAAAAACTTAGAACTCTAACAGGGGCATATAATAAGCCATCTCAGAAGTAGAAATGGAGATCTCACTACCATCAAGGAAGAAGAGGCAGGAGCAGAGCACCTCCTTTGGGCACTGAGATCCCTGCACTTTGAACTTTCCCATCCCAGGACAGATAGATGTGTCACTGGAGGAGTGGCAGAGGAACAACAGCAGCAGAACCAAGAGCCAGAGCATGAGACAGAGCAGTGGGTTTCCAAGCCCACAAAGTAAAGCTGAGTGACTTCATTAGAGGAGCTAGGTTTGCTGACTCATGGAACCAGAGCTGAGTACCTTTAAGCTGAGGCTTATGTATTGGAGTATTATGACTTATGTGCATTTATCAGTAGACCCAAATGAACTTTGTAATATTGTAAGGGCCGGAAATAAGTCAACATGTCGGGAATGTCAGAGGAGCAGCTTTCCTGACTGGAAGAACCATGTCCTGAACACAACCTGTTAACTTTCCTAATAAACCCATAATTGTGTGTATGGTGTGTTATGTGGCCATTGCAATGAATTATGGAACCTAGCTGAAGAGTGGAGAGTATTGTGTGAGAGATCGTTTGGTGCTCATCTTTTTGCAAGTAGTGTTTTATTCTGTTGGATACAAGGACACTGTGATTCAGAACCTGGTGTATAGTACTCAAGAACAACCTAAATCAAAATCCAAACACACTGCTGAAACGTTTTATTTTCAAGTACAAAAGTTCAGAGGAAATAGTCGTATTCTTTAAACTCTAGCCCATATTCATTCTATTTTTCTCCAGCTCAGGTTTGATGAATCTACATTTCTTTGATGACGGGCCTATATTTACCATCAGTGGTGTGTAAGTGGGATACCTAGTTTCAGCAATCAATAATTTCTCAAGTATCTTCAACAGCTACCAATAAGTCACTTCTCATTTCCACATGAATTATGTATCATTGGCAGCAACAAGATCATTGGAGTGCAGAGCAATATGCAATCTTCTGATGATTGATACTCTTGTTATCCCCTGCTGTTTATTGAGGAAGCTCCCATTGCCTGGCTGCTAAGAATGTCTGTTCATAAGGAAATAAGTTGAATCAAAGGGACTGACTCATTGTTGAGTCTCTTCTACTACTACTGATGAAAGTGTTGGTGATCTTCATATAACCTAATTGTACAGGTGTTTGTTTGTTTTTTCTAGTGCTGTTTCTCTTTGTTTCTTTAGAGAATTTTATATATATATATATATTTGTTGTTGTTGTTAAGTGCCATCGAGTCAGTTCCGACCCATAGCGACCCTGTACAGGGTTTCC
>NW_006408530.1:23380944-23383844 GCF_000296735.1 Chrysochloris asiatica
GCAGCAGGTAGTTTCGAACCGCTGACCTTAAGGTTCGCAGCCCGATTTGTAACCACTACGCTACCAGAGCTCCATATATATATATTTACTAGATTTTCATTAAATATTACACTAATCTCCCTAGATATATAATAACTACCTACTTAGATCAATTTAAAGACTTTTTTAAAACTTTGAAAATATTTACTTTGTATCATGCTCTGGCTATAGACCTAAAGCTAAAGTATTATGTTGGCTACAATTGATTTCAAATGGTTCTTCTCTGGGGAAAACATAAACATGCATACACACCCACGTATATATGTATAATAACATCTCTATCTTTTCCTCTTTCTCTTTGTCTCCCTTTTATTACTGTCTAAGAACAAGATTCTAGAAATTGGTGAATTTAGATAAAAGATACTCTTTCAACCTAATACTTAATTTTTGTCCAAAATATTAAGCTGTGAGAAATATAAGACACAGAACTGCTTCATAAGACACTTGCATTTCAGAAACAAAGGAGATAGCTATATGAGTACCATATGGTTACGGATAAAATAGAGACAGGCTACACAAAGTAAAAAGAACCTTTTACTTACTCTCCTTCTGAATTTAAGACATGAGCAAATTACATACAAATTGAACAACATCAAAAACAATAAAAATGTGGCAATATATAGAGGATTTGCATTTTTTTCTGATTCATCATTTATATTTGCAACTTAACATAATCAGTGCATTAAAAATACTTCTATGTACAATGGAACAGTCAATCATTCAGAATGAAGGGGGCAATATGCACGTAAGGGGAATGGTGAAAAGGGATGGGAAGGTGGGTGAGGGGAAATGGGAGCCACATGGAGGGAGAGGGATGATTGTTGGGCTACATACAGAGGGGATTACAATCATTGAGATGAAGCAAAGTATATTTTTTGTTGAATGTAAAACTAATGATCTTGTCTGTAACCTTCACTTGATTTACAATGAGAAGTAAAATAAAACAAAAACAACCTTGAGGTTAGTAGGTAGTCCAGTGCTTATCCAACAGGACCACATCAGAACTCCAGATCCTTAGTTGCCTAGTTTTAACAACAGTCTGCTTCTGGGTGTTGATTATTCAGTTTTATTAATGAAGAAACTGGGGCTAAGAAGTAAAGTCCTAAGAATCAATCAGTTGGTTGGAGACTGAGTTGAAATTTAAATGTGGGTCAATCTCATCATATCTTCTGTAGTTACCATTTTATATTAAGCCCGGCAATAATATAAGTCTTATAAGTTCCGTGGTAGAGAAAATGGATGCTCAATAAATATTTGTAGAATCGAAGAAAAATGGTAATTATCTTTAAAGTTGTTACTACTTGTGCATGTGCTGTCACTTTTGGTCAAGGGTTGCTTTGAATTGAAACATGAAAGCTAATCAGACTCAAGATACAATTTAGTTCAAAGACAGGACAATCATGCTGTACAAACAAAATAACATTAGGACAGACAGAAGACATGTCAAGACAAGAGAGGAGAATATGTTCAGGGAGAGCTATATCTAGGTTCCCAAAGTTTCTGTTTCCATCTGCCTCTACAGTTGGGTTCTTGACCAACTTCTGTGTGCCATTTCTACTTGTTTTCCAGTAAGGTTTATTATATCCTGAATGTGAGCTGATCATGATTCCAAAAGAATTAGCTCGGTTAAGCAGATAGGGCATATTGAAATAATCCATTACTTTCTATCTGTTTGCTTTTACACTGACATTTATTGGTTGAGTATTTTTGCATGAAAATTCAGAATTACAGATATTGAACAAAACCCAAAACCAAATTCATTGCAGTTGAGTTGATTGAGACTCATAGTTACCCTACATCACAGAGCACAATGGCCACATATCATATGGTTTCCAAATTTGGGATCCTTGTGAAAGCAAACTGTCACATCTTTCTCTTGCACAGAGTATGGTGAGTTCAAACTACCAGCCTTTTGCTTAGCATCCAAGCACTTAACCATTGTACCACCAGGCTCATATCAATAGATATCTAACTGGCTTTAAGACTATTTCATAAAGATTATCTATGCTCTCAAAGTTCTCACAATCTTATGTTGGATTGAAAGTAGGCAATATAAGTAGTATGAGAGGGCTTCAAAAAGTTCATGGAAAAAGGTTATTATATTGTATTCAATATTCCGTGAAGTTTTTGAAGTCCCTACATATATCTCACAAACTCTTTTATAAGAGTTTTACAAATTCTTCTTAAAATTAACTTACTGCTCTAATTTTAACCACTGTGTACTAATGATTATGTTCAAATTTGCATTGATGTGTATTCTTGTTTAGGTTTTAGAGAAAATAGAGAATGCCATATTTTATAAGGTGCTCATAACTAGTGATTAAAAGAATGAAAGAGGAAAAAAAGAAACAAGAAAGGAAGAAAAGATGAAAAGAGGGAGGAAAATAAACTCTGGGTTGGGTCTTTTTTTTTTAGGTGTATTATTTGCAAGGTTATTTGTGGTCAAATACAAAAGAGTTTGTGAGTTTGTTTTGCTCTCTTTTGGAGCAGTTTTGAAGCACTTTGCATATGAGTGCTATCATTTCTACTTACATAAGTTGAAAGAGTGGTGAATAATGTGCATGCATCAATTAACATTCCACAGTCTGTCAGCTTACTTTAATAAGTAATTTCAATGGCCCACATCCTCTGACAGATATGCAAAAAGTGTGGAGTTGTTTTGGCTGTTAGTTGTTTATCAGATACAGAAAATGTCTTATGTATTATAGAGAGAATTGATTATTTTGTCCAGAGCTCTCATTTTCTCACTTCTAATTGGAGAAGAAAGACAGGAAGCTGTCCTGGTGTGGCACTGTGGGTTAATGCACTAGATTGCAAAGTCGGTTTGAACTGCAAGGTTGGTTTAAACTTGAAGCTCACCA
>NW_006408530.1:23388619-23395358 GCF_000296735.1 Chrysochloris asiatica
TTTATAAGCACATAACACTATATAGGAGAGATCAGGGAAATATGTGGAGGAAGCTGAATGAAGCATATTTGCAAAACTCAAAAAATGCAGCGTTATAAATCAAAAGCTATAATTACTTATCCACATAATCCTGGGCATAGTACCATGTGTCTCTAAGTATTATCTATTGTAATTTGATAATCCTACTACCCTAGATGGAGACATGACAGAGCTATATCATGATATAGTTCAGATCATGATAGTACAGATCAACATTAGCTCAGATTTTATATTCATTTGTTAAAATTTAGCACTGAATTTTGGTTTTAGGTTTTTGTTTTGTTTTTTTAGCATCACTTGAAGTAAATATATGTTTGTTTTCCTTTGTTTATTCTTTGGTTAGCAAACAGCACTTACTAGAATAATTATTTTACAGTTTTAACACATTCTCTGTAATAAGTCTTTGTGTGGTTCTGTAGGGTAAGCACAGGACCACAAGGTCGGTTTGAAGGACAAGATCAACAGCTCAAACTCACCAGCTGCTCCTCAGAAATCCTATCCTGGGTGGCTCTGAGTTGGAACAGACTTAATGGCATGTAACAACTACACCAACAAGTTGAATAAAGACAAGGGCCTTGGTGTAGTGGGTTAAACATTGAGCTGCTAACTACAAGGTCAGCAGTTTAAACTCACCAGCCACTCTATGGGAGATGGGAAAAAAGATGATGTTGTCAGCTTCCCTAATGATTTACAGTCTTGGTTTCCAAAGGAACAATTCTAGTCTGTCTTATAGGGTAACAATGGGTCAGGATCAACTCACTGGCAGTGAATTTCTTGTATTGGATTATGAGCAAAGAGAAAAGGACGCATACTTCATTTCAGTACTAATTTAGACATTGATACTGAACTCTTACTTCTTTTAGCACATGGTTTGACATTTATATTGCTTGCATCTTTTATGTCATTTATTTTTTAGAAGACATGAAGATTTCTCAGCTACATTGATTAATAAAACTAATATAACACAGATTATTTTGATAAAAGACAGAATCATAGTTATTGGAACCTCATCTGTAGTTAATAAGAGGTGAAAATTGGACAAGGTTGAAAGGAAATAGCAGCATGAGACTGGCTCAAAGACTAACATGAGTCAACAGAAACCCAAACCATCAAAATACCACAAGAAAAAAAAATAGCATATTAATCAACAGGAGGTAAGAGAGATTCATAACTCAGATATGAGACTAAATACAGAAAGAAAGAAAATAAAGAAAAGAGACTAGAACTCTAGATGCCTGCAAAATGCTGCATAGGAACCATATCTAAGGAGCATCACTGAATCACAGATGACTTTCACAAGAAAGGAAGTCATTAACACACTGGAAATAATATGGGTATCATTCTCACTTAATTCTCACTTACTTGAGTAATTTATAGATTGCCTCCATGCTGAAATAACTTGTATACTATTTTGTATTGTATTATGGTACAAATTATTTTATGAAAAGAAAGCTTTTGAAATTGGCTGTTACTTAAAAAACTAAAAAGAGAGAGTATTTTACTTTAAGATTACAGAAGTATTACTTAAATTTCAAGTCAATAAAATATGCTCAAACCTTACCAGCTGCTTGATTCAAGAAAGATAAGTCCACCGAGAACAAGTGCAGCTGATCTCTAGTGCCTACTCCCTAGGGTTTTATTAGAATAAAGAAGACATAGGAAATGAACAGAAGGTAATAACCTAAGACCTTGCTAATAGAAATTCTAATGCAAATATGATTGAAATAGTCGGTTCTCTTTAAAAAATCTAATTGACCTACATGCAATAAATTGCAAAATCTGGGAAATTACCATTGTTGATTAGCGTACTGTATTAATTCTTTGACTATAACACTAATGAGAGATTATTTTTTAAAAGTGGTTAGATGATTGGTAGATAAATGAAAGACTGATGCTTCAAATCCACCAGCACATCCACAGGAGAAAGAGGCGGTAGTCTATTTCCCTAAAGAGTTACAGGCTTGGAAACGTTATGGGGCAATTCTACTCTGCTTTATAGCAGAATCTACTCAACATTAAAGGAGCTCTGGTAGCATAGTGGTTACCAATCCGGCTGCAAACCTTAAGGTCAGCAGTTCAAAACTACCAGTGGCTCAGCGGGAGAAAGATGAGGCTTTCTGCTCCCATAAAGATTTACAGCCGCGGAAACCCTGTACAGGGTCCCTATGAGTCAGAACCGACTCAACGGCACTTAACAACAACAATTTAACAACTCAACATTAACAGGCTTTTATGGATTATCTGTAGAACTACCCCACTCAACATCCTTGAATATTGTAAATGTCCTGTTATGGTGCTGTAGGATAAACACTGGACTACTAACTGCAAGGGTAGGGGTTCAAACCTACCAGAAACTCTTTGAAAACCCTATACGTGGTCTCCATGATTTGGAATTGACTCAATGGCACTTAACAACAACACCAGTAAGCATACTTACATTCAATTACTTTCTATTCCTTCTAGAAATACAGGTTTTATGTCTTAGAATTCTCTGTTGCATCCCCAGTAGCTAGGGCACTCCCTCAAATACAAAACTATATTTGCCCTGCAATTGATTCTGACTCACAGAGACCCTGTGTGTGTCATAGTAGAACTGCACTCCATAGGACATCCAATGGCTGATTTTTCAAAAGTAGATAACCAAGTATTTTTTTCTGAGGCAACTCTGGGTAAACTCTAATTGTTGTTGTTGTTGTTAAGTGCCGTCGAGGCTGTTTCGACCCATAGCGACCCTGTATAGGGTTTCTGAGGAGCAGCTGGTGAGCTTGAACCACCAACCCTGCAGTTCAAACAACTTTGCAGTCTGGAGCATTAACCTACAGTGCGATGCCAGGACTCTAATTACCCACCTTAAATTAACAGCAGAATGTATTAACTGTTTCACTACCCAGGCACTTCAGCTAAAATCTGTGAGGTGACAACAAAGAAAGGCTAGTCAAAAAAAAATAGCAACAAAAAATGAAATGCAAAGTATCTATTCTCTATTTACTGATTCCTAGTTTAGTATGCCAGAAGTTGGCTGTAAAATACAAAAGTTTGTACTTTCTTTATTAATTTATTTTTTTAATATTGTGAAAGCTACAGAAAAATGGGAAGGTTAGTATCTATACACTCTTCAACTAGTTTTGCTACTCAATATTTTACTACATTTCCATGGTCCTAATTTTTATTTCTGGACTTATTTGATAATCAATTACAGATATGACACATCAGCCACAGTTTTTAAATCTCTGTCTCTTCTGGGATTAACTGCATTCTCCTATTGCTATTAGGTGCCATACAGTCAGTTTTGACTCATAATGACCCTGTAGAGGATTTCCAAGTAATGACTGGTGGGTTTGAACTGCTGACCTGTGGCTCAAAGTCAAATGCTGATCCTAAAGCTCCACACCAGGAGTGCACATTCTCCTATATAGGCACAATATTATAGCATACAAGATATTGAACAAGATTAAAATAATATTATTCAATATGTATCCATTGATATTAACATTGTATTAATTATTTTTAGCATTGTCCCTCATAATCATTGTTATTGTTATTTTAATCCAGTATTCAATTAAGGCTGATGTATTTTATTTGGTTGTTACATCTTTTAAAACTCTTTAACTTAGAATAGTCTACACTATTTTTGTCTTTTATGATATTTTATGCAATTTGTACTTTATAAGAGACAGAAATATAAATACTATTATTAGTACTATTTCTTTTTTTTTTTTTTTCTTAGCAATATACCCAGGGAATCATCCTATATCGCTTCATAGACAGCTGCCTTATTTTTTTATTACTGTGTAATATTCCATTCTGTGTAGGTTATTTAATCATTCTCCTGTGGAAGGGTCATTAAGTTTTTTTCTAACATTTCATCGTTATGTAATATTATACAAAATAACTTAGTATGCCAGTTTGTTTCATATTTATGAAGATCCATTTTAGAATAAACTGCTGGAACAAGATCTGCTGGATCAAAGGGTAAATGTTATTTACCCTTTAGGCTATGACCAACATTTAGGTATGACCAAAATTCCCACAACAGTGTTTTTAGGAATTGGAGAGGTCATTAAGCTCCTCAGGTAATTATTTACACAGTAAAGTTTAAGACTCAATAGTTTGCAGCATGAACACTGGCTCTTTCGATTATGGCTGGCATGAAGCTATAGGATAAGCAATGAACAGCAAGGTTGATTTGAACTGCAAGTCGGTGGTTCCAAGTCACCAGTCACTCCTCAGAAACCCTATACAAGGTCACTATGAGTTGGCACTGACTTGATGGCACTTAACAAAAACATCTCTTTTGCCAGAAAAAAACACACCTGTAGTAATATAAATTGTGTCACCTAGTTGTGACTCATAGTGATGCTGTTTAGGGTTTTCAAGCAGAATCAACTGGGTTTGAATCATTGACCTGTAGTTAGCAGTCCAATGCTTATCCTATAGCATCCCACATGATCGCAAACTTTACAGTTTTTGTAGCCCTAAACAGGCGGTTGTTGATAGAATTCCTTATGAATGAAAACTAGTCTTGAAGCACTTGACGTTTCTTAAGATACCTGTTTGCCAACTAGTCGAGGACAGTTTTATGTTGCTGTTGTTATTGGTGTTTTCCCCTCTCTGTCTTCATTTGACCTCTGAAGTCTTAAGTATTGTAAACTTGAATTTGATCCTGCATCTGTGCTTAAAACTACGCACAAGAAATTTGTATCAAGCTACCTTTGAAGAAGTTATTGCAGTATATAACTTTTGCCTTCTTTTTGTAAGAAGTAAAATGAGCACTGGATAAATAATTATTTATCTTTATATAGAGTGATTATATCTATGTAGCAATATTAATTTATAATAACTGCAATATTATTGTACAGTGCATTTCATAGCAAAATGAGGTGAATACAAGTATGAATAATAAATAATATTCAAGAAAGTTGCACTGTAGCTAAAGTTTCATTTTCCACACACTGTTTTCCTCCATTTAGTAAGAATTTAAAACAGAAATTGACAGTTCAGCTAACTGGCAATTAGCATATCAGTGAACCAGATTTGTTCAGCAGCCCACAACTTCATGGATACTTACCTTAGTGGCTTCTGAGACAGCCATCTGTGTTATTTCAGCTCAGGAAAATGCAGTTTTAAACTAACAGGACTTCTTTAAGTGCAGAAATTAGGTTATTCATCTTTGCATATCTCAAGGAGCACCTTTTTGCTGTATATATTATAGAAAATAGTCTACTGTTCCACATAAATCAAGTACGTTCAGTATGAGATCGTGAGCACTGACCCCTGAACAAGTCCTAAGATAGCATTGCCCTGGGTCATAAAAGTAATATGCCAAAATTGTAAAATCCATTCCTTGAATTAAATGGAATGACACTAAGAGATCTTACAAGACAGGTAAATTCTTCAGTAAAAACTAAAGACACAATATATTCAGGAAACATATTTTACAAAAAAATGTCATTATACTAGAATGTGACTTTCCATTCATCCTTGCTCTGACTTAATTCAGAACCTGAAATATATCCTCAGTTTCCCTCCTCTTTTCTATTACTACCCCACATACTAATCATAATAATAAAACTCATGTCTTCCTACCCAGTCACTCAGTATTTCCAACTCTTCCTCCATAATATACTACAAACTTATATGTTTTAACTTCAAGTTTGTTATAGATATCCTTCTTTATAACAAATGAAGCAGTGAAATAATTGCTGGCTTCCTGAAGGAGGTAATCTAACCCCCTGAGGAATGCATTCAAATGCTGTTATAATTTTGTATCACCAAGTAGGGTGAATATTGAGGAGATGACATTAAAAATAATATTTGTTGGGGGAGGGTGGAAGGTAAGATGGTGGCCTGGTGACATACTCTGTCCAGTCCCTCTACAACAGAGACCTAAAAACAAAGTCAAACAGATACAGATGATAATCCTGGAACCCTAGAGAAGTGAAAGGAAGAAGAAACAGAATAAATACAGTGACTAAGGAGAGAGATGGAGGGTGGACCTGGCACAGTGTGACCATTTTGAAACACAGAAGGCAACAATAATTTGTTGTTATATTTTTCTGTCTAGGCATTTCAGATATTTCCATCTTTTTGCTATTATGATTAGTACTGTGATGAACATTTTTGTATATATTTCCTACTTCTGTTGTTCCTCTAATTTTTCTACAATATATAGCTAGTAGTGAGAGTATTGTATCATATGGTATTTCTCTTTTCAACATTTTAAGGAAGTATCATACTCTTTCCCAGAGTGATTACATGATTTTACAATTCTATCAGTAGTGATGAGAATTCCAATCGCCCTACATCTTCACCCACATTTGCTATTTTCTATTTGTGTGGAACTTCCTATTAAAACCAGGGCAAAATGATATCTCAATATTTTTTGAGTTGCATCTCTCCAAATGGCTAAAGTTTGTTTTTCTTTTTGTTGCTGAGGTGTTGAAATTTTCCATACATTTTAGAGATTAGCCCCTTGCCTGATATGTCATTGCCAAAAATTCCCGTCTATGAATTCTTTTTTTACTCTTTTGCATATATGTGTATTATTTAGTAGGTTCAGTCATCTAATTCTTCTTCCACTGTTTATGTGTGTAAGAAAGGAATGAGAGTAGCATCTGACCTCACAAAGGGGTAGGAAAATGATACCCAACATTAGTCCAAGGCTGATTCCAATGAGGAAGAATTCAGACATGTCTTTACC
>NW_006408530.1:23395458-23402064 GCF_000296735.1 Chrysochloris asiatica
ACACACACACAACCTTCTATACCAATTCTTTCACCAACCGATCCTTGTAACATATTCTCTGTTTCTCTTCTGGGTTCAAAAATTCATTGCGATGTCCACACCAAACTCTCAGGCAATACTCACATTTATGGGGTTTAATAGTGAAGTTAACATGTTACAACTCAAGATCAGAAAGGCTCAGGATATAGTCTTCTGGTCAGGAGTGGCTCTTTTCAGCTGTTCCCACAGACATGCTTCTTTTTCTGGTCCCCAGCCTCTCAGCCATGTGGTCCACTGACTTCTTCTGTCTCAGGTAATGTTACAAAGTTCCTTTGGCACTGCTGATAAATGACCAGAGAGTATTTCACTCTGCCATAGGATCAGCCTGAAAGCTCTTAGCTCCAGCTTAGTGGGTCAGCAAACCTCACTCCCCCATTTAAATGCCTGGAGGAACCCCACTCACAAGTATGCCTCAGTTGGAAGGTATTCAGCTTTATTTGCTTCACAAGCTTTCCCAGGAAGCCTATTGGTACTATTGCCTTTGCTGCTGACAACCTTTCTACCCCACACCGATGATGTTACAGCTCTGTCTCCTGGATGAAGGAGGTTCAATATGCAGAGATTTTAGTGTTCAAAGCATGTCGCCCACTACTCCACACATACATATTGCCTATTGTTGGTAGTGAGATCTACTGTTCCTACAACTGAGATAGCTCAATAATACCTGGTGAGATGGCAAAATTAAGCAGTCCCCACATGGGAATTCTAAGGTTTTACAACCACAAGTATCCCTGTAAGTAACCACTCACAATTAAATAAAATAATCTTATAAGTATCTTCTCCCCATTCTCTTATCCCGACCTGCCAGGAAAAGAGAAAATGCACCCAATCTTCCTAGTCCCTCCCAGTCATTTGTTGGAAGTTACAAAGACTCTAGCTAGAAGAGCCAGGTCAAATAAATAGCTGCACCATAGCATGTTTGTAATAATCTTTTATAGTGTAGTTATGTCATGTCCTAGGCTCACTATGTTTATATTTTTTCTTAAATGATAGTTATCGTTTTAGGTTTAACATTTAGGTCTATGATAAATCTTAAATTTGTTGTTCATATACTGTTAAATATGTGTTCTGTTTAATTTTTCTGCAAATGGATACCTAGTTTTGGCAGCACCATTTGTTAAAAAGACTATCACTTTCCCATTTAATAAGTTGACCCTTGGTCAAAGGTCAGCTGTTCATATATGGATAGATTTACTTCTCATCCTCAATTCTGTTCCATTAGTCTATGTATCTGTCATTGTACTAGTACTAGGTTGCTTTGTGGTAGCTGTTGAGATAAGGAAGTAGAAGGCCTCCTATCATGTTCTTCTTCTTTAACAGTGCTTTGATTATCCAGGCTTTCTTTCCTTTCCATATAAAGTTGGTGATTAGTTTTTCCATTTCTTTAAAGAATGGGAATGGAATTTGAACCAGGATTGCATTATATATGTAGATTGCTTTAGCTATTATTGATAGCTCTGTTCAATCTTCCCATAAATTAACATGATTTACTTTTCTGTATCCTTCTAGTTTCCTGAATCATTATTTGTAGTTTTCTTTGTATGCTGTTGTTGTTGTTAAGTGCCATGTGGTTAGAAACACCATATAGAGTTTCCAAGGAACAAGTGTTAGATTTTAACTGCTGGCACTGTGGGATCCTTATTCCTCTTGATAGTGTCCCACATAACATTTAATCTTTCTTTACTTTTGTTTTGTATATTTTATTTTTTTGTTCTTTTTTTCTGATTGTTCCCCTAACAGATTAGTATTAAGAGATTTGTTTTCAATCTCATCAATTCTGTCTTCCAGTGATAAAGTTCTACTCCTTTGTCCTTTCAGTAAATTATCAGCTTCTGGAATCTTAGTATTAATCTTCTAGATTTCTATTTGCTGTTTTGTATGGTTTCTAAATATTTATATATTTTTCTTGCAGTGTTTTCCTAAATTATCCTAGACTTTTGTTTTTGTTTTCCCAGTCTGGTTTCCCAGTAAACCTACTGAATCTTTCTATTATCACAGAGTATATTATTCTTTTAAATTCCTTATCAGGGTAGTTCCAATGTTATTTCTTCTTTAGGAAAGCTTGATATCTTTATATTTTGGTCACTTGTTTGAGCCACTATGCTTGTTTCTTCATGTGCATTGAGGTTTTCTGTTATCTCAGAGACATTGTGATGGTGATATATTTATTTATATTTAATTTGTGATTGTTTGTTGGTGAGTTTTGTCCTTTTTTAAAAAATATTTAGTTTTTTTTTTGTTTTGTTTTGTTTGCTTTATTTTGTCTTGATATATTTGAGTGAGCCAAGTGGGTTTGCTTCTTGATTGTTTGTCAGTACTTAGGCACTCACCATTAGCCTCATGGTGGGTATGATATAGGATTGGAATATGTACAGTTGACTGTTTGCTGATCATACAGAGTAATTGAGTGCTGGTGGGTCTGGTGTTGGATCCTTCCTATCATTGAAAAGTTAATGTAAGAACACGTGGTGTCCCTCAGTGGGTGAGGCTTGCAGGAAGAGTGTGGCTGTCCAGTGTAAAAAGTTTACTAACTTCCACTGAGTGGTTGAAAAAAGAAAAGCTAGAGGAAAAACAACAACAATGGCAACAACAGAAAGAAAATAAAAAATTACCCCCAAAAGAAAAGAAACAACAATAAAAATAATAAACAAAAAAGTTTAAAAAGGGTTTTCAAAAAAGAAAAAAAAAATAGTAGCAAAAACCTGGGAAGACAAAAAGAAACGATTAGTAAGGAAAAAAATATAAGAAAAACTAGGGATCGTAAAAAAAAAAAAAAGAAGGATGGTGAGACTTTGTCTCTTCTACTTTGGACATGTTGTCAGGAGAAACCAGTCCCTGGAAAAGGTATCATGCTTGGAAAAGTGAAAGAACAGTGAAAAAGAGGAAGACCACCCAACCAGATAGATTAACATAGTGGCAGAAACAATAGGATCAAAAATAACAATTGTGAGAATGGCTTGGGCCAGGCATTGTTTCGCTGTATTGTACACAGGGATGCTATGAGTTAAAATCACCTCAGTGGCACTTAACAGCAACAATGGGTAATGACCTTGAGTACATCTTCATGTATTTATTAGCCACCTGAATGTCTACCTTGATAAAGTATTTGTCATGTCCTTTGCTCTCCCGTACCATCCCCAAAAGTAAAAAATGAAGAAAAAAAGCAAAAGTAAAAAGGAAGCCGGAAGAGGAAAATAAAGACAAAAACAAGGGTAAAGGAAAGGAGAACACAAACAAACAAAGGTGCTGGGGCCAACTGCCACATCCGACAATTAGCTATCATCTCTGACCAGTTCGGAAAGATTAAACCTGAGTAGGGGTGATAGGAGATTAGAAATAAAAGGAAGACACAAGACAGAAGTGAAATAAGAAAAGGTGGGACCAGGTGGGACACAGCACTCTGATGGAGATACTGAGGCACAGACCATGGCAGCAAGTTTGTTTTATACACAGTTCAAAGGGGGGTGTTTGAGTGAGAGTATGGAGTACAAGAACATCTTGTGCTGAAGTGGCCAGCAGTAAGCAAAACTTTATCAGAAAAACTGTAACTTGTGGAAGCTAGCTGGAACAGTGATAGAGTGGCTAGAATGTTGCACAGGCTGAGCCAAAGGACATAGCTAAATACAAAGAAAGACCTTGCAAGTTCCCTGCCCCTTGAGACATCCCTGCAAGTTCCTCAGGGGTGTGTGTGTGTGGTGGGGCCTTCACTTGGATGCAGTCCAAAATTCTGGACTATAACTGTTCAGTTCTAATCCTTTGGTTAAAATACACCCTAGTCAGGGACCTTCGGCTCAGTTGCTCCCAACACAAAGGAGAAAACTAGGAGAACAAGGTGGAGGGGGCAAGGTTCCAGGCATGCATTGGTGCACTTTGCTGGCTAAGCAGATCACAGTAGGGCTGAGGCACCTGGCTCTTTTTGGAGTTTCTGCAAGTTTAGAAGGTGGCTGTGAACATGGTAGCTGGTAGCTGGATGCCTGGCCCAGGAATGAGTTCCTGAGGGCTCAGAAACAGGCTGAGATCAGGGTATCTGTTTCTATAAGGAGCTCCTGCTAACTCAGGATTGGCTAGGGGCAGAGTTTCAGTCCCACACTGCGCATTCTTCTGAGAAAACAGAGAGGGTGCCTCCAAATGTAGAGTGGGGTGGTGGGGGCATGGACTCAGCACCTGGTCCACAAGGGTACACCTCTGACCTCAGGCAAAGCTGGGATGTGTAGGGAATGGGGTTATTACTGGCCATCAGGTGGGTGAAGATGGGGGCTGGCCATACTTCTGATCACTTGGAGAATGTGGTAAACAAGGGGAAGATCACACCTTTCTGGTTGCCAGCTACCATTGTAGGGGTGTGTGATTTCCTGGACAAGCATATTATTAGGTCACTGACTCTAGAATGCTACTTGCAAAGTTCAATATGGCCAGTTGTATCTCACCAGCTGACAATTCACTGTTCTGTTTGTCTCATTGTTTGCCCTTTATGTTCAGCTTCTTCTCCTAGCTGGTATTTAATCCACTTCACTCTTTTTAATTCTGACCCACAAACCAAGATTATCATCCTTATCTGCTTCACTTGGTCACTCATATTTTTTTTTGTAGAGTATCTAAGTAGTCTGTCTGCCTAGTTGGCCATCTTGCTAGAAGTCCTCTAAGTAGTATGATTTTTGATTGTTCAAAATGCTTAGAATAAGATTATTCTGAATCTTAAAATAGAACATTAAACAATGCAGTAGTTTAATCATGGCATTTTAGTTTCAATGTACAGAAACCCAGTAAAGGTAGCTCACGTGATTGTTGCTGTCATTGTCAAGTTTTGTCGAGTCGGTTCTGACTCATAGAGACCTGCTGACCTTCTGCTTTGCAGTCCAATGCAGACATTACACCACCACGCCAGGAGTCCTAGCTCACATGATTAGAGATATTCAAAAAGGTAGAGATAATCTGATATGTCCAAGACCTAAAAACAAGAAATAAAGCAGGCCTCGATGGAGCCTGAAGGATTTATCACTCAAGAAATACATGATTCTTTTATCATAATGTCAGTCTGATAGTTTCCCCCCCATTGCACACATGCTCCAGTATTCCTCCTCACTGCTCCTTGGCCTACTCATATTAGCCATGGTTATCATGGACATCAGCTAGATATTCTTCACAACTCTTGGTTTACATTACTAAGGGAATATATGTTAGTGATTTATCTCAGCATGTGATTTGCTTTTCCTTATAATTATCTGTAACCTGAAAAGAGAGGGGGATTATATTGTGCTATTATAAAGAGGGATTCCTGATGTGGTGCTGTAGGATAAGTACTGGACTGCTAACTTCAAGGCCAATGGTTCAAACATAGTAGCTGCTCATCAGAAACCATATACAGGGTCTCTATAAATCAGAACTGACTGGACTGAACTTAACAACAACAACAGCATTGTAAATAAGGCTGTCCCTCTCAGAAACACTAAACAGGAGGGCAGGTTTAGGTAAATGACAATATTTAACGGACCAGACATATCGAATGCATGAACATTTTGAAGGAATTATTAGTGGGAGTGTTTCTAAAATATAAAAAAGATAGCTGAAGTCTATATGTCAAGTTTAATTTGGGTGTGCTTATGTATAAACAAAAGCAAATACAAGAGAGATTTTTCAAACAACAAAAGCAAAAACCACAAATATGCAAAATCAATAAATAACTGTCTTGAGCAGTCCTGGTTAGACAGAAAATAGTTTAATTGTTTATCATCCCCATACCTCAAGTAGCAGGAGCTAATAGAATTTGAATATAAATGTCTTACTATAAAGCATCATTATTCTAGAATTGCATTCCTACATATTTAGTATGCCTTCTTTAATTCTGAATATATTTTAATTACTTTATATAATGTAAAAAAGTGCTTTCCTATTCAATTTTTGCCTATACAATGAAAGAAAAGATAAAATTGGATTAAAATTGATTTAGTGGGAAATACTAAATGATTATATATATATAAAAAAAAGTAAAGTGAAGCTCTCTATGTAATTCTTTCTAAGAAAAATATGTATCTTAATCCTAAAACGTAAGGAACTCTGGTAGCATAGTGGTTACAAGTCAGGCTACGAACCGCAAGATCAGCAGTTTGAAACTACCAGCTGCTCCGTGGGAGAAAGATGAGGCTTTCTGCTCCCGTAAAGATTTACAGTCTCAGCAACTCTGTTCAGGGTTGCTATGGGTTGGAACCCACTCGACGGCACTTAACAACAACAACATCAAGTTGGTTCTGGCTCACAGTAACACTGTACAAGGTTTCCAAGGAGCATATGGTGGGCTTGAACTGCTGACCTTTCAGTTAGCAATCTAGTACTTATCCTACAGTGCCACACCATGACTCCAGTAGTTTTTGTTATGTGCTATCAAGTCGGTTCAGAGTCATGAGGACCTTATGCACAGCACAAAGAAACACTGCTCAGTCTTCTGCCATCCTCATAATTGTTACATTTGAGCCCATTGTTGCTATCACTGTGTCTATCCGCCTAGCTCATTGTGGGTTAATGCGCTAGCCTGCAAGGTTAGTTTGAATTGCAAGGTCGGAGGTTCAAGAT
>NW_006408530.1:23402179-23409306 GCF_000296735.1 Chrysochloris asiatica
AAAAAAACTAAGCTAAACTAAAGAAACAAAACACCTAAAATGAATGATTGGCAGTTCCATTTGAGAACTTTTGGAAAATTTCTGAAGTCCATCTTATTACTTCCTACTACCAAAATGAAAGTTGTATGGATGGTGACACAAAACTAGTATTGGCTATTCAGCTAAAGGGTATGGACAGGTCTCTGATGTGTCAAAGTGCCTTTTATCCTTTTGAATTAAAGTAAAGAAGCATTTAAAATGGATATCATTAGCAAATGTAAGTCTTACTTTTATCAGCTAAAAAAGAAAAAAAACTAGAGATATCAATCTATGTAACAGTTACTTTTTTGGAACCATAACCGAAAGCATGGTGCTCTGTCATTGTCTGGGACTGCTCCTTGTGTGACTTTTGGTTTATGTCAGGCAAGGTTACCAACAATACACAAAGTTCCTTACTGTCCTCAACTGTATAAAACTTGTAAATTTATATTAAAATAAGGCTACTCAATAATCAACCTAGATATGAGAAAAAAAATCAGTCTCCCATATCTGATGAGGTATGAAGGCACAATGATAAACATTAATTTATTAGAGAGTCTGAATGATAAGAATAACAAATTGGATGAACAATTGAAAGTTTGAAAGAACTGTGTCTTTCCTTCATGAACTAATATCGGTGGTGATAAGTAGCATGGAGTCGGTTCTGATTCATAGTGACTACGTAAAAGTTTTCCAAGGAGCGGCTAGTGGGTTTGAACCACTGACCTTGGGATTAGCAGTACACTCTAGAATTACCACTGGACTGCTAACCACAAAGTTGGTGGTTCCAATCCACCAGCTACTCCTCAGAAACCCTATACAGGGTTGCTAAGAGTTGGAACCAACTTGATGACACTTAACAGCAACCACAACATGATTACTTAATGTTTTCAAATTTATGGCTATTAGAGGGTGGGACCACAGCCAAACTAGTACAGTGAGACAGTGAGTTACATAGCACACACACACACAAACAAACAAACAAACAAAAAAAAAAAAAAAAAAAAAAAACAACCTGGAGCTTCTGGAAAAAGAGGTCAGACAGACTATATACCTTTCCATTCTCCTCTCCCCTGTCTCACCCTTACTACCCAGCCTGGACACCTTCAGGTCGGTGGAGCACACCCCCAAAAGTGTCCAGTGTTTTGCCCACAGTTCTCCAAAACACAGGGAGAAGATCCCTGGGAGAAGCCCCATTGGTCCCACAGACTGATCCTTTGGTGGCATCTTATGATGTCTGACTCTGCGGCCCAGCCCTAAAGTTGACCTGGGCAGGACCCTTTATACCTGACTTACCTAGCAAGAAATAAAATAGGCCTGGCCATATAGCCAAAACATATGTGCAAATTGTAAAACCTCAATATGAAAGACAAAAGCCAGCACCAACTATTATATACAAGTGCACAGCTATTTTGAGAATTACACTGTGCAGGCGCAGATATCTACCTGACCTTCAGAGATAAAAATGGGGGACAGTATTTCTTCCACTCATTTCTCAATATCTATCTGTGCACCTCCACCACAGTGACTAGAGGAGGGGCCTGAGCAAGTGGACACCCCCACCAACTGCTGGAGGTTTCTACAATCCACACACACTGATCGGCACAGCAAAGGCTACTGGACAGTCGGCTATGGTTCTATTCTTGTTTTTGACTGGTGGTTTTTGTCTCTGCTTTTATATTGTTTCTGTTTTTGGTCCTTTTGGTCTCACTTTTTTCCTGGGAGTGGAAGCTTTGTCTCACTACCTTACCCAAGAAGAGACAGCAATCATGTCCTTATAGCAAAGCTACAAGCATACCCTGTAATATCCCACCATCTGCACAGGAGCCAATACCAGCTGATACGCATTACATGTGAAAAGGTAGCCTATCTCCAGATCACAACCACCAGGAGACACTTGGTAAGCTTAACAACACAACAACATACATTCATTTATGATTAAAAACCCACCTAACTACTGAAAATATCCAAGAAAAAACAACAACAAAAGATCTCAGCACACGTCCAAGACCAGAAAAGACTAACTGAGACAAATGAGGTGGAGGCAGACATAGACTTCCCACTGGAAGAACAGGAGGCTTTGGATCTCCTTGAGAAGGAATTCAGAAGATTGATATGGAGGCAAATGCAAATGTTCCACAGAGGGGTTGAGGAAAATAAGATGTCAGGAAAGTGCTACAGGAGCAATCAAGTAAGATAGATGTAGCATTGGAAACAATATAAAACCTGAAAAAAGAGTTCCAAATGATTAAGAATAAAATATCAGAAATGGACAACACACTGAAAGGGCAAAGGAGTAGAATTGAAGAGATGGAAGCCAGAACCAGTGATCTGGAAGACAAATCTCTCAATACTAAGATAGAAAAACAAGCAGAAAAGAGAATTTAAAAAATCAGAAGAGACTCTAGGATTCATGCTATAACATGAAGAGGAATAACTTAAGAATTATTGGCATTCTGGAACAGGATAAATCTCAGAAGTTCACAGAGGAGATAGTTGAGGAGCTGCTGGAAGAAAACTTCCCTAGCGTCTTGAAGGATGTGAAGATAAACATTCAAGAAGCTGAATGAACCCTAGGAAGGATAGACCCCAAAAGAAAATCACCAAGACATATCATAATCAAGCTCTACAAAATCAAAAACAAGGAGAGCATACTAAAAGCATTCAGGGAAAAAGAAGTGCTACCTACAAAGGCAAGCATATCAGATTAAGCTCTGACTTCTCCACAGAAACCATGCAGGCCAGAAGGAAATGGGGAGACATATAAAAAAGAAAAATAACTGCCAACAAAGAATCATCTATCCAGCAAAAATATCAATCAAATACTATGGTGCAATCAAAACATGCCAGAATTAGCAGAAGCTGAGATTTTGGCAAAGCCAATCCAGCGCTTCAAAACATCCTAAAGGGAGTTCTTTAGACTGAAAACCAACAAGAACAGACAACAAGCAGAGATTGACAGATGTGGCAACACCTCCTGGAACTCAGTCAACAGATGGCAGAGTTCAGAACAGACCAAAATTACAACAATGAATCAGAGGACCTGCAAGGCCAATCAAAGAGCAAATTTATGGCTATTATTCTGGATAGCTTTTCTATTTCTTACATTTTACTTAGAAGTAAACAGAATTTTCCACAGTCAAGATTTTGAAGCCTGGGAAAGTTAAATTCAGTGTAAGGAATATTATTTAAGCTCCCACTGTGTACCAGTGTTGGGGGACTTTGACACTATTTAAAATTGTTTTTCCTTGCTTAGTGTTACCTCCACAACCCCATTGTGATCAAGTCAATTCTGACTCATAGTGGCCTTGTATAGGGTTTCTGAGGTTATAAATCTTTACTAGAACAAAAAGTCTCATCATTCACTCCTAGAGCAGATAGTGGATTTGAACAGCCTACCTTCAGGTCCTGGTGTGGTGCTGTAGGATAAGTGCAGGACTTCAAGGCCACTTTGAACCACAAGATTGGTGGTAAAAACTCATCAGCCATTCCTTGGAAACTCTATACTGGGTCACTATGAGTCAGAATGGATTTGACTGCACTGAACAACAATGAACAACAAGAGCAGCACCCTTCAAGTTAGCAGTTCAGTGCTTATCCTACAGCATCACCAGTTCTACGTTACATAGTCTAAATCCCCCTATTCTTTTGTTTTTTTTTACTTTAATTAAAAACAAAATTTTGATGAGTTATATATTTATAATCTTTTTTCATATTTTGCTGAAACTTATTCAGATGGAAGAGTTACTTCAACTAGTTTTATTATGACTTAGAATACACGTAAGAATAACTTATGTCTTTCCTACAACTGTAGGTCAATATCAAAATAAATAATAACAGCATAAAACTTGAAAAGATACATTTCCTGATCTCCTCCATCATTGTCTGACTTACCTTTTCACCCTAATTACACTTCTCACGGAGTCCTGATTTCGCACTATAGGATACACACTGCACACTAACCTCAAAGTCCATGATTCAAACCAACCAGCTAGTCCTAGAAAACTCTATACAGGATCACTATGAATTGCAATTTACTCAACGGCACAAAATAAGAGCATAGTGCTTCTAAAATAGCATTGCCAAAACTTATTAGCATTTAATATATCCCTTATTAGCATTTAATAAAAATTCAGTGACATCTTCTACATTCTTCTTTTTAATATTCTAAAGTGATTGACCCAATCACCAACCCAATCCTTTCTTTTTCTGGTAATTTGATTCTTATACATCTAGAAAATCTTTGTTATGTCTTTGACCATAACCTCTGATCGTATTCGATATTCTTTCACCAACAACATGCTTTCTAAGGTTTTTGTCTTTTGGAACTTTTCAAAATGACTTCAAAGAAATCCCTCTCGACTCCTCTTTCCTCTTAACTACAAAGTATTGTTGTTGATGCTGTTAAGTGTTGTCAAGTCTATTCTGACTCATAGTGACTTTGAATCAGTGTCACAGGAGCAGCTGATGGGTTTGAATCATTGACCTTGTGGTTAGCAGTCCAATGTTTATCTTACAGCACCAGACCAGGACTCTGCAAAATAGACAGTTGTAATTGCCTGCTTGATACCACCGTTTGTATAGTGTCCCAGAATATTCAATTTTCCAAGCATAAAGTCAGACTAAAATTAATCTCGCTCCTCTTCTTATCTATGAAGTGGATCAGTCAGAGAATAAAAATAAATAAATAAATAAAGGAGAGGCATTATGGCATGGGGAGAGAAAGAATGTTTCATATAACAAGAATGATGGGCAGGGTTCTTCAAAAATAAGAGAGAAAATGGGTAGTTTCATAGAGGAGTCACTTGAAATAACTAAAAACAAATTGATACACAAGTGAAGAAATAAGAGATCAAGGATAGCAGTAGGAAGAGGGAGAGACAATGAGAGAGTGAGAGTTTGAGTGTTACCATGACAATAAAACCAAATAGGATATGTGCTTTCATTTATACTGGATTCGAATAGAAAGCTCTGATGTAGCACTGGATTGCAAATCACAAGGTTGGTGGTTCAAATCCACCAGCGTCTCTTCAAAACCCAATACAGGGTCAATATGAGTTGAACTGACTCAGCTGCATTTAGTAACAAGAAGACTAGAAAGCGCTTCACTTGAATGGAGTTGCTTGAAACATCATTTTAAATTAATTATAATAAATTAATCTTGCAAGAACATTTGGATAAAGCTATAATAAAATCTGGCTCACATTATCTCATAACAGTACATATTAATGTTTGAAAATTAGTTGAAATCTCCCCCAAAAGAAAGCACTAAATTAAAGTTTGAATAAATACTTTTAAACTTGAAAGATGCACCCTACTGTTAGATAATGCAGGAATGTTGAGAATAGTAACTAAAAACCAATTCTCAAAGTTTGAAAAATCAAATATTCTATACTCCAGGTAATTTTAATATTGCTCAATCACTAGAAATCAGATTATTCTTGGGATTGTATTTAAGTCAAGGCAAGATGGTCTTCTGTTTACCAGTATAATTTAGCCTCATGAGTAAGTAATCTTGTTAAAATATTGTCAAGTTAATTGAAATTGATTTGTGTTTACTAAACATAGTGAATACTAATCAAAATTAGACACTGAAGTATTGGAGACACGTTAAAACCTTTGACAGACACTGTTAGTGCCGCATGAACTGAAGTCGACATTCCTTTTCAGCAGAATATATTAAGAGAAATTAAATGTCTTACATTGCCTTTTTATGAAATTTTTTGATTTGGGAATATTTGGGATTGGTTTTCAGGGAGTTTATTTTTGTTTCCATTGCAACAAATAGCACATTTCCTTTTCCATCTGTTTAATTCCATTCCAGGTTTGCTATTCTCTACCATTCATAGCATCATTGAGCTCCATATAATAGCTTTTATAGGAAACAAACATTACCAGGCAATTTGGAAAGCAGGTTGATGATAAAGCCTGATAGTTCACGTGCCCTGGTCTGGTACCTTGGCTCCCCTCTGAAACTTCCATCAAATGGGCTCCATGTCGTCTCTGGTGCTGTGTGTGTATTGGCTCTATGAGGCTTAAAGAAACATTTCTCTTAGTACAAAAATAAACCCACCATAATCATTCGTTTAGGGAAATATTTTATAGTTGTTGCGTAACCTGCTCCCTTATGCCCTGCAATATTCATTAGCAGATTTCTATGTTTATGAGTGATATTACATGGAAATGGTTATATGGGAAGCTAGCAGATGTAACCACCAAAATAAATTAGAACAAAAAGTTCTGTTTTTCTTTTCTTTTTTTTTTTTTTTTTTTTTACAGATGGTTCCATCGAATATGCTTTTTCCCCCTTCCACTTTAACATTTAGTATTCTTTCAACAGAAAACTTTTCTTTACTGACTATGGGAATGTGGCCAAAGTGGAGCGATGTGACATGGATGGGATGAACAGAACAAGGATAATAGATTCAAAGACAGAACAGCCAGCTGCACTGGCACTGGACCTAGTCAACAAATTGGTTTACTGGGTGGACCTTTACTTGGATTATGTGGAAGTAGTGGACTATCAAGGAAAGAACAGACATATTATCATTCAAGGCAGACAAGTAAGTAAAGTATTTGCTAGAAAATACAACTAATGTAATAAAATGAATAGTATACAATGGATAAGATGAAAAATGTACAATCTTGGAAATTTCTTAAAAGTGAAGCTATTATGAAGCATAAAAATTGTGGTATGTGTATTTATCATATGAGATCATTTTCTTTTCAGATTGCATCCCACGTTTTTAGATAAGCTTATCAATGCTCCTTCCGGTCTATTAAAAAAAAAAAAAAAAAAAGACAGACAAATACAAAGCAACCCAAAATAAACACAAACAAACAAGAATGATACAACTGTACTTAAGAAAGAAAAGTATTAGGATAGGAAAACTATTATGACCTACCTACCTGTGGTTGTTGATAGGTGCTGTTGAGTTGCCTCTCCCACATAATGACCCTATGTACAGCAGAACCCTCACAATCATTGCTATATTAGAGCCCAATGTTGTAGTCACTGTGTGAAACCATCTCGCGAAGTGACTTCCTCTTTTTAACTGACCATTTATTTCATCAAACATGCTGTCCTTCTCCATGTATTTGTCCCTTCT
>NW_006408530.1:23409591-23410436 GCF_000296735.1 Chrysochloris asiatica
ATGCCGTGGAATCGGTTCCGACTCATAGCGATGCTGTACAGAGTTTCTGAGGCAGTAAATCTTTACAGGAGCAGAAAGCCTTATCTTCCTCCCACGGAACAGCTGGTAGTTTTGAACTGCTGACCCTGAGATTAGCAGCCTGATTCATATACACTACGCTACCAGAGCTCCATTTATATATTGTTGTTGTTGTTGTTGTTATGTGCCGTGTATATAGGTATATATATATATATATTGCCAACACAAGTAATTAAAAGGCACCAGTTCTTGTTCTCTTCTGTATTCCGTATTTATTGTCCAACTTTCACATACATATGAAACTATTGAAAATACCCAAGCTTGGGCCAGTTGCACCTTAGTGTTCAAGGGGACATCTTTACTTTTTAACACTTTGAAGAGGTATTTTGGATCAGATTTTTCCAATGGAATGCATTGTTTGATGTCTTGCCTGCTGTTTTCATGGTGTTGATTGTGACTCCAAGTACAAGGGAAATCTTTACAATTTCACTATGTTCTCTACTTATTATGATGTTGTAAAGACTTCTGTTTTTTTGTTTTAGTGTTTGTTTGTTTTTTATGTTGAGGTGTAATCCATATTGGATCCTGTAGTCATAACTGAATGTTTCAAGACTTCTTTACTGTCAGTAATTAACTTTGTTTTATTATTTGTAAATCAGAATCCTGGTGTGACACTGTAGGATAAGCCCTAGATTGCAAGGTCAGTTTGAAGTACAAGAGCAAGTGTCAGCATTTCTTTGGACATCTTTTGTTCTTTTTTTTCTTTGTTTTTAATGACCTTTTCTATGATGTGATATATGATATCCTTGATGTCGTCTCACAACTTG
>NW_006408530.1:23412807-23413529 GCF_000296735.1 Chrysochloris asiatica
CTTGTCTAATAACAATTAATGGTTTGTTCTGCATTGGCCTTTTTGTGACTGATGAGCTTCTCCATTGTCTTTTTAGTTGATGCAATCAAGTATCAATATTGTTGAAAAAGGTATTTGCAATCAAAAAGTCATTTGTTTTGCAAAAATTTATTATGGAATCTCCATTGTCCTTGCTTGTTAGAAAATCTTCATCATCTCTGGCATTAGTTGCATTAACTGGTCTTCCTTACTGGTGTATGAATATTATCCTATCACTGACAGTGTTATTCTTCAGGATACATCTTGATATATTTTGACAATGACTAAAGGTTTTCATGCCATTCATCTGTAAGTTTGTCAGTTTGTGATTTGTGTGTGACTATGATGCTGGAAGTTTACCACTTGCATAAGGAAGTTTGAAAAAAATTCAGAAATTTTTACATTATCTTTTGTTCCATTTTTCAATGAACTTTTGGAAGCTCCCTCATATTTCAAATTTAAGCAGGGTCATCTGTAGTGAACATGTTTCTGCAGAGCTTAAAGAAAAGAGCGTGAGGACGAACTTGCCGATCTACTTCTAAATAATTGGCCAGTGACCTACTTAAAAATGAATTTAAGTAGTTTATAAGGAATTGACCTATCATCAGTCCCATATGGCATTGGAAATATTTTACTAACAAAATAAAATGTCTCCTTATAAATATATTCTTATCATTTTAGTAGGTTTGATTAACTTTTGTCTA
>NW_006408530.1:23414799-23415826 GCF_000296735.1 Chrysochloris asiatica
TCTACCTTCTGTCCCTTGCTCTGAAACTAAAATCCCTTTTGAAAATTTGTAAGCCAGCCACTTCGTGCCCTTATAGCCCCCCACCCCCACCCCTGGTAGATAATCAATGTCTAAGTTCACATCCCTTTCAACTCTGTGTCCTGAGGGAATAAGGTTGATCCTTGATGTGAAGACTTCTTCCCACTCAGTTGGTATTTTGAGCAACTACATCGATAAGCATGGACAAATTCATCAAATTGTGTAATTTATACTTGTTTCTTTATCAATCTGCTAATAATTTTGATGATTTTCTTTTATTTTAGGAGGTCAGGCTTAGGCTATGATCTTTAGATGACTTAAACTTGAAATGAATACTATGAAATTACATAAAATGTCTTATGTATAATTTAAAAACTGAAAACAATACTAACTCTTGAAACAAGGAAAGGAACACAAACATAATTTTTCCCTATGACAACTATCAAAACTTTTTTTAATAATCAACATTTAAAAATACCTTATTTTGTTTATTTCTGCTGCCTGTGTTTTGCTGATTCCACAGACTCATACTTAGTTGGCCACTAAGTAATCCAACATAGATGAAGTATTTGGGTTATAATGAAAACATTCTATACCACAGTCCATTTTTCTACAACTTTGCTAGGGGTAGTTAACAGAATAGGCAACACTGTACATATTTTGTGGGAAACAGATTCTTCTGAAGGAAGGCTGAGAAGTGGTTAATGAAACTGATCGTTATTGCATGCATGTGTTTTGAAGTCTGGCCAATTACCTCCAATATAGCTATATTTTTATCTCAATATGAATTGAAAATTATGTAGAAAGCAATAAATGTGTGCATGCTACAACTCTAAGGTAGACTCTAAGGTGATGCCCACAAATTTTGAACAATATATGCATGAAATTAATGGCAAGGAAAGCATTGAGCCTGCCTTTATATTGTATAGGAAAAAACATAATGCCCCATGAAGAAACTGGACTATAGACATATTTACTAAGTCTGACATCAATTACATGAAAATTATTA
>NW_006408530.1:23416621-23428925 GCF_000296735.1 Chrysochloris asiatica
ACAGTGCCACACCAGGACTCCAATATTTGTATAGTAAATTATAATTTGGGTTTTGTTGTTAGGTTCCCTTGAGTCAGTTCTGACTCATAGCTATTCTATGTACAACAAAAATGGTCAACAGTTTCACTGGTAAATATTCTTAGCAGTAGATTGCCAGGTCCTTCTTCCTAGTCTGTCTTAGTCTAGAAGCTCTATTGAAATCTCGCCACCATATGTGACCCTGCTGGTATTTGATATGACAGTGGGAAATCTTTCAGCATCACAGCAGCACGCAAGTCAACCAGAGTATGACAAATAGATAAAGGAGTGAAAATTTTTAGCATGAAATAACTCTCCTCGTTAATTTTTATCATTCATTGCCACCATAGACAATGCAAACAAAAGGGACATGAACCAAAAACATCCTGTGAAAGCTAGTCCTTTTTAGTAACTTCTCATGTAAAAGGATGAGAAATAAAGCTAATAGCATGTGTGGCAAGGACATAGCAGATCAAATGTTTCTGGTTAGATTACAAATTGACAGAATTTTCTCATTAAGATCTAAGGTATTTTAATATTGTCATACATATAAGTGTACAGTGAAGCCATGCATACCTTCTCAAGTTCTCTTAAATACATATATGTTGTTAAGTGCCATCAAGTTGGTTCTAACTCACAGTGATCCTGTATAGGGTTTCAGAGGAATGGGTGCTGAGTTTGAACTGTTGACCTTGTGGCTAGCAGTCTAGTGTTTACCCTACAATGCTACACCAAGACTTTCTCTCTTTCTCTGCTTATATATATGTATATATGGAGTCCTGGTGTGGTGCTGTGGGTTAATGCACCAGACTGCAAAGCCATTTGAACTGCAAGATCAGTGGTTCAAGCTTACCAGCTGCTCCTTGGAAACTCTATACAGGGTTGCTATGGATCAGAATCGACTCAACAGCACTTAACAACAACAATATGTGTATATATATATATTTATATACACACACACACATAATACACAGACACAAAAATGAACAAAGTAATGACAAAGAGTACTTTTTCATCAAAATATCTACAGCAAATCAACTGACAGCTCCACATACCCTGGACCATAACCATTTAAAATGAAGTAAAATGCCAAAAGGCAGTGCCTTTGAACCAGAAAATCTGTACACTCATTCTTCCTTCTGCTCTACTGGAAGTTCTGCTTGACTTTAAGATTTTCACTCTACTCCACAAAGCACCTTTGTCAGGGAAAAGAGATTGTTAGATTCATTGTCATGGATAATAATAAAGCATCACCATCTGAAGAAAAACAATTCCACTTTCCAGCATCTATAAACTTTAGAAAGAATGCAACTTCTAAGTAAAATACTGACATTTTATTTACAATATCACAAATATGCAATTTTAGTAAATACTATTCTTTATTCTGTGACAAATAGTTTAAATGTAACTTGTGGTAAAGATGGGATTTGTACCTTATAAAACAAAATTTCAAAGGTAATTTCTTGAAGGCAGAGTTATATAGTATCTTCTAGATACTTATGACTACATGAACAAGTTGTTCATAAAGACATCTCAAATTATAAATAATAAGCCATAAGTGTGTTTTTAATATGATTTAAAAGTTGGATCTTACTAGCTTCTGAAAAAGTAACTTCTCATTATGTTTTCTTAATGAAATGGTTTCTCATATACTGTTTATCCAATAATGTACAGTGATTTCACCTATAGAGAAAAACTTATAATTTGTGAAATATCAAATTTTCCCAAAGAAATTATGTTTTTCATACTCTTATTATATAGTTAACAGTCATTTTTCTTCTATTTGAAGGGAGCACAATTAAAAAATCATACTTATTTTTCCCTTCTTTATAGGTCAGACATCTTTTTGGTATAACTGTGTTTGAAAACTATTTGTATGCAACAAATTCTGATAACTACAATATCATAAGGATAAACCGATTTAATGGAACTGATATCCATTCATTCATTACAATGGAAAATGCTCGAGGAATCCGAATCTACCAAAAGAGAACTCAACCAACAGGTAAGTGTGTGTTTTTGTATGAACTTAAAGTGGGAGATTCATAAATTATCTGTTTTGATAGCAAAAGTGTACAGATCTGCCTGATAAAATAGACCACTTCTACTCTCACAGATCTAAATGACAAAGTGTTCAGTTCCTATTGAATCATTCCTACAGTGTTAGAATTCAAAGATGACTAGATTTAGGTTTGGGAAAGAGTTATCCATCAAGATATATGCAGACAGGAACCCAGGTACTAAGATATATATATAGATAACCCAGGTACTAAGATATATATATATATATAACCCAGGTACTAAGATATATATATATATATGGAGCTATATATATGGAGCTCTGCAAGCATAGTGGTTACGAATCGGGCTGCGAACCTTAAGGTCAGCGGTTCGAAACTACCAGCCGCTCCGCGGGAGAAAGATGAGGCTTTCTACTCCCGTAAAGATTTACACCCTCGGAAACCCTGTACAGGGTCGCTATGGGTCGGAACCGACTCGACGGCACTTAACAACAACAACAACATACATATATATATATATATATATTTGGTGTTGTTTTGGGAGACATATTTAAAAATAGATGGCTATCTGCAGTATCAGCCCAGTATTTATAGCTGTCATTGAACTCAACATTATGATTGTTTTTTAACATATTTCCATTAAAATAATTTTTAATGAGAAAGTTGCAATGTTTTTAATTATCTCTGAAAAGCACAATTCTGTTATACTTCACAACAGTTTATAGTGCTGCTGGGTCTGCAATACAATAAGTACTCATTGTTAGAAAAGTACAACATGTAATTAATACCATTTTAAGTTTCCACCATCCTGTTGTTGTTAAGTGTAGTTGAGTTGGTTCTGACTCATAGTGACCCTGCATAGGGTTTCTTAGGGGAAGCTGGCGGGTTTGAACTGCCAACCTTGTGGTTTGTAGCCCAGTGTTGATTCTACAGTGCCACACCAGGAGTCTATCTATGTGTGCCTTCAATTAAAATTAATTTAGTCTGTGAGAAATTTTAAATAGGTCTAATCAAAACAATTATTATAATATGTTCTTGATGTTATTAAGTTACATTGAGTCAGTTCAAACTCATAGTGACCCTGTCCAGTTTAGGGTTTCCAAGGAGCAACTGGTGGATTTGAACCACCAATTTTGAGGTTAGTAGTTCAGTGCTAATCCTACAGTGTCACGTCAGAACTCTCTCTCTCTCTCTTTCTCTCTCTATAAAAGGAGCTCTGGTAGTGTAGTGGTTACAAATTGGGCTGGTAACCTCAGGGTCAGCAATTCGAAACTACCAACTGTTCCATGGGACACTTTCTGCTCCCCTAAAGATTTATAGCCTTGGAAACACTGTGCAGGGTCTCTATGAATTGGAACTGACTCCGTGGTGCATAGCCACCAACAACCATATATATAAGGTTAGCAGTTCGAGCTCACCAGCAGCTCTTTGGAAACCCTATACAGGGTCACTGTGGGTCAGAACCAACTTAACAGCAGTTAACAACAACATATATATATCTATATCTATCTATATATATAGATAGATATAGATATATCTATATCGATGTTGGATTAATGGATTACAGCTGGGCTGCTAATCACATGGTCAGCAGTTCGAATCTGCTAGCCACTCCACTGGAAAAAGATGAGGTTTTCTTCTGCACTCATAAAGATTTGCAGCCTGAGATACCTTATATAGGGTCCCTGTGAGGTGGAATCAATTTGATGGCACACAGCCAATATCTATCTATGGGGTCCTGGTGTGGCACTGTAGGATAAGCAATGTACTGCGTACCAGAAGGTTGGTGGTTTAAACTCACCATCCACTCCTCAGAAACCCTACACAGAGATGCTATGAGTTGGAACAACTAGAAGTCACTTCTTAACAGAGTAAAACTATTCACTGAATCACATTTCTACCAGTTTAGTTTCCCAGATGATGGTGGGTTATATTTCAAATCATAATATTTTTCTGCTTAACTACATAACTACCTAAACTGGTATATTTTCATAGTACCTTTTATGCTTATAAGAAATGTACTGTTTTTTAAAAAAATAGCACAAGAAGTATGTACCAAAAGGTTATATGACTTTATTTTTTCTAAAATTTGGACAGGTTAAATTAATATGAAGTATTTTGTTTTCAGAAATTATTTTGAAATCTAGCCTTAGGAGAAAATTGGTGAATCTCTGTCTCTCCTATAGGTTCATATTTTGGTCTATTTGACTATGGTACTAAATAGTTGGGTATATAAAATTTTGCCAGGATTCGTCTTACTGCATGTACAAGTTTCAACATACTGATGCATATAATTATCGTGTCTTCAGAAAATTTCAAGCAGTGCTGTTTTTTATTTGTTGTAGTCAGAAGTCATGCATGTGAAGTGGATCCATATGGAATGCCAGGGGGATGTTCACACATCTGTCTGCTCAGCAGCAGTTACAAAACACGGACCTGTCGCTGCAGGACTGGCTTCAACTTGGGAAGTGATGGCAGATCATGCAAAAGTATGTTCTTAAAATCAAACATTTTGCCAACAGCTACTGCTTCAGAGCCAGGATTAGGTATTAATTAGCAACATCAACATCAGTAATAGCATGAGATTTCATCAGGTGAATTTTGCTAGCAAATAAACACCAAACATTTTTAGTTTCCTTTTGTGATAAGGTGAAAGGGAAAACCTAATCAATCAATTTGTAGTACCACTAAACTTACGGACCTTCGATAAATGTACTTTAGGGATGATTTCTAGCAAGATTCTTTCTTTTACATCCTGCAGTTTGTTGTTGTTGTTGTTAGGTGTCATCAAGTCAGTACCTACTCATAGCGACCTTATGCAGAGCAGAACAAAACACTGCCCAATCCTGGGCCAACCTCACTACTGTTGCCACGCTTGAGTCCATCGATGCTGCCTCTTGGCCAATCCATTTCGTTGGGTGTCTTCCTCTTTTTCTCTGACCCTCCACCTTACCAAACATGATATCCTTCTCCACTGACTGGTTCCTCCTGACAATATGTCCAAAGTATGAGAGACGAAGTTTGGCCATCTTGGCCTCCAAGGACCACTCTGGCTGCACTTCTTCCAAAATGGATCTATTGGTTCTTTTGGCAGCCCATGGCACTTTCAATAGTATCCTCCAACACCACAACTCAAAAGCATCAATTCTTCTATGGTCTTTCTTATTCACTGTCCAGCTTTCGCATGCATATGAGTTTATTGAAAACACCATGGTTTGGGTCAGGCGCACCTAAGTCCTCAAGCTGACATCTTTGCTCTTCAACCACTTTAAAAGTTCTTGTGCAACAGATTTGCCTAATGCAATGCATTGTTTGATTTCTTGACTGCTGCTTCCATGAGTGTTGATAGTTGATCCAATAAGAATTTATTTATAGATTAATGAGCTAGGATCATTGTTGGACCAGATTTTCTCTTATCCAAACCAAGATATGAATACATGCCATTCTCCCCACAGCCCTCTCAACTTAACTGGGTTTGAGAATCCATTATAATGGTCACACAGAACTCAGACACCATACTTGCAGTTATGGGGTTTAGTAGGGAAATTAATGGGTTACAATTCAGGATCAGAAATGCTCAAGACATAGTTGTTCTAATGAACTGCTGATAAATGACCACAGAACTCACCACTCTACCATAATCCTCAGCCTAAAGACACTTGGTTGTAGCTCTGTGGGTCAGCAAACCTAACTACCAACTTATGTGCCTGGAAATCACCCCACTCTAAAAGCAAGCTTACTTTCCAAAGTCTTTCAGCTTTCCTTGCTTTGTGGGCTTGGACATTTACTGCTCTGTCTTGTGCTCTGTTCTTGGTTCTGTTACTACTCTTCATCTGCTTCTTCTGGGGTGTCACAGCTTTTTGTCCCTCAAGGAGGTTTTTTGTAGACGGATTTTGGGGTACAGAGGATGCAGTCTACTCCTGGCTTTTCTTCATTGATGGTAGTGATATTCCCATTTCACCTTCTGAAATGGCTCTTTTTATATCCATGAGAAGGTTTCAGGTTTTTGCAATTACAATGAACTCTGTTAGTATCCATAGCTAAATCATGTCAGCCTATTCAGTATTTTCTCCTATCTTCTCTTAACCAGACCAAACAGGAAAAACATATTTTCTGGTGAGAGTTACAAACCATGGTTAGAAGAGTTATTAAATAATTCACTATACCACACTGCTTCCTACAACAAGTGTGTTGTTAAGCCCAACAACAGACAGTAGATGTGTGGTTAAACTCAAGAGAAATCCACATATAGTAATGATTCCTTTTGAGTAGTGAAATTTATATATTAATTTAATTTGTCAGGTAACTGAAACTATGGTAATTAAATACCAATCCCTTTAGTAAATTCACTGAAAAAAATATATAATTCTGGTGTGATGCTGTAGGATCAATACTGGATTGGAAGCCACAAAATCAGCATTTCAAACCCACCAACTATTTTCAGAAACCCTGTACAGAGTTGCTGTGTGTTGTACCTTGTTGGACACCACCTAAAAGAGAGCCATAAGGAAAGGAGTCACATCTGGACAATGGCATGAGGAAGTGGCACACCACTAGTGACTCATGTCATATGTGACATATCAGCACACTGATGTGGAACAGTGACCAGAGGTGATTGCTTGAGCTCAGCACTGTGCTCTCCATATAATAATTTTGCTTACAGGAAATTCACCTGAGCATTTCCTGGCCCCCAAAGATCACTCTTTAGATTTTGATGTATACTTTCCTGGGAGGTTTTGAGGCATGCCAAGGCTAACAAATACTGAGACATGCTTTATCTCAGGGCACTTGATCCTAGAGATCATGAGTCTTGCTGCTGTCCCTCTTAAACCTTAACCTGTGTCTGTTTTCCATTTCTAAAGCTGGGCGTCTCCTTCTAACCCTGGTTGCGTGAGCTGGCTCACTCAAGTAAATGGCACCCAAACCTGAGTTGATGACACTTAACGATACAATCTTCATTTTATTTTTAAATATGCTAGAGTAATCTAACTGTTCTTCATTTAAATAAATTAATGGTTGTTGTTGTTAAGTGCCGTCGAGTTGGTTCTGACCCATAGTGACCCTGTATAAGTTACATACATAAAAACGACTCTTGTAAGTTTAGAATAGTCCATAAAATTAGCCTATATCCTATAGTCTTCATAATCATATGTAGTACAAAAGCCCTGTTAGAATGGTATTCATATGAAGACTGTTAATCTTTATATTAAATATCCCCCAGTTACCATAATTTTTTAGTTTTTTGATGTGTGCTTTTCCCAGAGTCCATTTGTCTCTACTGTTGTGATACTGATATATGTTTATTCCCATTGGTGCTTCCTTTCTGATTACTCTCCTGTCATCTATTCACTTTACTGTCATGTATGTACTGAGGACTATGAAATTAGACCAATGCATTTGTTAGAATTAATCCAAACTGCTGAAAATTAATAGTGTAAATACTTTTAATGAAGAACCCAAGGGATATCATTGTGATAAAGTATATACATTTTAGTATTTTATTTACATTTTTTATTTTGTACTAAGTCCGGGGAATATAAACATATAATTTCTCATGTTCCTGAGACATTCTAGATAATTCAGCTTACCCAGTAATAAACCTCTAGAGAGGAAAAGTTGTGTGTTTGTGTGTTTGATATTTTTAAACTACTTTGCCTGTCAAAAGTGAAGGCAGATCATGAAAAAGTACAGTCACATTCACATATATATCCATGCATTTATAGAGTTACATAAGATATCAACACCCTACTGTAATGATGAGTCAAAATCATCCATAGCAAATGGAAAAAAAAAAAAAATTGCAGCTATTTTCATCAGCTGGAATTTGACTGAGTTTGATAGGTACTTATACAATCACTGGAAACCCTGCAATAGCAGCTTCTAGATTGGATCTTGGGAGTGTGTTGAAAAACCAACATTAATCATCCTGGCAAGAAAGCAGGAGCCTCTGTTACAGCTAGAATCTGGTTCATCAGGAAGCCACAACTTCAAATACATGCCCTGTTATCAGAGATGGAGGGTTCTGGAAGTTTATACCAAAACAGATCCAGAAACATGTCACATCTGATAGTCCCTGCTGAGGAAAGAAAAAAAAAAAAAAACCAAAGCACCCTGTTCCTTGGCTCTTCATGATCATAAATGTGGATTTATGAAGAAAACTGTTGAATAATATCAATTTTCCAGTAGGTATGTTGTTGTTGCTGTTGGTTTTGTTAAGTGCCAATGAGTCAGTTTTAGCTCATAGCAGCCTTGTATAGAATTATCAAGAAGAGGCTGAAGGGTTTGAATCGCCAATCTTATGATTAGCAGTCCAATGCTTATCCTATAGGCCACACCAGAGCTACATTAGATATGTGGCAGAAGCAAAAACAGAAAACAACAACAAAAAACACACAACTCTATCATTCATGTCC
This sequence comes from Chrysochloris asiatica, assembly GCF_000296735.1. Taxonomy (NCBI): domain Eukaryota; kingdom Metazoa; phylum Chordata; class Mammalia; order Afrosoricida; family Chrysochloridae; genus Chrysochloris; species Chrysochloris asiatica. The sequence goes on from NW_006408530.1 coordinate 23,425,074, forward strand.
ACATTGTAAACTTGAGTGTGATTCTAGATTCTTAAATCAAAACCAGAACCCAAACAACGTATCAGCAGAATGTAGTTTTTGGGTTTTCCATTGTGTTGTTGTTGTTGTTGTTGTTAGTGCCGTCGAGTCGGTTCCGACCCATAGCGACCCTGTTCAGGGTTTCCAAGGGTGTAAATCCTTACGGGAGTAGAAACCCTCATCTTTCTCCCGCGGAGTGGCTGGTAGTTTCGAACCGCTGACCTTAAGGTTCGCAGCCCGATTCGTAACCACTACGCTACCAGAGCTTCCATTGTGTAGAGTAAAGGAAATGATACTAGTAGAACCTTTGGAGTAAGTATTGAATGACAATCTACTGTGACTTAATCACTTAAAAGTAAACAATGAGGAAATAGTTTTCTTATTTAAAAGACACATATACACACAGAGGCATATTTAATTAATGAAGCATAATGCTTACAAATTGCTAATGAAACATCAGTTAAAAATAAAAAGAAATGTCAAGATTGGTTATGGTGAACTCAGAGAGGGAGAGGGGCTGTGTGCTGATGACTGGGGGTCAGGTTTATAGGATATACCCTTTGGTTTCTTGATGATGCATGGAGGGATTGTAACCGTGGCAGTGAAACGATATATGATAGGATGAATGTAAAACTAATGTTCTCCCATGTAAACTATCACATAATTAGCAATAAAACAAAACAAAACAAAAAGATTGGGTATGGAAAACGAGTATTGCTGATGGATTAAGAAACTGATATCACTTTGAAGAGATTATTTGGTAATACATACAAAGGTCATAAAACTGATAGTGTTATTTGATAAATAATCCTAATCTGATTGAGGAAATGAACTACAAATGTATTTATATTAACAAAAACTCAGGAGGAATCTAAATATTCAACAGCAGGTAAGTTGTTTTTGTTAGCTGCCATCGAGTTGGTATCCACTCACAGCGACCCTATGTACAACAGAATGAAACATCGCTTGATCCTGGGCCAATCTCACAATTGTTTCCACACTTGAGCCAATTGATGCTGCCAGTTTTGCCAATCCAGTTTGCTGGGGGTCTTCCTCTTTATCTCTGAGCCTCCAGTTTACCAAAAATGATATTCTTCTCCAGCAACCGGTCCCTCCTGACAATATGTCCCAAGTATGAGAGACGAAGTTTGGCCATCCTGGCCTCCAAAGAGAACTCTTCATTTTCGGCAAACAAGGTTGTATCATCTGCATATCGCAGGTTGTTAATGAGTCTTCCTCCAATCCTGAAGCCACGTTTTTCTTCATATAAGCCAGTTTATTAGATTATTTGCTCAGCATACAGGTTGAATAAGTATGGTGAAAGAATACAGCCTTGTTGCACACTTTTTAATTGTAAAACATTCAGTGTTCCCATGTTCTGTTTGAACAATTGCCTCTTGGTCCATGTACAAATTCTTCATGAGCACAATGAAGTGTTCCAGACTACTCATACTTCACAATGTTCTCCATAGCTTGTTATTATTCACACAATTGAAAGCCTTTGCATAGTCAAATGCTCTGCTTTCAACCAAGATCCATCGGACATCAGCAATGATATCCCTCATTCACTGGCCTCTTCTGAATCTGGTTTGAACCTCTGGAAGCTATTTGTCAATGTATCTGTATTACCTTTAGTAAACTTTACTCACATGGGATATCAAAGAGATTGCCTGATGATTTCTGCATTCCATTGGGTCACCTCCTTTTGGAATGGGCACAAATATGGATCTCTTCCAATCAGTCGGTTAAATAGTTATTTTCCAAGTTTCTTGGCATAGATGAGTGAGTGCCTCCTGTGCCACTTCACTTTCTTGAAAGATTTCGATTTTTGCTCCTTCAATTCCTGGAGCCTTGTTCTTTGCCATTTCCTTCAATGCACCTTGGACTTTTTCCTTCAGTATCATTAGCTCTTGATCATATGCTACCTCCTGAAATAATTGAACATCAACCATTTCCTTTTGGTACACTGACTGTATTTCTTCCATCTTCTTTTGATACTTTCTGCATCATTCAATAATTTGTCCAGAGAATCCTTCAATAACCAAAGTCGAGGCTTGAAATTTTTTCCTCAGTTCCCCCAGTTTGAGAAATGCTGAGTGTTTCTTCCTTTTTGGTTTTCTGATTCCAGATCTTTGCACATTTTGTTGTAATATTTGACTTTATCTCCATGAGTTGACCTTTGATGTTTTCTATTCAGCTCTTGTACCTCCTCATTTCTTCCACTTGCTTTAGCATCTCTATGCTGGGGAGCAAGTTTCAGTGTCTCTTCTGACATCCATTTTGATATTTTCCTTCTTTCTAGTCTTCTTAATGACTTTTTTTGCTTTCTTTCTGTATGATGTTCTTGATATCATCCCACAACCCTTCTGGTCTTCGGTCTTTAGTGTTTAATGTATCAAATCTGTTCTTCAGATGATCTCTAAAGCCAGGTAGTATATATTCAAGGTCATATTTTGGCTCTTGTGGACTTGTTTTCATTTTCTTCAGCTTCAGTTTGAATTTACATACTAGTAATTGATGGTCTGTTCCACACTCTGCCCCTGGTCTTGTTTTCACTGATGATATTGATCTTTTCCATCATCTCTTTCCACAGATGTAGTCAATTTGATTTTTATTTATTCCATCTGATGAGGTCCATGTGTATAGTCATCTGTTATGCTGTCTAAAGAAGGTATTTGAAATGAACAAATCATTGATTTTTCCAGAATTCTATCATATGATCTCCAGCATCATTTCTATCACCAGGGGAATATTTTCCAAAGATCCTTCCTCTTTACTCCCAACATTTGCATTCCAATCACCAATAATGATCAATACATCTTGATTGCACGTTTAATCAAGTTTCAGATTGAAGAAGTTGGTAGAATTCTTCTATGTCATCCTCACAGGCTTTAGTTGTTCATGCATAAATTTGAATGATAGTAGTATTAACTGGCCTTCCCTGTAGGTGCATGGATATTATCCTATCATAGTCAGTGTTGTACCTCATGACTGATCTGTATATGTTCTTTTTGGCAATGAATGCAACACCATTCCTCTTCAAGTGGTGGTTGGTGGTTATGTGCTGTGGAGTCAGAAACAACTCATAGTGACCCTGTACAGGGTTTCCGAGGCTGTAAATCTTTACAGGAGCAGAAAGCCCCATCTTTCTCCCATGGAACAACTGGTAGTTTCGAATTGCTGACCTTGTGGTTCACAGCCCAATTCATAACCACTATGCTACCAGAGCTCTTTCCTATTTTACAGGTATATGTAATAAACACAGAAATCCAGATGAAAGATGTCTCTGAGATGTGAGGGGGATGGGTCTGTTTCACATATGTATCTGAAATATTCTTTATACTTTTACTTGTGGTGGTGGTGGTGGTAGTGTGCCATGGAGTTTTTAATTCATTGTTGTTGTTGTTGTAAGGTGCCATTGAGTCGGCACTGACACATAGCAACCCTATACATAGAATGAAACAATATCTGATCCTGTGCCAACCACACTACTGTTGCCACACTTGAGTCCATCGATGCTGCCACCTGGCCAATCCATCTCATTGGGGGTCTTCCTCTTTTCTCTGACCCTCCAACTTACCAAGCATGACATCCTTCTCTAGTGATTGTTCCCTCCTGACTATATGTCCAAAGTATGAGAGACAAAGTTTGACCATCTTGGCCTCTAAGGAGCAATCTGGCTGCACTTCTTCCAAAACAGATCTATTGGTTTGTTTGGCAGTCCATGGCACTTTTAGTATTCTCCTCCAACACCATAATTCAAAGGCATCAATTCTTCTATGATCTTCCTTATTCACTGTCCAGCTTTCACATCCATATGAGGTTATTGAAAAT
>NW_006408530.1:23429733-23451252 GCF_000296735.1 Chrysochloris asiatica
GACTGGTCCCTCCTGACAATATGTCTGAAGTATGAGAAACGAAGTTTGACTATCTTGGCTTTCAAGGAGTACCTCTGGCTGCATTTCTTCCAAAATGGATTTATTCGTTCTTTTGTTAGTCCATGACACTTTCAATATTCTCCTCCAACACCATAACTCAAAAGCATCAATTCTTCTATGTTCTTCCTTATTCACTGTCCAGCTTACGCATGCATATGAGGTTATTGAAAATACCATGGCTTGGGTCAGGCACATCTTAGTCCTCAAGCTGACATCTTTGCTCTTCAACATTTTAAAAATGTCTTGTGCAGCAGATTTGCCTAAAGCAAGACAGATGGAATTTATTTCATCCTTGTTCGAGGTCCATGGAATTTGTTATACATATTCATTTATATGCATTAAAAGTCACAACTAATAATTTTAAAAGAAAAATAAAAACAAATAACTAACCATCTAAAATAATAATACAAAGGTAAGCAAAATCTATTACTATTAGGTTCCAGTCCATTCATTCACAAATGTATTTAAACATGTATCTGTCACCAGTTTATGGCTGCAAGCAAGTTGTCTGTGTAATGCACTTGTCTTAGCCTCATTAGTGTCCTTTCCAAAAAAAAAAAAAAGTCTAATCATAACTGTGGTTTCTGAGGAGATCTGCTGAATCCATTAAATTCAAAGCAGAAAGGTCAGCTCAGAAAGTTATGGCAACTGTGTTTTTGGAAGTACAAATGGATAGTCTTGATAGACTCTCTTAAAGGATATAGGATGAACAGGGGGACTTATTAGGAATAAGTCTGAAGAACATCTGAAACTACATTGGTGAGAAAGAGGACAGGAACACTGTGCCAAGTATTTTGTTTTCTATCACACAATGTATCACTCTGCAAGGGTAGCAAGGACTCTTCTATAAGAATTTGATTTGGAAACCTCACCTTATCTATCCTACATAGCCTGCATCTTGCCCTTCAGTCTTGTTTACATTCCTCAGATTCAAAGATCATTTAAATGGAACACAATTTAAGTCCCTCAAGGATGCTGAAACTGCCATTTTGATGAGATGTATGAGGAAGAGTGCAAAATTCTTTGGGTAAAGGTTACATAGATGGGAACAACTTCTTCACATAGTATAAACCTAGGTGAAGGATATGTTGAGAAACAATAACTTCACATTTTGATATTTTTCCCTAGTAAATGTTTCTATGAAGGCTGGTGTGGCATTGTAAGATAAGCACTGGGCTGATAACACCAAGGTTGGCAGTTCAAACCCACCAGTCCCTCTCAAAACTCTGTTCAGGATCATTGTGCTTTGGAATCAATTTGACAGCACACAACAACAACAAAGGTTTATATGACTTAGTTGCAATACTTTTTGACTTATCCCATATGATTTGTACTAAAGGTTGGAGGTATCAGCAATTGCTGATTTTTTTAATTTTCTTTTGTTTCTAAATTTTCTGTAATGTTACTTTACTAAGTATCTCAGTAATAGCACCATTACCCAAATGCTGCTGGCTTATTTGTATTCTGTTTTATTAATAAAGCTCAGTTGATTTTCTCTTTCAAATGAAGTATTTCCCTCAAAATTTTATAGACTAAGTCAAGCATAGTAATTTGAGAGCTTTGTATGTATTTTTCCTGTAAAAGTCTGATAGGGTCTTTTTATTCTATACATAAAACTATCTTGATGCTGACATTTTTAACTTAAAATACTGTTTTTGGTGGTTGTGGTTTTGATAAGGGTTGTGATGTACTCAGAGTTACTGGCAGACTGAATCAGCATCTAACATCTTAATTAAGATGTGAATTTTAAAATTGATACTATAACTGTCTGTTGAGTTCATTTCTTTAAAAAATAAAAGTCCTCTGTTTGTTCCACTAAACTATATCCAAATGCAAGTCAGTGATGCTATTAAATTCTTTGTGTTTACTTCTGATAGTCTGTAGATACGAACCCTAAGTGTTGTGCTTTAAATTTTCTGAAGTTTGCAGCATTGTCAAATATAATTAATGCCACAGTTAGTATCTTCATAAAGTGTTAGACACATTGTAATAGATTGTTAGTTTAAATGTGCCGGATGTTTTAATAAATGTCCATTTTACACTGTTACAAGTTGTACAATGATCTGTCATGTTTTTGCTGCACAGACAGTTACAGACAAAAGAATAATTGACTAAATATAACCTATTCACGGAAGTAATTTCTGTTTTAATTAAAGTAATGCAATTAACTGGCCTTCTTGCATCTAGATACATTTGGCATATTTTAGAGTTTAATTTTTGGTATTGAATTAAAAAAGAAAAAAAACGCTAATTGTGCCAGTTAATTAAACAGTGGCATTACACAGTGTAAAGACGATTAGGCAGCATCAGTTGTTTATGTTTATAATCTTTCTTCTGCAGGACCAAAGAATGAGTTGTTCCTTTTTTATGGGAAAGGACGCCCAGGAATTGTTAGAGGAATGGACTTGAATACCAAGATAGCTGATGAATACATGATCCCTATAGAAAATCTGGTAAACCCTCGTGCTTTAGATTTTCATGCAGAAACCAATTTTATCTACTTTGCTGACACCACCAGTTTCCTAATTGGCCGGCAGAAGATAGATGGCACAGAGCGGGAAACCATCCTGAAAGATGGTAAGTGACACTGTGTGACATTAGCATCAAGCTGCCCTAAGAGAAAATACTTTAAGAGGATTAATCCAATGTATGGTAGACTAACTTTAACTGCATCCCAAGTTCTTGCTTATTTTAAAATATTTGTTAATCTTATTTTTTTGTTTGTTAAAATCATTATTTCTTCATGTTTTTCACATACCAGAGTATTAAGACCTTATATAAAAAATAGAATTTTTCGATTGTCTCCTACATTTTAAATATTGTAGAAATTATGCTGGGATATTATCCACCTTATGATAAAATACAGATTTACAATGAGATAATTACAGTGCTATAAGACAAATATCTTATATAGACATTTATAGTGTCCTGGTGTGGCACTGTGGCCTAATGCACTGGACTGCAAAGTTGGTTTGAACCACAGGGTTGCCGGTTCGAGCTCACCAGCTGCTTCTCAGAAAACCTATACAGGGTCGCTATGGGTTGGAACCAACTCTACAGCACTTCAAAACAGCATAAGACAAATGAGAGCTATTTTATAAATGTTTGTGTTCCGTTAGAATATTGTTTATGAAACTCAAAGAACATTTAAAATAATCAGTGCTCTCATTGTCATCATGGATCTTGCATGTCTTCTATTATAAATCATTATAATAGAGTTCTCTAGGGTTGTCCTTGAAGTATCAGTATCTCCACAGAAGCTTTAATTATGTATAGTAAGCTCTCTATTTCCCGGTGTTCTATTTCTAAAGATTCAACCAACGTCAGATAAAAAAATATTTGTGGATAAAAAACCCAAGTAAGTGGTCAAAGCAATCCCTAAGAGGGTCCATAAAGTGCTATTTATACAGTATTTACATAGCATTAGGTAAGGAGCTCTGGTAGCATAGTGGTTACCAGTTGGGCCCCTTAACCTCAAAGTCAGCAGTTCGAAACTGCCAGCCATTCCATGGGAGAAAGATGAGGCTTTCTGCTCCCATAAAGATTTACAGTCTCAGAAACTCTGCACAAGGGTCACTATGAGTGAGAACTGACTCCATGGCACTCCACCACCACCACCACCACCACCAGGTATTATAAATAATCTGTTGTTGTTATTGTTACTGCTAAGTGCCATCAAGGTGATATGACTTAGAGTGACCCTGTATAGGGTTTCTGAGGAATGTCTGGTGAGTTAGAACTGCTGACCTTGCAGTTAAAACTGACTTTGATATGTTTATCCTACAGCACCACACCAGGACTCCATAAGTAATCTGAAGATGATTTAATGTACACAGGAGGATATACATAGGTTATATGCAAATAATACAACATTTTATTTAAGAGATTTGAGTATAGGGTTTACATGGAGCAGCTTGTGAGTTTGAACTGCTGACAAACTGACCTTGTGCTTCAAACCTACCTTGCTTTATCCCACAGTGCCATACCAGGGCTATCTGTATGACTATATCCTTATTATGAACAAATCATTTCATAGATTATTTAGTTTAGGAGTAACCAATCAAATAACAAAACATTTTAGTTTTGGAACAAGTAGATAAAGTGTTAACAATGAAGCAAAACTAGATCTATTATTGATAGTCATCCTTTTTGGCTCCATTAAGTAATAATTCTGGAACTTATCTTCTTCGTTATAAAATCTGCTTATTTTTTAACTATGTTAGAAATCTGTGACTTAGTGAACATTAATTGTGTGCTTTATTATATGAAGAACATTGTCCAAGTTATTTTAGGAGACAATGAGACTTGTTAAGAGAAGAACACTGTACTACTTTCAAGGAGATAATAGAAGCACACAAAAATATTCAGTGCCTTACAGAATTTTATTGTAAGTCCAAAGGTGTGCCAAATAAGTATATGATTAATGAAGACTAAATGGGATTGCACGGGGATGAAGAGATGCCTGTAAGTAGGTATGGTCATAGAAGTCCTTATGGAGAATGTGCTATTTGGATTGGATTTTAGAAGAAAATATAAAATGGGGAGAAGGTGTTTCAGCAAGGAGGAATTCCCCTCCCCCCGTTTTAATTAAGTACAAACAGTTTCCACAAAGACAATGAGAACATTTAAGCAGACCACACTGGTAGGTTTGTTTGCAGATAAAAATAGTCTCAGAAGATGTGGACATTGAAAGGCTGTAAAGTGATTGATGCTGTGCTTTAATGCGCTGGACTGCAAAGTCGCTTCGAGCCCTAAAGTGGGCGATTCATGCTCACCAGTCACTCCTAGAAAATCCTATACAGGAACCGACTCTACGACACTTCACAACAACAGCAAAGTTAAAGTCTGTGTGTATGTGAGAAGAAGAGGTTTAGATTTTATACTGAAGGGACAAGAGGCCAAAAGTGATATTTCCCACTGGTAGCGTAGTGGTTACGAGTCAGGCTGCGAATCTCATGGTTAGCAGTTCGAAACTACCAGCTGTTCCACAGGAGAAAGATGAGGCTTTCTGCTCCCGTAAATATTTACAGCCTCGGAAACCCTGTACAGGGTTACTATGAGTCGGAACCGACTCCACGGTACATAACAACAACAACAAGAATGAAATGACATTTTAGGACAATTAATTTGGTATTGAAGTGAAGACTTAATCCACGAGAGGAAGAGAGGAAACAATAACAGAGATATGGAATGCTATTATTTACAGCATGAATGGTACTAAATGGTGATCTCGCCTATAAATTGGAGGGAATGGGGAAACAATAGAGATTTACTCGTTTGACACAGTTCGTCTTTAAGATAGATATTTCATGATAAAAAGTACATTTTCCATGTACGACAAATATAGTGTGAAGTGAAAACCAAAACCCAAACCTCTATTTTTGTAGTTTACTATTAAGACAATAAGGAGCTGTGGTAGCGTAGTGGTTACTAATCGGGCTGCAAACCTTAAGGTCAGCGGTTCGAAACTACCAGCTGCTCCACGGGAGAAAGATGAGGCTTTCTACTCCCGTAAAGATTTACACCCTCGGAAACCCTGTACAGGGTCGCTATGGGTCGGAACCGACTCGACGGCACTTAACAACAACAACAACAATTAAGACAATATGAGTCCTGGGGTGTCGGATAAGCACTGGGCAGCTAAATACAAGGTTGGTGGTTCAATCCCACGACAGACTCCTTGGAAACCCTAGATAGGGTCACTATGAGTCGGAACGTACTCAATGACTTTTAGCAACAACAACAATAAGACATTTTATATCTACCATGACTTAACATTTAATGGGGTACGTAATAACCCTGTACGTAAATCCTATACAGGGTTACTATGAGTCAGAACTGACTTAATGACATACAACAATGGCAACAACAAAAATGTCATAAAGAAGTGCCTTAGTTTCTTTGTTAAAAAGTGTTCCTTTGCTGTGACTTAGTGTTCTAGTTAGTAATATTAAGTCTGATAACATAACTTACCAGTGATATTGGTGTTTCTTCCCATTCTATGACAGCAACCGAATTCTGCTATAATAGCTATGTGACTGCTAGGAAAATCTGTATGGTGTTGCTTTGATAGTTATGAGTTTTGAGGACATTTTATAGGACGTCACACTACAAATGCATTTAGAAATGGTACCCTAATATCAAGAGTCAGTTTAACATCTTTTTATTAGCTTTACAGGAAAATGATATTAGATATTCTGATTGAAAACAACATGTCAAAATGGAAGATTGCATTTGACAAATGATCTGTGAATCTTAGAATTAGGGCATTTAGGTTCTATCTGTATTCCCTCATTTGACTTGAGTAGCTACCATTCAATCTAAAGACGAAGTTTGTTTTTTTTGGCAAATGGTTTTGTGAGCTTGGTAGAAATTCTGTGTCTAAGGAAAAGTTAGTAATATTGCTTTAAGAACAAAGCTATAAAGATTCTGCTGTTTGTATGTAAAATATAAATAACTTAGGTGTCTTTAGTGTAAGGTCAGACCCTTTCTATAATGAAAAAAAAATAACAAAAGTACCTTGAAACAAGATCCCACTTCATTTATTCTTTGCCTTTTGTTATCCTCCCAGAGATTGATTTGAAGTCTTTTAATTTAGGAATATCCTATCAGCTCTGTTTTTCAAACTTTGTGAGTTAAAACATTAATAGTTAAATAAGAAAGGAAAGTTATCCATTTGTGATTCACATATCTCATAATTATTTAAAGTATATATGAAATGAAGACATTATTGATTTAATAAAAGTAGAATACTTTAATGACAAAATGCTTACCAATTTGCATTATTGACACACCCATTACTAAAAATTGGACTCCTGGTATGGCACTGCAGGATCAACCCTGGACTGCAAGCCACAAGGTCAGCAGTTCAAACCTACTAGCTACTCCTTGGAAAGCCTATACAGGGTCACTAAAAGTTGGAACTGACTTAATGGCATTTAACAACAACAACAGAATTTTCCAAACCTTTTAAGGTTTGGTTTCATATTAACCATTCATTTTCAAGTCCATCTCTTTCCCCTCAAATGTTATTATACAAAGAGAAACCATATGGCCCTTTAAAGAACTTCTTTAGAAATAACCTTAACCAGATATCCAATTTCACCACTTAAAATTTTACCTTCCAGCAAACTTAGACAGGTTCTTTGCCACTCTATAAAAAGCATTGCCCTTCCTTCATTGTTCACTCACATGTTTACCATTTTCCTTTAACGAATCACCAGAAGCACATTAACATACATATTTCTAGCAACATTCTCTTGCTGGTGCCATGTCTGTTCTCTAGGTTAGCATTTATAACACATTACAAAATAGAGCACAATCACACAATACTGAGAATCATAGCCTAACTGAGTTGACAGACATTTTTTGGGGGAACACAATTTACTCTATCTCACCATGAAACTACTTTTTTATTTCTGGCCTCCAAAACTGCATAATCAATATGTGTTATTTATTCACCAAGCTTGTAGCAATTTGTTATAGCAGTCAAGAAAATCATTCGCTACGCTGGCCTTGCATAGTTCTTTATAGTGGTTTCTACTCGGTTGGAATCTATAGAAGCTACACGTGTTTCCACAATTCAGTCTTCCTCTTAACTCAGAATTTATGTAGGTGTAATGAAGTGTAAGAGTAATGAATAACTTTAGACAGGAACCAAGATATGATCTATTTTATGATATGATTAGTAGTCATTTTGTCAACTAAAAATGATTTCAATTTTTCTTAAAATGAGGAATTTCAAATAGTAAAACTTAACTTACTATTATTTCAGGTAAACAAAATTATACTTTTCTTTTTCTTTTTTAAAATGTTTTATTGTGAATTGTGTGATAGTCTACATGGGAGAACATCAGCTTTACATTCATTCCATCATACATCATTTCATTGGCATAGTTACCATCTCGTCCATGCATCCTCACCCAACCAAGGGTGTACCCTATAAGCCTGCACACACACTGCCCCCCGCCACCACAGTCCTCAGCCCCTTTCTATCTCCTGATCCCAAGTCCCCAGCCACACCATCTCATGATGTCGTCTTCTCTGCCTCAATCTCAGACCCCACCGCCTCTCTGGGTAGGATTCCGCTCTTCGCTCTTCTCCATCGATGGTCCCAGGGTTCTCCGTTCCTAGACTGATAAGTTAATCACTCCCCACTTTGCTACAAAATCAAAACTATACTTTTTGAGATTAAAATAAGGCTACCTTGTAATACAGAAGTCCTGGTGTGGCACTGTAGGATAAGGACTGGACTGGTTGGCAGTTAAAATCTACAAGCTGATTCTTGGACACCGTATATAGAATTGTTATGAGTTGGAACCAGCTTGATGACACTTAACAACAATTACATCTTGAAATATGGAGACCTGCTGAGGTACATGAGGGTAAGCATTGCACTGCTAGCCACAAATTCTATGGTTCACACTTACCAGCTGCTCCTTGGAAACCTAATAAAGGGTCACTGTGAGTCAAAACCAATTCCATGGAATTTAATAAAACATTTTGTAATATATTTGAATATATTGTTCTGAAACAAATAGTTTCAAAGTATTTGCTTCTATCAATAACAGCAAACATCTTTAGCTATGACAACACATTCTTCATTTTAAACTATTTTATATCTGTGGAATTTCAGTAAATTTTGCTCAACTCCAAGAATGCATATTTGAAACAAACATTAGTTTGTGTTTACTTCTTTACTAAGGCTTCCTGGTAGCATAGTGAGTATATGAGTTGGGCTGCTAACCAAAAGGTCAGCAGTTCGAATTTACCAGTTGCTCCATAGGAGAAAGATAAGACTTTCTGCTCCCATAAAGATTTATAGCTTCAGAAACCCAACACCGTTGTTGTTGTTAAGTGTTTTCAGGTTGGTTCTGACTCATAGCAACCCTGTACAGGGAAAGATATTGCTTGTTTAATTTCTTTTTCTATAATATAGTTTATAATTGAATAATTGTACCAACTTCTTCACTCTAAAACTGATTAAACTTGTAATCAAGATACATTGATTATTACTGGACATTACAATGAGAAATAAAGTTGGAGACAAAGAGGAAGGATCAGTAGTTGGAAAATGTGTGCTTGGTGATAGAAACAATGCAGAGGACGCATGGTAGAATTTTGCAAAACCAATGACTTATTCATTACAAATACCTTTTTTCAACAACATAAACAGCAACTATACACATGGACCTCACTAGCTGAAATACACAAGAATCAGAATGACTACATCTGTAGAGAAAAAAATGGAGAAGCTCAATATTATCAGACAAAACAAGGCCTGACAGTGAAACAGATTATCAATTGCTTAAATACAAGTTGAGGCTGAAGCTGAGAAAATTAAAGCAAGTCCACAAAAGCCAAAATGTGGCCTGAATTGGAGACCATCTCATGAAGAGAGTTGATGCATTAGTCTCTTATGTCTAAAGTCCAGAAAAAAGTTATAGTATTACAATTTGGTTAAATTAATATTTTGAATAATGTTTATTTTGCATTCAATAATGTAATATTTTGAATTAATTTCATTAATATTTCAACATTAATAATATTAGACACAAAGAAAACTAAAGGTCATCAAAAAGACAAGAAACAAAGACAAGTCCAAAGTGGATGTCAGAAGACACTCTGAAATATGCTCTCAAACGTAAAGACACTGAAACAATTGGAAGAAATGATGAAGTAAAAGAACTGAATAGAAAATTGCAGAAGTTAGTTCAAGAAGAGAAAAACAGGAATTATAATAAAAGATCTGAAGTTAGAAAACCAAAAGGGAAGTACATCAATGGGGAGTGATCAGAAATTCAAAGCAGGTCAGAAGGAACTACGGATATCACTGCTAATGTCAGATGGATGTTGGTTGAGAGCAGAGAATACCAGAAAGATGATTATGCTTTGTGTGCTTTATCAACTATGCAAAGGCATTTGACTATGTGGATCTTAACAAACTTTGAATAATGGCACAAATGATGGGTATTCCATAAAAGGTGATTGTGCTTATGAGGAAACTGTATATAAACCAAGATGTAGTCGTTTGAATAGAACAAGGGGATAGTGAATAGTTTAAAATCAGGAAAGATCCTTTCACCATACTTAATTTGTTTACCAAGCAAATAATCCAAAAAATTAGATTATATGAATAATGTGGCATCAAAATTGGAATACGGCTTATTAACAACCTGTGATATGTAGAAGACAGAACTTTGCTTCCTGGAAGAGAAATACTGAAGATTTGAAATACTGAAGACGATCAAAGACCACAGCCTTCAGTATGGATTACACTTCAATGTAAAGAAAACAAAAATTCTCACCACTGGACCAATAAATAACATTATATAAATGGAGTAGAGATTGACATTGTCAAAGGCTTCATTTTGCTTGGATCCAATAGCAGCACACATGGAAACAGCAGTCAAGAAATCAAATGACAAATTGCATTAGGCAATCTCTTGCACAAGACCTCTTTAAAGTGCTGAAGTGCAAAGATATCACTTTGAGGACAAATGTGTGCTTGATCTAACCCATAGTATTTTGTCTCATATGCATATTAAAATTGAACCATGAATAAGGAAGACCAGATAAGAATCAATGCATTTGAATTATGCTGCTGTCAAAGAATATTTAAAGTACCATAAACTGACAGAGGAACAAACAAATCTGTCTTGTAAGAGGTAATGCCAGAATGCTCCCTTTGTTTCTCTTACTGTTGACATGTTTTTAGGAGGGACCAATACCTGGGCCAAGACATCACGACTGGAAAATTTGAGGGTGAGAGAAAAAAGGGAAGACTTTCAATGAGATGAATTGACACAGTGGCATCAACAGTGGGCTCAAATATAACTATAATTGTGAGAATGGTTCAGGACTGGGCATTGTTTTCTTGTGTTACATACAAAGTTGCTATGAGTGGAAACTGACTCCATGTCACCAAACAACAAGAAGAACATGTAATATTTCCTTGATTCATCCCAGTGTTTTCTACATCACTCCTGAATATATTGGGTGTGGTTTAATCTGAAGAGATTTGCACTTTTTCCTTCAGCTTGAAATGCTCTTCCAGTAGATGATCCCATGTCTCTCTTTAACCCAATTCCTTTTTCTTTGTTGCATTTTCTTCTTAGTGCTTAAGAAACCTATCTTAAATGTTTCTTGCTTTGCTACAATTATTATGGTCTTCATAGAATTATAATAATTTAAATTGTTTACTTACTATACCAGAATCATTGCAAAATACAGAGTTAACATAACTATTTTGACTACTTTTTTTTTCTCATAAATTAACATCTACTGTCAAGAGTAATGCCTTGTCATAACCATTCCTTCATTTATTTTGCTAAAATAAAATACTTTCATTTTGAACTAATTTTAAATGTATAGAAAATTTACGAGTCTAGTACTGAGTTTTTGTATACCTCAGGTTCCCCTTCTGTTATCATCATATTTGTTGTTGCTTTTAAGTGTAATCAAGAAGTTTTGACTCATAGTGACGCTATGTAGTCTAAATCTTTTCAGGAGTAGAAAACCTCATAATTGTCCCACACAGTAGCTGGTGAGCTGGAGACCCCATCTTGTGGTTCACAGTCAAGTGTTTATCATACAGAGTTACCAAGCTTCAAGCATATAAAACCATACTATTAAAAGCAGAAAAACTGATATAAATACAAATACTATTAAATAATATTCTTATTTGAATTTCATCAGTTTTTTCCACATTGAATTTAGTTGTTTTTTCCTTGTACATATATAATCGATTCCAGTGTCTTGGGTCTTATTCTGTTTCTTTTACCTTTAGTATTTTATTTCCCTTCATATACATATTTGTTGAATATCCACAGTTATCAAGTATATTTTTGAAGAAAATGGTAACTTATTTATTGAAATTTTGATTACATCTAGGCAGTGTTTCATTCTGTTATGCAAAGGACTGTTATTAGTTTGAACCCACTTGATGGCACCTAACAACAACAGCAAGGCATTTTCTGTTTATTATTATCTCTTTTAATCCTATTGTTGTTAAGTGCCTTCAAGACAGATGCTATTCACAGAGACCTTGTATAGTGTTTCTGAGGAGCAGCTGGTGAGATTGAATTACTGACCTTAGGATTCAAACATACTTTAAAGTCCAGTGCATTAACCTACAGCGCCATAGCAGGTCTCCCTTTTAATCTTAATAAGGTGTAATTGATTATTATTCATATTTGAGTTTGAGGAAACTGAGGCTCTATAATACTGATTAATTTTCCAAGAGTCAACAAAGTGGATAATTCTGCTAACATTTTGCAAAATTTGAGAATCCTTGATCTACTTGATATTTGGTTCTGAAAAGCACTCTTTACTTTTATGAAGGCTGGTATTGATTATGAAGTTTGCACTCTTACTGGAATAATCTTATTTTATCTCCACTTCCTTCCCTTCTTCCATGCCTCATTTTTTCCTCCTTTCAATGAAATACTGGTTATATGAACTTTCCTAGACTTCTGCTTTTGGTGATTATTTTTATATTTACAGTCCCAGAGATCAAATTTTAATATAGAGAACCTTCAATAAACTGTGAATCAAGTTTCCAAACATTGCATTGACTATTAACTAATTATTGATCCTTATGAGTTCAACTTTTTCAAGGACATTAAAACAATTATTTGTAGAATGCAGAAGCTGGAGTATATGTCTCCTTAGGCTTACTTCATTCTTAAAATACTGATTTTATAGCTAGTTTCTTTCTTTTTTTTTTAAGTATTTATTGTGAATTGAGTGATAGTTTATAGAAGAGAACATTGGCTATCGTATTTTGTTTCATTGCAATGATTACAATCCCCTCCATGCATTATCAAACAACCAAAGGGTACACCCTACAAGCCTGCCCCCCGGCTGTCAGCACACAGCTCCTCTCCCTCCCTGAGTCCAGTGTCCCCAGCCATTCCATCTCTCCAGGTCATCATCTCTGCCTCCATCTCTGGCAGCACTGCTTCTCTGGGTTGGGTCCTGCATTCTGCTCTTCTCTGATGATGGTCACAGTGTCCTCTACTCCTGGACTGCAAAATCAATCACTCTTTCCTTTTGTTACAAAACGTCTACCTTTACATTTGTAACTCTCACAGTCAGTACTGATAGCAATTATTCACTATTGAACCACAGGAGTCTTATCCCCATCTCCTTTCACTAGCCCCACCCTGACAGATTGGAAATCCCTCAGTGGAAAGTCTACCTTCCCCCGTACCCTCTGGAACTAGGCTCCTTCTTGAAAGCTTGTAAGCCAGTCATTTTGTGCCTTTGTGGCCACCCCCCTGCCCATTTTAGGTAGCCAATGTCTAAGTTGCCCATCCTTATCAACCCTGTGTACTGAGGGGGTGGGAATGATCCTAGGTATAAAGATCCATTCCCTCTTTTGAGCTACTACATCCATGAGTATAGGTCAAGTTCATCAAATTGTAGTAGATTTTCCCCTCTTCTGTCTTCCACTAGTTGAATTCTGATCATCCAGCCATTGAAGCCAGGTCAAGTGGTACTATGTGCAAGTATGGGTGTTCTTGTGCGTCTCCCTTCACTTCATTTCAGCTGAATGCTTCACTTTCTGCTCTAGTCTTCTGTGGCCATGTCCCTGTCCCTAGGTCCAGGAGTCCCCAGGACTTGCCATACTTCTGGCCAACCAGGTCTCAACCCAGGTTGACACAAATCTATTGAACACGGTCAGACTTAGCTCACAACTTCATTGGTGTTTTTCCCTCATTTTCCCTTACCAGTAGACCAATGTGGTCACCAACAAGACCACATGCCTGCTCGTGTATTCCCCTTGAGTCTCAGTCTTGGAAGGGGATTTGCCCTGAGGAGACCCAACCATTTGCCTTGATGACTCTCAGGTGAAGAACTTGCTTGTTCTTGTAGTAGTTAATCAGATTGCCATTATTGTTTTTATTTTTTCTGCTGGTCTTCTTTCAAGAAGTATCTTCTGTTCTTCGAGCTGTTCCAGGCTGGTCTGCTTGTCCTTTCAAGTGGAAATTTTCTACCTCTGAAGATTCTGGATGGGTATCAGGATTCCAACTATGGTCTTATGCAATGCAAAGGTTCCATAGAAAGCCTCCTTCACTGGGCAAGTTCTAGCCCCATCTTAGGTATTCTAATCAGTTATAGGCTGAAGATAGACTTACAACCTTTCTATTGTGATGTTTCTGGCTATTCCTTTCTCTCTCCCTCAAGTGTCTATTTTACAATAGTAGGTAAGGGAAACCTAGATTCAAAAGACAGCCAAGCATATTAACATTATAACTTATTTCTTAATTGGTTTTATTTACTAGGTATTTTTCTTGGTCTAGTGCCTCAAGAGTGTTTTGTGTTGTTTTGTTTTGAACCTATGGATCAAGGAGACTTGTGAGTATGTGTGTTTTCTTTAGACATGGATGTAAGGGTTTGTGAAATAAACTGCTCATAAGAACTTGGTCTTCTACACCACAATTACCTATCATCTTTTTCTGTCTTGTGTTTCCTTTGGTCTGAAACAAATATATCACACCAGGACTTCCTCTGAAACAAGTGTACTTTGTGTAATTTAGTTTGTTAAAGTAAGCTCCAAGAAGAAGAGTCACTTGGGATGATACACTTGCTCTTTGTCATGGCAATTTTAAATAAGATGAAGAGTTCCAGCTTCTGATTTTAAACCTTACTTGGGGTTTAACTATAAGAATCTTTTACTAAATACGATGGTTAAGCAAAACATATGCTACTTTTTCTTTTCTCTTAAAAGTTCAGTTAAAATTGCCAGTTGAAATATAATTGTTTGAATGACAAAATACACAAATATCAAACTTACTAGAAAATATGGCTAATACAAGTCACTTTCTATAAATACAGTTGCTCATGTGACTACTAATAGAGTTGCCTTTTCATTTAATATGAAAAAGACTGAGTAATTTGGTACTAATGCAATAAATTCTAAATGGTTTTACAAATGAAGCCTAGTTTATAAGATTAAAAGCAATATCCAAGAACAACAATGGTATTTTATGTTCCAGAAGTTGAAATATTTTTAACTATTCTATAAATAGGCAGAATCACATAGCAAAATATCAGCATTCCCATTCATACTGAATCTTTTGATATTACCTAAAAAATGTTAATGGAATAATGAAAAGGAGTAACATACCTATTTCGTATCTGTAGAGAATTCTTTAACTTGGAAACTACTCTGCCCTCCATCGTATATACTATGCATTATTAAATCTGAAAAGAATAAAGCCAAAGCATTCCTTCCCCTGCCTAAAGAAATTCACTAAATTCATTCCCAGATCCAGAGGCATTGTAACTAAGCAATATGTTTTAAGGTATGGTAAAGCTCAGTAATATAACACAGTAGAAATTTTCCATTAGCATTCTGGAATTCAGAAATGATCATTCATCTGTGATCATATTAGCATAACAACTTGTTTTCTGTACTTTCTTGCATTGATCAGATTCTACCAAAATGTAACTTTTCAATATTCTCCATGGATCACAAGACCAATGTGACTGCAGGATAAGCACTGGACTGGTATAGTTTGAGACTACCAGCTGCTCTACTGAAGACAGAAGAGGTTTTCTGCTTCCATAAAGGTTTACACCCTCAGAAACCCTATGCAGGGTCACTATGAGTCAGAACAGACTGAATGACACTTACCAACAGCAGCATGGGTCACTTACATTTTTGCATGTCTTCAAGTGAAGCACCTATTGCTTTTCATTTCAAATTATTTTTTTAAGAATATTAGTATAGAAAACAGCATTGAAAAATAAAGATAGCATCTTCTTCCAATGAAAAGGACAGAAATGCTTACTTCCTGTTGCAGCAGATTTGGATTTCTTAGTTCAAGATTCCTCTGTAATACAATTTTCTTTGAGTGTGGATGGGCCTATCCCAGTTGCTTCTTATTGTACCGTGCACATTTAACCCAGGAGTCTCATGTTTTCAATTATCAACCATAAAACAATAGTGGGCTAACTTTCAATTTGAAAGTAGAATAACATCTCAGAACTTTCACAATTCTTAGCACCTTTTACTTTTAGCTTTAGATTACTTTATCTGTGAGGCATGTTGTGGCATTCTTATCTCTTGTACATGTCACTGCATCAAATAGGAAATATCCACATGCTAAAAAGAGACAATTTGTAGCCTGAAAACTAAAAACAAGCAACATGCTTTTGAAAATAGCAGATAACCACTATCATGGATTAAATAGTGCTCCCCACAGATATATGGTAGCTAGGCTGAGCCAGGATTCTTTGTGGTCTAGTAATTATGTAATGATGTCATTTGGCAGTTATGTAATGATTTAATTACCCATGATGTGATCTGATATGATCAGCCAATCAGCTGTAACAGGATTAGGGTGAGATTTTGTTGTTGTTGTTAAGTGCCCTCGAGCCGATTCCAAACCATAGTGACCCTATATAGGGTTGCAACACTTTCAATCAGATCACAGCCCTGATTCTATGTAAAGGGAGTTTGCCTCGGTGTGGCCTGCGTCACCTTTTATCTTACAAGAGCTAAATGGAGAAATTAGAAGGGACCTGTTGGTCATCAAGAAAGAAGAACAGGGAATGGAAAATGTCCTTTGGATCCACAGTCCCTTGCTAAGGACCTCCTAGTATGAGGGAAAATGAATACGAAGATACATGAAATCACAAAGGAATACCAGCTGCACAGATGTTAAAAAGAAAGAAGGACCTTCCCCCAGAGTCAACAGAGACAGAGAGAATCTCCCCCTAGAGCTGGTGCCCTGAATTCATGTTTCTAGATTCCTAAATTGTGAGAGGAACTCTGGTGTGGGCTGTGGGTTAATGCACCAGATTGCAAAGTTGGTTTGGACCACAAGGTCGATGGTTCAACCTCAGCAACTGCTCCTTGGAAGCCTTATACAGGGTCACTCTGGGTCAGAACTGACTTGATGGCACTTAACAACAACAGCAAATTGTGAGAGAATTAATTTCTGTTTGTTAAAGCCTTTGACTTGTGGTATTTCTGTTATAGAAGCACTAGCTAACTAAGGCAACCATTATGTTTTAATACATTCTATTTCATCCAGAAAATGAGACTGTTATATGCATTCTACATATCTCTTTGACTTCTGTTCTTATTTAGAATAGCCTGCATATTCTTCCTCTCTTGCCTAATGAGTTAGAAAGAACTTGGAATGAAAATGAGGATGCAAAAATCAACACCAGCTGGGCACTGAGGACAGAATATATGGAAAAACTTTAGTCTATGACTAAAGACTTCTGAAACCTCACAAGATAAAACATTCCACAGGCAAACTAACAGCCACACTATTAAATAAATCAACTGATTTGCTCGTGTCAGATAAGGATGAACTGTGATGCTTCAGGTCATATATAATGTGCAATTTTTCCTTTAAAAAACTGTACTACAAGAATTGTACTACAAGAGTTTTCCATTTGCTGAATCTGGGGTAAAGTCAGACAGCTATGACCTCAGGCATGTTCACATGCATGCTGTACACCTGTTACTTAAAGCATGTTACTATATTTTGTAGGATAGGGACAAACTGATAAATGTTCTACTACTGGCCCAAATGTTGGTGATTGGAACCCATCAAGAGATGCCTCAGAAGACAGTCCCAGTAGTCTGCAAAGTCAAAAAAGTAATTCCTTGAAAATTCTATGAAGCAGTTCTACACTATACATGCAAGGTCTCCTTGAGTCAGAAATGATTTCATTGATGTCTACACGCTGTGGTGATTATTCATTCCAACTCAGAAAGATAATACACACGCCAAAGGTAGATAAACTAGGATAGATAAAGTGAAAACCCCTGTTTTTGTTGTTAAGTGCCGTCAAGTTGGTGCTGACTCATAGCGAGCTTGTAAAGGGATTTCTAGAGTGGCCAGTAGTGACCTTGCAGTTAGCTCGGTTAGTAGCTCAGTGCTTATCCTACAGTGCCACATCAGGGCTCATGGAAAACCATAGGTGCTGTGTTTTTATGATGACAATTATGGGTTGTAATTTCCAATTAATTCCTTGTTATATGTATCACCATCTGTTGTAAAACATAAAGACTTATGAAATATTTTTTGTAGGTCAAATTTATACAACATAAGAAATTAATGCCAAGCCCACATTCTTAGCTTTATTTTATTTTAACTTGGACCCATGTCTTAGTTTCCTAGGGCTGCTCTTAACAAATTATCACAGACTGAGTGTCTTGAAACAATTGCAATTTGTTCTTTCACAGTTCCGGAGGCTGGAAGCTCCAAATCAAGGTGTTGGCAGGTCTGCACTCCATCTGGCGGCTCTAGGGGAAAGTTACTTCTTTGCTTCTTCTAGTCCCTAGTAGCTGTCCAAATTCTTTAATTTATGGCAGCATCACTTCCGTCTCTGACTCTCTGGTCACTTTGCCTCTTCCTCTTCTCTTTGTCTGTGATATGGCTCTTCACCTTTCTTTTGTAGAGATAGTTGTGGCAGCATTTAGGTCTTACTATGATAATCCAGGAGTTCTGGTGTAGTGTTGTAAGATAAACACTGGACTGCTAACTGAAACTCTGGTAGTACAGACCCACCAGCCATTCCTTGGAAACCCAATACAAATCAGACCTGACTTGATGGCACTTAACCACAACCTGACAATCCAGGCTACTTTCATTATTTAAATATCCTTTAACTTAATTGTTGTTGTTAACTAACATTTAGTAGACCCCTAACTCATGCCAAATCCACATTATTGTTGTTTTTAAGTGCTATAAAGTCTGTTCTGACTCATAGCAACCCTGTATAGGATTTCCGAGGAGTGGCTGGTAAGTTTGAATCACTGACTGAACTTATGGTTAAGTGCTTATACTACAGTGCCACACAGGACTCCAAGTCTTGTACACTGTCACGATAGCTTGCAGATCACACTTTGTGGTCGGGAGGGTTTTTATTAACTGATATTTAGAACTATGAGTGTGTTGCTGTGGATCAGCAATAGACTACAAACCACAAGGTCGGCAGTTAAAACCCAGCAACTGCTCCTCGGAAACCCTATACAGGATCGACTATGAGTCAGAACCAGCTTGGCAGCACTTAACAACCACAGCATTTAAAAGTAAATTGCCAGACATAGTCTCTTCAACAGATGGTGCTGGCAGAACTGGAAATCTATATGCAAAAATTGAAACAAAACCTTTACTTCACGTAATATACAAAAAAAACAACTCAGCATGGGTTCAAGATCTTAATGTGAATCCCAGAATTATAAAGATCATCAATGAAAAAATAGGGACAAATTTAAGGACTCTAATACAGGGCACACATAGGCTACCAAACTGAGGAAATTACAAAAACAAAAGAAAACAAAATAGGTGATTAGGACATACTAAAAATTAGAAACTTATGTCCATCATAGGATTTCACCAAAAAAAGTAAAAAGGGAGCCCGCAGAATGGGAAAAATGTTTTGCAAATACATATCAGACAAGGGACTAATTTATAAAATCTATAAAAGAGAGCTCTGGTAGCGTAGTGGTTATGAATCAGGCTGCGAACCTTAAGGTCAGCGGTTCGAAACTACCAGCCGCTCTGTGGGAGAAAGATGAGGCTTTCTACTCCCGTAAAGATTTACACCCTCAGAAACCGACTTGAAGGCACTTAACAACAACAACAACATAGGAAACTATAACACCTCTACAAGAAAAAGACAAATAACCCAATGAAAAAAAAATGGGCACAGGACATGAACAGACACTTCACCAAAGAAGAGATTCCAGCAGCCAACAAACATGAAGAAATGTTCACAATCATTAGCCATTAGAGAGATGAAAATCAAAACAACAATGAGATATCATCTCATACCAGCAATAGCAGTGAAGTTCAAAAAGCAGAGGATAATAAATGCTGGTGAGAATGTGGAGAGACTGGGACCCTTCTACATTGCTGGTGGAAATGCAAAATGGTACAACCACTCTGGAAAACTGTATGGTGCTTTCGCAGAAAGTTGGAAATATAAATACTTTATGATCCAGCAATTCCTTTAATTGGTATATATCCACAAGAAATATAAGCCATAACAAGAGTAGATACATGCACACTAATCTTCATAACAGCAGTATTCACAATAGCAAAAAGATGGAGGCAGACTTAGTGCCCATCAATGGAAAAATGGATAAAAAAAACTTTGGTATATACACACAATGAAATATTATGCTACCATGAAGAATAGCAATGAAGCTGCAAGCTACCACATAACATGGATGAACCTTGAGGACATTATGCTGAGTGGAATGAGTCACAAAAGAACAAATATTGCATAAGACCATTACTGTAAAGCATAAAAAAAGTTATCCATACTAAAAAGAGAAAAAAAAACGAAAAAAAAAAACTTTGTTACTTACCAGTAGGAAGATTGTAGATGGAGGGGATCTGGAGGGTGGAAAAAGTAGAGCATAGGGTAGGGAATAGACACATCACGGTTCAGGTGTTGGGGAGGGCAATGCACAAGTAGGAGAAGGGGGATGGAAGAACAAGGTAGACAGGGAAACACTGAGGCAGATTTGCATGGGCTAAATGGGACAGAGGTAAATAATGATGTATGCTCAACATTGAGACAATAGGGGTCTGTGATACAGGGATACAGGCATAGTCTGAAGAGGGGAAACAATGTGAAGATGCTTGACTGACTTATGAATATTGATTTCCCTTGCCTATTATTGTAAAACAGACAACTGAGTGAGATAGAAAGGACTATCGGGAAACATGATTACAGAAAGCTTGTAAGCCTGCCTTCAGCCTACAAATCATTGGAATACCTAAAAGGAGTTCTAGAACTTGCACAGTGAAATAGGCTTCTTGTGGAGTCTTTTAGTGTATAGGACCTTAGGTGGAATACTGAATCCAATCCAGAACCTTCTGAGGGGGTCATTCCCACTAAAAAGGACAAGCAGACCAGTCTGGAACAAGTAGAGGAATAGAAGATACTTCTTGAAAGAAAGATTAGCATGAAAATTCCAAAACAAAAATGGCAGTCTGATTGTCTAATACAAGAACAAGCAAGTTGTTCACCAGGGAGCCATCAAAGCAAGCAATCCAGTCCTTTCAGGACAAACCCCATCCAAGACTGAAATTCAAAGGGAACACATGAGCAGGCATGTATGCTTGCTGGCGATCATGTTGGTCTACTGGTGAGTGGAAAAGGGGGAAAGGCAGCAAAGAAGAAATGGGATGAGTTCAACCACATTCCATAGACTCCCATTGACCTGGAGATGAGAAAGAGAAGAGGAAGGTTGGTTGGTATTAAATGTGGTGAGACCTGGGGACTCCTCATCCCATGGACAAGGACATAGCCACAGAGTGCTAAAGCTGAGAGTGAAGCATCCAGCTGATATGAAGTGAGAGGAGATACACAAGAAAGCCCAAACTTGCAGATAGTACCCATTTGACATAGCCTCGTTGGCTTGATGATCAGAATTTGATTGTTGTTGTTGTCAGGTGCCATCGAGTCAGAACC
>NW_006408530.1:23452237-23452792 GCF_000296735.1 Chrysochloris asiatica
CTCAGAAGTACAATGAAGTGTTCTGGAATACTCATACTTCTCAATGTTGTCCATAGCTTGTCATGATCCACACAATCGAAAGCCTTTGCGTAGTCTACAGGGTGGATAGGGACAGGCAACTTAGACATTGGCTACCTAAAATGAGGGGCAATAAAGGCACGAAGTGACTTCCTTACAAGTTTTCAAGAGGGAATTTAAGACTGTGCAGGGGAAGGTAGAGTCCCCACTTAATAGTTTTTATCTTGTTTAGATGGGTCTGGTGAAAAAGATGGGGATAAGATTCTTATGATTCAATAGTAAGAAATTGTTATCATGACCAATTGTGACTGTGTCACAACTGTAAAGGTAGAAGTTTTGTAACAAAAATGTGTGAGTAGTTAGTTAATCTTACACTCCAGAAATAGAGGACCCTATAACCATCAAGGGACAAGAGCACAAGCGGAATGCTGGGCCCAATCCAGAGAAGTAGCAACACTAGAGTTGGAGGCAGAGATCAGGACATAGGGAGAGAGAGAGCAGCTGAGGACTCTAGCCTCGTAGAAAGAGAAAGACTGA
>NW_006408530.1:23453232-23476698 GCF_000296735.1 Chrysochloris asiatica
AACTACTAGCTGTTCCACAGGAGAAAGATGAGGCTTTCTGCTCCCATAAAGATTTACAGCCTCGGAAACCCTGTACAGGGTCGCTATGAGTCGGAACCTACTTCACGGCACATAACCACCACCACCGCTAACAACCACATCTTTAAAATGTTTATTTGATGTAGTCCAAGGTGTTAAGTTTATTTAAATTTTTTTCTTTGCTTTTTTTTAAACCCATATTATTATCATGTTTTAATCTAATTAAATGTTTTTGCTTATTAATCAATCTTGTTTCCCTAATACTATGTATTACTTGTAGGAAATAGCGCAGCTATCTTTCAGATTTTTCACCTAAGTAAATTGTGTAAGTCTAGCTCTTATTTATTTTCAGTTATATCATCATGAGTTGGAATAGACGTAATGGAAAGCAAGAACAATAAGAATTCATATATTATGCCCATTTATGAAACTTATTCCTAAATTATGGGAACAGTGTATGTAGATGAAAATATGTAGATATTTTAATATTTTAAGCAAAAATAATATATCAGTCTTAAGTATGTTAAATTATGTGGAAAACAATTTTATTTGAGGTGTATGAATTTCTTCATTTAGTGTGGAAAATAGAGACATAAACTTAAAACGTTTTTCATTTTAAATTATTTTTACTGGAATTTCTCTTTTTTTGAAGGAATATACATGTTGATGCAGAAAGATGAGACTTTCTGCTCCTATGAAGATTTATAGCCCCAGAAACCCAATATAGGGTTGTTATGAGTCGGAAACAACGCCAACATATTTAACAACTACAACAACAACATCATGCTGAAAGTCCTTGTCTACTGATAAATAAAAACTGATATTTTTTCAGACTAAAGATTTTGACCAAATTTCAAGACACAGTCATACTCATTGCTATTAATTATATCAAGAATGAATGTTGTTGTTCTTGTTGTTATGTGCCGTGGAGTCAGTTCCGACAGAAAGCCTCATCTTTCTCCCGAGGAACAGCTGGTAGTTTTGAACTACTAACCACGAGATTAGCAGCCCGATTCGTAACCACTACGCTACCAGAGCTCCTTGCAGTAAATTAGATTTCAGAGTATAGAGTACTTGAATCTCTACTGAAATGTGTATAAACACTTTATTGTTTCATGTTTTTTACTGAAAACACTTTTCTGCATTTCAATAGCCATGTATTTCTTGTTGTTGTTAGGTGCCTTCAGGTCATTTCTGAGTTATAGAGACCCTGTATAGGGTTTCCAAGGAGCAAATGATGAGCTTGAACTGCCAATCTTGTAGTTCAAACTGACCTTGCAGTCTAGTGTTCATCCTACAGTATCACATCAGGACTCCTTAAACGGATTCCCAATGGCAACTTCCTTGTTGTTAAATGAAATTGAATTGAGTCACTTCTGACTCACAGTGACCCTGTATAGGGTTTCCAATGAGTACCTGGTAGATTTGAACTTCTGGCCTTTTGGTTCATAGTCCAGTGCTTATCCTACAGAGCCATACCAGGAGTTTGCATGTATTTCTTAGACATAGTAATTGGTGCCTCTGTATGTTTGTTTGGCATTTGAATGCCATAACTTTCATATCATCCTGAGAAACTAGATGCATTTTTAATACTCAGTGAGGTGCCAACCATATTATCTTTAATAGAAAATCAGTGGAGCTAAGACTGTGGCTCAGTATAATTTAGTTTTCCACCTAAACCATAAGGTAATTGAAGTCAGAGACTATGTGGCATACTTAGACGATTGCACATTGATGCTTTCGAGAGTTTTATCTTCAATTTTATATTCAAACTCATTACTGTAAATAGAAAATCAAGCAAAAAAAATTTTAAACAATTTTAAAAACACCCTAGACAAATTGTTCATTATTAGCAGTTCAAAACTACCAGATGTTCCATGGGAGAAATATTAGACTTTCTGCTCCTATGAAGATTTACAGCCTCGGAAATCCTGTACAGGGTTGCAATGAGTCAGAACTGACTCCATGGCAAATAACCACCGCCACCACCATCTTTAAAAAAAAACCACACAAAACTTTTTATTATATATTATGAGTTGAGTGAAGGTTTACAGAGAAGATCATCAGTTTTACATTCAACAAACCATACACTTTGTTTGATTTTAATGGTTGCAGTCCCTTCCCTGTAACAGTTACTGAACTTGCTCCCTGTAATTCCTATTCCCATTCCAACCTCCTTCCCAACCCTTCTCAAATTTTTCTTTAGGTGAATGTTGCACTTTTGATCTTGAATAGTTGACCATTCCATGGTGAGCATACCTTACCAGTGTTGTTGTTCCCCCCTATATATCTATCTACTGCTTGGCTAAACATTGGGCCAACAGGGTGAGTTCTTTACCATACTTGAAACGTGGTTGAGGGCTTTAGTCTTGGGTTACTCCAGTTTCTTTCTAACCACTAAGCCGGGTCCTCTTTTTTCTTTTTTTTTTAAATAATTTAGAGTTTTGTTCCACATTTTCTACCACTTTGTCTAGGACCTTTTAATGTGGTCCCTATCAGAGTAGTTGATAGTGGGAACTAAGCACCATCTAGTTCTTCTCATCTCAGAGCCATGATGACTGATTTGTCTATTGGACTAGTTGATTTCAAGCATCTTCAGTTTTCATCATTCTTCTTTCTTCAGCACATGGTGAGACCAATAATTGCACTTTAGATGGCTGCTCAAGAACTTTAAAGATCCCAGATGTTTTTCAGCAAAGCAGGATGTAGAAAATTGTCTTGTTGGCTGTGTTATTTCATTATTATCTTAATATATTAGATAGGTAGCTCAAGGGAAGATCATACAAAAATGGTAATAATAATAATAATGTGACAGTTATTACAAGAATTTTATATATCCTAACCTTACATAGGGTTTCCAAGGAATGGCTAGTGGTTTTGAACCACCAACCTTGTGGTTCAAACTGACCTTGTGATCCAGTGCTTTATCCCATAGCACCACATCAGGACTCTAATTAATTGAACCTTTAAACCAATGTCACCTACACCCATTTTAAAGCTTAGGAAGCTAACTAATAGAAAGGTTAAATACTTTTCTCAATGTTATGTAGCTTGTAAGTGGCAAAGCCTAGGAAGTCATATTCCAGAGCTTCTGCTCCAAACCACTATTTCATCTCTGCTGATCAAAACAAACAAAACAGCAGTAACAAAATACAAGTTCTGATTCTTAGAAATTTTAGTATAATCAGTTCTATCCAATGCTCACTATTTATTCAAAATCCACTCTGTATAAGCTATTTCTAGTAAAAGTTAGCCACTGGTCTAAATGCAAGAAAATACTCTTAAATGATACCAATTACCATCCATAAAGAAAATATCCAGAATATATAGAAATTACTTTTAATAACCTTGTCAAAATAATAAAAACCATAATGCATTGAGAATATACTGTGTTCCAGACAGTAGTATAAGTATTGAATGTTGTTGTTGTTAAGTGCCTTCAAGTTGGTTCCGACCCATAGCGACCCTATACAGGGTTTCCGAGGGTGTAAATCCTTACAGGAGTAGAAAGCCTCATCTTTCTCCCACGGAGCAGCTGGTAATTTCGAACCACTGACCTTAAGGTTCGCAGCCTGATTCGTAACCACTACGCTATTGAATAGGCAGTAGATAATTTAGTCCTAGCCATCACACTATAGGGTTCTTTACAAATGGAGATATTTAGGACCAGACTGACAGAATTGCTTGCCCAGCTATCTGAAACAAATGTTCAATTTGCACAGTTGCAATGGTGTCTTATGAAAATGTATAATGTGTCAAGTCAGAAGGAAAGGCTTTACAAAGACAAGAGTTATTAGAGAAGGAGGACTTTCCATGGTGGAACAAGTTTCAGTGTAATACAGTTTTGTGTACACAAACTGAAAACCAACCAAACCTGTTGTCATCTAATCCATTCTGACTCAGAGTGATTTAGAGGACAGAGTAAACTGTCCCTTAGTTTCCAAAGCTGTAAATCCTTATAGAAGCAGACAGCCACAATTTTCTCCCAAAGGGCAGGTGATATGTTTGAACTGCCAACCGTTTGGTTAGCAGCTGATTGCTTGACCACTGTGTCATCTAGAGTCTGAAAGCCAACTAACAAGTTAAAAATCAACCACAGACTACAATAAATAAAGAAGAATAAACAGTTGTACACTTTCCATTATTCTAGAACAGGAAAATGCTCTCTAAAAATTAAGTGTCAATAAAATGGAGACAAAATTAAACTTTTTTTTTCTAAGAATAGATACAATTAACCTGTGAAGATTACTCATATTGGATGTTAATGAAGCAGATAGCTTAGTGAAATTGAGAACATATCTGATTCACTATAATGGGATTTTCAGTTAGTTCAGACCACAATTTATATTAGCCATCCTTGGCATGTGCTGATTAGCAGAACTAGTCACAAATAATTTTTTAATAAAAACTTTTTTTACGGAGACAGAAAGCCATTATCAAATTATACAATAAAAGTAAAATGTTTATTGTGTCTCACCTATGAAAGAATGCCAACTTGATTTCTCAGTATTGTGTGAAAACAGTATTGTGTCTAATGTGCTACGTTATTGTTTTGTCCAGTAAGTCCCAGGACACAAGCATTCTCTGACACAGGAGGAGGAAAGACATAACATTCCCTAGGTTTCAAAGAAGAGATGTTCACAGCAATTTTTCATGTAGTGAAAAATAGAACTACTCTTCTGGTGCCATGGGAAATTTGGAGGGTAGCTTAGAAAATGGCAAATGAGAACAGGGTAATCCTGAGATTCACTATAGGAGACTGTACATCTAAATTTTAAGGGTCTTCACATTTGTGATTCATATGGCTTGGATTTTTATCCCAATGAAACCACTTCTGGTGTGATAATAGATTGTAAACAGATAACCTCATGTAAAAGTATTTGTGGTTCTTTTGAAAATAAACCAATTAAATTAAGTGAACACCTAGGAGTCTATTTTTTTTAAATATATAATATTCCCTGATTTATCACTGCCTTTATCTTACAGAAGCCTGTAAGAGAATTCTTTATAAAATAAGGCTGAAATATACTAATGTGTTTCAATGATTCTTTGAGAATCTCTGTTCATGCCCTTCCATGATAAAAGCCTGTTTGGGCTTTCAAATGTGGCTTTCTGTTGAATATGTTCATCTCTTTGCAATAGGGCATTCATATTATTTTTCATTACTCATATTTCATTTTTCTTCTGAACAGATGATTGTACTGTTGTTTTGTTTTGTTTGTGTGTGTGTGTGTTTGCACTTGTAACATCTTTCTCATTCTTTTCTTTCATCATTTCTATTTTCTTAGCTCCTGAAGATCATTATCTAAATTAAATCAGTTAATACAGCCATCAATACTGATGAATTTTTCAAAACTTACATAGCCTAGAGTCATTCATATGAAGAAAGAAAACTCTTCATTCACATAAAACCACATTCAAAATGAAATGAAAAAAAATTGAACAATATAATTTTTAAAATCAAATACGTAGAGTTCGTGGATCTGCATTAATCCGTTTTTGAATTTAGCAAACATTTAAAAAATAGATGTAAGTAGTGAAAAAGAGCATTACTTTCTTTTTGGTTTTGTGATATTTTTGCAGATCTGGATAATGTAGAAGGCATTGCTGTAGACTGGATTGGAAATAACCTTTACTGGACAAATGATGGCCATCGGAAAACCATTAATGTGGCCAGGCTGGAAAAGGCCTCTCAAGGTCGGAAGACTCTTTTAGAAGGAGAAATGTCACATCCCAGAGGAATTGTAGTAGATCCAGTCAATGGGTATGTAATATTTGACCAGCTATATATAAACACTATATTAAATAAATGTGGTTTTTTTACACATTTTTTAATAGCAAGTTTTGTTTAAATTAATATGAACAGTCTGATTTTGAAAAACTATTCATGTAACAATTTTCTCTCCCAGAGAAGGTTCTAAATAGATTTCATCAATTCAATATAACATCATCAAATGGATATCTTACATGTACTTTGCTACACTCATGCAAAAATATGTAATTGAATAGGATACATCTGAATCCTTATAAACTGAAATGACCACATAGCAGTTCTAGTATTGCTTTTCTTGAGAGTAACTCCGAATACAGTCAGAGTGCGACTTCAGGTTGGTGTGTGAGCTCACTGTATATGTTCTTTGCTGTTGTTGTTAAGTGCTGTTGGGTCCGTTCCAACCCACAGTGACCCTGTATAGGGTTTCTGAGGAGCAGCTGGTAAATTTGAACCACTGACCTTGTGATTCAAACCAACCTTGTCATTGAGCACTTATCTTACCACACCACACCAGGATTCCTATATGTCTTTGTTGTTAAGTACTGTCGAGTCGATTCTGACCCAAAGCGACCCTGTATAGGGTTCCCAAGGAGCAGCTGGTGAGCCTGAGCCATTGACCTTGCAGTTCAAATGACTTTGCAGTCTGACACATTAGCTCACAGCGCCACACCCGATCTCAATATAATGATAAAGTCACTTTACTATGGATTTTATATGTGGATTATGTAACTATCTGTTCTATTACTGGACCTTTAAAACAAGCCACCTAAATGGACTTTATACCAAGGCAATTTTTGTTTGAAGAGAAGTTATTTATTCCATATTGTTCAAATCTGCTTCAGGCAAAAGATTTAAAGTGTGTCCAAAAACACTATCTTTCTTTTTAGTTTTCTATTAGATAACTAATGGTCTTTGTGGCAATGAGGTGGGTGGTCATAGAATCATATGATTTAGAAGGAAACATTTGTTGTTGCTGGTAAGTTCTGTTAAGTTGGTTCTGACTCATAATGACGCTGTATGGGTTTCCTAGGAGCAGCTGGTGAACTTGAACTGTCAACTTTGTAGTTCAAACAGAATTTGCAGTCCAGCACATTAACCTACAGTACCACACCAGGAAAGAAGCATAGAGGTCGTTAATCCCATCTGTCTCATCAAATTGAGGAATCTCCTTCAACACCTACCTAATAGAAAGGCATCCAACTTCTTTTTGAAGCATATGTCAGACACATAGTTCATTCTACCTAGAGGCAATTCTGATTGATGCGAGCACTTTTATTTTCTTTAAGTCAATATCTATATCCCTGAAATATCTTTCTACACACTAAGCCTGTATTTGCCTTTAGAACTACAAAGAATAACTCTCATTCCTTTTACACCAGGCATATCTTCATGTAGAATATTTCTATTATATAGAACTCCTGCTGTGGCACTGTAGGATAAGAACTGAATTGCAAACCACAAGATTAGTAGTTCAAACTCCTCTGAAACTCTGATCCTCGGAAATACTACACAAAGTTGCTATGAGTTGGAGCTGACTTCATGACAATTAAAAACATTATACTCCAACTTGAAAACAAAATGTACATATGTATGCTTGTGTTCCCCCCTTACATAAATATTTTTACTAACAATATTTAATAACCAGAACTTTACATTAAGTATATGTGGTAACCTAAAGAGAAATAATATCAAACATCATAAAGGATATCATCCAAAAGGTAGGAGAAGGGGAGGGTTTCACAATTTTTAAGTACTAAATGAGCACGGACAGCTCTATATACCTCCATAAGATAAGCACTGGATTGTGAACCACAGGTTGACAGTTCAAACTTTCACATTGCTCCTCAGGAGAAACATGAGGTTTTATTCACCAACAAATATTTAAAGCTTTGGAAACCCAATACAGGGTTGCTATAAATTGGAACCAATGTGATGGCAAATACCACTAACAACAAAAATGAGTACATAATATAATTTCAACAGAATACAGTGATGGAGGAAAGCAAAATGTCTGACAAGATGGAGAGTAACGGGTAGAAACTTGTTTAAATAGGTTTCCTGGGAAGGCCTCTCTTAGAGCTAACATGGAGACTTTTTGATTCTATAAGAAGGTGCTGTGGGTTTGGAAGAGATGCCAGTCATACTTAGAAGTAGATTCTTTGTTGAGGTAAAAAAAACAAAACAAAACAAAAAAAAAAAAAACAGAAAATAAAAAGTACATGTGTTCATTATAATCTAGTAAATAAACACAAGTAATCCTGTGTTTACCTTGCTTATTATTGGTTAATCTGACACTGGTGGTACTGTATTTTAGCCAGCAAAAGGAAAGTGTCTGGAGATGCCATGAAAAGGAAAAGACTATCCTTCTGGAAATGACAAGAACTTTGTATATTTGTCTTTGATTACAAGGTTAGAAAGTTGAAGTAACCTGACCAGACTTAAGTTTAAAGAAATCTTGCTGAGAAGCATGGATTAGAAGGCCATACAAGTAGAAATTAAGCCTTGTCAATTTAATTGTCCAAATAGTTGTATGAAATTGCTACATTGTGAAAACCACAACAAAAAAGAATTTAGTCCAGAAACTGCTTAATCAAAATAGCATAATGTACCCTTAAGCAACCTATTTTCTGGGGAAAAACCAAAACTAATTTATTTGCATCGTTTTTCTACTTTGTTCTCTACTTGTAATTGATCACAGAAAAAGAGTATCACCTCTTCCTATACAAGCACACCTAACAAAACCCATTCATTTCAGAAATACGCTTTGTCATAAACTTCATGGCCAATATTACAGAGTCAACAAAGGTTTTTATTCATTTATTTACTCAAATATATTATTTGGAACTATCATATAAAAATCAGTAACTCATTCATTGTACTCAAGAATTTATAATTTAGTATACATACACACAATTAATTATAAAATAAAGTGAAATGAAAGGCATGTTTTTA
Organism: Chrysochloris asiatica; assembly: GCF_000296735.1. Lineage (NCBI taxonomy): Eukaryota > Metazoa > Chordata > Mammalia > Afrosoricida > Chrysochloridae > Chrysochloris > Chrysochloris asiatica. The sequence continues at coordinate 23,461,976 of NW_006408530.1, forward strand.
TGAGCTTCACTAAAGTGTTTTATTTAGGATTGAGGCTTAAAGAATCAGTAAGTTTTCCAAATGAGTAGAGATGGCTTGGGAAGGTAGTCACAAACTTAGTCTGTCTCTTCTGAATGAGCAGTAGTTTTCAGAGACAGGGAAATTCACAGAAAGTTTAAGTGTCATGAGTTCATTATAGCTAAAGCAGAGGGCCTGTGAAAGAGCATAGTAGAAAATGAAATTAGAAATATGCTGGAATATACACTGTAGTGATAAGAAGTTTGGATTTGTTTAGTTTACAAATGAGAAATTGAGAGACTGAGGATAAAAGTCACATTTTTCAACTCATGAGTAAGGAAGACAACTGGAGGCTATATGACAGCTTTAAGAGAAATAAAAGTGATTTGAAGATGGAATACCCATTAGGAATTCCTTTGAAAAGGGATGAAAGCCAAACTATAGCACTTTTAAGGAGACTGAGACAGGAGACAATAAAAAAAATAGTATTGGCAGGCTTTGTCAATTGTTGAAATAGAGATAAACTGAAGGAGAAGGACAGTATGATAGCTCTGTGCTTCAACTGATAAGCAGACAGGTACTTACTCCTTTCCAATAATTCCAAAATTAAGGATTTATATCAGTAACTTAAAAAATATATAGCTCCAGTTCCATATTTTCAAAATATCTGTCTATAAAAAATATGTCCAAAACTGAGTACATATTTCCCTTTAGATAATGTCATTCTTTATCTGTTTCTAAATTAATGGTATCACATCTTTTTATTTATCAGCTAGATCTTAGGTCAACAATTAAATGTAGCTTTTTTTTTTTTTTCAATGTAGAAACAATTTTACTTCTATGATAGAGAAGCTTTTAGGGGTTGGATAGTTCTAGGACTATAGACAATATAATGCAATTCAATTTGGGAACATAGATACTATTAAATCTAACCTGGTATTCCACATACACATATGAATAAGAATAATCTCTGTATTAACTATTTTTAATTGGTATCTTAAGGCATCCAACACCACTATGTACAATATAAGATCTAAATACCAAAAATATTTTAAGAGAACTAAAAAGTCTAGTGAGAAACAGACAAAAGAACTTCTTTTGGCACAAGGACAGGGGAGAGGAGAGAAACGTCATCAGACTTGTACTTGAGCAGTCCTTGGAAATAGAGGTAAAATTTTTATTGCCATATTAACAGAAGGACAGCTTAACCTAATTCTCATGTGAACATCTAAAATCCCACTTAGAAAAAGATTTATATTCATTCCTGTGTATTTTATAGGTTGTATTTTTTACTTTGTATGTTTTAAAATCATAATCACTTGGTATTGATGTAGTAGAACATTTAAACAGACATTGAAATGAGTAGATGAAGATTGCATATCCAACAGCTGTCAGATTAGCATCCTCTTGCTTAGAAAAAAAATCTTTCTTTTATATTTTGTTTGAATAAAAACAGTATTAACTAATAACACAGATTACAAATGTTTCTATTTGCAAAGAGCAAAACAATCTGAAATAGATTTGGAATATTTAGATTTAGTCCTCACGTGCATGCACGCATATGTGTTTGAGTTAGTTCTGACTCATTGCGACCCAGTTAACAGTTTCTGAGAAGAGGCTGGTGGGTTTGAACTTCTGACCTTGTGGTTCAAACCAACCTTGCAGTCCAGTGCTTCTCCTACAATGCCACACCAAGATTCTATAAGCTTATGTGTATATGTTTGTGTGGTTGGGAATGAATGTCACAGAAAAGGAACATATTATGTAATTAAAAAGAAAAGATACAGGAAAGAAATCTGTAGCTTATCCATTTGTAACAGCAAAAATAATAAAATTGCATCAATAAACTACTTTAAAAGGTTTTAGTAAAAATATTGATAGATATGAGAGAAAGTTGCATGTGTTATTTTTACATAGTTTACAGACCTAGCTGAAGTCAAGTACTTATACCTAGTTAGTATAGCTTTAAGACAAATGAACTCTTTCTTGTTTCTAATTTTTTTCCATAATGAAAACTCTTGAAGGACATGTAGGAAACAAGAAAGACATTTTGCTGAGTTTGTTTTATTTCTAGGGTTACAATCTATTTTGAGTTAATAATATTCAGCTGTCTCCATATTCTTCCAGTTCAGTAAAGTTGCCTTTGAGTTAATTCAGACTACTGGAGATGTCATGTGTTCAAAGTTGAACTGTGTCCACGAGGTTTTCAGTGGTTGATTTTTCTTAGTAGATCTTTCTTCTGAGGTGCCTGTTGGTGCACTTGAAACTTGATCCTTTTACTTTGCAACCCATCTCATACTATAGGCACCACCCATGGCCTCTCAATATTCTTCACTAGGTCTGAAAGTCATACCAAAATAATTGCAATCTTTTAAAATAATTAAAGAAGAGATTGAAGTAATAGATAGTGTGTTATATTCTCACATGTTCCAAATCTGTCAGTTTATATCAGACTAAGATTTTTAATCATGAATATAGTTGTTTCCCAGATTACTTCAGAAAATCTTAGAGGAGCCACAAAATTTTGGGAGGTGGCGATCAAATGAGGGCATTTCTGGAGTCAGTTAACCCCTTTTAAAAAAGTTTTAAGTCTTTATAAAGTTGTATGTGGTGTGAGTAAATTAAAATCTACATTTTTAACAATTCATAAGACCTGAAAACAACCTATGCAGAGGATTTTAATCGTTATGGTGTAGTGCTGTGAGTTAATGCACTGAACTGCAAGGTTGGTGGTTCGAGCCACCAGCTACTTCTTGTAAACCCTACACAGGGTCATCATGAGTAGGATCAGACTCGACAGCACTTAACAATAGCAGCGACAATGCAACAATTGGAACTTTAAATTAAGACCTCCTCTTCCACTATCATAGCTTACATAAAACCTTTTTTTCCCCCCCTAAGTACATGTTTTTATTTTCGATAGAAATAAGAGCTCAAATTCTCAAGGTCAGTAAACCTGCTGTTATTAAACCGATGTGCAGCTAAATCATCTTCTGTGGGTTTTGGAGTAATAATAAGCAGCAATAAGGCATAGATAATTTGCATCCAAAAGATAAATTAGACCTAGCCAAACAAACCCAGTATGACTACGATGCCCTTTAGAACAAGGTAATCCAACTGTATGTCTAAAAAAATAATAATTCATCTGAAACTAAACAGGGTCTGGAGTAGATCAGTAACTGTGCTGTGAGTTATCTTGTCAGTCAATCTGCATTTTAATTACATAATTGATTATATGCTTTGTAAAGTGAACAGCATTTAAAGACAGTTAGCAGTGCCTCAAAAATCATTTACCAGACTTGGTTTAGTACTAAAAAAAAAGAAAGGTTTGACATTTACAGCTTGCAGCAATAAGTGTAATGGTGGTGGTGGTCGTTTTCATGTAATGTGGATTGTTTTCATTGAACAGAATTTCACTTTCCTTATTACCCACCACTTCCCCCTTTCATTGGCACATCAGCATTTAGATAAGAGAGCAAATCAAAACATCATTAGATTTTATGGAGATGCCAAACCAGAGGCAAATGTCTTTCTGTGAGGTGATGGATTCAAATCACATGTCCGTGTCCTTGTTTAATTCCTTAGTTGGATGTATTGGACAGACTGGGAGGAAGATGAAATAGATGACAGCGTGGGAAGGATCGAAAAGGCCTGGATGGATGGCTTCAATCGGCAGATTTTCGTGACTTCAAAGATGCTGTGGCCAAACGGTTTAACTCTGGACTTTCACACCAACACATTATACTGGTGTGATGCCTATTATGATCATATTGAAAAAGTGTTTTTGAATGGCACTCACAGGAAGGTAAAAGACAAATGCTGCTTTTTTTAACCCACAGACTTCTTCTTTCACAGAGCCTTGTTGTGTTGTGTTAAAAATACTTTCAAGTTTATTTTTACCCCTCTGAGGTGGCTGCCAATAGTCTCTGTGGGATGGTGAAAGGAGACTGAGCATTAAGGAGTGCAGCTGGTACTTGCCTCCAGGAGACCAGGATGGGTTCACTGTGGTATGCCAGGATTTGTGAGATTTTTAAAAGAAGCTCCCAGGATATCAGAGCTGTTTTAAAATGCAGTTTTCTACATTATTGAAAAGTTTAGTATGACCAAGCAATTCAATTCAATTCAAATATCTGTAAAATGTGCAGCTGAAATGTAACGTTTATGAGAAAATAATCACAATGCATTTATTTGAAACTTCATGATATTGAAATTATAGTGCATAATAGTAATGAACTGAACTTCAAGTCTATTGGTATGAAAAGATAATAGCTTTGTTTTTAAATCTTTTTTTTTTTTTGATTAATCATTTCAAAATGATTGTGGAATTCTTGGACAAAATTGAGGATAGTGTGGTTGACTGTGAGGCAAAGGCATAGTTTCCAAAACATCATCTCTATGACCTAGCTTATAATTAACTTAACATACATAGTACCATGAACTGGCTGCATCTGTTATTTAAGCTATTGAAAATTGGAATATTGAAAAATATAAGCATGTTTCCTTTATTCTTGCTTCTTACTGAATAATTGGCTAAGCCTGCTAATTATGGTTTCATTTTGCTTGAACCCACTGTTAACTTCAAGGAAGCAGCAGTCAAGAAATGCAATGGTGTATTTATATCCAGTTTTATGTTTTTGTTGTTATTGTTTAAAAAGGAGCAATCGTAATAAATATTCAAGTCCTATTTCACATTGAGTATTATAAATCTGGTGCACAAACCCTCTTTAAAGTGTTCAAGAGCAAAGATGTCAGTTTGAGGACTAAAGTGCACCTGACCCAAGCCATTGTATTTTCAATACCCTCATGCATGTGAAAGATGGACAAAGAATAAGGAAGACCGTAGAAGAACGGATGCATTTGAGTTATGGTACTGGAGAAGAATATTAATGATACCAGAAGAACAAACAAATCTGTGTTGGAACAAGTACAACCAGAATACTCCTTAGAAGCCAAGGTGACCAGACTTTGTTTCTTATACTTCAGACATATTATGAGGAAGGACCAGTCCCCAGATAGGACATCACGCTTGCTGCACTGGGGGATCAGTGAAAAAGAGAGTGACCCCAACAAGATAGACTGGCACCAAAGGAGCAGTCATGTGCTCAAGGATAGCAGCAATGTGAGAATGGTGCCAGACTGGGTGGTGTTTCTGTATCTTGTACATAAGGTCATGGGTCAGAACTGACTCAATAGCACCTAATAACTAATTATGAATGCTGTTTGGAAAATAAATCAGACACTAATCAGTTGTCTATTTCAACCTTCATGGATTCTAACAGTACTTTAAATATTTTCCCTCAAATAAGTAAGATCAGGTGGCATTTAATCTAAAGTTAATACTGAACCAATGCTGAAAATATATTTATTATTAATTTGAAGATATTGGTATGTACATGTATTCATAACATTTTGATGACCAGCATATTACACTGTACATGCAGGTGAGACTATACATAGAAAAAAAACCTCTCAATTATTCAATATATTATAACTAGATCTGAATAACTCAGATGAAAGAGGCAAAATTTGAATTCCTAACCTTAAATAAGGAGCACAGTAGCTCCATAGGATAAGCACTGGAGGGTGAACCACAAGGTTGATAGGCACACTTGAGGACAAAGATCAGGCTTTATGCAGCATAATTATCCTACAGAGCCACACCAGGACTCCTGGGTGACCTTGCTGATATTTAAAATACTAGAGGCATAGCTTCCAGTATCACAACAATATACAAGCCACCACAGTATGAGAAACTGACAGATGAGTGTTAAGTATATATAAAAATATTTTTACTATATATTTTTGCTCCCACAAAGATTTGAAGCCTCACAAACTCTGTACAGGGTTGCTATGAGTTGGAATTGACTTGATGGCACTTAGCAACACCAACGACCTTAAATAACATGGATAAATTCCCTTACTTCTCTAATGCAAAATGAAGTGAATATAAAATTGTTTTTTATATTGTATATAAGATTTTACAAGAAGTGTAAATAGCGAGAGGTAACACAACACAAAACATCATTGTGTTAGTCCTTATTCTCTTTTACGATACTCCATGTGAAATAGGACTCAAATATTTATTATGGTTGCTCCTTTTAAACAACAATAACAAAAACATAAAACGATATAAATAAATAAATTATTTATTTAATTTTAAATAAATTGATATATTATGATAATAATTGTTGTTGTTAAGTGCTGTCGAGTCGAATCTGACCCATAGCGACCCTGTATAGGGTTCCAAAGAGCAGCTGGTGAGCTTGAACCACCGACCTTGCAGTTCAAATGACTTTGCAGTCTGACCCATTATCCCACAGTGCCACACCATTAAGATAATAAAAATTAAAATTAACCCATGCAGTTTTTCACATATACTATTACTGTTGTTGTTGTTATTGCTAGGTGCCATCGAGTTGGTACTGACCCATATGCACAGCAGAACGAAACACTACCAGATCCTGGGCCAACCTCACTACTGTTGCCACGCTTGAGTCCATCGAAGCTGCCACTTGGCCAATCCATCTTGTTGGGGGGGTCTTCCTCTTTGTCTTTGACCCTCCACCTTACCAAACATGATATCCTTCTCCAGCAACTGGTCCCTCCTGACAATATGTCCGAAATATAAGAGGCGAAATTTGACTATCTTGGCATCTCAGGAGCATTCTGATTGCACTTCTTCCAAAACAGATCTATTGGTTCTTTTGACAGCCCATGGCACTTTCAATATTCTCCTCCAACACCATAACTCAAAAGCATCAATTCTTCTATGGTCTTCCTTATTCACTGTCCAGCTTTCGCATGCATATGTGGTTGTTGTTGTTAGGTGATATTAATTTGGTTCTGACTCATAGCTACCCTATAAACAACAGGATACACTGCCTGATCCTGTGGCATCCTCACAAGTGTTGCTGTGTTTGAGTTTATTGTTGCTGCTACTGTGTTAGTCCATCTTGTTAGGGGTTTTCCTCTTTTCTGCTGATCATTTTTCCAAGGATGATATTCGTCTTTAGGGACTCATCCCTCCTGATAATATGTCCTTGGCTTCTAAAGAGCATTCTGACTGTACTTCTTCCAAGACAAATTTGTTTGTCTTTCTGAAAGTCAAGGATACTTTGAATATTCTTCACCAAAACCATAATTCAAATGTATAAATTCTTCTACAATCTTCCTTATTCATTGCCCAACTTTCACATTTGTACGAAGTGATTGAAAATACAATGACTTGGTCCAGTCACACCTTAACCTTCAAACTGACATCTTTGCTCTTGAACATTTTAAAGTGATCTTGTACAGCAGAATTATCCTACAGAGCCACACCAGGACTCCTGGGTGACCTTGCTGATGTTTAAAATTCTGGAAGCTTAGCTTTAAGCATCACAGCAGTATGCATGCCACCACAATATGAGAAATTGACAGATGAGCGTTCAGTATATATAAAAATATTTATACTATATATTACTAATAAATGTTTCCATATTTAAATCTTTTCCTTCCTCTTTGTTATTTCCTAGATTTCTTTAAATGTCACTGATTACATTGAATTTGGAAGATTATTTTTAGCCCAGTGTCATTAGACCATGTAACATTCCTTGGCGATTGCATGAGCAACATTGTAATTTACACAGAAACAGTAATTACTCAGATCAGGATATGCATGGTCTTGGAATATCATAAAGAAAAAACAAAACAAAGGGGAGAATTTAGGTAGATGAAATATAAATGATCCCTTTTAAATAGTGTATCCTAAAAATAGAAAAATATGCTCAGATTTCATAATTCATTTCAATCATTTTCATTTTTTTTAAATGTCAAATCAATTGGAAGAAATTATAAGTTGAGATATGAGTTATATCATTGTCTACTATACTTATTAGAAGTGTAATTTTCTTTAAGTAGCTGTGTTTTTGAAGGCCGGTTTTGATATCTCACAATGCGTTTATATTTTTAGGTTGTTTACAGTGGGAAAGAGTTGAACCATCCTTTTGGACTGTCGCACCATGGCAATTATGTGTTCTGGACTGATTATATGAATGGTTCCATTTTTCAATTAGATTTGGTCACGAGTGAGGTGACACTGCTGAGACGGGAAAGACCACCTTTGTTTGGGCTTCAGATTTATGATCCACGAAAGCAACAAGGTATACAGAGCCATACAAAATTGCTCCTGAACTTCACACATAATAATATTGCACAGCAGTTACAAAACAGTTTTCATTATGACAGTGTTGTTGAAGTTTTGTGCTAAAAAGTATCTAATTCACTGCAAAGTCAATCAAATATTATGATTTATTGTTCTAAATAGCCTGAGCGAATGATCTGGGAATACTGTTTGAGTGAAGTTACGTAAAGTAAAACTATGAACTTAGTGTTTTTAAAGAAAAAGTACTATAAGAAGAGTAAAAAAGTTCTCTAGTAGGAAAAGAAGGTTATGAAAAAACGTGTGATGCAAGAAGAGGTTATTTAAATTAGTATTTCAATACGTTATTCTGAGTACTTTTATATGTATATAAATATAAATATTGTGACATATTATTTTGTTTTCATATCATCTAAAATAACAAAATGTTTCTTAAATATACAACTTGCTTCAGAACCATGCAATGGTTTTACTTTATATAACTAACTGCCTTCTTAAGTAAAAAATGACATGAAAATGAAAGTTTTAGAGAAAAGTTTGAACTTCACTCAAACACAATTCCCAGAGGATTCACTTAGCCTATTTAGAACAGTAAATCATCAATTTTTATGAAAGTGAAATAATATATCACAACATTCATATTTTATGAAAATAATATACTATTTTTATATGACTATCTGCATGAGTTATTAATATTTCTTTGTCCTTCCACAAATAATATGACTCCTAGCTTAAGTACTAGTAGTCCCTGATTTATGTCAGACTTCCATTCTGATGACTTCATTGTACATTTCTGAAGCAAGTTGAATGTCTCATATTTTTGTTGGTCATTTTCATTATTGTTAAATGCTGTCAAATTGGTTCAAACTCATAACAACGCTATACAGGGTTTCCAAAGAGTGGAAGGATGGGTTTGAATGCCTGACTTTGAAGTTAGCAGTTCAGTGCTTAACCTACAGTGCAATACCAGAATTCCCTTTCATTATTAGTATCTTTATATCTGATTTTTCTTTTTCTTTTTCTTTTGGATTTGGAAACATTGCATATAAACTTACAGATATATTTTAACATTGTATTCAATACATATTACAAATGATAAATTTTACAAAAAGCAAAAACAGAAAGTTGTATAAATACAATTTGTTGTAACTCAAGTACATCGTACGTCAGTGACAACCTGTTTTCAACAAAGAAAACAGAACGGTTAAATTATGTACTAGATTTTCTAAGTAGTTACTAGCACTGTTTTTTAAAATATATATATCCTCATAACAATTTAATGACTATAAATGTCAATCAATTAATTTTTGGTTAAATAAATTATATTCTGATTTTTTCTATACATACGTTACCAGTAGGGAATTGTCTAGCAAAAAAAATTTCAGTGAACTCAGATATATTCAAACAAGCTCTCTCTTATAAGAGCTTCTCTCCCTCCACCCCCATTCTATATAAAAATTGATTCACTGACGTACAAATGCAGTTTTATAAGATATTGTCAGGAAATAGCAATGAAAGATCAAGCTATCTTTTAAAGGAATAAATAATTGAATTATTTGGGATGATGTAGCTGTGTTTTTGACAAGAAATGAAGAATAGAGAGAATTATTTATATAGACCTTACTAAGATTTGCTGTAATATCCATGTGGACCCATGCCCACTGTAGTCATTGTTGTTTGTCTTCAGTGAACAGGAGCAAAACTGAACATGAACAACCTTCCCTATCTTCTGTAAGATCTTTGTTTAAGTATTCCTGTTTCTTCTGACTTCACAATCAAATGTTCCCTGTAGTGTAAATGTTACTAAATAGTCACACTATAAATTTTCAACCATTTTAGAAATTGTTTCTCTTGAATATCATTGTTGATATAATTCTAACTGAAGTCCATGGCATGTTCAGAATCTTCTTCTTTAAACTTCTAGTTGCATTAAAAAATTGACCGGTTAACATGTGTGGTAAAAATATCCTTTATTGTTAACTCAATTTGTTTTTAATTTCTTCTCCTTCTAAGCATGCGATGTATGGTAAAAAAAAAAAAAAAATAAGAAGAACTATTAAAAATGTTTTAATTACAATATTCCTGTAAAGATTTAGTAGCTGGTTTTTAAGTGTGCAAGTGTAAGGATCTTGCTTAACATAGTCACGACACATAATTTAGAATAGTTCTTTCACCCTTACGATTTCTTAATCAGAGGCATTTTTTTTAAGTGCCTTAAATATAAGTATTTAAAATAAATACTCAAAGGACTAATGTGCCACATTCATATACAGTAAAATGCATGTCTCTGAAAGAGACCAAAGAATAATCTATGTGGGGTCACTGTGCATAGGTACCTGGCTGTATACCAGTTAGCAACAACATTGCTCTTTAATGCCTTTTTTCTTTCAAACATAAGCTTTGTATGAACTGTCTGGTATTTTGGAAGGTGAGGAAGGACGCAGAGTCCACTTGTAATATAATTGTATGATGTCATTCCTTAGATGGACAATGGTTTTCAAAGGTACTTACTTTTTCCTACTTTGTTTTAATTAAAGCTGTTGGTGGAGTAGCAAACTGGAAACTTAGCCTTGATTATGTTTTGTCTTGCTGAGGGAATGTGTTTGGTCAAATTGATTCGTTTTCATTAACTTAGATGAAAATAACCAATTGACTTGGGTTTTCTACTCAGTCTTCTTGTAGCTAAAGATTGAGTAATACTTAACAGGATCTTTTGAACAGATAATACAATATGGGAAGAATGTCTGGTCAAGACCTTTTTATATTCAATCAATGGACATTGAAATTGGATAAACTACTCAGGATCTTAATGATTTAGAATCCCTTAGGTTAATGCATTATACTGCAAAGTCCGTTTGAACTGCAAGTTAGCGGTTCAAGCTCACCAGGTGCTCCTTGGAAACCCTATACAGAGTTGCTATGGGTTGTAACTGACTTGACAGCACTTAACAACAACACTACATTGATTGAATTAACTAGTCTATGAAATAAAATGTGTTCAGATGTTCAAATGCTGATATTTTACCTTACCATATTATGTTTTTTCTCACGATGGTACTACTGCTTTCATCGTTTGGATTGCTGTTGCTGTTGTTAAGTGCTGCCGAGTCTGCTCTGACTCACAGACAGCATTGTACTTCAAGATAGATCTTAAAATGTTCTAGCTGGCAATGAATGTGATGCCATTCCTCTTTAATTTGTTCTCCCCAGCAGAGTAAACATGTGATTGTCTGACTCAAAATGGCCAAAACTAGTTCATTTCAGCTCACTGAAGCCTAAGATATCAATGTTTATGCGTTCCATTTCATTTTGACAATTTTCACTTTTCCTAGATTCATGCTTCATATATTACATATTCCAATTATTAATGGAGGTTTTCAGCTGTTTATCCTCATTTTGAGTTGGGCCCCCTCTACAAAAGAAGGTCCCAAAAGTTTTTATCCATTTATGTCATCATGGTCAACTCTATTTAAGGAGGCAGCTCTTCCACATTCGTATTTTTAGTGCCCTCTGACCTGAGGAACTCATCTCCTGGCACTGTATTTGATAGTGTCACACTACTACTCACAAGATTTTCAGTGAGTAAAAATTCAGAAGTAGTCTGTCTCTTCTTCTCTCTGTTCTGTCTTAGTCTGGAAGCTCTGCTGAAACTTATCCACCAAAAGTGGTAATTAAATAACTTCTAGCATCATAGCAACATACAAGCCACCATTGTATAACAAATTGACAGGTGAATGGTGGAAATTACACTGTATAACAAACTGACAGGTGAATGGTGGAAATTACATTGTATAACAAACTGACAGGTGAATGGTGGAAATTACTTTTTGTTGTTGTTGTTATGTGCCGTCGAGTCAATTCTGACCCATAGCGACCCTGTATAGGGTTTCCAAGGAGCAGCTGGTGAACTTGGACCACTGACCTTGCAGTTTAAACAGCTTTGCAGTCTGGCACATTAACCCAAAATGCCACACCAGGACTCCTGGAAATTGCACTTAGAGTAATGCAAATTAAGTGTGTTTCTCAAAATAATGAAAAGAAGTGATTTAAACATTTCCAAATACTGCTTCTATCTAAAGTGCTGGCACACAATGATAATCTATGGTATAAGTTAAATATTTATTGTCCATTGCAAACTTTTCAAATTTTGCTTGTTGTTTTCAGTTTTTCCACTCTATGATGTAAGAAATCTAATCTCTGAGGCCCTGAGTATAATAACATAATCTATCACTGTATTTGTATTCTTGGCACTTGCACTTTAACTGCCAATACGAGTATAATCATTTAATATTTTATTGTATTTCTACAATTAATTCAAAGCCCTTTTTTGTTTGTTTGTATTGTGAATTGAGTGAAAGTTTCCAGGGAAGATCATCAGTTTTACATTTAATAAATCATATACTTTGTTTCATTACAATGATTATAATCTCCTCCGTGTACCATCAGTTAAGAATATTTCTCTGTATGCATTTTAGCTCTTTTCTTTTCTTTTTTTTTTTTTTTAACAATCGGGCATATATAATAATTTGAACCACCAAAAATCCCTTTATTTTTAATATTTAAGCAAGATTTTCTAGTAATGTATTGATACATCATGAAATACAACACAGTAGTATAAATTGGCCCTGGCATGTGTGCTGTCCATTGGATTGTTTGTTAATTTCAGTGTGGAGTTTTATATACATGGTCTTTATGTGGTGCTGAGGATGAGCACTGAACTGCTAATCTCAAGGTAAGGGATTCAAACCCACCAGCTGCTCCTCTGAAATCCTGATTAAGTGCCATCAAGTCATAGTGACCCTTTATAGGGTTTTAGATGCTATAAATGTTTGTTGGAGCAGAAAGTTTGATCTGTCTTCTGCCATCTGGTCTGTTCCTACTCATAGAGACCCTGTATAGGGTTTCCTAGGAGAAACTAGTTGGTTTGAACCACCAACCTTTGGTTCTCTGTCCATTGTTTATCTTATAAAGCCATATCAGGAATCTTGTTAAGTGTCATCATGTCAATGTTGACCCATAGTGACCCTGTTTCCAAAGAGTGGCTGGTGAGTTTATACTGCTAATCTTGTTCAAACCAACTTTGCAGTTCAGCGAATGAATCCACAATTCCACACCAGAACTCTGGTCAGGAATATATATATATATATACATGCATGTTGTTGATAAGTGCTGTCAAGTCAATTCTGACCCATAGCAACCCCATATAGGGTTTCAAAAGAGCAGCCGGTGAATTTGAACCACCGACCTTGCAGTTCAAATGACTTTGCAGTCTGACACATTAGCCCACAGCACCAGACCAGGACTCCATACATGTATATATAATAGCATATATATATATATATATAGTCCTAAACAATCTATCTATCTATCTATAGATAGATAGATAGATAGATAGATAGATAGATAGATTGTTTAGGACTATATATATAGTGAGCTCTGGTAGCGTAGTGGTTACGAATCAGGCTGCGAGCCACAAGGTCAGCAGTTTGAAACTACCAGCCACTCCACGGGAGAAAGATGAGGCTTTCTACTCCTGTAAAGATTTACATCCTCGGAAACCCTTTACAGGGTCGCTATGGGTCGGAACCGACTCAATGGCACTTAACAACAACAACAACAACAACAACAAAAAATATATATATATATATAGAGAGAGAGAGAGACCTAAACAATACATATATATATTCCTAAACAATACAAAAATACATATATATTATGTTTAGTGACATCAAACCTGTTCTGACTCATAGCAACCCTGTATATGGTTTCCAAAGAATGTCTGGTGAGTTTGAACCACCGACCTTGTGATTCAAACTAACCTTGCTTTATTCCACAGCACCACACCATAGCAGTTCCTACTCATAGACACCTTGATATGGTGTTTCTGAGGCTGTAAATACTTGTGGGGGCAGAAAGCCTCATCTTTCTCACACAGAGAGGCTTTTGGGCTTGAACTGTGGGCACTGTGGTTTGCAGTCCAGTGTTTATACTCTAGAGCCACTGTGCACCCATATATATATCCCAATCGTGCCCTGGTGTGGTGCTATGGGCTAATGTGTTAGATTACAAAGTTGTTTGAACTGCAAGGTTGGTGGTTCAAGCTCACCAGTTGCTCCTTAGAATGGGTCAGAATTGACACCACGGCACTTAACAACAACATATAGCCCACTACATATAGACACATAGGACTCCTGGTGTGATGCTGTTGGATCAGCACTGGACTGCGAACCAAAAGATCAGCAGTATAAATCCACCAGCTCCTCCTCAGAAGCCCTATACAGGATAGCTATGAGTCAGAGCTGACTTGATGACACTTAGCAAATACAACATATATCATATATGTGTGTGTATGTATATATATATATGTTTTGGCACTGTATGACTCATAGTATATGTATACATATTGGACTATGTGTATATATATGTATATGTATATGTATATATATATATATATATATTTGTTGTTGTTGTCAGGTGCCATCGCGTCGGAACCGACTCATAGAGACCCAATGCACAGCAGAACGAAACAATGTCTGATCCTGGGCCAACCTCACTACCGCTGCCACACTTGAGTCCATCAATGATG
>NW_006408530.1:23476798-23478079 GCF_000296735.1 Chrysochloris asiatica
ATTTCTTGACTGATTCTTCTATTGATGAGTGTTGATAGCTGATCTTAGCAAAATGAAGTCTTTGATAATTCTGTCATTTCTCCATTTATTTTTATGTAATTTACTGATACCGTTGTGAAGATTTTTGTTTTATTTACATTGAGGCTATGGTCTTTGATCTCCATCACTAAGTATATTAAGCCCTCTTCATTTTCAGCAATCAAGGTTGTATCATCTTCATATTGCAGGTTGTTAAAGAGTTTTCCTCCAATCCTGATGCCATGTTCTTCTTCATATAATCCAGCTTCTCAAATGTGCTCAGCATACAGACTGAATAAGTATGTTGAAAGAATACAACCATAGCACACACCTTTCCTAATTTTAAACCATTCAGTCTTGTCTTGTTCTGTTTGAGCAACTGCTTCTTGATCTATATAGAGGTTCTTCATGAGCACAATTAAGTGTTCCAGAACACTCATTGTTCACAATGTTTTCCTTGGATTGTCACAATCCACACAATTGAAAGCCTTTGCATAGTTGATAAAGCACAAGTAAACATCAATAAAATGGCCAAGAAAAGCATCTCTTTGCACAGGCTCAAAATAAACAAACAAACAAACAAATATATGAGGGGATTTCAAAACTTTCATGGCAATATATAATTAAAGGTAATGGAAATTTTCCTTGACCTTTTTGAAGCCCCCTCATAAATAAAGTAATTATTTATTTACTTAGGGTCACTGTGTGTCGGAATTGACTCAACAACACTTAACAGCAACAACAACATAAATGAATGAATGCTTGATTAAGATAGATTTAGTCACTTCACCACTGTGTGAAGGTTCATCAAAAATGCTGCTACTAGGTTTCCAGTCAAACAACACGTGTTTAAACATGTCTCTGTGATCAGTGGATGACTGTGGGCAGTTGTCTCAGTAATATATTTGTCTTTCTCTCATTAGTTTGTCTTCAAAAACATAAAAAGGTTCATTCAAAACAGTGGCATCGGAAAGGATTATTACCTTCATGGTGAATGTTTTTGTGGATTCCATGCCCTTCTGTAACCTTATACAGAGTCACTATGGGTTGGAACCAACTCTATAGTACTTAACAACAACAACAAAAGGAGGCTAATCTTTATGGATTTTCTCCAAGGACAAAAACAGTCACAGGGACTTATTAGGAAGATTATTTATGAAGATTTAAAGCTACATTGGTTAGGAAAAGACTAGGAAAGTTACACCAAGGACGTTTTTTCCATCATGACAATGCACTTGCTCATTCTCAAGGATAGCAAAGGGT
>NW_006408530.1:23478179-23485837 GCF_000296735.1 Chrysochloris asiatica
ATAAACCACTGAACCACAAGGTCAGTTTGAACCACTAGGTTGATGGTTCAAACTCACAAGCCACTCCTTGGAAACTCTATACAGAGTTGCCATGAGTCAGAACTGACTTGACAGCACTTAGCTATATAGTTATATCTATTTGCTCCTCATATGGTGATATAGGATAAGCAATGGACTGATAACCAAAGGTTGGTCGTTCAAACCCACCAGCTGCTCCTAGGAAACCCTATACAAGGGCTCTATGAGTCAGAACAGACTTGACAGAAGAAGAAAGATGAGGCTTTGTGCACCAGCAAACATTTATAGCATCTGACCTATGTATATAAACTTTATATTCTGTTGTTGTTAAGTGCCGTAGAATCAGCTTGAACTGCTGACTTTGTGGTTCACAGTCCAGTGCTGATCCAACATTGTCATACCAGAAGTCCTTACATTGTGTATACCTCCAGATAACAAAGGCCTGGTAGCGTGGTGGATTACAAGCTGGGCTGCTACCTACAATGTCCGTAGTTCTAATATACCAGTCACTTTGCAGGAGAAAGAGGAGGCTTTCTGCTCCTGTAAAGACTTACAGCCTCAAAAACCATATGCAGGGTCACTGTGAGTCAGAACCAACTCCATGACAAATTATCACCACCACCTATATAAGCATAACATCTAAGTCTCCTCACATTTAGTTCAATTTTAACTCCGAGTCCCGAAGCGTGTTTCACATTGTGTTTCTGCATATTATTTCTTTGAATTTCTGCTTGTGCTTGTGGTAATCAGTGCTCCTTACATGTCTCATCATTGTGTCTGCTTCTTAGGTCCAACAAGACAATTCTTATGACTTGTATACTGGGCAGTCTCCCAAAGTGGCTCATTTTTATACCTTCCTAGATGTCTTTTGTCCCATGGAGTCCTCACTGCACTCACTACCAATATATTCCTTGCATAAGAAAGAAGACCTTCCTACCACTGTCCCCAAATTTCTTTGTTTTTTGAACTAGTGTTCTTTTTTCCAAGGAACTCTCAATTGAATACAATAGACCTAAACTTGGAAACTGCCCTTGGCAAACACCATTCTATTCCGCTTCTCTTCTCTCTTCTCCTCCCTTCCTCTTCCCTCCCCTCCTCTCCTCTCTTCTCTTTTCTTCTCTCTCTACCTATCTGACTCAGATCTGTCTTCTCTAGTCAACAAGAAAATTGTTTCCTCTGTGACGCTGCGGAAAATGTACTAGACTATAAAGTCAGTTTGAACCACAAGGTCAGCAATTCAAACTTACCAGTCACTTCTCAGAAATCCTATACAATAGGGTCACTATGAGTAGGAACTGACTCAACAGCACTTAACAACAAACAAAAAGCTGCCTATTATAACCCATTGCTCTTAAGCAGATTCTGACTCAAGCTTCTTGGCTACAAACTGACATGCAAACAGTACAAGCCCTCCAACCACTTCATGAAATCAAGCTGTGGAAGTGTACTGCCCTAAAGCTTTAAACCTTGGAAACCCTATGAGACAGTTCTACTCTGTCCTACATTTGGAATCTGCTTAGCAGCAGTGGGTTGCTTTTCAATCTCCCAATGCATCATATATTTTCAAACAATTCTGAATTCCACTTAGCCCTCAGTACAAACTCTGATTATATCATTGAGCATACAATCTTTGCATGCATCTATTGTTGCTATTGTTAGTGGCCATAATTGATTAACACTTATAATGACTCTATAGGAATGTATTCACACTTACAGTCACTATAAGTTGAAATCAACTTGACAGCACTGCAACAACAACATAGGTATGTATTCACACTTACAGTCACTATGGGTTGGAATCGACTTGACGGTACTTCACAATGACAACATAGGTATATATGGTTCTGTCAGATAAGCACTGGATGAAAGGTCGGTTTGTACTGCAAGGTTGGCAGTTCAAAACCACCAGTTGTTCCTTGGAAATCCTATACAAGGTTGCATTAAAACTGACTTGATGGCACTCAACATCAACAACATAGGTATACATATCTATGCCTGCTTACCTTAAAGAAAGAGAACCTCAACTGGCAAACTGAATGGAATTTCAGTTCTCTAACCTACTTTCTTCCCTCTTCTTGCAGGTGATAATATGTGCAGAGTAAATAATGGTGGCTGTAGTACACTTTGCTTGGCCATTCCAGGAGGACGAGTCTGTGCTTGTGCTGATAATCAGCTTTTGGATGAAAATGGGACAACTTGCACTTGTAAGTTCTCTTTTTGTTACATTACTGTTTGCATGTCACACTCTAAAGACTAGCAATATACTGTTTGCATGTCACACTCTAACGACTAGAAACCAAAATAATTAAAAGTAAAAATCAAACATGGGAATAGCAATTTAGATAATTACTTAGGCATAATTATTTCTAGATTGCAAATAATTAACTAAATTAACTTATAATATCCAGAAAGATATTGAATATTTGCAGAATATCCTATCATTGCTGAACATAGTTTAGTAGAAACATTTAGACATATATATGCCCCAGAGAGCAAATATTTCATGCAATTGTTAGAGAATCTCATCCTAGGCAGTTGCAACTAAAAACGAGGAATTGCTGGTTTCATAGATGATATGTTTATGTATGAAGTCCTGGTCTGGCACTGTAAGATAAGCACTGGACTGCTAACTACAATGGCATTTCAAACCTACCAGTTGCTACTTGGAAACTCTATACTGGGTCACTATGCGTCAGAACCAACTTGTCGGCACTTAGCAACAATGATTTTGTACAATATGTATCAAAAACTACCTTAAATTGCTTAATAGACTCAATTATCTATATATTTTTTTTCAGTGAATAGCTAGAAGGTGGTGAAATTGACTTCCAGGACTATTGTGGACTTCATCAGAATAGTGAATTAACTGAATTGATTATTCTGAATTAGACACTGTTAGTTTTGCTGAACTTTCTCAATTTACTTATCTTACTATTCTAATTTGACTTTTTTTGATATCAGTCATCTCAATTATAGATGGTATTCCTTAAGCAAATAGTAACCATTATTTTATGCTTATATGGAGTGATGAAGTGGTAAAATGAAGGGTCAGAGAAAAAGAGGAAGATTCCCCACAAGGTGGATTGGCATACTGGCAGCAGGAATGGGCTCAAGCATAGCAATGATTGTGAGGTTGGTGGAGGATCAGGCAGTGTTTTGTTGTACATAATGTCACCATGCATCTGTACTGACTCCACAGCACTGAAAAACAATGGAGTACTATATAAAAGTATCAGGAATGAGTTCATCTTGTATTATTAAATATATATACTATCTAGTTTTCATAACTTTAGTGGTTGATTCTGAAGAGGGAGAAGGAAGAGTATAATAGTACACTACATGGGACTTTACCTTCTCTATCACATTTTATTTTTCTTCTGAAGATCTGGATACTAGATTAAAAAATGGTTACAGAAGTTTTAACATTTGAGAAACAGCAATATTTGTTAAAAATCCCCCCATGTAGACTATCACATAATACACAATAAAACATTAACAATTTTTTAAAAAATCACTCATAGTGCCACTATTAAGCAATAAACAGTTGAAATATTTCACTGTGTTTTTTATAATTATCACTGTAGATAATTGTTTTTACTACTAATAATGATTATGATCATAGGTAATGTTAATCAAATATTTCTACTGGTATGGTTGTGGCATTATGCAATAAATTTTCATGATTTCTCAGTATATCTTTCAATAGGCATATCAGGAAGATAATATTACTATCACATTTTATTATATAGAATTTAAATTTGGGCATTAATTACTTTTCAAAGTTGATTAAGTGGAACAGTGGGAATTTAGAGCCTGAATTATTTAATTTTGGAAACTGAAATCACAGGCTTGGGTTTACAAAACCATATAATTTAGTTTGTCCTGTATTTTTACTTAGTATTATACCACAAATACCTTATCATTCAACTATTCTTTGCAAAAGTGATTTTCAGTGACTGCTACTATCATGCTTGATGTTTAGTATTATTCCTGATGCGTTGTTGTAGTCTGCTTTCCTGCTTCTTTACTGTGTCTGACTCCTTCTGTGTTTTACCATACTGCTCTTCTTCATTGTATGTTACATCTTCTGTAGGTATTTGGAAGATTGCTGATTGTTTTAAATTCTACTGTCATCATTTGGATTCCCACTATTTGAAAACAGGATCTTAGTCACATTTTTACTATCCTGCTAATCTTCCTAAATCCCAGCCCTTCTTCATATAATTTAGAATTTCTATGTTTATGAGTTTGAATCATCAAACATTAAATCTCTTCTGTATAAAATTATCTTTGGTTTTTATAGTATTTTGTTAATCAATTTGGCATTTTCTTTTAGAATTTCTGAGTTTCACTAGTTGTATTCTTTAGTATTCAAATTTTAGGCTACAAGTTTCATTTCCTCTGCTGATTTATAAATTTTCATTTATTAATTTTCATATGTAGGGTAAAAGGAGTATGACTTCCAGAAACATCTTCAAGATATTGTTGCAATTTGGAATATTCTGAGTACGTTTCCTTTGCATTTATGTGTGAATAATAGTAACATATTGACACTTGGCTGAACAAGTTTCTTCCTGGTTAAGCAAAAAGTTTCTTCAAAAATTTCTGGATATAATTATTTAGTTCTATTCTGGAGTTCTATATTTCAAAATAAAAATGTGAATTTTACCCAGTTGGTGATATTTTTACAATTTTTATAAGATTTTAAAAATTACATGTAAGAACAATTATTTTGAAAAATAGTTTTCATAGATATTCTTTATCAGATAGATCTTTCTTCTTCTTTGTTCTGAATTATAGTTTCATAATTCCAATTTTGTTGTTCTTGCTTATTTTTTCATGAGAAATAAAAAGTCTACCAAAATCCATAGTCAGTCAATACACAGGAATTAAGCATTTCCTGAATAACAAAATGCTGGCAAGATGCTCACCTGGCTGAATCTTTTCTTAGTTATTTAAGAAAAGTTATGGTTTATGTGTGAATTTCTTATCATAGTTCTCAGGCGATAGCAAAGTTTCATCCAAACTATTCTTTCTGGTATAAAACTGAACTGAATAGCTGAATAACTGACATTGTAATCAAATAGAGTATTATACACACATATACACAATTAGCAGCCTTTATAGATTTATATTCCCAGCCTCAGCACTTCCTCTCTAGACTGGAAAGCAGCAGTCAGCCCTTTTGTAATAGGTACAGACCTTACAGTCAGTATAGCTGGAACATATTATCTCACTGTCTAACTAAAGACAGACAGGCTTATTTGATTTTCAGTGACATCATTTAGAAGGACTTCCAACCAAATTTTACAATCTAGTCCAATTGAGCTTGGAAACAGTAAAACTTATCTTAATTGTTGTTCTTGTTGTTAGGTACTATTGAGTTGGTACTGAGTCATAGTGACCCTAGGCATAACAGAACAAATCACTGCCCAATCCTGTGCCAACCTTACAATCGTTGTTAGACTTGAGCCCTTTGCTTCTGTAACTGTGCCAATCCGTTTCATTGGGAATCTTCATTTGTTTTTTATCTAACCCTCCACTCCTGATAATATGTCTGAAGTATGAGAGATAAGTCTGGCCATCCTGGCCTCCAAGGAGCATTTTGGTTGCATTCTTCCATCATAGATCTATTTGTTCTTTTGGCCATCCATGGTACTTTTAAGGTTCTCCTCCAATACCATTGTTGTTATTGTTAGGTGCCATCGAGTTGGTACCAACCCATAGCAACCATATGCACAGCAGAACGAAGCACTGCCCAATCCTGGGCCAAACTCACTATTGTTGCCACGCTTGAGTCCATCGATGCTGCCACTTGGCCAATCCATCACGTTGGGAGTCTTCCTCTCTTTCTCTGACCTTCCACCTTACCAAATATGATATCCTTCTCCAGTGACTGGTCCCTCCTGACAATACGTCCAAAGTATGAGAAACGAAGTTTGGCCATCTTGGCCTCCAAGGAGCACTCTGGCTGCATTTCTTCCAAAACGGATCTGTTGGTTCTTTTGGCAGCCCATGGCACGTTCAATATTCTCCAACAACGTAACTCAAAGCATAAATTCTTCTATGATCTTCCTTATTCACTGTCCAGTTTTCGAATGCATATGAGGTTATTGAAAATACTGTGACTTGATTCAGGCACATCTTATTCCTCAAGCTGACTTCTTTGCTCTTCAACACTTTAAAAAGGTCTTGTGCAGCAGATTTTCCAGTGCAATACTTCATTTGATTTCTTGACTGCTGCTTCCATGAGTGTTGATAGTTGATCCAAGAAGAATAAAGTCCTTAACAACTTCAATCTTTTCTCCATTGATAAGAATGTTGTTTATTGGTCCAGTGGTGAGGATTTTTGTTTTCGTTACACTGAGATGTAATCCATACCGAAGGCTGTGCTCTTTGATCTTCATCAGTAAATATTTTAAGTCCTCTTCACTTTCAGCAAGCAAGGTTGTATCATCGGCATATTGCAGGTTGTTAATGAGTCTCTCTCCAATCCTGATGCCACCTTTTTCTTCATATAACCCAGCTTCTCAGATTATTTGCTCAGCATAGAGGTTGAATAAGTACAATGAAAGAATACAACCTTGTCACACACCTTTCTTAACTGTAAACCATTCAGTGTTCCCATGTTCTGTTCGAACAACTGCCTCTTGTCCAGGTCCAGGTTCCTCATGAGCACAATTAAGTGTTCTGGAATCTCATACTTCACAATATTGTCCATAGCTTGTCATGATCCACATAATTGAAAGCCTCTGTGTAGTTAATAAAGCACAGGTAAACATCTTTCTGATATTCTCTGCATTCAACCAAGATCCATTGGACATCAGCAATGATATCCCTTGTTCCAAAGCCTCTTCTGAATCTGGATTGAACCTCTGAAAGTTCTCTGTCAATGTATGATTGTAGTCGTTTCTGTACTACCTTTATCAAAACTTTACTCTCATGGAATATCAAAGAGATAGTCTGATGAGTTCCGCATTCCATTGGGTCACCTCTCTTTGGAATGGGCACAAATATGGATCTCTTCCAGTCAGTCAGCCAGATAGTTGTAGTCCAAATTTCTTGACAGAGATGAGTGAGTGCTTCCTGTGCCACCTCACTTTCTTGAAAGATTTTCATTTTTATTCCATCAATTTCTGGAGCTTCGTTCTTTGCTAATTCCTTCAATGGACCCAGGGCTTCTTCCTTCAGTATCATCAGCTCTTGGTCATATGCTACCTTTAGAAATGGTGGAACATGAACCATTTCCTTTTTGTACAGTGACTCTGTGCATTCCTTCCATCTTCTCTTGATGTTTTCTGCATCATTCAAAAATTTGTCCAGAGAATCTTTCAATAATGAAAGTCGAGGCTTGATTTTTTTCTTCAGTTCCCTCAGATTGAGAAATGCTGAGCGTGTTCTTCCTTTTTGGTTGTCTGTTTCCAAATCGTTGCATTTTATTATTTTATTTTTTTTGTAATATTTGTCTTGATCTCCTCGAGCTGATCTTTGAAATTTTCTGTTCAGCTCTTGGACCTCCTCATTTCTTCCAATTGCTTTAGCATCTCTACGCTGGAGAGCAAGATTCGGTGTCTCTTCTGATATCCATTTTGACCTTTCCCTTCTTTCTTGTCTTCTCAATGACTTTTTGCTTTCTTCAT
>NW_006408530.1:23487607-23502384 GCF_000296735.1 Chrysochloris asiatica
CATGACAATGCACTTGCTCATTCTCAAGGATAGCAAAGGGTATCATATAAGAATTTTGTTAGGAAACCTTACCCAATACCCCTACAGCACTGATCGTACCTCCTGAGACTTCTTGTTGTTCCTCAAACTCAAAAAAACATTGAAAAGGAACATTATCAGAGTCTCTTGAGGATTTCCAAACTGCTGTTTTACGTGGTATCACAGGTTTTTTCAAAGAAGAATTCTTGTTGTTGTTGTTGTTGTTAAGTACCATCGAGTCAATTCCAATCCATAGCAACCTGTATAGGATTTCTGAGGAGTGGCTGGTTAGCTTGAACCACTGACCTTGCAGTTCAAACTGACTTTACAATTCAGCACATTAACCTGAAGCACCTGGAAACACTGCCTTCTGAAGTAAATAAACCTAACTGGAGGATATGTTGAAAAACAATAACTTCATATTTTTATTTTTGTTCTTAACAAAGGTTCCTGTGATTTTGTAGCAATACGATTTGATTTTATCATGGATATTGAAAGTTTACCTACACTGCAAGTGAAATGTAGAAGGGAAGACTTACCCTGAACATAACAGTGAACCCTATTGTAGCTGCTAAAGCTTTGATTCAGCATGTAAGAGAACAGAATGACATGAACTTCCACCTGTTCATGTGAAAGACAAATGTATGCAGTGCCATATTATGCTTCTCACCAATGCAATGTCATGAGCTTCTTCATTTATACATAAATTTAATTGTTCAAAGTTTCCTATAAATATTTGCTTACATGGTTCACTTGCAGTTTTTTTCTCATATATTATTGTTGCAGTTGGTGTTTACTGTATCCAAGTAGACTTGATTCATGGTGAGCAATGCACAAGGGAATTAAAAGTTGCCCAGTACTGTGCCATCCATGATTACTATGTTGATTGAACTCTTGTGATTCCTAGAGTTTTAACTGGCTAATTTTTTTTTTGAATGTTTTATTGTGAATTATGTGATAGTTTACATGGGAGAACATTAGTTTTACATTGCCATGGTTACAATCCCCACCATGCATCATCAACCAATCACAGGGTATACCCTGCAAGCCTGCCCCCTCCACCCACCCCACACTGACCCCTGGTTGTCAGCACACAGTCCCTCTCCCTCTCTGGGTCTAAAGTCCCCAGCCGCTCCCTCTTTCCACATCATCATCCCTGCCTCCTTCTCTGGCGTCACTGCTTCTTTACTGGCTAATTTTTAAAAGTTAATTATCAGTCCTTTCTTCCTCGTCCTTCGTTTGGAAGTCTGCAACAATATTGCACCAACCATTCCTCCCACCTACCTCTCTAGAGACTCAACTAGGTCCAGTAATCCTTTGCAGTCATGGTGGTTATGTTCAGTGAAGTTGGTTCCAACTCATAGCGACCCTGTACAGGGTTTCTGAGTCTGTAAATCTTTACAGGAACAGAAAGCCTCATCTTTCTCCTGTGGAACAGCTGGTAGTTTCGATCTGCTGACCTTGAGGTTTGCAGCCTGATTCATAACCACTACTCTACCAGAGCTCCTTAATAACTTAGAGACAGTACTCACAGTTATGGGGTTTATAACAGAAGTTAGCCAATTACAATGTAGAACCAGAAAATGTTCAGGGTACAGTTGTTCCGGTCAGCTGCTGATAAATGCCCACAGGACATGCCACTCCACCATAAACATTAGCCTGAAGGCACTTGGCTCTAGCTCCTTGGGTTAGCAAACCTAGTTTAAGTGCCGAAGGCACCACACTCAGCTAGCAAGCTTCCAACTCAAAGTTAGTCAGTTTTACTTGTTCCACAGACTGAGGAGTCCACTGGCCTGTCTTGTGCTCTGCTTCTTGGTACTGCTGCTCCGTTCCTCTGCTATTCCTCCAGTGTCACAGCCTTCTGTCCTTGAGTCAAAGAGGTTCAGTATAAGGGGAACTCTGGATCCAAAGGATGCACTCCACTCACTATTGGCCCTTCTTCTGTGATGGTTGTGAAATACCCCATCCTGCTTCTGAGATGGCTTATGTTAAATCCACATTAGAGTTCCAAGTGTTTACAATTACAGTTAACTCTGTTAGTGTCCATAGCTGAAGCATGTTATCCTGTCAGCATTTTTTACCCAGACCTATCAGGAAATGAGTTGTTTTGTGGGAGTTACAAAGACAAGGCTGTTGTTGTTAAAGGCTGTCAAGTCTGTTCCCATTCATAGCAACTCTGCATAGGGTTTCTGAGGAGTGGCTGGTGAGGTTGAACCACTGACCTTGCAGTTCAAACTGACTTTGCAGTCCAGAGCATTAACTCACAGCACCACACCAGAACTCCAAAGATAAGTCTAGAGGAGACATGCTAAATAATTCACTACACTGCAAAGTCCTACTGAAAAGTATTCAACATCAATGATGTTAACTGCAATTGAGTCAATTCTGACTTATAACAATCCTGTATAGTGTTTCTGAGGCACTAGTGGTAGATTTGAATTGTTGACCTTTTGGTTAGCAGTCCGTCCGGTGCTTATCCTTTAAAACCACACCAGGACGAAATATCATAACAAAATGTATTTCGCCACTGACAGACGAATGGTGGCCAGGCTTGAGGTCACCATGAGTCATGAAGAAGAATGTGACATGAATTTGGAGGAAGACTCATTAAAAAATCTAAAATGCAGATGATATAGCCTTGCTTGCTGAATGTGAAAAGGACTTACGAATGATAACAAAAGACTACAACCTTCAGTATGGGTTGTAGCTCAATGTAAACAAAACAAAAATTCTCACAAATGGACCGATAAATAGCATCATGATAAATAGAACCACAATCAGCATTCAAGGAACCAGCAGGCAAAAAAATCAAGTGACATATTGCATTAGGCAAAGCTGCTGCACAATACCTCTTTAAAGTATTGAAGAACCAAGATGTCAATTTGAGGTCTAAGGTGTGCCTGACTCAAGCCATAGTATTTTCAATTGCCTTACATGCAAGTGAAAGTTGGACACTGAATAAGGAAGACTATAGAATAATTAATATATTTTAGTTATGGTTTTGGAGAAGAATGTTGAAAGAACCATGGACTGCCAGAAAAACAAACAGATCTGTGTTGGAAATACAGCCAGAATGTTTCTTAGAAGCCAGGATGGTGAGACTTTGTCTGTCATACTTGATACAAATTATCAGGAGAGACCAGTCACAGGAGAATGACATCTTGCTTCATAAAGTGGAGGGTCAGCAAAAAAGCAGAAAACCCCTTATGAGATGGATTTTCACAATGGCAGCATCAGTGGGCTCAAACGTAACAACAGTTGTGAGGATGGCACAAGACTAGACATTGTTTCGTTTTGTTGTGCAGAGTTGCTGTGAGTCAGAACCGATTCAACAGCAGCTGACATCAACAACAATCAGTGGATATCTTGGTACAAATAAAACTTAGATGCCTTTTGATTAGTAAAGAAATAGTGTATTGAATGTCTCCTAGTTGCACAGCTGATATTATAAAATTCGTTGTCATGATGTGTGATTATACACCTGATGAAAGTTAGAGGGTTCTTTTACCTGAAATTAATGCTTTCTTTCCAATATCCATAATTCATAGGAGGTGAGTTCTGGTATGGTGCTGTGGGCTAATGCGCTGAACTGCAAAGTCAGTGTGAACCACAAGGTCGGCGGTTCATGCTCACCAGCCATTCCTCAGAAACCCTATAAAGCATCTCTATGGGTCAGAACCAAGTCAATGTCACTTAACAACAACAACCTCAATTCAATAAAAGGGGATTAGAAAGGTTTTTATATTTGTTTACTTACATAATGTTAAATGTTAGTGTTCTTCTGCATATCTACTGCATAATTGAATATAATTGTATGAACTGGTGCCAACTGGATTGGATTATAATATACTCCAAGTCTATCAGTCAAACAGAATGATACTATCATCATTGAGATATAATCTCCTGGTGTCAGTTGTTATCATTGAATTAACATCAAAATAACAAAAACCTATTGACAGATGGTCAACTCAGAAATAAATACCAAAGATTTTACTCAAGAAGTTTCCAGCAAAGACTATACCAGAAGAGACAAGCACCCATCAGGAAACTATTGGCATGCTACTTGAATAAGGATCCTTTCTAATGT
The DNA here is from genome assembly GCF_000296735.1 of Chrysochloris asiatica. NCBI lineage: Eukaryota > Metazoa > Chordata > Mammalia > Afrosoricida > Chrysochloridae > Chrysochloris > Chrysochloris asiatica. Next base: position 23,491,713 of record NW_006408530.1, read on the forward strand.
CATGATTGGCAGGCTTCAAGGGTGAGAGTAGGCTATATTCTGTCCTGGGGAATCTCAGGTTTCTCTCAAAAATTCTCTCACAATTAGAAATAGTGTCTGGTGTATCATAGAAAGTTGTAATTTACTGTCCAAACAGTATGCATGAGACCAGATGACCAATTATCAAATGGGTTTTATATTTATCTTGGCATCTATGTAGGGAAAACAATTGACAAAATAAATAAATGAGAACCCAGATTATCCTAGGAAAAATACGTTTGACTCCTAAAAAAAGTGACAATCAATATTTTAAAAACAGCTGGAATAAGACAGTGATTTGTTAAGTACTTCTTTAGCCTGAAAGAAAACACTGGACTTTCTTATGTGCCTTACTCACAAGAAAGCAACTTAAATATTTCAAAAACATTGGTGATCCAAGAGATAGCACTGCATAATTATATGTCAGAGGTATTCTGTGGCCTTTTCACCTTCTGAAACTCTAGATATATTCCTCTGTTTGAAGCAATGCTCCACTATGGCTGAACCACTTATCTGTTTGGCTGTGACAAGTCTTATGCTCTAGGATATATGCAGTCTAATGTGTAGTAAAAAGTTTAAGGTAGTAAAAAGTTAGAAGTCCCATCCAGATTAATATTTATGGCCCTCTGTGAATAAGAACGCACAGAAGATTATGTACAACTTAGGTTGGCTGCTCAGAAGACCACTCTATCTAATGAAAGGTCATTCTACTTTGATCTAAAGGAGAAAAATCAAAGCCCATAGCAGCATTTTTCACACTGCCTTCCTGTAGAGTTCAGCTTATATAAAGACATCCAATAAACTACAACTTCCAGTTTTCAGTGAGGTTCTTTCTCTCTCTGCTCATATAAAGTAGCAATAAGTGCTACTGCAACCTAAAAATGCAAAAACCAACAAGCAATATCATAAACAATTTAGCATATCATAAAGTGAGATATTTAGGACAATAGAAGCAATTTATTTCTTTCACAGGGACAAATTCTAAGTCTTCAAATCCAGTAAACCACTCCAGTGAGATTTCTTGGTTCTGTCTAATATATCATAAATGTTGTTGTTGTTGTTAAGTGCTGTCGAGTCGGTTCCAACTCATAGCAACCCTATGTACTGTTTCTGAGGAGCAGTTAGTGAGTTTGTACTGTTGAGCTTGTGGTTTGCAGCTCAGTGCTGATCCTGAATTTTTATATAATATAGTAAAACATCAAAAGAAGAAGGAGACAGGATAGCATGTCCAAAATACGTGAGATGAATCCTCACCATACTTGCTTCTAAGGAGCACAACAGTCCATGGTATATTTAATATTCTTTGCCAGCATTATATTCAAAAGCATCAATTTTTCAGTCTTCGTTATTCATTGTTCAGCTTTTGAGTGCATATAAGGTGTTTGAAAATACCATGATTTAAGTCAGGCACATCTTGGGTCAGATGCATCTTCAAAGTAGTATCTTTGCTTTTAACTTTTGAAAAGATCATTTGCAGTAAATTTGCCCAATGCAATGCATTGTTTTATTTCTTTATGGCTTCTTACAGAGCCATTGATGTTGAGTGCAAGTGATATCTTGGATAATTTCAGTCTTTCCTTTGTTGTTAGTTACATTGTTTATTGATTCAAGTGTGAGGAATTTTGTTTTCTTTATGTTGCTTTGAAATCCATACTGAAAGCTTTAATCTTCATCAGTTAGTGCTTCAAGTCTTCACTTTAAGCAAGGTTGTGTCTTTTCACTTTAAGCAAGGTTGTGTCTTTTGCAGATCATAGGTTTTTAATGAGACTTCTCCAGTCCGAATGTAGTATTGCATAGTGAATGAAACATCTTCTGGTATTCTCTGCTGTTAGCCAAGATCCATCTAACATCAGTAAAGATGCCTCTCCTTTCAAGTCCGCTACTGAATCATACTTGAATTTCTGGTAGTTCTTTATTAATATACGGTATAATAGTTTTTGGATTATCTTCAGCAAATTTACTTCTGTGTAATAATTATATTGTTCTATAATTTCCACTTTCTGTTTGATCACCTGTCTTTGGAATGGGCATAAAAATGGATATCTTTGGTTCATGAAGTTCTCCAAATTTCTTGGCATAAACAAGTCAACACCTCTATCATTGTTGAAACATTTCAATTTGTATTCATTCAAATCCTGGACTTTTGTTTTTAACTAATGCCTTCTTGTTCTTTGTACTTCTAGTTGAGTGTGTACCATTTGTTTTTAGTACAGAGATTTTGTGTACCCTTCCATTGTACCTATATATTCCTTCAATATTACAACTTGAGGCTTGAATATTTTTTCTTTAGTTTTTTCAGCATTGGAAAAGCTAAGCATGGTCTCGTAGTTTTATAACTCTAGTTCCTTGCACCTTTCATTATTAGATTTTACTCTGTCTTCTTGAACTGCAATTCAAAATTTTCTGTTCAGCTCTTTTACTTCATCATTTCTTCCTTTGCTTTAGTTATTTTACGTTCAAGAGCAAGATTCAACGTCTCTATGGACATCCATTTTGTTTTTTTCTCTCTTTCCTGTCTTTTTAATGACTTTATAGTTTCTTCATGTATGATTGCTATTAAGGCACTACATAGCTCATCTGGTCATTAGTGTTCAATGCATCAAATTTATTCTTGATATGGTTTCTAAATTTAGGTGGACTGGTTTTCATTTTTTTTCAACTTGAATTTGCATATAAGGAATTGATGGTCTGTTTTGTGGTTGGCCATAGCCTTTTCGTGACTAATGTTTTTGAGCTCTTCACTAACTCTTTTTACAGGTGTAGTTGATTCAACTCCTGTGTATCCCCCCTGGAAAGGTCCATATGCATAGCCACAATTTATGTGGTTGTAAAATTGTATTGTTGTTGTTAAGTGCTATTGTATTGGTTACAACTCACAGGATAGGATTTCTGAGGAATGACTGGTAAGTTTGAACTGCCAACGTTGAGGTTCAACTGAACTTCTAGCACATTTGTTGTTGTTGTTATTAGGTGCCATTGAGTCGGTACCGACCCATAGTGACCTTATTCACAGCAGAATGAAACACTGCCCAATCCTGGGCCAACCTCACTATTGTTGCCATGCTTGAGTCCATCGATGCTGTCACTTGGCCAATCCATCATGTTGGGGGTCTTCCTCTTTTACTCTGACCCTCCACCTTACCAAACATGATATCCTTCTCCAGTGACTGGTCCCTTCTGACAATAAGTCTGAAATATGAGAGACGCAGTTTGGCCATCTTGGCCTCCAAGGAACACTCTGGTTGCACATTAGCAATGAATAAATTGTGGGTCTTGAAAATTTTTATTGGGTAGCCTCCATTATTTCTATCAAGAAGGTCATCTTTTACAACTGCTTATTTTTCTGTGTTTCCAACTTTCACATTTCACATTACGAGTCGGGCTGCTAACTTCAAGGTCAGCAGTTCAAAACCACCAGCCATTCCGTGGGAGAAAGATGAGTCTTTCTGCTCCCATAAAGATTCACAGCCTCAAAAACCCTATGCAGGGTCGCTATGAGTCAGAACCAACTCCATGACACACCACCACAATCACCAGTAATTATCAGTGAATCTTGATTGAATGTTTTATCTATTTCAGACTGTAAATATTGGTAAATATCCTTAATTTCCTCATCACTGGCAATAGCTGTTCATGGATAAATATAAGTTATAGTCATATTTATTAACTAGTCTTCCTTATAGGGTTATTGGAATTATCCAATCACTGACAGCATTGTACTTCATGATTGGTCTTGAAATGTTCTTCTTAAAGATGAATACAATGGTTTTCCTCTTCAATTCAATCAGTCCATTTTGGCTCACTAATGCTTAGGATGTTGATTTTTATACCATCCATTTTACTTTGGCAACTTCCAATTTTCCTAAATTTGTACTTTATACATTCCACATTCCGATTATTAATGGATGTTTGAAGCTGTATCTTCTCCTTTTGAGTCATGCCATACCATTAAGGTTCTGAAAGTGTTGCTTCATCCACTCATTAAGGAGATTCTAATTTGAGAAGTTAGCTACCAGTGGTATTTCAAGTGTTTTCCAACCTGAATTACTCATCTTTTGGCAATATATCAAACAGTGTTCTGCTATTCATAAGGCTTTAGGTGGCTAATTTTTCAGAATGATGCCATCTCTTTCTTCTTAGTTTGTCTTACTCTGAAATCTATCTACTATGGGTGACCCTGATGGTATTTAAAATACTGATGGCATAGCTTTCCTCATTATGGTAACAAAAAATCACCACAGAATGACAAACTGACAGATAACTTGTAGCCTCACTACTGTCCTGGCTGTAATGTTGAATTGCTTATCTCTCTTAGTTCCATTAAGTTAGTTAACAAATATTTTTGAATGTCTACTATGCACCAGGTTCTGTTCTCAAGATTGTTATGTTCCTATATTCAAGAATCTCCTCTAGTAGAAACAGCATATGTATAAAAAGAAATTATAATGTAATTCCTTTATTGCTGTTGTTGTTGTTAAGTGTCATGGAGTCAGTTTCCACTCATAGTGATCCTGTATGCAGTTTCTGAGGACTGCCACATGAGTTTGAACCACTGACCTTGCCATTTAAACCATGTTTTGTGGTCGAGTTACACAAGAACTCTGGGGACTGCTAAACTTCCTTTTTTTTTTTTAACCAGATTATAACCTAACACAATAATTGTTTCCTTGATGATGATTTCATTATCACTGTTATCTCAAAAATAACCCATCTTCTCCTATCATAAATTCTTATCAAACATGGTCATCAACAAAGTATGGTTTCTTAATGATAGATATAAGAATTGATACATCTGAAAGGCTTCAATTAGAGCTGGCTTCAGCTAGTGATTCCACATGTCCTGAGGAACTTAGAAATCAGAATCAAGTACTTTAAAAAATTACTTATCAGTATACCAGTAATAAATGAAGGGTCTGAGAGTTTTGTCCTAATTGGCAAGCTTACAAGATAGCCTGCCAAAGTTTCTTAGCTTTCACAGCAATCATGTGATTCTAGACTTGTTTACTCACAGCCCAGCAGGCAGTATGAGTTTTAGGTTTGCACTTGTACCACTTGCCTCACAAATTTATTTGGGGCCAATATAGAAGCATCTCTAGGTGGACTTTGCACACCGAATATTTTATCACAATCGATGAACACCAAATTTAGGAAACCTCCAATCTCATAAGGGTGTGCTAACAAACCTCTCCAACCTTTGCACTGAGAGGAGATGTTATCTTTACTCTTGTGGTAAGGAAACAAATGTACTATCTCACCCAGAAGGAAGTACTATATCTTCTAAAACTATTAACCATTCAAAACTTTTTATTAAAAAGTAGTCAATAATAAAATTGGTACAAAATGTATAGAAATGGCATGGAGAATTGCCACACACCTAACATAATACAGAATGTAGGAGCATTACAAATTATAAAAAGACAAAAGATTTTTGTATATGTTTCATTAATACTGTTAGTACAGATGTAGGTAATGGCTAACAATTATGATGTGAGATAGTCATATACCATAATGACATTGATATAGGTCAGAATCAGGAGTAAATATAAAAAGATGAAATTATTTCTGAAGGTTAGGTATACTGGTTATTAAACGATTATGTATAAACTGTTAGTAAAAATGAAAATTAAACTCTAAATGTTATCATCCTTTTGTAGTTACCTCCTTTTTATTAGAAAATACTATTTTAAAAATAAGCAACTATTTACCCGTATGAATACCATATTTGAAATCGTGTTTAAAGCAACCATGTGTAGAAATTCTGCCTATTTGTATCAGTTGCAATGTGACACACATATCACCTGACAAGCAATAAAATTCTACATTGACTTAAAGATCTTATTTTTAATTTTATGATTTTAAGAACTATTGAGTTTTCAAATACCAATAACCTCAAATATTTTGTCTTCTTTTAGAAGTCTCACTCTGTAACACAAATGTAATTATTCAGGAGTAGCTATAATTTCATTCCTGTATATGGATATTCTTAACCATTTCTTAAAACTGCCCGTTAGTATATTAAGCCATGAGAAGACCAACATTTTGAAATGATGGGGTTGTTATGAGAAGAGAACCAATGGTTTCCTGGGTTGTACAGTGCTCAAGCTGTGAAAAATACAAGTAGCTTACTATTTCTTGAAGTAATAGAAATAACTGTAATAAAAATTAACAGTAATAGAAATATGAACAGATAGCATAGTGGTTACAAATCGTACTGCCAACCTCAAATCAGCAGTTCGAAACTACCAGTGGTTCCGAGGGAGAAAGATGAGACTTTCTGCTCCCGTAAAGATTTATATTCTCGGAAACCGAGTGCAGGGTCGCTATGAGTCGGAACTGACTCTAGGGCACTTACTAACTAAATAGAAAATATTAAAGATGGCATCCATTTAAGTCTTTTCTTTCTTTCTTGTCATCTTAATATCCTTTTGCTTTCTTCATATATGATGTTTTCAATACCATCGCACAACTTTTCTGGTCTTCTGTCTTTCTGTGTGTAATGTGTGTAATGCATGAAATCTGTTCTTGAGATGATCTCTAAATTCAGGTGGGATATGTTCACAGTCATATTTTGTCTCTCGTGGTATTGTTTTAATTTTCTTTAGCTTTAGCCTGAACTTGCATATGAGCAATAGATGGTCTGCTCCATAATCTGTCCCTGTCCTTGTTTTGGTTGATGATATGGAGCTTTTCTATCATCTCTTTAGGTTTGATTTCTCTTTTTTTTCCATCTGGTGAAGTCTGTGTCATCTGGTGAAGTAGAGTCATCTTTTATGCCGTTTAAAAAAGGTATTTGCAATGAAGAAGTCATTGTTCTTGCAAAATTCTGTCATGTGATCTCCAACATTGTTTCTATCCCCAAGGCCATGTTTTCAAACTATTGATCTTTCATCTTTGTTTCCAACATTTGCATTCCAATTGCTAGTAATTATCAATACATCTTGATTGCATACTTGATCAATTTCTGACTGAAAAAGTTGGTAAAATTCTTCAATTTTTATCTTCACTGGCTTTAGTGATTGGTGCATAAAATTGAATAATAGTGATATTAACTGGTCTTCCTTGTAGGCATATGGATATTATCCTATCACAGACATCATTGCACTTCAAGACAGATCTTGATATTTTCTTTTTGATGATGAATGTAACGCCATCCCTCCTCAAATTGTTATTCCTGGCATAGTAAACCATGTGATTATCAGATTAAAAATGGCCAATGCTTACTAATGTTTAAGATATTGATGTTTATGCAGTACATTTCAGTTTGAAAACTTCAATTTTTTCTAGATTCATACTTTGTACATTCTATGTTCTAATTATTAATAGATGTTCACCAGTGTTTCTCTTTATTTTGAATCGTGCCCCATCAGCAAATGCAGGTCCCAAGGGCTTTATGCCATTCATATCATCATGGTCAGCTCTAGTTTGAGGAGGCAACTATTCCCCATCTCTCCTTCTTCCTAGTCTGTTTTCAACTAGAAGCTCAGCAGAAACCTATCCATCATGGGTGACACTGCTTGTATTTAAAATACCTATGACATAGCTTCCAGAATCACAATAACACACCGGTTAACACAGTATACAAACTGGAAGTTAAATGATGGGGTCTTCTTGTAGACATATGGATATTAGCATTATACTTCAGGACACATTTTGAAATGTTCTTTCTGTTGATGAATGTAACATCATTCCTCTTCAATTCTCATTCCTAGCATAGTAAACTATATGACTGTCAGATTCTGGCCAATGCCATTATATTTCAGCTCATTAATGCCTAGGACATCAATCATTATGCATTCCATTTCACTTTTGACAACTTTCAATTTTCTAGATTCAGACTTTGTATATTCTATGTTCTAATTATTAATGGATATTTACAGTTGTTTTTCCCCATTTTTGGTTTTGCCCCCTCAACAAACAAAGGTTCTAAAAGGTTTATTCAATTCATGTCATCACAATCAACTCCTTTTAGGAGACAGCTCTTCCCAAGTCATATTTTGAGTGCCTTCCAACCTGAGGGGCTCATCTTCTGGCACACTATTTGACAATATTCTGGTGCTATTCATAGTGTTTCAATATTCTGTATTCTAGTACTATCTGACAGTGTTCCACTGCCATTCATAAGATTTTCAATTGCTAAATATGCAGAAGTAGTCTGAGTCTATTTCTTCCTTGTCTGTCTTAGTCTGGAAGCTCAGCTGAAACTTGCCCACAATGGGTGACCCTGCTGATATTTAAAATACCAGTGTCATAGTTTCCAGCATCACAACAATACACATGGCACCACAGTATGACAAACTGACAGAAAAGTTGTGACTCTTATGGTTAGCTGCTCAGAATTACAGGTTACTTTTATTCTCAAAACAACTTGAACCTTTTTGTCCTCTCATAACTACATACATTAAACTCAGGAAGAAAACAACCATTGCTCCCTCTTTTTATAGCAACATAGTAGCTGTGTGTGGAACATGTGCTTATTCAGTAGACTAGAAGAGGGTTGAGGTAATAAATAGGGTCTTGTCTGTAGGAAACATGAGTATGTTCAGCTCTTCAGGTGCTCCACCCGGAAAGCCAGAAGTCATGTGGCATCTTTCGCTTTTCATCTTCCTTCCAACTTGGTACTTGGTGCTCAGGCTCTGCTGGAGATTGGGCTGGGGGAATGGAACCAGTGCAGCTGGTTCAGCCCCTTCTTGATCACAAGTCAGTGGAAATCAGGATTCTGGTGAAGGATGAGCCTGAACATGCAGGTTTGGGAGCCTTGCTACTATTATACAACATCGCTTCATCCCCGACGATCCCACCACATGTCCCTTTGACTTGAGCAACCTGCCATCTGTGAACCACTGTTTCTAAACTGAAGTGTGCCAAAAACAATTCCATTTCTATGCTTGAATTTCCTTGAAACTATTTCCCAGCCTGGTTATATTTCTTGGGATAGAGTTGATCTGTTGCTGCTACATGCATTTACTTCCAATCAAGAGTTGGGGTGACTATGTTATCTAAGTTGACTTCATGAACCTATCTCTTCACCTGTAACTCACATAACCACCTTAACAAAAATGTATTGCTCAACTAATTTTTAAAAGACAATACCAAAGTGATGACAGGACAGAGAGAAATTATTTTGTTGTTCCATCCCAATCTGGAAAGGATTTTTCTTTTCTTCAGCAAAAATTGCTATATGGTATATAGAAGAATACAGTCATATTTATGGTTAAATAGGAAGAGACTGATGTGCTAGATGCTGGTAGGAACTTGTACAGAGTGTCTGTGTTCAGCTTCAAAATTATAATAGATGTTTGACAAATGATTGAAGAACTAGCAGCAATGAATTTTATGATGGAATGAGGAACATTAGTTTCCAATGGAAAGTAATAGTTTTTAATTTCTGTATTAGTTAATAATGATATGCCTCCTCCCACAACCTCCTTTTAGACCGGTCCTAGATGATGTTCTCTGGATTATCTAAACAGGAGCATATGTAGAACTCATAGCTCCTGTGGCAGGTGGAGGTACCTACACACCAGGTGGATGATTTCTGTTGGAATGTCACAAAGATACTAGCGATAGGATGCACAGCTATTCTTGGGAGCTTGTATCTGACTGTCATGGTCTACAGAAGCAGCCATTCAGTATACATGGTAACTGCAACAGTATCATTATAGGTGTTTAACATGATGACATGTGTCCCAAATCTAAGTAGGTCATTTGTTATGTTCCATTTAAATCTCATTGGTTGTGATCACCAGACTGCATGACTGTCCAAAGGAGAATAAGGCCTTGCTAGCCACCTTCCATTCCAGTGTCCAACTGCAGTCTGTGTTTGCTTGGTTGGAGCAGGTGAACAAGAGATTCATCTTAGATGATCATGACTGGCAGAAGACTGATTCTGGTCACTTGAAACAGGGTGCTCCCAGACAACATGATCTGTTTGAAATTTTCTGCATGCCTGTCCAGAGTCATAATCATGTCAACCTGGAGACCGTTTTCTTCTATTCTCTTTGGGAGCACTTGAAGTCACATGGTAAGATTGGTGTCATCTTGATCAAGAGTTGAAATAGCTCGATGAGTCAATGCAGCTCATTGAGGGTTTTCTTTTTTGGATGACCTTCTTTACCAAGAATGATGCTCTTCTCCATGAACTGGTGTGTCCTGATCATATGTCTGAAGTAAGTGATACAAAGTCTTGTCATTCTTGATTCTAAGGAACATTCTGAATATACTTCTCCTAAAACAGATTTAATTGTTCCTCTGACAATATTTTTTGGGCATATTCAAAGAATATAATGATGCAAATACATCAATTTTTCTTCAATCTTCCTTTTTTATTATTCAACATTTTCATGCAATTGAAAATGCCATAGCTTGGGTCAAATGCACATTAATTCTCAAAGTGACATTTTTGCTACACTTTAAAGAGATTTGTTACAGCAGAGTTAGCCCCTGCAATATTTTATTAGAATCCTTAACTGCTGCTTCCATGGGTGTAGATTACTCTTCCAAATAAAATGAAATGCTTCACAACTTTAATATTTCCTTTATTTTTCAAAATGTTGCTTATTGGCCCAGTTATGAGGGTTCTTTTTCATTATGTTGAATTATAATACATACAGGGGGTTGTAGTCTTTGATCTTTATTAATAAGTGCTTCAAGTCCT
>NW_006408530.1:23506119-23533189 GCF_000296735.1 Chrysochloris asiatica
AGGCACCCCTATAGTCACCAGAATGGAGGTGCGCAGATAGCAAGGGACCAATGAACGGATACCAAAAGAAAAGAATGTCCACACCTTTATCTCAGGGGTTCTGCCAGGCATCTGTGGCCGCTCTGATCCTTCCCCCACATGGTCTCACCCAAGATGGCGGCTCCTGGAGCAGCCTAGTGTCCCGGACTAGAAAGCAATAGATTTTTTGCTTCTGCCACAAATTCCCCCAGCTATGAGCCTTCCAACCTTCTAAATGTTCCTTTATATGTGGTTCAGAGTTCTGGGACCAGCCCTTGAGCCTGCTTGGTCCGGTATTCTGTGTTGTTGCTGGTGGAGCTCCTCACTGCACTTCCACCTGATCCACCATCTTTTTTGTTCTCCCTATCTCATAGATTCTTGTGGTGATCAATTGAAATTACGAGTAAATTTTTTTTAAATAAAACAATTTACCCAATATAATTACAAAGCATTATTATTGCAATGATTGTTGTTGTTGCTATTATTCCTGTTTTGGTGAGAGTTTCAAATACATTTTTAAAATTCTTAGTGGAATAATTATTGTCAGAAAATGAAAATTTCTATTCCCAGAGATCAATCCCAATGTTAAGATGTTTTCATATCTTTAATAATGTCAGATAAGACAATATTTTATTTTTATAACAAAATTTACAATTCAGCACATTGATTTTAGATAACATTTTTCATATACCCTGCTTTTTTTTAAACCGTAGTCAATCCTGGAGAAGTATTACCTCACATGTGTAAAAATGGAGAATTTCGTTGCAAAAACCAACACTGTATCCAGGCTCGGTGGAAGTGTGACGGTGATGATGACTGCCTAGATGGAAGTGATGAGGATTCAGCAAACTGTTGTACGTTTTCCTTCAAATAATCTCAACAGGGTTTTTCCTGAGTTTTTGCATAGTATTAATTATCAAAGAACTTTGTTGATATCTAAGCTTAAACTCTTTGCAAACTTTTAAAGCAATTGTTTTCTCACCCTTCTTCAACAAACATGGTATCACTCTGACTCCTCTGAAAACCTGCTCCTTTTCTGTTCTCTGCTACCAGTGGTACACCTCCAATATTGTAACGTTGTAGAGGAGACCTCTTTGGATCTTTGGATGTAAAAAAAAAAAAAAATTACCCAATCTCCCCATCCCAAGAATGGAATTATTTGTACAGAAGGTCATGATCTACTCCATTGCTCTTTGGTAACTGCCTTGAAGCAAATCAAAGGAAACAGAAATGAAGTTGGGACATGTTATTACTTAACTTCATTGACAAGTTACATGTAGAAAACAAATATGAAACACACAGACTGAAATTAAAATTTGATTTCTCTTTATTTGGGCTACTATTTGACTATTATTTGCTAGAATAATTGTAATTTCATTTTTATGATAGAAGTAAGAAAATGTTTTTATGTAAATTTGGGGCAGATATGTTGGGAAACACATTAAATAATGTTTTGTGAATATTGATAAGAGACACTAGTTTAATAGTGTCTAAGAACTAAATTATTGTTATATGAAAGAGGTATTTATTGAACAAATAAATCTTTAGTCTTTGGATTTGACCTAAGTATATACTTTTTCTAAAAACACAGTGAGTAAAACCAGGAACATTTTCACAAAATTAGTGATATATCCCAGATGAAAGTGAATAAACTAAAAGGTAAACGATAGTTCTCCGGTTTCTTTCTTTCTTTCTTTCTTTTTTCCACTTATGAATATAAAAATAAAGTTTTAAATACCCTATGTTAAGTAAGAATTAGATTTTTTTGTAGTCTTGTAGGATAAGTACTGGACTGTGAAAACCAAGGTTGGTGGTTCAAACCTACCCAGTTGCTCATCGGAAACCCTAAACAGGGGCACTATGAGTCAGAATTGACTTGAAGGCATTTTTAACAAGTAAGAATAGGAAAACTATGACATCCATATCATGCAACCATCTCTTCCTTGAGGAAAAAATATGAAAAGAAGGATTTTAAAAGCATTTTCAATGCTTTTAAAGATCATACAATCTTCACCTGATTATCAAACAGAGGGTCTATGTTTTATTGTGGTTTTGTAGGATAAACACTGGACTGGGAAAACCAAGGTTGGTGGTTCAAACCTACCAGATGCTCATCAGAAACCCTGTACACGGTTGCTATGAGTCAGAATTGACTAAACAGCACTTAGCAACAAGTAAGGTGATTGAAAATACTGTTGAATAAGTCAGGCACACTTATTCCTCTAAATGACTTATTTGCTCTTTAAAACTTTAAAGAGCAAATTTGCTTATTGCAATACTCTATCACTTGTCTGCCTGTTCTAACTCATCATGACCCTGTGTAGGGTTTTCAAGCAGCAGCTGTTGAGCTTGAATTGCCGACCTTGTGGTTCAAACTGATCTTGTAGTCCAGTGTGTTAACCCATAGATCCACAATTTCATCATCACTCACTTTAGTGACTGATAAGTAAATTTGAGTAACAGTGGCATTAACAGAACTTCCTTATTGTTGTTAAGTGTCTTTGAGTCAATTCCAACTCATAGGATTTCTGAGGAGTGGCTGGTGGATTTCAAGCACCGGCCTTGTGATTCAAACTGACCATGTGGTCCAGTGTTTATCCTACAATGCCACACCAGGACCATCCTTATATACATATGTATATTATACTATCACAGACAGCATTGTACTTCAAGATTGATCTTAAAATGCTCTTTTTGATTGTGAATGTGATGCCATTCCTCTTAAGTTTGTCATTCCTGGCATAGTAAGCTATATAATTGTCTGATTCAAAATTGCTATTATCAGTCCATTTCAATTCACTAATGCCTAGGGTGTCAATTTTTATGCATTTCATTACATTTTCAATGACTTTCTATATCCCTAGATTCATACTTTATGGATGCCACATTCCAGTTATATTTTCAGTGCCTTCCAAGCAGAGGGGCTTATCTTTCAGAACTGTATCAGAGATTGATCTGCTGCTATTCATAGTGTCTAACCCTTCAGAAGTGGTCTGCCTCTTTTTCCTAGTCTGTCTTAGTCTGGAAGCTCTGCTGAAACTTGTCTACCTTGGGTGACCATGTTGGCATTTATAATACAAGTAACATGGTTTCCAGCATCCCATCAATGATTTTGGAAGCAACAGTCAAGAAATCAAATAGCATGGTACATGGAAACATTAAATCAGGCAGGAGTACAGGTATAACAAAGTGTGAGTGTAGGGATACTATGTTTGATGTAGTAATTATAGTGTTGAAATTTCTAGTTAGTATTTTTTCTTGATATTGTCATCTCTTTCCATCCACTCACCCCAACACACACTGCGGGTTTTTCCAATGTCCTCTTTTTACTTATGCTTAATATTAACTCTAGCAATAAATCCTGTCTCTTTTACCTCCTAGATAATTAATTTTTGATCACTTACCTCCTTTCAAATTTCATGCTTAAATTATACACTCGTAAGATTAATGCAGGAAGTTTCTTATTATTCCTAACTTTATTCCTTCCTTAACTGAAGATCACTTCACACACTGCTTCAAGAAGGGTTATTATAGAATAAAATCAGATTTTGTTATTTCAATAACAGCATAACTATCTGGAAAAGTAACAAAATTCATTGACTGACCAATAACGTGCTTCATGTTATGCCCCATGCTTATACTTTTAGCACTACGTATCTATAATGTATCCAGTTACTTTGTCCTTATCATACTGAACAAGTAGATCTAAAAAATATGTCCTTTTGTGACATTGAACTGTCATTTCCATGTCTGTGGAATTCCCCTGTCATCTTTTATCATCACCTCTTTAGAGAAGTCTTTGAATACTGAAAATGTCCTTCCTAACACAGCTCAGAGTTGAGCATCCCTCTCCTACAAATAGTATATTATCATAGTCATTGTTTTTATGACCCTGTGCAGGGTTTCCAAAAATGGCTTGGGAGTTTGGACTGCCAACCTAGTGGTTAGCAGTCTATTGTTTATCAACAGTGCCATACCAGGACCCATCATAATAATTATCAATCCATATTTCAGTTATTTTACATAACTGGCACAACTGCTGCATAACATCTCTATAAGGAAATACATTTTGACTTAGTCAACTTTGTTGTCTCAGAGCCAAGAACAGTGGTTAGCACATGGATGAATGCATAATAATGAAATGAGTCAATCAATGAAAAGTTAAGCATCTCCATCTATTTTCCAACAATATAGGCTCTTCTTTATAGACTGTAAGGATTTGAGCAGCATTTTATTCTTAGGGTCTCATGACTATTATTCCAGTACTACATCAGTCATTTCAGAAGCATATTTTAGGTTTTAAGCACTCATCAGCTGTGACCTTAAATCCTGTAATTCTTTTTTCTATTTTTTCCAAACAAAGTACACTTAACTTCTTAACAAAAAAAATGCAAAGGGTATATGCATTGTACTTGCTCCTCCCTTTAGAATTTCCATTTGAATAATTGACAGAAATGATCAAGTTCCTTGTTGAAGCTTCACTGAAGTGGATATGCATAAATGTGACACTTTAAAATGTTGCCCCTCTAAAGTACTGAATGTCTTTTATTGCTCATGAGTCACTATTCTTGCTAAAGCCCCTGGAGTGACTAGAAAATGTTAATCATGCTCAAATGCCAGAAAATATATGGCCTTTCCACCTGTATTTCTATTATGTATGAATAATAACAGTATAAAATGATAAAAAAAAAAAAAAACACTGTATCACTAAAGCTACTTTAAAGTAATAGTGTTTTCTGGAATATTACTGGAAACACACAGATTTGCAATAGCAAGATAAACTATTTTTTAAATTCTAAGTCAAACTAACAATAAAATTAATTTTATCACACTGAAGTACAAAAACTGGGCAAAAGTGAAATTACTTTATAAAGAAGGTTGAAGTTTTGAAACAAATACTGAGTAGCATGCAATTTAGTTAGGAATTTAGCATCCGAAAAGTAGGAAAATGATCGTAGAAGGTTATTAAGATGCACTTCCCCGCCCCCCCACACACACACTGTTGTGCTTAGATATTGGAGGTTTAATCCTTAGCTGTGCACAGCTTCCATAGGGGAATTGATCCCTCTTCTCAGCACTTTCATTGTTGCATGCTTACTGTTTGCAGGCAGTGAAAACTCCTAATGTTAATTTTTGGTATTAAAATGATGTAGGATCTCATATTTAACCTTAACATCTTCTGCAGGTCAGAAGTGATGCACTTTTCTTTTCTGTGCTTTTCCTTCTTGTCACAAGAAACCTTCAACAAAACATAATGAAGTTGCGCTTGTTTAATATTTTAATTAACACTTGAGTTGATGTGTGGTTTTAAAAGAAGGATTTTAAATATCTGCAATGAAATTAACTTTATTTTTAATGCATACTTGGTATGCTTTTAGGTTAAATTTTGAAGCAAATTCAAAACGATGTAGACATAAATTTTGAAATAAAGTTGCTATTTGTTTAAATGTGTGAAAAAATAATTTTTTTTTTAGTTTGAAGAAGATGTGAAAAATGAATATATACCTAGTTAGTTTTATATGAGATTTAATTACTTGATATACTTTATAGAAGTATTACATTATAGTAAATCCTAGAATACTGATGTTTTCTCTAAAATATAATTAATGACTGAAATTATGGTGTTTATTATATTATAATGTCATAATTATTATAACTTATCTGTAATTAGAATTAAAAATAATACCAATATCCCCTAACATTAAGTGATTAAAGTTTCTTCCTTCCTAATCCCTTCCCTTGCCCAGTCAATCATAGCTGCCCTGATGACCAATTTAAATGTCAGAATAATCGCTGCATCCCCAAGAGATGGCTTTGTGATGGAGCTAATGATTGTGGCAATAATGAAGATGAATCCAATCAGACTTGCTCAGGTAAAGGTCTGCTCTGATATGTATGTAAATCTCCTCCAAACTTAGTCTCTATAAAAGTGTTCGTCATTGGTTTGAACTAAACTGCACTTTCCTAGTGCTCATGCATGGGTTATTGCAGTAGCAAATGAATTCATATTGTAATGCCACAGAGACTAGAATATAAATTATTTTTATTTAATCCTTGGGTATGACTCTGCTTTCCAAAGTAATTTGGCAGTTCATCTATCCATATGGTTTGACTGTCAACTCAACACACTACTTAGGCATGACTTGTCCCTGCTAAATCTTACTTGGCAGTGGAGGTGGAGTTTGTTAGTATGCTGTGATGTAAGCTATTTTATAAGGAGGAATTCTTTTTTACCTTGAAAAAATAATTTATATATTTTATTTAGTCTGCCCTGTAATACCTTTGTGAATGGTTTTCTGTTCATAGCACATTATTTATATGGATATATATATATTTTAATGACATTCCAAGACCATTAAACCTATTTATATTTCCATTCAATCTATAACCTTATAATAAATCTTTGAATCCCAAACCAGATTCTCATTGACTGGAAATACACAACCTGTGGTCATAACACAGCATTGGAAAGCTCATTATTAGTCAGACAAATGTTGAAAAATGATACTAAGAGTTGCCTAGTACTTCTCTTTAAATAATGAAGAAAAAAATGTATATTTGACAGCTCATGTTGTAATAATTAGCAAAAAGTTGATTTTTAAAAAACATTACGTACAGCAACTTCAAAACATACCAGCCATCTTATCAACTCTTTCTCTCTCTGCCCAAATAAGTTGTATTAAATGACATCATAGCAATATATTTGTGAAAACTCTAAAGGCAGCATATAGAGAAAAAAACAGGCCAAGCAGCCTAATTTGTACTCTTGGTTTTACCACTGTTTGTTCTTAAAATGTCTTCTACTTTTCTATGCCTCAAATTTCTCATTTAAGCTCGAAAAGAATATGAATGAACAAGAAATTATTTCCCAAAAGCTTACCATGTACAAAACAACACCCAAACAAGAGCGAAATAGCTACCATTTTCTCTAGCCCACAGCTAATATTTAGGTTGTTTTTTGTTTTATATTTTCTCTAGTGACATTTCTTGAGGATTTATGGTCCAGTCATTTTCTTTCTATTTAATTAAAAGCCATGCACATAATATAGACAAAACTGATTATTGTCATGATTTCTCTGCAACACATAGGTTGTGTTACCAAAGCTCTTCTACAAGAAAAAGATGTGTAAATACCTCATCTATTTCTAGCTCCTTACCTATATTTCCTCCCATTTTATGATTCATATGAGAGGGATTTTCCTAAATGAACGTCATTGATGAGTGTTGTTGTTGTTGTGAAAATCTGTCAAGTCAGTTCCAAACCATAGTGACCCTATATACAGTTTCTGAGGAGCTACTGGTGAGCTTGAACCACCAACCTTATGGTTCAGAGTGACTTTCCCGTCTGACATATTAACCCACAGTGCCACACCAGGACTCCATATGAATGTAGACTGATTTTAATCCATCACTTCTATGAATAGCTTCAAAGTCATTGCTCTTTTTCCAAACAATACTGTCCCAAAGATTATCTAGAATTTTAGGTATGGACAGTTTAAATTTTCTCAGGCTGCTCTTGTAATATGATTATAATTTCTATATGAAGTATTCTTTTCTAAACTTGGGCAATAAATATTCTTAATGTTAGAATTCAGTTCAGAGAGACTGTGTTGTTTTACATCCTAAGCAAACATATATGTTTTTACCTTAAAGTAGAAGACACTGATGACACAATCCATAATACCACATTTTCTTTTCTTCTCTATTAGATTTTTAAAAATGTCTTATTTCTGTTACTTATTTTGTTCTTTGTGTGTGTGTGTGAGGAAGTTTACACAACTTAGGCTTCTATTTGAGAATTTCTGCACAAATTCTTCAGTGGTATTAGTTACATTTATCACAATGTGAATGTTTTCTTTAATTGTGTTACATTTCCTGTAGTCTAATTTCCTTTATCTTCTCATTTTTGCTTTTCAGTAGTTGTTGACCATTTTGTCTATTATTGATTGGGTTTTAAGTAGAGCACTGATCTTGTGATTAATAATCTTTATGTGCTACTTTGCTATTTTCCTAAAGGGTGGTTTCAGGGGATAGGTTTAGTACTCGGTTTATAGAATGTCTTAAGGCAATATTCAGGGAGTCCTCTATTCTATACTATGCCAGTTTGTCTGATATATATATATATATATATATGAATTTTAGTGCTGCTCCACAATTTTCTCCAATTCTATCTGGGACCATCTATTGTGAACCCAGTCAAAATGGACATTGGACACCACCTAGGGTCGCAGGGTAGATAAAGTTGTGGCTCATGTAGACTTATTTTGTTTTAGCTTTTGGTTACCTTCTTATTGTTTTTCTCCTGATGGTTAGAGATATGTAGTTGTGTCTTAGATGGATACACAAATGCTTTAAGACTCCAGAAACTACTTACTTCACTAAGATGTTGTTGTAAAGCACCATCAAGACAGTTCTTGACTTATAGCAACCCTGTATAGGGTTTTCAAGGAGCATCTTGTGGGTTTCAACTGATGACCTTGTGGTTAGCATTTCAGTGCTTATCCTATAGCACCACATCAGGACTCACATTGATCATGCATACTATGTTATGTTATTTGCCTGAATTGTTCCATGAAGCCAATGTTTTCAAACCCAGAAAACCAATATTGGAAGGTGCTTGTTTATGCAGGTCACAAATGCTAATGCATGTTGTAGGGTTCGACTTTTCCACGGCAAAGGTCAGAGGTGTTCCGCTATAGGTAGAATGTAAACTGTTTCCATATGTGGAGTCCAGCAGTCTGAAGTTCTTGTCTCATCCTGCTGCCCTTGCAGTTCTTCCCTGTTCTAGGTCCCTCCTTTTTTATTTGTAATCAAAATGTCTGTTTATTCATTTCCAAACCTAATAACATGACAATAAAATCTTAATTCAAATCCAGCTTGATAGAAATACAGTGCACAATGTTAATGACGTGTCCATGGAGGGCAGAAATGCTCGGTCACCCTGTGTGCCTGAAGCCACCAGCTCTTGAAAAGAGATTCCATTTGCTAAAGTGCCTCGTGAGTCTTCAGGACCACATTTAACTCCACACTTGAACAGGAAAGAGCTTAGCTGAACTGCACTTATTAAAATGCAAATAATAATGATTTCTAGTACTTTACAATTATTACAGTGGCATTTTTCCAAATCCCAAGAGTTGGCCACAGAGTCAAGTGTCAACTGTGCTGCTGGAAAAGACTTCACAGAATCACAGCTTGAGGAGATTTTACCCTCACGCCCCTTTGTTCTGGGTGAGAAGAGGCTAAACGTAGTGAATGGAGACCCACAGATGGAACTGAAGCCACTACCTTTGTGTTTCTTGCTGCCTCTTGCCACTAACTGACATTCTGGAGTGTAATGCAATAGAACCTGGCTTACAGAAGAGAGGCCTTCTAAGCTCCAGTTCTCGGTGTGCAAAGGAAATCCTGGCAGAGATCTTTTGAAACAGATGTTAAAAATATCCTTTCTACCTCTTGCAATTTCTGTCCTTAAAGACAGGAAAAAAAGAAGGCAGAAGATGATCTGCAAAGAATAAAAATAGATGCATCTGCATATCGTGAGAAAGATCCAGAAAGAGATGTTTATTTCACTGAGATGCAGGCTCTGCTTAGAGAAGTCATGAGTCATACTTTACAAAGAACAACTCTGCAGTTTCATGAATCTCAAGGAAGGCAAAGACACACAGATTTCATCCTCTTGGAGATGGTGCATTGGTGGCAATGGAGAACTGCAGATGCCTAAGCCCTATACTGACAATGAAGGAGTCTTATAACTCAGCAACTTAAGTGGAGGCCAAAGGTGGTGACAGGGAGATGAGGTGCTGGCAGAGACACAAACCCAGTTTGTTCACTCCTTGATGCAACTAGGATGTAGCTAACACCTCACAGACACTATTGTTTTATCTAACATTTCTTTCACTCAGCTGTCCTTCTTCTGAATCATGGGTCTGAAAACGGCATGTGTGGAATAGACATTTCTACACAAGGGAAAAAATTCCCTATTATTGTGCTGATAGAATATTGCTTATATCAACATTTATGAGGGGTGACAGGATACAGAAATAAAATTTCAATGGTAGAAGGCTATTCTTTCAGTATTATCCACTGTTGACCAAATAGCTATCTTAGATATTAAGAGAAGTTCCCCTACCCGGCATTTTTTTTTTTTAACCACTTCAACCAAAAGGCAATAGTTATTGTTAGGTACCATTGAGTCGGTACCAACTCATAGTGACCCTATGCACAACAGAACAAATCACTGCCTGATACTGGACCAACCTCACTATTGTTGCCACGCTTGAGTCCATTGATGCTGTCACTTGCCCAATCCATCTCGCTGGGGGTCTTTCTCTTTTTCTCTGGCCCTCTGCCTTACCAAACATGTTATCTTTCTCCAGCAACTCGTCCCTCCTGACAATATGTCTGAAGTATGAGAGACGAAGTTTGGCCATCCTGGCCTCCAATGAGCATTCTGGCTGCACTTCTTCCGAAATGGATCTATTGGTTCTTTTGTCAGCCCATGGCACTTTCAATATTCTCCTCCAACACCATAACTCAAAAATATCAATTCATCTATGGTCTTCCTTATTCACTGTCCAGCTTTCACATGCGTATGAGGTTATTGAAAATACCATAGCTTGGGTCAGGCACACCTTAGTCCTCAAGGTGACATTGTTGCTCTTCAACACTTTAAAAAGGTATTTTGTGGCAGATTTGCCTAATGCAATAGGTTGTTTGATTTCTTGCCTGCTGCTTCCATAGTGTTGATAGTTGATGCAAGAAGAATGAAGTCCTTGACTACTTCAATTTTTTCTCCATTGATAAGAATGTTGTTTATTGGTCCAGTGGTGAGGATTTTTGTTTTATTGACATTGAGATGCAATCCATACCAAAGGCTGTGCTCTTTGATTTGCATCAGTAAAAATTTTAAGCCCTCTTCACTTTTAGCAAACAAGCTTGTATCATCTACACATCACAGGTTGTTAACGAGTCTTCTTCCAGTCTTGATCAAACATTTTTCTTCATATAACCCAACTTCTCAGATGATTTGCTCAGCATACAGGTTGAATAAGTATGGTGAAATACTACAACCCTGTCGCATACCTTTCTTCATTTTAAACCATTCAGTGTTCCCATGTTCTGTTCGAACAACTGCTTCTTGGTCCATGTACAGATTCCTTATGAACACAATTAAGTTTTCCAGAATACTCATACTTCGCAATGTTGTCCATAGCTTGTAATGATCCACACAATTGAAAGACTTTGCGTAGTCAATAAAACACAGGTAAACATCTTTGTGATAGTCTCAGCCAAGGTTCATCAGACATCAGCAATGATATACTTTGTTCCATGGCCTCTTCTGAATCCAGTTTGAATTTCTGGAAGTTCTCTGTCAATGTATGCTTGAAGCCGTTTCTATATTACCTTTAGTAAAACTTACCTTGTATGGGATATCAAAGATATTGTCCGATGATTTCCACATTCTGGTGTGTCACCTCTCTTTGGAATGGGCACAAATATGGATCTCTTCCAATCAGTCGACCAGATAGTCGTCTTCCAAATTTCTTGGCAGTAATGAGTGACTGACTCCCATGCCACCTCACTTTCTTGAAAGATTTCAATTTTTATTCCATTATGTCCTGGTGCCTTGTTCTTTGCCAATTCCTTCAATGCACCTTGGACTTCTTCCTTCAGTATCATTGACCCTTGATCATATGCTACCTCTTAAAATGGTTGAACGTCAACCATTTCCTTTTGGTATGGTGACTCTGTGTATTCCTTCCATCTTCTCTTGATGCTTTCTACATTATTCAATAATTTGCCCTGAGGATCCTTCAATAAATGAAAGATGAGGCTTGAATTTTTTCTTCAGTTCCCCCAAAAAGACAATAGAGAAATGTAAAAATGAGCCCTGTAGCTAGCCCCTAAAAGCAAACCAAGGAAATTCAACAACAATTTCTTGCAGTGTCACATTCCCCTTTGCCCCTTCCCAATCATGATCATGAACTCCCATGGCCACATTCTGACACTCTAAGAAAACAAACTACAACTAACTCACATTAGCAGCACTTTCTGTATTGTCTGTTTGTGATGTTACCCAGCTCTATCACAAAATGGCTGCAATGAACAAGTGCTCCAGATGTGAGCAAGTAGGTTTCCCTAGCTTCTGTGCTATCCTTGATCCTCTTTTCCTCCTCTATGAGACTCACTGGACTCTCCAACAGCTTAGTTGCTCTTCAGAGTCCATAGGTCTCAGTCTGTGCTTTATCATCTAGTGGGTTAGTTGCTGGGTGAGTAAACTGAATAACGTTTGCCATTTTCCTCTGCCCTCCTCTATATTCTTTTAAAATATTGGGATAGGATATTTCTGGAAATGCTATATATGGAAGAAAATAAAGCAAAAATCCTAATTAATAAACTTTCTAAGGCACTTGAGATCTGTACTAATCCACTAAGAAAAAGAATAGAACTGGCTTAAACGTCAATGTCCACTGAAGTCCACCACAAGGTATTGAGTCTCTTTGTTAATAATTTTATAATGGCTATTATGTCACAGAATACCTTCAAATCTGAATAAAAAGAATAAAGAGTCAAATAAATATGCTTTTTATTATTAAAAAGTATCACTTATATGTTAGTTTTAGTATGTATTTCAATTTTTTTTTTTTTTTTACCAAAACAAATAAATAAGATCCATGCTGCTGTAGGATAAGCACTGGACTGCCAACTACAAAGGTTATTCCAAGTCAACAAACTGGAATCCGTGTAGCAAAACTTTCTGAGCTGCCTTCAGATACCCACATAAAAGTCTTCCCACGGAGGGATTATTCTGGTAATTGAATCTAGTACCATGCAATAGTCATTTGCATCATAACTACTTTATATCTACAAGAAAATCCTTTCCCACTAGAAGTCAATTTCCTATTTTTTTTCTTATGGGATTTCTTCTCATGAATTTATTAATTTGATAAATATGTATCACAACACTGAGCACAGGATGAGAAACATCACACAATACCTTTCCCTAATATTCTAAGAGTGTAGACAGGGAGAAAGATATGTAAACAAACCATTCCCATGCTGGATAAGAAATGCTGAGGTGAACCACATGGGAGCAATTTAATTTTTGGCTATCTGGACAGTTTTCCTGATGGAAGTGATGCCCAAGCTGAGCCTCAAGAAAAATGCCTAGGTAATGGTCTAAGTCATTTAATTATGAAAAAGAAGTGCTCTCTTAAAACTAAGCATTAAAAAGATTGTACAAAAGAGAAACTGCCATACACTTTTGATAGTGTTTTCCCATTCCAGAACAATATGGTATAATCTAGTAAATATAAAGATGTATATACTGTCAACCCTGTATTTCCATTTATTAATACATTGTTGATACAACCCTCTAATACATATGTTAAAGGAGAGAGGACTAAGAATGTCCATTGTCCTAATGCTGGTAACATCGAACCATTGGAAGCTCAAATACCCATTATGAAGAAAATGATTAGATTGTGTAGCACTCACATAATGGCATACATCTTCTAGTTAAATTAGTGAATTACAACTCATGTATTAATATTACTAAATTGCAAAAACTATTAAAAACAGCAAGTTGTAGAATATAAATATTCAATATTGTTTATGTGCAATATCAAAAATACCAACAATTCTACCTTGTGTATATGAATCAAAATGTGTAGAAATAGGGTTAAAAAGGTTCCAGGAAACTTAAAATTAAGATATAGTTACATTGACGGGAAAAAAAAGAGAAAAATCTCATTGGGAAATATTAAATATAGGAGTTCAAAAGTAATTTTAATTTGAACTATAAAAAGAGTAAAGGTCTGTTTACAGAATTTATACACAGACTATACAGAAATATAGAATGTAGAAAAATAGAATTTGGCATATATGATGGTGTTGTTATTGTTGTTATTATAAGTGCCGTCTAGTCAGCAGCCGTATACCTCGATGGCACTTAACAACAAATACAGGGTTTCTGAGGAGCCACTGGTGAGTTTGAAATGCCCACCTTGCCGTTCAAACCAACCTTTTGGTCCAGTGCATTATCTTGCAACACCACACACATATATCTCCTTGTATGTTATTGTTGTTGTTGTTAGGTGTCATGAGTTGGTACTGACTCATAGTAATCCTTTACCCAACAGAATTGAACACTTTTCCATCCTGCAGGACCCTCACAATTGCTCTATTTGAGTCCATCATTGTTGCTATCGTTGTAATACATCTCATTGGGGACCTTCCTGTTTTTCTCCAACTCTCCACTTTATAAAGCATGATATTCTTCTCCAGTGACTGGTTCCTCCTGACAATGTGCCCAAAGTATGAGAGACTAAGTCTGGCCATCCTGGCTTCCAAGGAGCATTCTGGTTGTACTTCTTCTAGTATATATTGGCTTGTTCTTTTGGAAGTCCATGGTACTTTTAATATTCTCCACCAACACCAGAGCTCAAATGCATCAATTCTTCTATGGTCTTCCTTATTCACTGTCCAACTCTCACAAATATGTGAGGTTATTGAAAATACCATGGCTTTGGTCAGGCACACCTAAGCCCTCAAACTGACATCTTTGCTCTTCAATACTTTTAAATAGGTCTTGTGTCGCAGATTTGCTTAATGCAGTATGTTTTTTTAATTTCTTGACTGCTGCTTCCATGAGTGCTGATGGTTGAACTGAGCAAAGTGAAGTGAGATTGACTGGTCTTCCTTATAGGCATATGGTGTTTCCCTATCACAGAAAGCATTGTACTTCAAGACAGATCGTGTTGTACTTCAAGACAGATCTTGAGCTGTTCTTTTTGATGATGAGTGAATATGATATATTAAACTTAGAAAGAAAAAGAATGGTACATTAGTATAGATCGCTAGAAGAAGAGTGGATAGTAGAGAGAGGGTTGAAGAGGAGTCAGCATATGTGTAGATGAAAGGACAGGAAGTATCTGACACAGTGAAGAGGTCACTTTTTCATGAACACCCTACATTGTTTTGTCTACTATGTAAAAGAGGAGTGTCATGGCTCTATAGGATAAGCACTGGACTGTAAAGCACAAGATTAACTGTTTAAGCCCACCAGCCTGATCTACAGGAGAAAGATAAGGCTTTCTGTTTCCACAATGAATTATAACTTCAGAAAACCTTTAAATGGTTACTATGAGTTGGAACCTACTCAACCACACTTCACAACAACAAACACTATGAGAAGCAAGGCCCAGAGATCAAATATAAGTAGTTACATTTTGAATTTTTGTTTTTTCTCATAGTAATATATATATATATTTGCTTTTTCTTTTTAATGTTTTATTGTGAATTGTGTGATGGTTTACATGGGAAAACATGAAAACATTACTTTTACATTCATTCTATCATATATCGTCTCATTGCCAAGGTTACAATCCCCTCCATGCATCATCAACCAACCAAAGTGAACACCCTGCAAGCCTGTCCCCTACACTCCCTTCCCACTTCCCCTAGTCTTCAGCACACAGTCGCTCTCCCTCTCTGGATCTAAAGTCTCCAGCTGCTCCATCACTCCACATCATCTCATCGTCTCTGCCTCCATCTCAGGCATCACTGCTTCTCTGGGTAGGGTGCCGCTTTTGGCTCTTCTCCATTGATGGTCCTAGGGACCTCCACTCCTAGACTGGAAAGTTAATCACTCCCTTCCTTGCTATAAAACGTCTACCTTTATATTTCAAACCCTCATAATCAGTCCTGATAACAATTATTCACTATTGTATCACAAGAGACCTGTCTGCATTTCATTTCCTCAGCCCTGCCTAGACAGACTGGATACTATTCATTGGAGATTCTACCTTCCTCCAGGCCCTCTGAATCTAGGTTCCCTCTTGAAAGCTTGTAAGCCAGTCACTTCTTGCCTTTGTAGCTGCTCCCCTCCCCATTTTGGGTAGCCAATATCCAAGTCGCCCATCCCTGTCTACTCTGTGTGTGGAAGGGGTGGAAATGATTCTTGCTGTAAGGATTTGTTCCCTATTTGACTTATAGTAATATTTTCATTCAAACCTAAATGTATAAAGACTAGTATCCCCCAGCCTGTAGTTGTTTTACATTTTTGTTATGTACTGATGAGTCTATTTTGACTCATAACAACCCTATATAGGCTTTATGAGGAGCAGCTAGTGGGTTTGAACCACTGACATTATGGTTTGCAGCCCAGTGTTTTTCCTATAGTGCCACACCAGGAGTCAAAACTCCACTTAGATTATGCAATATTCATTTAAAATTTTCTCCCATCATCCTTAATAAAAAAACAAAACATTAGAATAAGGGGGAAAAAAACTGCCTGTAGTTTATCCCAACTCATGTTGACACTATGTGCTTCAGAGTAGAAATGTGCTTCGTTCGGTTTTCAATGGCTGTTTTTTAAAGTAGATCACCAGGCCTTTCTTCCCAGGTGTCTCTGGGTAGATTTGAACCATGAACCTTTTAGGTAAAAGCTAAGTGTGGTCATTGTACTGCCCAGGGATTCCAAATTCATAGGAAACATGAATACTTGTATTAAGAAAATATTGTGTTTTTAAGCTCAGACTTTTAAAAGATAAAGACTGAATGTTGATATAAGCTTCTTGTAAATAGAATACTTGGAATAATTGCTTAAGTTAAATACAGCAAAGAAGAAGTTTAGTAATAATGTATTATCCTTTGTTCTTCTCCTCCCCTGTATTGTTTTTGTACTTTATGTGATTTCTCATTGCTACTGGGCTGCAGGATACAGAAAATTCACATTGTGACTGTGAATCTTTGCTTCAACTACTAGAGGAACATTTTACTGAAAAAACACAAATCTCCTACTTATTAAGGCAGTATTTGCTGCAAATTGCTGTCCTGTGGTGCTGATCTCTTAACCTTACTTTCCAAATAACATAGATCTGATAAGACAAGAATTGTAGAAAATGAAAGTTGTGACTTTATGATAACAAATTGGGAAGATAAAAAGCAAAACACCAAATGCACTGCCATTGAGCTGATGCTGACTCATAACAATTCTATAGGGCAGGTTAGAACTGCCTTCAATGGATTCCAAGGACTCCTGGTCTAGTGATGTAGGATGGACTCTGGACTTTGAACCATAAAGTCAGTAGTTCAAAACTACCAACTGCTCCTCAGAAACCCTATACAGGGTTGCTGTGAGTCAGAATCAACTTGACAGCACTTAATAACAACAACAAACTTCATGGAAGTTGACTGCCAATGCTTTCTCTCGCAGACCAGCTGATGAGTTTAAAACACCAAGCTTTCACTTAATAGTTGAGTACTTTAACCACTGTATCACTAGACCTCCTATCTAGTAGGTTTGATAGTTATGATTTAGTCAATTTGATTATATTGTATAGATAAAACTTCATGGGATGGAGTGCCTTTCTTATTTGCAATTAGTTAAATTTACAGAGTAGCCTAAGCCAATCTTTTTCTTTATGACTAGAATAGACAATGACTTCAGGACATAGAGTCTTTGATTATAAACAAGGATACTCTTTGGAGTCTTAACAGTTTGTCAAATTTTAGAGTTAATGAAATGACACACAGATGTCCCCACCATCATAATGAGATATGTCCTACACCAGCTTCTTAAAAGTTCTTCCTCATTCGCCTCTCAAATTACTTTAGCTCTTCTAATGAAAATAAACAATTTGAGAATACTTTGCTAGACTTAAACTTGAATGAATAGAGGAGAATACATTTAGTGATGTAAGGAAAGCAAATGAATGTTATCAGACTGGATACATTTAATTTATTCTTATTAAGAGAAAATTAAAACTTAATGAACATTAAAATCTGTATATTTACAAAACCATTATAACAGGAAACACTTATGGAAGGGAAGAGATAGAGAATAAGGAAGGAAGACAAAGATGTGGGACAAAAAGAAAAAAGAAGGAAGGAAGAAAGATTAAGGGAGGAAGGGAGAAAGGACTGAAAAAGAAAACTCATTAAATTTATCATAAAAAATCAAAAAGTTAAAAAGGTGCTTGCCACAATCAATAAAATAGTAAAATATATGTAAGGGAAAATTAATAATCTTCCTCAAATCTTCATCCTCATCCTCTTCCCATTCATTAACAAACTTATACCAGAATTTTGTGTTAATTCTTTTACATTCTTTTCTAGATTAATACAAATATATCCATTTTTTTCTAAAGTACATATATTTTTCATAAAAATTACCTTGATATTTCTGTCTAAATGGTAAATTCTATTCAAAAATTGATTAAATGTAAATTTAACAAAAATGTGTGAAACCCACCATTTTTGGCATCATACAAATATTTAATAATTAATTAACTTCATTATAAAAGAATGAAAACTATACATATTTGTTGTTGTTGTTACTAAGTGCCATCAAGTCGGTTCTCACCCATAGCTACCCTGTATAGGGTTTCCAAGGAGTGGCTGGTGGGTTTGAACTGCCAATCTTGAGGTTCAAATTGACCTCCATTATCCTTCAGTGCCACACTTTAGTATACTAAAAATCTGCTATTTTAAAGCCAGTAAATGATATTTTAAAAAGTAAAAAATCAGATATTACATACATTGATGTCGGTTCAGAACAATTAGCCAGATTGGCATGGCAAAACGCATAGTGAAATATGATTCCTTGTATTTTTAATTATCAACACAGAAATTAAAGAAGATCATGGAAAAATTTCATTCCATTTTTCCATGAACATTTTTAAGACCCATTGGTATAAAATCAAGCTATTAAATTTTCCATTTGTTTTTCTTGAGTTACCTTTCAAATATCCACTCATAATGCATATACATATTTATGTTGTAAGTACACTTTACTTGAAGGAAATCACTAGGTATTTATTTTTTAGATTTTTTAAAAATGGTATCTGGAATCTCATTTGAAGAAAATCACTGTAATTAGTTTTGATTACTTGACTATCAGCCACAATCTACTTTATTACATCACCAGTACCAAAATTTATAAGGTTCTTTGATGAAATAGAAACACAGCCTTTTTCTCAAGCTCAGGAGACATAATGTATAACATAAGCAATGTGTTCCTATCATAGTCACAGAAACATAAGTCTCAACTGGTTGTTCTTCATTTGTCCAAACTTACCTAACCAAAATATTTCATGGTATGAATATCTACGCCTCATGAGATATTGATATTCATGAAGACAGATAGCTCAGAGGGACAGAAGGGTGGAGATGAGGTGGGGAGTAAGTCAAAGGAAAACAATCAACTTAAAATAAAGAAGTATGCTGTACCCTAAGCTCAGGACTAATGTGGTAGGGGTGGGAATCTTTTATGCTTTAGCAAGTTGACTGGATCCTAATAGAAAAATTCAGTAAAATTTCCTTGTGGAAAATAATCTCTTTACTTATTTTTTTAAAACCACTGCCTTAGGCAAATATAGAAAGCAAGGCTCCATGTTTCTGTTCACTGAAATTTTTAAGAGTGCCAAAAGCAAAGTTCATCAATATATGTCATACATTTTTGATAAAGAAGTCAGACATTTTAAATAAAATGGTGCTGAAAACTGAGTTTTAAAATATAAATCTTAAAGTTAAATATGTTTGAGAGAACATTTGCTACATTTTTTTAAAATCACTAACATTGAATCATTTAGAGATCAATAAGAAAATATATTTAAAAATATCAAAGAAAAAGAATAATACTGACCCCATACTTAGAAATAAGAGGCTATGTGATGTTTTCTCCTATATTCCACAAAAAATATTTATTTGGCTTAGTGGGAAAATTGTATTCTTATTAATTAAATGTTGGACAAAATTTAATTCAACCATATATTCATAAGCATGTCCTTGGCAAAGAACTAAAATAATGAATTCATGGCTTCTGTTATGGAAATACATAAGGATTACTGATTATCTTATTACTTAGCAATCACTTTCATTGAAGGTCAAAGAATGTGAACTTTGGAGAAGATAAGCAAGCTGGCATTGGAAAAAATTAATATAAATATAATTTAAAATATTTTATCTAAATAGTATAATGTAACAATTATGTGGATACATTAGTTATTGCATGGTATTACTTTACTTTTAATGTTGTTCAACAGATTTCTAAAATGTATTCTTTGCATATTATTTGACTTTCATAGCCAGAACTTGTCAAGTGGATCAGTTTTCTTGTGGAAATGGTCGTTGCATTCCCAGAGCGTGGCTGTGTGACAGAGAAGATGACTGTGGTGACCAGACGGATGAAATGGCATCTTGTGGTAAGTTGTGAGTAAAACATGTTCCTAGTAAAGATTATACCAGGAGATTTTATCACTATAATCTCTTTCAAAAGATAATTCATTTCTTTGTAACTACAAGTCAACAGGTAGAAGGTGTGTTACATTTTATTACTGCTTTTTAGGTTTGAGAACTTATTCTAAAAATAACTTCAGAATATACACCATTCATGAGGTATCCTAAGCAGAAATAAATGGATTTAAACAATGTAGGTTTTGTTAGGATGTGGTTATTGCAAGTCTAATAAGACATCCACAAAATAACCATTATACATCTTATGTCTCTAATAGAATGGTTAAAGTTTTGAACAGAATAGCTTTTTGAACAACATTTGTAGTAAATGGAAATAGATTGGTTTCTTGGCATGAAGAGGCTTTTGTCTGGGAACAATAAACAAATATAGTTTACTATTACATATTTGGTAAATATGTCAGTTTGTCATATGGTGATGACTTGGGTGTTGCTGTGATGTTGGGAACTATGCCACTGGTATTTTAAATACTTGTAGGACCACCCATGATGGATATGTTTCAGCAGTGCTTTCAAATGAAGAAAGATTAGTAAGAAGGAGAGATTGACCACTTCTGAATGGTTTACCATTGACAAACTTATGAATAGCAGCGGGACATTGGCTGGTAAAGTGTTGGAAGATGGACCTCTCAGGTTGTAAAACACTCAAAATAAGACTGAGTTAGAATTGCCTCCTCAAAGTGGTTGTTATTTTTAAGTGCCATCAAGTTGGTTCCAACTCCTGTATAGAGTTTCTGAGGAGCAACTGATGTGTTTGAACTGCCAACCTTCAGGTTAGTACTCCAGAGCATAACCTATAATGCCATACCAGCACTCCATAAACTACAGTTGACCTTAATGATGTGGATAGAGTAAAGCTTTCGGGACCTTCATTTACTGATAGGGCACAACTCAAAGTGAGAAGAAATAGCTACAGGCTTCCATTAACAACTAGAATGTGAAATATACAAAGTAAGAATCTAGGAAAAATGAAAGTTGTCAAAAATGAATATAACACATTAAGACAGATACCCTAGTCCTCAGTGAGCTGAACTGTATTGGTATTTAACATTTTGAATCAGGCAATATGGGTTTACTATGCTAGAAATCTCAACCTGAAGAGGAATGTGTTGCAATCATCTTCAAAAAGAACATTTCAATAACTATCTTGAAGTACAATGCTGTCTGTTTTAGGATAATATCCATATGCCTATAAGGAAGACCAATTAATACCAATATTATTCACATTTACATACCAACCACTAAAGTCAGTGATGATAAAATTGAACAATTCTAGAAACTTCTTTAGTCTGAAATTAATCAAACATGAAATAAAGATGTTTTGGTAATTACTGGTGATTAGAGTGTAAAAGTTGGAAACAGAGAGGAAGGATCTCAGTAGTTGGAAAATATGGCCTCTGTATTAGAAAGCTGTTGAAGATCACATTACAGAGTTTGCAAGATCAATCTTTTCCTCATTGAAAACACCTTTTTTTTTTCAACAATATAAACAACAACTATACACATGGCCTTCACCAGATGAAATACACAGGAATCAAATTGACTACACCTTTGGGAAAAGGTGGTGGATAAGGTCACTATCCTCTAAGGAGCTCTGGTAGCCGCAGTGATTACGAATCAGGCTGCAGACCTCACGGTCAGCAGTTCAAAACTACCAGCTGTTCCATGGGAGAAAGATGAGGCTTTCTGCTCGTGTAAAGATTTATAGCCTTGGAAACCTTGTACAGAGTCACTATGAGTTGGAACCAACTACATGGCACATAACAACAACAATAAGGCCAATATCCTCAGCTTAAACAAGGTCAGGGGCAGACTGTTGAATAGACCATCAATTGTTCATATGCAAGTTCAGACTGAAGACAAAAATTAAAATAATTCAATGAGAGACAAAATGTGACCATGACTATGTAGCACCTGGTATGGCACTGTGGGTAAATACGCCAGACTGCAGAGCCATTTGAACTGCAAGGTCAGTGGTTCAAGCTTACCAGCTGCTCCTCAGAAAACCTATACAGGGTTGCTATGGGTTGGAACTGACTCAATGGCACTTAACAACAACAACAATGTAGCACCATCTCAAGGACAGATTTGATGCATTAGACAATAAAGACTAAAGGTCAGATGAGTTGTGGGATGGTATCAAAAGCACAATGCTTGAAGCAAACAAAAGATCATTAATAAAACAGGAAAGAAAGAAAAGACCAAAATGGATGTGAGAAGAGATTCTAAAACTTGCTCTTGAACAAAGAACAGCTATAATGAATAGGAGAAATGAGGAAATAAAAGAGCTGAAAAGAAAATGTCAAAGGGCTGCTCAAGTCAAGTATATAATGAAGTGTAGAAAGATCTGAAGTTAGAAAATCAAAAGCGAAGAATAGCCTTATCATTTCTCAAGCTGAAAAAAATGTAAGCCTCAGATTGCAATATTGAAAGATCTTACATGTACAAAATACTGAATAAAGCAGGAAGCATCAAAAGATGAGGGAATGTACAAAGTTATTGACTAAAAATAACAGGTTGATGTCCACTCGTTTTAAGAGGTTATCATAGTATCAAGAACTGATGATCATGAAGGAAGAAGTCCGACCTGCATAGAATGCATAGGAGAAAAACAAACCTTCGGGAATTTATGGAATACAATTTGAAATGCTTCAACAAACTGATATAGCACTGAAGACACTCACTCACCAATGCCAAAAAATTTGGGAGACAGCTATCTGACCAACTATTTGGAAGATCCATATTTGTGCCCATTCTAAAGAAAATGACCCAACAAAATGCAGAAAACATTTAACAGTTGCCAGTAAAATTATGCTAAAGACCATTTTAAAATGTTTGCAGCAGTATACTGACAGGGAACTACGAAAAATTAATTCCTGACTCAGATGTGTAACTAGAGATGTTGCTGATGTCAGATGGACTTGGGCAGAAAGTAGAGACCATCAGAAAGAAGTTTGTTGTTGCTGTTTTTGTGTGCCATCAAGTCAGTTCCGAATCACAGCCACCCTGTACAGGATTTTCAATGTACAGCTGGTGTGTTTGAATCATGACCTTTCAGCTTACAGCTCAGTGCTTATCCTACAGCCCATACCAGGACTCCAGAAAGAAGTTTTTGGGGTTTGACTATAAAAAGGCTTTTGATTGAATGTTGTCAAATAATTCATTTTGGTTGGATCTGTAATCAGTGTTCATGGAAGCAGAAGTTTAAAATGTTAAAGAGTAAGGATGTTATTTTTAGGAATAAAGTGTCCCTAGCCTAAGGAGTCCTGCTGTGGCACTGTTGGTTAATGCGCCAGACTGCAAAGCCATTTGAACTGCAAGGTCGGTGTTCAAGCTCACCAGCTGCTCCTTGGAAACCCTATACAGGGTAGCTATGGGTCGGAAGTGACTCGATGGCACTTAACAACAACAACAACAACCCAAGCCCTGGTATTTTTAATCAGCCCTGGAAGTATAGTTGTTAGTCATTGGACTGCTAAACCCAAGGTCAACAGTTTGAATCTACCAGCTGCTCTGCGGGAGAAAGATGAGGCTTTCTACTCCCATAGAAGATTTAAAGCCCAGAAAACCCTAGGTTGTTGTTTAGTGCTGTTGAGTCAGTTCTGACTCATGGTTTCCAAGGAATAGCTAGTGGGTTTGAACCACCAAATTTGTGGTTAGCAATCTAGTGTTGATACTACCGCTCCATATCAGGACTCCCAGAAACACTATACAGCCTGTATAGTAATTTGAAACTGACTACACAGCATTTAAAAACAACCACAACATGCATGTGAAAGCTGGACAATGACTAAAGAAGACCTGGAAATAATTGATACAGTTGAATTATGTTGTTGATAAGTGCCATCCAGTTGGTTCTGACTCACAAGGACCCTGTATAGGGTTTCTGAGGAGTGGCTGATGAGTTTGAACCACCAACCATGTGGTACAGTGCTTGTCCTACAGCATCACTTGAATTATAATGTTGAATATTGAATGTACCATGGAGTACCAGAGTGGGGCGGGGATATCTATCATAGAAGAAGCATAGTCAGAGCTTTCCTTAGAAGCAAGGAGGGTCAAGTCCTTGGAGAAGTACATCATGGTTGAAAAAAAGTGGAAGGTCAGTGAAAAAGAGGAAGACCTTCAATGAGATGGATTGACACGATGGAAGCAACAATAGACACAAACATGACAGTTGTAAGGATGGGTTAGGACTGGGCTGTGTATCATTATGTTGTGCATAGTTTCTCTAAGCACTGGAACTGACGCTATGGCACCTAACAACAATTGGTATACCATTTATTCGGTTTCTATACAATCATACAGTTCTGCTGAGTATTGTCTGTCC
Organism: Chrysochloris asiatica; assembly: GCF_000296735.1. Taxonomy (NCBI): domain Eukaryota; kingdom Metazoa; phylum Chordata; class Mammalia; order Afrosoricida; family Chrysochloridae; genus Chrysochloris; species Chrysochloris asiatica. The sequence goes on from NW_006408530.1 coordinate 23,530,721, forward strand.
AACATATTTTTGTTGTCGGCAAATTTTTTTAGTCACTTTCACTTATTCTCCTACTTTTGAAAACAATAAAATTGACTATTATATAAGTTTTCAAATTTAGTTATTCACATTTATATTCATGTATCAGTATCTACCTTTTATTATCACTTGTCTCACAATGTGTAGTGAAGCTTGGTAAATTAATGAACCAGTTTTTTTTAAGATTTGTGTTTTATTTCAGGCAAGGTTATAGATTTTCAACATTACAATGGGCAAACATTATTCTTACTGTAGACATGCAAAGCACATTTATTAAAAATATAATGCAAGTGATTATAAAGTTTTAGTAATTGAACTATTTTACAATACTTTTAACAGCTGAAATATAAGGTTACAATTTTTTTTTTTTTTTTTTACCCTCAATTTATATTGTTCTATTCGGAGTAAGGAATCCTGGTGTGGTACTGTAGGATCAGCACTGAACTGCTAAGTATAAGGTCAGTGGTTCAAACCCACCAGCGGCTCCTTGAGAATTCTATACAAGGTTACTATGAGTTGGAACCAACTAATAGCACTTAACAGCAACAGTTTAGAGTAAACAAAGTTTGTCTACGCAAAACTGTTATTTTTTAATTTTTTTTTTTTCTGTAGCAGATTTTCACGTCCCTGTAGAACATAAGCAAATGTTTAGAAGAAGAAAAAAAAAGCACTATTTGACATGGAAAAGAAGAGAATAAGATTGAAAAGTCGTGAGGAAGAAAGCAGTAGAGAATGGCAAAATCACAGTTAATAAGTGCTTTGCATGTAGAATTACAGGCGAGTGGGCAAGGAAGGGAGTTGAGCACAGTAGGCTCTCCTTTTCAATGTCCAAACAATTACACGGTTCAAATGATGGCTGAGTTGACTACAAAGTGGTTTTAAGGAGACCTTGACTCATTTCCTGTCTTTAGCATCCTCCTCCAGAGTATGTTGTTGTTGTTGTTGTTAAGTGCCGTCGAGTCGGTTCCGACCCATAGCGACCTTGTACAGGGTTTCCAATGGTGTAAATCTTTACGGGAGTAGAAAGCCTTATCTTTCTCCCGCGGAGCGGCTAGTAGTTTCGAACCGCTGACCTTAAGGTTGGCAGCCCGATTCGTAACCACTACGCTATTAGAGAGCTCCTATTAAATCTTTTATCTTAGTTCTTTTTAGTTATAGGTCTATGGCAAAATATTTTGTTTTAATGATAATTTATTTTGAATATAAGGGGAAAGAACTCTTAAAAATTCAATAACAATCTAAATAATCATACCAGAAAACTTATATACCCCTCAATAACTTAAGTGTTAAAAGAGGTTGAAGAGAATGGATAAAACTAATATTTCTTGCCAAATGTGACTTTCTTGATAACAAAACTATTAAAATATATTATTGTTCACATTTTACAGATAAATGGAACATTAGGTTAAATAGTAGAGCCAGGCTATGAATCCAGATATCCCTGAACCTAAAACTCACCCTGATAAGCATGGGACCAAAAGGTCAGTTCGAACTGCAGGGTCACCAATTCAAACTCACCATCTGCTCCTTGGAAACACCATATAAGGTTGCTACAAGTTGGAACGGACTCAATGACACTTAACAACAACAAAAAAACCCACTCATTTCAGGTTGTTATTTTGTTTTGTTTTGTTTTAATCATGCATGAGTCACAAGTAGAGATAATGCCAAGACACTACGATGACTATCTTATTTAGATATTATGAGTCGGAACCGACTGAATAGCACTCATAGCAACAACAATATGCCTATGTTAGGAGTCCTGGTGTGGCACTATAGGATAAGCCTTACAAGATCACAAGGTCGGTTTGAACCTCAGAGTCAGTTCCAGCTCATAGCAACCGTATATGGGGTTTCTGAGGAGCAACTGGTGGGCTTGAACTGCTGACTTTGCAGTTCAATGAGACCTTGCATTGCAATGCACAAACACACCATATGTGTCTAAGTAGTTGTTGTTAAGTCCCATGGACTTAGTTCCCACTCATAGTGACCCTATATGGAGTTTCTGAGGAGCAGCGGTGGGTTTGAACTGCCAACCTTTTGGTTCACATTCTGGTGATGATCCTATAGCGCCACACCAGGAGTATATATATTTCTATAATGTGTTTTATTCTCTGTTGTGTTGGTAAATATTGTAACATATAATGTGAAGGGGAAAGGGGTACTTTGATGTAGATTTTACCTATTTGTGAGATGTAAATACTACACCATGGCTGATTTTAAGTTTCCATCATGACTTCACTGAATGTGCAGTTGGGAAAAGACACTGAGGAGTACACGATATATCATGTTTCAACTATAGAGATAAAGTACTTTTAAATAATCTCATGCACAATGTAGTAAAATGTTCTGTTGTTGTTGTTAAGTGCTGTTGATTCAGTTCCAACTTAGAGTGACACTGTATAGGGTTTCCCAGGAATTGCTGGTGGGTGTGACCTGCTGTCCTTGTGA
>NW_006408530.1:23533808-23548019 GCF_000296735.1 Chrysochloris asiatica
TATATATATATATATATATATATCATCACCCTATTTGTCACTAATCTAGAAATAAGTATTTACCAACCAAACTCACTGTCATCAAGTCAATTTTGACTTTAGTAACTATTAGAGGTTCGAGACCGTATATCTTTATGGGAGGTAGCTACATCTTTCTTCCATAGAGTAGCTTGTGGTTTTGAACTTAATCAGTCCAACACCTAACCCACTGTTGGTGGTTTTGAACTTTAGCATCCCAATGCCTAACCACAATTCCACTATGTCTCCTTAGAAATTAATATTTTTGTTGCTAAGTTCAGTCAAGTAGGAGCCAACTCATAGCGACCATGTGTAGGATTTCTGGGGAGAAGCTAGGGGATTTGAACAATCAACCTTGTGGTTCACAGTTCAGTGCTGATCCTTACAGTGCCACATCAGGGTAAATGCATATAAATTCAGTTAATCTCCAGTTTTATTAAGGGTTATTAAAAAATTCAAACTGATCATATTCTTTTTTTCTATTGAAAAATGCCATATTCCCATAGCTTTAGTTCTGTGAGAAGACTTAACAATCTTCCTTTTTTTAGAAAACCCCACATAACTGTGTGAGCAATGTCCGATATGTTTAATATCTACTATTGTCACTACAAGGTGACCTGGTAGACTAGTGGATTACAATTTGGACTGCTAACTACAAGGTCAGCAGTTCAAATCTACCAACCCCTCTGTAGGAGAAAAATGAGGCAATTTACTCTGGTAAAGGTTTACAGCCTCAGAAACCCTATATGGGTTCACTATGAGTCAGAATCAACTCCAGAGCACATAACAACCAACAACAACAACCATTGTACACTACAAATCACATTTAACAATCAAAAAGCCTATATATAGAACAGTTTGTGTATGTATTAGGAGATGCAGATACTGCAACTGAGGATCCAATGTTTAGTGAAATTTTCTACTACTTACCTGGTATGGTGCTACAATGCACTGGATCATAAAGTCAGTTTGAACCACTAGGTCATCAGTTCAAACCCACCAGTCACTCCTTGGGAACCCTATATGAGTCATAATCCACTTGACAGCACTTAACAGTAGCAACACTCACAAACTTAATTCGTTTTACTTGTATTTGCCTTTACAAGTTAATTGTACATTCTAGGCTAATGCCTTATTTGTCTAAATACATGATTAGGGAGGCCTTCTGAGAATTTCGCCTTTATCTTTAAGCAGCCTTAACTTTTTTTTAGTATTCTTCACATGTGGAAGGAAGAGTTGGTAAATTAATTCAGTAATAAGAAGGGGTATGTCTAATTTATGACACTTATGTTAGAAGTGAACTTTGGTCAATTTTCTTTCAAGGATAGACCTTGGCATTGATTCTCAACTCCAGCTGTCAATAAATTGAAACTCTTGGGGGAAATTTATAAGAAAAGTCAATGCCCATGTCTCAACACAGACTAATAAAGAATTTCCAGAAGTGGGACCCAGGAACCAATAATTTTTTCAGCTTTCTAAGTAAATTTAATATGCACTCTGATTTGAGAACCACTGATTTAAAAGCAGTAGTTCCTAAATTTGAGGACGCACCATAAGGTTCTCGAGCGCTTTTCAAAATACACATGACAGGCCTTCATTCCTACTCTCTTAAGTCAGTAGGTCTCTTGTGGTTCCCCAAAATGTACTAGTCTACGGTTTACAGTTGACTTTGGGGCCATTTAGAAGAGTCCTGATTTAAGAGAACCACATGTATATTCAATTGCATCTTACAATTACATATTTGGGATATATATATATATATATATTCAAAACTACTTTAATACTGAAACAATTATCACCACTAATGGGAATGTTCTCTGTCATTTCTTTGTTCCTCTGAGTCCTTTTGGTTGAGGCATATCTTGCTTCAGATCTCAGTTTAAAAGCCATTTCAGCTTCTCTGGGAAACTTCTCTGCCTCAAAACAGTGTGCAGTGCCCAATTCTTTGCCTTGGGTACATGATGTAATATAATAAAGCCACTGTATTAAAATCAATGACTAAGCATTTGCCTGCTACTAAAAGATCTACTATTCACTAAACTTCTCCACTTTTGAAAAATGTGACAATGTGCTTCTGTAAAGTTTCACAGACTTGGAAACTCAATGAGGCAATCCTATTCTGTCTTATATGACTCTGTAAGTCACTGAAAGTAGAGGAACTAGATGATGCCTGGCTACTGTTACTGAAATGTTCTGAAAGTCCCAGACAGAGTGGGAGACGATGTGGGAAAAAACTCAAAGCTTTAAAAGATCAGGCTTACTGGTCAGAAGGAGACTGGCGGAACTGAAATTAGGGCCCTCAGCCACACTTCAGGTCTGGAACGGGACTCATACTTGTGGTCTAATTATCAACCAAGCAGTGAATGGCTATATAGGAGGGACAAAAACACTGTGAGATATGCTCTCCATGGAATGGTAGATTCAAGATTAAAAGGTCAACATTTACCTGGGGACAAGGTTCAGAAAGTTTGGGAAGGAGGGTGGAATCAAAATAGAAACCATAGGGAAGAATTGGGATTAATTGTTTTTACATGGAGGAAATTGCAATCATTGAGATGAAACAAAGTATGTGATTTGTTGGATGTAAAATTGATGATCTGCTCTGTAAACCTTCACTCAATTCACAATAAGAAAGTTTCAACAACAACAAAAAGAAATAAAAATATCCCTATTAATCAGAATTGACTAGATAATAACACATCCAAAGTATGTGAGATTAAGTTTTGCTACACTTGCTTCTATCTGAAGACATTCAAATTCAATCTGTTCTTCATTTATCATTATGCTATTTACTGGTCCAATTGTGAGGATTGCGTTTTCTTTACATTGTGATGCAATCCATACTGAAGGCTTTATCTCCATCAGTAAATACTTTAACTTCTCTTTGCTTCCCGAAGCAAGGGTATATCATCTGCATATCGAACTTGTCTTAATGAGCCTTCCTCCAATTCTGATGCCATATTCTTCTTTACATAATACAGTTTTTAGGATTATTCACTCAACATACAGATTAAATAAGTGTGGTGAAAAATGTAACACTGGAGAATACCTTTCAATATCCCCTTGTTCTATTATGACAACTGCCTTTTTTTGGGTCTATGTACAGAACCCAAGAACAATTAAAGGTTCAGGAATTCCCCTTCTTCTCAATGTTTTCCGTAATTTGTTATGATACATATTTGTAAGGGTTATCTTGCTAATTTTTATCTCCCATACCCTATCAGTTTGCTCTACTATACTGTCATGGTGTTGTTGTGATGCTAAAAACTATGCCATGGGTTTTACAAATGACAAAGGGATCACCCATAGTGGACAGATTCAGTAGGGCCTCTAGACTAAAACAGATTAGGAAGAAGGAATAGATGTTCCACTTCTGCATTATTCCCTGGAAATCTTATGAATAGTAGTGAAACACTGTATGATATAGTGCTGGGAAATGATCCCCTAAGGTTAGAAGACACTCAAAATGACTAAGAATGATGACATAACCTTGCTTGCTGATACTAAAGAGGTCTTGAAGCACTTGTTGATTAAGAAAAACAGTACAGCCTTCAGTAAGGATTACAATTCAATGTAAAGAAAACAAAAATCCTCACAACTGGATCAATGAACAACAGCATGATAAACACAGAAACGAGTGAAATTATCAAGGAGTTCATTTTACTTGGGTCCATAATCAGTGCTCATGGTAGCTGCAGTCAAGAAATCAAATGAGATATTGCTTTGGGTAAATCTACTGCAAAAGGCCTCTTTAAGGATCAGAAATGGCATTATAGGGATTAATGTGTGCCTGACCAAGCCATAGTATTTTCAGTTGTCTCATATGCATGGAAGAGCTGTACAATGGATAAGGAAAACCAGAGAAGAACTGATTCATTTGAATTATTGTGTTGGTGGCTATAAAAGAGGAAGAACCCAAGAAATGGATTAAACCAGTGGCTGTAACAATGGGCACACAGATGGTAAAGGAATGAGGCAGTGTTCATTCTGTTGTGCAGTGTCCCTCTAAGTGAAGCCAACCTGGTGTGGTGTGGAATGTCAGTGGCTCAAACTCTCTAACCGACTCAATGGTTGGAACCGATTCAATGGCACTTAATAACAACAAACACCAACAGCAATTTTTGTCTGTTGTAATAATTTACTAGAATATTTTGCAATTTTGAAGCCATCGTACTATAGTAGTGCCTCCCAGTTTTGTTTATAAGCATGACTTTTAAGGCTTTAACCAAATCATGATAACAAAATGTCTTTTGCCACAAGAGCCCTGGTAGAGTAATACATGAGCATTTGGTTGCTAACTGAAACATCAGCAGTTTTAACTTACTAACTGCCCCACAGGAGAAAGATGAGACAGCTTCTCTAAAGATTATAGTCTTGGAAACTCTATGTAGCAATTCCAAACTCCAGCCTATAGTGTCATTCTGAGTGGGAAGGTACTCAACAACAACCAGCTTCATTGATTTTTGTTTGTTTTCTTAAGCTTCAGGCAACAATTGAAAGTATCCACCTGGAAAAACTAATCCATAATAGGAAATATGTGAACAAAGTTTTGAAGCAACTACTTGTCCACCTACATTTATTATCTCCCAAAAGCACTTTGGGTTAGGTGTTGGGTACTAACCACAGGTTGGTGGTTCAAACTCACCAGATGCCCAAAGGGAGAACAATGAGTCTGTATGCTCCCATAAAGATTTACAGTCTGAGAAACCCTATGAAACAGAATCAATTCAGTGACAGTGGGTGTGGTTTGGGCATGCATTTTGGAGTTCTGGTGTTGTGCTGTAGGATAAAGTAATGGGCCACAAGATTGGTTTGAACCACAAGGTCTGCAGTCTAAACTCACCAGCTCCTCCTTGACTCTTTATACAGGGTTGCTATGATTGGAACCAACTTGATGGCACTTAACAACAACAACATACTTTTATTTATCATGAAAGGATTTCTCAGATATCTTCCAAAAATTCAAGAAGTACTCTGCTTGTGGCATTATCTAAAAATTTAAAGTTGTACTATTAAAAATATCAGGCTGGTTTGACATGATTTATTTTTATTTCCTTGTGATCTAATAGTTTCCTGATAGATGTTGAAAATATATTGTTTTAACAAATCCATTCTAGTATTTTTGTCCAAGATTTATTGTTGTTGTTAAGTGTTGTCATGTTGGTTCTGACTCATAGCTACTTTGTATAGGGTTCCCAAGGAGCAGCTGGGGGATTTGAACTAATGGCCTTGTGATCCAAGATTTAAATATACTTTATCTCTTCATAGTAACCAAATTTCTCTCAATTTTTGAATTAGAGAATTCACATTTGCTTTTTCTAGTTTTCATTAATTTGCCTCATCTTCCATTTATTGCACTATTATTTTCAATATTCTGTGATCAAAACTGTTTGATGTTTTTTCACTTGTCTGAGGGCTGGTTTCATTATGAAGACAAACTTATTTTTAGCAATGAGATGTTCTATTTTTCTCCTTTTTGGTTTGAAGCTTTAATTTCCTTTCAATCATGTTTGCTTTTCACTCTCCAATCTGACAATCATTATTTTTATTAAAAATGATGGGAGCCATAGAAATTGAGGAGTTCTTTTGCTTCACTCTGTCCTGCAGAATCATGTTTTTTATCCTAGACAAACTACATCTGTTTTCTTTAGAGTGCTCTACTGGAGTCTTGGTGTGGTGCCCTGGGCTAATATGATGGACTGTAAAGTCATATTGAACTGCAAAGTTGGCAGTTCAAGTTCACTAGCCACTCATTGGAAATCCTATACAGGCCTGCTATGGGTCAGAACCAACTCAATGACACTTAACAACAACAGTATATGTTTCTATATAAATATTATTTTTGTTTAGAAAAGGTATCAAACTTCTGCTAAATTTAGTTTTCTTGTTATTTTTACAGATTTGTGATTTTCTTTTTCATTTAGTTTGCTCGCAGGTTCCTGTCTTTTTTATACTTGGCTACTAAGGCTCTATTTGCAGACAAGTGGAAGATTTAGCAAACTCTGCTGTGATATACTGAAAGCAACAAGGAGAAATAAATAAAAGTATCTTTGAGTTTCTCTCACCCTCTGAAGGATCAAGGGAGAAACTTTACTTATCTCTTCCAGTTTTATGTGGCTCTTGACATTCTATGGCTGTGGTAGCATAACTTAAATCTCTCTCTTCTCTGTCATGTGACCTTCCTCCATGCATATTTTCAATTCTCCTTCTCCTTTATTTTATAAGGATACCATTCACTGAATTTAGTTCTCAACATAAATCTAGGATTACCTTATTTTGAGATTTAAAATTAATTATATCTGCAAAGATTCTAAGTCCAAATAACTTTGCATTCATAGTTATTGGAGGTTACACCTTGGACTTACTATTTAATGGGAGGACATATTCAAGCCAGTACAGTTGGGTAACTATAAAATGTCCCATGGCACCAATTAACTTATGTAGTCAAGTTAGTCACAGAAAATTTTAAAAATCTGCTTAGATGATTCTCAGATATGCAACCAGGTTTGTCAAACATTCTTCTTATGCTTATTATTTAGAGCCTGCCTCCTGGTAAATTTCTTACAAGTTTTTCTCTATTGTATTCCTCCAACCTTCAGATTCTCTTGTTCTTCCGTTCTATCTAGAACTGTGCACTAACATAGGTAATCTGATGCTCCATCAAACACCTTGTAACCAGTTTTCACTCCAGGTTGTAATAATTCTAACTGCATTATGGTGTCGACAAAGAAACATAAACCTCTACATTTCTTTGTTCGAACATGAATTCTTTAAAGGCTTTAACAAAATTTATTTCCTTATTGGTACTATCAGTATAGTATTTCTTCCATCTATTTATGTCTTTATCTATCTATAGCTATAGATGTAGGTACAGATATTGGTTACAAAGCTATAAATTTAGATTAGATATAAACACACATATATTTTTTAATTCGGGGTGAAGTGAGTTAATTTATGTAAAATTTCGATAGTTGCTGGCATATAGTAGTCAATAAAAAAAAGATAGCTGTAGATTATCGTCCTCTTCTTTTTCGTTTCTTCTCAAATGGGAAATGTACATATCAAACATCTTTCAACTATAGTTGAAGTTAAGCCAAATAAATTCAGAAAATAGTAACATTTCCCAAATCAAAATATAAAAATATACATATTAATTTCAGTTTTCTGAAAGATGTCAGACTGAAACTCTTAATGATCCAAGTGACACATCACTTCTATCATGTTGAGATGGTGTTTTGATAAAAAGAAGGCACATGCATATTTGTTTGAGAAGTAACCAATGCATCAGTATGTTATTTTTGTCACTGTCACTTTAGCTTATTGTTGACAGATTGATTACTTAGGGCAGGTATAAAGTCTTACCTGTGTATATACTTTGGTATACCATTTTTGTAAAAAAGTCCAATATGTCTAAAGGAATGGCTTCTCTACTTAGCTTACTCCATGTCATGAGCTTCAGTTAGGTTTATAGTTGCAGCGGCACTCTGTCCCTTTCACTTCTTGGAAATGTGGTCACATCTAACTGGTAAAATACTACTCCAGAGCTCTTCATTGTAAAAGCATAGTCTCTGTAATTTGTCATCCATGTAATAGACAAGGTAAGGTGTAGGTCTTACTTTCCTGGTACTACTGTAGCATACAGAACTATAAGTGGTGGCTTTAAATAATAGAAATTCTTTCACAATTTTGGAGGCTGTAACTCTAAACTAGGACACTGACTCTAAGGAGGTTTGACTTTCATTTGGAGCATTCCTTAGCTAGTAGAAGATTCCATTCATGATTTTTTCCTTCTGTGTGTCTATTTCCACATTTATATGAGGCCACCCATAAGAACTAAGGAACCCTGATAGCTGGGCTGCTAACCGAAAGTCTGTAGTTTGGATCTACTAGTCACTCCATGGGAGAAAGATGAGGATTTCTGCTACTGTAAAGATTTACAGCCTCAGAAACACTATACATATATAAGTGCTAAAAATGTAAATGAAGTTTCTTGGTTGTTTAGTGCTGCAGTAACAAAAGATATTACACATGAGTGGCGTAAGAAAATAGAAATTTATTGTCATACAGTTTTTTTTTTTTGTTTGTTTAAAACTTTTTATTGTGAATTGAGTGAGGTTTACAGACAAGTTCATCAGTTTTACATTTAATTTGCTTCATCTCAATGATTGCAATCCCTTCCTTACAACAGCAATTATCCTGCTTCCTCCCTGTGATTCCTATTTCCATTTCCCCCACCTTCCTATCCCTTCTTTTTTCTTTTTTATGTTTTATTATGAATTATTTGATATTTTACATGGGAGCCCATTAACTTTACATTCATGCTATCGTATATCATTGCATTGCCATTGTTACAATCCCCTCCATGTATCATCAGCCAACCACAGGGTATAACCTGTCCCCACCCCACCCCAGTCATTAGCACACAGCCCCACTCCCTCTCTGGGTCTAAAGTCCCCAAATGCTCCATCTCTCTACATCATCATCTCTGCCGCCATCTCTGGTGTCACTGCTTCTCTGGGTAAGGTCTCACTCTCCACTCTTTTCCCTTAATGATCCCAGGGACCTCCGCTCCTAGACTGCCAAGTCAATCACTCCCCTCCTTTTGCTACAAAACAGCTACCTTTACATTTCCAACCCTCACAATCAGTCCTGATAACAATTATTCACTATTGTATCACAAGAGACCTATCTGCATTTCCTTTCATCAGCCCCACCTAGACAGATTGGATACGACTCAGTGGAGATTCTACCTTCCTCCATGCCCCCTGGATCTAGGTTCCCTCTTGAAAGCTTGTAAGCCAGTCACTTCTTGTCTTTGTGGTCCCCCCACCCCCATTTTTGGTAGCCATTGTCTAAGTTGCCCATCCCTGTCTACTCTGTGTGTGGAGGGAGTGGGAATGATCCTTGCTGTAAAGATTTGTTCCCTCTTTTGAGCTACTGGATTCATAGGTGTAGGTCAAGTTCATCAAATGGTATCAGATTACTTTTTTTTTTTTTTCCCATCTTCTTTCTTCTTCTAGTTGAGCTCTGATCATCCAGTCATTGAAGCCAGGTCAAGTGAGTATTATATGCTAGTTTGTGCATATGCCCTCTCTTCTTATCAGCTGGACGTTGTCATACAGTTTTGCAAATCATGGCATCAGCTCTGAGAAAGGGGCCTTTCTTTTTGGTACTCATGAGAATTTCTTGTCTTTCCTTGGTGTCTCTTTTCCCACATTATTTGTTTCTATGTCTATTCTTGGAGTCCAGGTGTGGCACTGTAGGATAAGCACTGGACTACTAACTGCAAGGTCTTCAGTTTAGATTCACCAAGTGAGTGGGAACCTACTAGGTGGCACACCATCACCCTAAAGGATTAGGTTTAGGACCAGCACAAGGAGCTCTGGTAGTGTAGTGGTTATGAATCGGGCTGCGAGCCGCAAGGTCAGCAGTTCCGCGGGAGAAAGATGAAGTGGTCTGCTCCGGTAAAGATTTACAGCCTCGGAAACCCTGTGTAGGGTCGCTATGAGTCAGAACCGACTCCATGGCACACAACAACAACAACTTATCTGGCAGACTTCATTAGCATCACAAAAGAACCCCTAGTTCTAAGCAAGGTCACATGCATAGGTAAGGAACTAGGACTGCAACATGACTTTTTGGCCGACTTAATTCAATGTGTAACAGTGCCCCACGTTTGAATCTTCTGTTGCTGCTTACTACTACAATGAGATGTTCTCTAGAATTTGAGGCAGGTTTACATGACTGAAGTCAGGACCCTACACTGAAAACCCTGATGAAAATACACTCAAGATGTAAGTTCTCTTTGTGGTCCTGAGCCAGCCTCCTTTTCAGAACCTCTGTCTATGGTATTGTATTGATCTGTTCACCAAACATTGTAAAATCTAGTTTATTTTTTTATAATCTAAAGTCTGGATCAGCCACAGTGTTTTTATATAGTCTACCCTATGTGATGGGGTCATCAGAGTAGGTAAAAATACAGTTTGTGATCTGAAAAGTTAGGGAACATACATTGTTGTTAGGTGCTGTTAAGTTAGTTTGTTCTCATAGCGACTCTTCACAACAGAACAACACACTGTTGGGCCCTGTACCATCCTCACAATTGTTATGCTTGAGTCCATTGTTGCTGTCACTGTGTCAATCCATCTCATTGGGGCGGGGGTGGGGGGTGGGGGAGTGTTCTTGTTTTTCTCTGACCTCCCAGTTTTCCAAACAGGATGTCCAGGGACTGTTCTCTCCATCTCTCTCTGTCCAAAGTATGAGAGATGAAGTATTGTCATCCTGGATTTTAAGGATTATCTGACTGTACTTCTTCTATCACAGGCTTGTTTGTTCTTCTGGCAATCAATTGTGCTATTAATATTCTTCACCATAATTCAAATGCATCAAATGATCTACCATCTGCCTTACTCATTTTCCAATTTTCACATACATATGAGGTGATTGAAAATACCATGACTTAGGTCAGGCACAACTTAGTCCTCAAACTGTAATATTTGCTTTTGAACACTTTAAAGAGATTTTGTACAGCATGTTTTCCTATTGCAATATGTCCTTTGATCTCTTGACTGCTACTTCCATGTATTTTGATTGTGAATCCAAACAAATTAAAATCTCTGACAACTTCAGTCATCTCCATTTGCTGTTGTTAAGTGCCTTTGAGTCAGTTATGACTCACAGCAACCCTGTATAGGGTTTACAAGGTGTGGCTGGTGGGTTTGAACCATTGACCTTATGGTTAGCAGTCCAATGCTTGTCTTACAGTGCCACACCAGGACTCCATTTATCTTGATGTTATTTATTGGTCTATTTGTGAAATTTTTTGTTTTCTTCTCATTAAGATGCAATCCAACTGAAGGCTACAGTCTTTGATCTTCATCAAGAGATAAAGACAACAAATTAATAATAAAGAAAATATTGTTAAAAATAGAAACATATGCTATGAAGGAAATAAGTTAATTTAACATCATTGTTTATGAATTCTCTAAATAATCCTGTAATATTTTAAACAAGGGAGTCCTGGTGTGGTGCTGTGGGTTAATATGCCAGACTGCAAAACCATTTGAACTGCAAGGTTGGCCATTCAAGCTCACCAGCTGCTCCTTGGAAACTCTATACAGGGTCGCTATGGGTCGGAACCGACTCAACGGCACTACACAACAACAACAACATTTTAAACAAATGATTCATAATGATCTTCTGTTTTCATATATACTCATATAAATTGTTATATAATAACATGGATCTTAATATACTCCTGTAATTCTGTATATTCAATGTACATAACCATACTATGCAATATACATTGATAATTTTAAAACCAAGATACGTATACATTTAGCTAAATAAAAAGCAGATAGTGCACTTGGGTAAGTAAAAAAGAAAAAGTATTGTTACCAGAGTTCCAGTTCATATATGCACAGGTTTTGTTTTTTTGGTGTGTTTTTTTAAAGGTTTTTATTGTGGATTTAGTGAAAGTTTACAGGGCAGATCACCAGTTTTACATTCAATAAATCATACACTTTGTGTTATTACAATGATTATAATCCCTCCATGTACCATCAGTTAACAGTATTTATTTCTATTCACTTTAGCTTTTTTTTTTTTGTAAACATTCAGGCATATATAATTTACACAGCCAAAGGACACATTCTGCCAGTCTGCCTCCTGGCTGCCAACTCTTAATCCCTCTCTTCCTATAAATCTAGAGTCTTTAGCTGCTCCCCCTCTCCATGTCCCCATCTCTGCCTCCATCTCTAGTGTCTCTTGCTGCTTCTCTGGATAAGGTCCCGCATTCTGCTTGTGCTCTTTTCCCTTGATAGTTCTAGGGTTCTCTGTTTCTGGACTGTAAGATTAACCACTCCCCTGTTTTTGTTATAAAACTTCTACAATTGTGACAGTCGCAATTAGTCATGATAACAATTATTCACTATTGAATCATATGAATCTTAAACCCATATCTTTTCACCAGACCCATCTAAACAAGATGGAAACTATTCAGTGGGGACTCTTTCTTCCCCCGGTACTATTAAACTCAACTCCCTCTTGAAACCTTGTAAGCCAGTCACTTCCTGCCTTTATCACCCACTCATCTTAGGCTGTCAATGTCTAAGTTTCCTGTCCCTATCTACCTTGTGTATAGAGGGTATAGCATTGATATTTGATGTTGATGAAGATTCCTTCCCTCTCTGTTGGTATTTAGAGTTAATACCTCCATGAGTATAGGTCAGGTTCATCACATTGTAGCAATTTACCCTTGTTTCCTTTATCTTTTTTTTTTTTTTTTTTTGTAATCTTCCTCTAGTTGAGCTCTGATTATCAAGCCATCAAGACTAGGTCAAATGGGTACTGTCTGCAAGTTTGGGTGTTCTTGTGTATCTCCCCTCACTTCATATCAGCTGGATGCTTCACTCTCAGCACTAGCCCTCTGTGGCTATGTCCTTGTCCATGGGCTCAAGTGTCCCTAGCTCTCTCCACACTTTGGAGCAACCAGCCCTTCCTCTTCTTTCTCTCATCTCCAGGTCAGTGGGAGTCAATGGACTGTGGTTGAACTCCATTTCTTCATTGCTGCCTTTCCCCCTATTCCACTCACCAGTAAACCAATGTGGATGCCAGCAAGCTCACATGCCTTTTCATGTGTTCCCTTTGAGTTTCAGTCTTAGAGGAGAATTTGTCCTGAAGGAACTTGAATGCTTGCCTTGATGGCTTCCTGGTGAACAGTTTGTTTATTCTTGTAGTAGCCAGTCATGCTGACATTTTTGTTTTTACTGATGATCTTTCTTTGAAGATGTATCTTAGGATGTTCTAGCTGTTCCAGGCTGTTCTCCTTGTCCTTGCTAGTGGGAATGTCCCACCTCATAACATTCTGGATGGAACTCAGGATTCCACCTAAGGTCCTATACTCTGCAAAGGCTTTGCAAGAGGTCAATTTCACTGGGCAAGTTCTAGAACCCCTTTTAGGTATTCCAATCAGTTATAGGCTGAAGTTGGACTTACAAGTTTTCTGTTATCATGTTTCCCAACATTCCTTTCTATCCCATTCAAGTGTCTATTTTACAATCATAGGCAAGGGAAACCAATATTCATAAGACAGTCAAGCATTTTAATATTATTTCCCCTATTCAAACTATGCCTAGATCCCTGTATAACAGAGCCCTGTTGTTCCAAGGTTTGAGCATGCCTCACTATTTACCTCTGTCCTGCTTAGGCCATGTAAAACTGCCTCAGTGTTCCCCTATCTATCTTGTTCTTCCACCTCCTTCCCCTTCTTGTATAGCCCTCCCCAAGACCTGAACTAATCCCCCACCTTAACCCCACCATTACTTATATTCCATTAACTCTTCCCTCCATTTAAGACAATCTATTTTATCCTGTAATCTACCTGACCTTCTTGCCACATGGATCTCTGTTCCTCTGTGTTTACCTTCTTTCACATTGTATTGTTTTGATCATAGACTGACCACCCAGATCCTCTGTTCTTATAATTTTATTCTGTTTTTGACTCTTCCATTTGTCGATTGAGTTCAGGGTGATGCTGCCATGTACGTCATTCTCTGGTTGTTGTCTGTTCTTGTTGGTTCTCAGTCCACAGAACTTCCTTTAGTATGTTTTTCATAGCAGGGTTGGCTTTTGCAAAACCTCTTAGCTTCTGTTGATCCTAGAATGTTTTGATTATACCATCATATTTAATTGACAGCTTTGATGGGTAGAGGATTCTTGATTGGCAGTTTTTTGTTTTTCTTTCAGTGCTTTATATATGTCTCCCCATTGCTTTCTTGCCTACATGGTTTCTGTTGAGAGACCCAAGCGTAATCTGATTTGCTTGCCTTTCTATGTTACACTTCTCTTTTCCCTAGGTACTTTAAGGACTTTGTCCTTATCTTTGATTTTGGAAAGGTTGGTTATTATATATCTTGGTGATTGTCTTTTAGGGTCTATCCTTTCTGGAGTTCACTGAGCTTCTTACATGCTTATCTTTTAATTTTTCAGGATGTTATGGAATTTTTCTTCTAGAAGTTTTTCAACTGTCTCCTCTGTGGACTTGTGTGATTCTTGCTGTTTTGGAATGCTGAAAATTTTAAGTTATTCCTCTTCATTTTGTCCAACATGAATCTTAGGCCTTCTTCAATTTTTTTTATCCTTTTTTGTACTTGCTCTTCTTCTATCATAATAGTGTTGAGAGATTTATCTTCT
>NW_006408530.1:23548219-23567617 GCF_000296735.1 Chrysochloris asiatica
CATTGTATAGTGTTTTGATACATTTTATAATCTTTACTGAATTCCTTCTTAGGCATTTCAAAAGCCTGCCCATATTCCAATATGGAGTGTAGGTCTACTTCTAGCTTATTTGCCTCAGTCACTTTATCTTGTTTCTGGACATGTGCTGATATGGTCATCTGTTTCTGTTTTCTGGGAATATTCAGGAGTTACCTGTGGCCTCAATACTTTGATGGGTATATATTTGGGTATTTTTTTAATGCTTTCTGATTGCCTCCATGTAGATGTGATCAGGAGATGGGCTTCCCTTTTCACTCTTCTTCCCTTATCTCCGTAGTTCTATCAGGCATCCATGTCTGCTCTGATCCTTCTCCTGCTTGGTCTATCCCTAGATGGCAACTCTGGGAGCAGCTGAGCATCTTAAATTAGAAAGCAATGGATTTTTTGCTTCTGCTACAAATTCCCCTAGCTGTAAGCCTTCCAACCTTCTAAATATTACTTTATATGTGGTTCAGAGTTCTGGCACTATCCCCTGAGGCTGCTTCTTCCAGTATTCTGTGTTGTTGCTGTCAGAGTTCCTCACTGTACTTCTACCCAATCTGCCATCTTGTTTGTTCTCTGTGCACAGATTTTAAGCAAAACATATTTAAACATGTCTCTGGTAACTTAGTGGGTTACAAGTTGGGCTACTAACCACAAAATCAGCAGTTCAAATCTACCTGCAGCTCCACAGGAGAAAGTCAAGGCTTTCTGCTCCTGTAAAAATTAACAAAATTAAAAACCCTATACAGGGTCACAACAAGTTTGGACCCACTCCAAGCTATACAATCACCACCAACCACCACCTGTGATAAGGGGATGGCTGCCAGCAAATTCTCTCAGTAGAAACACTTGACCTAATCTTGTTAAGGTACCTTCAAGTATAAAGTCCAATCAAAACCATGGTTTCCAAGGGGATCTGTTGTCAGTTTAATTCAAGGCAGAAAGGTCAGCTCAGGAGGTTATGGAGTATGTTTTTAGGGAATTTAAAGCAGTCATCTTGACAGATATCAAAGGATACCACATCATGGGGACAAATTAAGATGAAGTTTTAAGACAATTGAAAACTGCACTGGTGAAAAACTAAGAAAATTGCTTCTATGGATATATGTTTTTTTTCATCGTGACAATGCACCTGCTCATTCTTTTAAAATAACAGGACTGTGCTCTGATACTTTCTTTGGGAAACCTTACCCCATTTACCATACAGCCCTGATTTTGCCCCTCTAGACTTCTTGTTGTTCCCCAAACTCAAATAACTTTGAAAAGGAACACGTATTTAGTCCTTTAAGGATTCCCAAACTGCTGTGTTGATGAAAAATCCCCATATTTTTCAAGGAAGGATTAAACAAATGGATACATAGCCTCCAGAAGTTTGTAGACCAAAATGGAGGATCTGTCAATAAACAATTGCATCAAATTTTGATATCTGTATTTAATAAAGGTTTATATGATTTCATAACATTATTTTTTAGTTACCAGTGTATAAGCATGAAGATGAGTCAAAATTTTTCTGCAGAATTTATCTAAATCAACTTTTAAGAAAGACAAATATATCATTTTGGTGGCATAATCTCCTTGGTTTTCAATACACTTAGTCCATCTGCCAACAGAGTTTTGCATTCACTTATTCAAAAATGTTTAAGGCTGAGTTGCAAGCCATGAATCCACCAACTGTCTTTACTTCTTCATCAGAGGTGAATTTCCTTCCTTAAGTGGCTGGTATCAGGGCCCCAAACAAGTGAAAGTCCAATGGAGCAAGATCAGGACTACAGGGAGAATGCTTTAAGACCTGAAAACTAAGTTTTTGCATAGTGTCAACAGTGTGGGCAGAGGCATTCTGATGTGCATTGTCATGCAATAGCACAAAGTCCTGGATAGCAGCCCTCTACACTTAATCCAAAGTTTAGGCTTCAGCTCTTCAGTGAGCATCTCAGTGTAATAAGCACTGTTAATTGTTGACTTTTTCTGATAGTATTCCAATGTTCCTTGAGTATCCCAGAAAACTGTAAGCATTAAATTTTCAGCTGATGGTTGACTTTTGAATTTTTCTTGGTTAACGACTAAGGATGTCATTTACTCTCAAGATTTTAGTCATGAATCCATGTCTCATTACCAGTAACAATTTTTTAAAGAAACTTTTTTGCTTTCCAAGTAGCAGTCCAAAGTTTGTTTGCAGATGTCCATTCACTTCTGTTTATCTTCTTCCATGTATTGTTTAGGTACCCATGTTGCACACATTTTTTGAATTCCAACTCTGTCATAGATTATTTGATAGGCAGGATCATAGCTGATTTGCAAATGACTTGCCACATAATCCACTGTCACTCGTGTATTTGACAGAATCATTTCAATTGCACACTCAATGTCATCAGCCATAGACATGGAAGGACTTTTCAACATAAAGGTAGTGCAGATAATTTTTGACCCATCATAGTACAAAATAAAATTTAACAGTTACTCTACCTCATCCATTTCACCTTTCCCAGAGGCAACTATTTTTAACTCTTATCTGAGCTTTCTACCTCCTAAATTATTATTCCTACTTTTTACTATGGTATCTTGATTTCCTAAAATCATTCAGGAAAGTTCTTGACAAACATTCTGCAAAGAAAAAATTTGTATATATTTTTAAAGCTGTATGCATAAAGAAATGTAATCACACTACTATGTATAAAATAATATTTTGTTGTTGCATTTGAGTTGATTATGATTGTCAGTAATCCTGTATATGGTTTACTAGGAGCAGCTGGTGAATTGAATTGCCAACCTTGCAACTCAAACTGACCCTGTGGTCCAGTACATTGTCCTTCAGTGCCACACCAGGACTCCAGTTACCACATTGATGTAAAAGCAATGGTAAAACTAAATTTGGAAAATGAGAAAAGCAAAGTATGGAATGCTGTTGTCATTGTTAATTGCTGCAGAGTCAATCCCATGTGTTATAGATCAGAATTGTGCTCCCTAGGGTTTTCTGGGATGTCAGGCTTATCTTCAGCTCTACAGCTGGATGCGTTTGAAGTGCCAACCTTTAAGTTATCCGTCAAAAGCAAAAGGAATTTTTTTTTAATTAAAAATAAATAAATATTTCAAATGGTATAGTATTAACATAATTAGCAAAACATTGCTTATTGATCAGTATTATAGTTACCAATAAATGTTCAATAGATTTAAGAATCATTTGTTGTTGTTGTTAAGTTCCATTAAGTCAGTTCTGACCCATAGTGACACTGTATAGGGTTTCTGAGGAGCAGCTGGTGAGCTTGAACCACCAACTTTGCAGTTCAAATGGCTTTACAGTCTAACACATTAGCCCACAGTGCCACACCAGGACTCCTTAAGAATCAGAGGTCAGTGACATTAACTAACTTGTCTAAAGTCACTCGTTAATTAGTTATGAGGTCAGGATTTGAATCCAGATTTGCTTGCCTTTCAGAGCCTATGTTATGTGTAGGGGATGTAATATGTGACACATAAATTGTAGTGTGTAGCAACTATAAAAGAGTGACAAAATGAAGATAAAATTATCAGACTAGAAGAGGATAGGTGCATTTAGTTTTTCCTTAAGTGTACTTATTTTATTAGGTCTTTTGAAGCCGGTCCTTTATAAATACTATCTTCTAGAAGTCGTTGGAGTCTTGATGTGGTGTTGTAGGATAAGTACTGTACTGCTAACCCAAGGTCAGTAGTTCAAACCCATTAGCAACTCCTTGGAAATGTTATACAGGGTTGCTATGAGTCAGAACTGACTGTATGGTACTTACCAACAACAACAACATAAGTCATTTTTATCAGAATCTAGGAATGCTGTTTATTATTCCCAGAGAATATGGTATTAAAATCTGTATCATAAAAAAGCAACACTATTTTCCATAATTATAATTTCCTTAATTATATATATTGTTGTTAAGTGCCATTGAGTTGGTTCTGACTCATAGTGACACTGTATAGGATTTCCAAGGAGTGGCTGATTTTGAACTGGCAACCTTTTTAGCATTGGTCAACATTATATTTAGAGTTTAAGTGGTAGATAAACATGAACCACAAAAATAATTAAAATTGTATTACTTCTCAAATTATTTCTGTTACAATATTATTATACAAGTATTGGAATGATCAGCATAGTATAGAGAAAAAATAGTGCATTTTTGAGTCAGACCAATATTAAAATTTCAACTGTGTGACTTGCTAGGTATGGGATGTGACCTCAGGCCAGGTACAGTGTCTTATCTGAAAACTGGATATGCAGCAATAATTTCAGACTATTGTGAAGATTAGAACTTTTGGATCTATCCAATTCATAGCCATTAAGTTCAATTTAGACTCACAGTGGCACTATATATCTATCCACCCCCTAACCTACCATCAGTGGATCAATAATGACTCCTATTGACTCTATAGGATAGAGTAGAACAGCTGTCTAAGGTTTTCAAGCTTGTTATTCTTTACAGGAGCAACCAGCCATGTCTTTCTCCTGAGGACAGACTGGTAGGTTTAAACTGCCGACCTTGTGCTTGGCTACCTAATGTTTAACCCATTGAACTATCAGGACTCCTTCTATTCATCTATCATTGTTATTAAATACTGTTGAGTCAGTTCCGACTCATAGCAACCCTGTTTCCAAAAAGGGGCTGGTAGGTTTAAATTACTGATTGCAGTTACTAGTTCATTGATTATCCTACAGCACCACACCAGGTTCCATAGTGCTAATTCTTCATAATAAGTGAATAGTAATGGTAGCTTTACTACTTGCATGTTTCTCTTTCATTAATGTCCTTCTTCACTTATGATTTGATCTTTGCTTTCTCCTAGTTACCAATTATTAAATTTTATATCAGTAATATAATTATTTGCTTTCATCTTAAATTTATATCTTTTTAGCACTAGATTCCTATAATATACATACCTTGTAATTTATTTCCATTTGAATATCAGGGACAGTTTACACATACTTTGATCATGAAGATCAAATTCACCTATTTAGGATTTCACAACATGATCTCAAATTATAGTAACTATATTTTGAGACTAATAATCAATCAAATAAGGTATTTTCTTTGCCGGTAGGAAGGAAGTTGAAGGAGTACTAGAAAAATTTCTCGATTAGAGAGTTTTCACCACATTCAGAAGAGAACATAAATTTCACCTGAACTATACCTTACTAAGAAAGATCCTTTTAATACTTTGTATACTGGGTAGATATAAGTAATATACCAACCATGATTACACTTGAGAGAGAAAGAAAATTATAGCAATTTACATAATAGCATACATTTAACCTGGCAATAAATTCTAAGTGAAAGATATAATAGAAAATTGAACAAACCACCTGCAAGAATACAAGATTTTTAACAGTCCATTAAACCATATTAAGTAGTCTATGAGGTTGAAGTAACTACTGAGATAAAATATAGTTTTCTTTTCATTGCTACACTAGTAATATGATAAATTTTATGCCACTTTGCTTCTTAATGTTTTTTTTTTCTTTTTAAGAGTTAATCAGATAATCCTTCCAAGTGTCCTATAATTTGCACCTCAAGGAAGACCTAAAGTCAAAGAATATTTATGCAAAGTCAAAAAAGAAAAGATCATGAATAACATTTAAGCCATTGTCAGCATGAGAATTTATAATGGTATTTTAACAGAGCAAGTATCAAGAAGCCAACAAATGTTCAGAAATTGCTCTCAAATTTTTAATTAATACTAATATGTAACCACAGGGGTTATATTAAATACTTGAAGTGTATTTTATGTTTTAGGGTTGAAAGTATTTTGTATACTGTTAGACTTCATTTCTCTATTACCATTAGAGGCAGGATAATAAGAAATTAAACAATCCACTGATACATTTTATTCTTACATTAGTGAAGTGAGTAACTCTATGCTTTATTTAGTTTATTGATGAAACACTTTCTAAATGTATTGTACATTTCACTGCATTGTTAAGTGGAAAAAGCCAGAGATCATTTTAACATTTCTATTTTTCCAACACATATGTCAGTTTTACTATGATAGCTTATGTGATGCTATAATGTTGGAAGCTATGCCATTTGTGTGTCACCAGTAAGGTCACCCATTATAAACAGATCTCAGTGGAACTTCCAGACTAAGAACAGACTATGAATGAAAAACAGATAGGAAACTACTGTGGGATTAGCCCCTGAAAACTTTATGAATAGTAGCAAAACACCCTCTGATATAGTGACAGAAGATAGGTCCCCTCAGGTTGGAAGACACTCAAAATAAAACTGAGGAAGAGTTGCTTTCTCAAAATAGAATTAACCTTAATTATGTGGATGGACCAAAGTTTTGGGGACTTTTATTTTCTGATGGGACACAATTTAATTGAGAAGAAACAGCTGTAAACATCTAGCAATAATTAGAACATGAACTATATGAAATATGGCTCGAAGAAAATTAAAAGTCATCAAAATTAAATGTAATGCATAAATATTAATATCCTAGACATTAATGAACTGAAATATATAGGCATTGGCCATTTGAATATGACAATCATGGTTTACTAGGCTAGGAATGGCACCACATTCTTTGTCAAAAAGGACATTTCAAGATCTGTCTTGAAATACAATGCAGTCTGGTAGGATAATATCTACATGCCTACAAGGATGATCAGTTAATACAACTATTATTCAAATATATGCTTCTACCAACAACGCACTTGATAAAGAATCTGAAGAATTCTACAAATTCTTTAGTCTGAAATTGATCAAAAATGCACTCAGTATGCACTGAAAATTACCAGTGAATGAAATGTGAAAGTTGGAAACAAACAGGAAAGATTGCTAGTTGGGAAATATGGCCTTGGAGTTAGAAATGATGCTAGGGATTGAATGACTGAATTTGTAAGACCGATGACTTCTTCACTGCAAATACCTTTTTTCAACAACATAAATAGTGACTACACACATGAACCTTGGCAGAAGGGATACACGATAATTGAATTAACGATATCTATGGGAAGAGATGATGTAGAAACTCATTATCAGCCAAAACAAGATCTGTCCTTGAGTATGGAACAGATCATCAATTGCACATATGTAAGTCGAGGCTGAAGTTAATAAAAAAAATAAACCAAACTCATGAGAGCCAAAATATGACCATGAGTTTATCCCACCTGCATTTAGATATCAAATCACTTGTCTATCAGTTTGTCATACTGTGGTGACTTGCATGCAGCTGTGATTCTGGAAGCTGCTTTAAATACAAGTAGTGTCACCCATGGTGGACAGGTTTTAGCTGAGCTTCCTGACTAAGGCAGACTATGAAGGACAGACAGACTACTTCTAAATATTTAGTCACTGAAAACTTTATTAATAGCAGTGGAACACAGTCAGATAGTACCAGAATATTGAATATTGAAACATGATGAAGAGCACCAGAATACTGTCAGATATGAAAAGCCACTCAGGTTGGAAGGCACTCAAAATACAACTGGAGAAGAGCTTCCTCCTAAAATTAGAATTGACCGTGAGGATGTAAATGGAGTAAAGCTTTTGTGAGCTTCATTTGCTAATGCGAAACAATTCAAAATGAGGGAGAAACAGCTATACACATTCATTAATAATTGGAACATGGAATGTAAGAAGTATGAATACAGGAAAATTGGAAGGTGCAAAAAATGAAATGGAATGCATAAAATTCAGTAACCTAGGTATTAGTGAACTGAAATGAACTGGAATTGGACTTTCTGAATATGACTCTCACATGGTTTACTATCCTGAGAATGACAAATTAAAGAGGATTGGTGTCACATTCATCATCAAAAAGGATATATCAAGATCAGTTATGAATTACAGTACTGTCTGTGATAGGATAATAGGCAAATGCCTACATGGAAACCAGATGATACAGCTATTATTCAAACTTATGCACCAACTACTAAAGCCTGTGATAATGACATAGAAGATTTTTACCAAATTCTTCAGTCTGAAATTGATCAAATATGCAATCAATATGTATTGATAATTACTGGCGATTGGAATACAAAGTTTGGAAACAAAGAGGAAGGATCGGTAGTTGGAAAATATGGCCTTGATGACAAAAACAATGCAGGAGATCACATTTTAGAATTTCGTTAGACCAATGACTTCAACGTCACAAATACCTTTTTTTAAAAACATGAAAGATGACTATAAACATGGATTTCAGATGGAATACACAAAAATCAAGATAAATTTAGTACATCTGTGGAAAAAGAGGGTGGAAAAGCTCCAAATCATCAGCCAGAACAAGGCCAGGGGAAGACTGTAGAACAGGCCATCAATAGCTCATACGTAAGTTCAGCTGAAGCTGAAAACAATTAGAACAAGTCCATGATATTGAACACATCCTACCTGAATTTAGAGATCATCTCAAGAATAGATTTGATTAAATAGACAAAAATGACCAAAACCAGAAGAGCTGTGAGATGACATCAAGAACATGTACAGGAATAAAGCAAAAGGTCATTAAGAAGACAAGAAAGAAGAAAAAGATAAAAATGGATGTCAAAAGAGACTCTGAACCTTGCTCTACAATGAAAAATGCTGAAGCTAATGGAAGAAAAGAAGAGGAAAAAGAGCTGAATAGAAAATCTCAATGGTCAACTCAAGAAGACAAAGTCAAATCTTATAATGAAATGTGCAAAGACTTGGAATTAGAGAGCCAGAGGAAACAGTATGCCAGCATTTCTCAAGCTGAGGGGACTGAACAAAAAATTCAAGGCTCAACTTGAAATGTTGAAGCATTCTATAGGCAAAATGTTGAATGTTGCAGAAAGCATCAAAAGAAGATGGAATGATTACAAAGAGTCACTTTACCAAAATAAATGTCAGTGTTCAAACAATTTAAAAGGTAGCATATGATTAAAAGCTGATGATACTGAAGGAGGAAGTCCAAGGTACACTGAAGGAATTTGCAAAGAGCAAGACTCCAAGAATTGCTGGAATACACATTGAAATCTTTCCAAAAACTGATGCAGCACTGGAGGCACTCACTAATATATGCCAAGAAATTTGATGACCTGGCCAACTGATTGGAAGAGATCAGTATTTGTGACCACTCCAAAGAAAGGTGACATAACAGAGTACAGAAGTAACTGAACATTGTTATTAATATCATATGCAAGTAAAATTTTGTTAAAGATAATTTAAAAACACCAGCAAAAATACGTTGATAGAGAACAGCCAGAAGTTGAAGCCGAATTCAGATGAGAATATGGAACGAGGAATATCCTTGCTGATGTCAGATGGGTCTTGGCTGAAAGAACAGAATGTCAGAAATATGTTTACCTATTCTTTATTGACTACACAAAGGCTTTAGATTGTGTGGATCATGACAAGCTATGAACAACATTGCAGAGAATGAGCATTCTGGAACACTTAATTTTGTTTATGAAGAACCTGTACAAATACCAAGAGTTAGTTGTTCAAACAGAACAAGGAAACACTGAATGGTTTAAAATTAAGAAAGGTTTGTACAAGGGTTGTATTCTTTCACCATACTTATTCAATCTATACACTGAACAAATAATTCTAGAAGTTAGATTCTATGACGAAGTACGTGACTTCGAGATTGAGGACGACTCATTAACAATCTGTGAAATGCAGATATTACAACCTTGCTTGCTGAGAGAGAACAGGACTTAAAATACTTACTGATGAAGATAAAAGACTATAGTCTTTCGTATGGGTTGCACCTCAATATAAAGCAAACAAAAATCCTTCCTACTGGGTCAATAAACATCAAAATAAATGGAGAAAAGATTAAAGTTGTCAAAGACTTTGGTTTGATTGGATCAACCATCAATATTCATGGAAGCAGCCATTAAGAAATTTAAAAATGATGTATTGCATTAGGCCAATCTACTGTACAAGACCTATTTAAAGTGTTCAAAATCAAATATGTCAGTATGAGAGCCAAGGTGTGCTTGACCCAAGCCATAGTATTTTCAATAACCTCAGATGCATGTGAAAGTTGGACAATGAATAAAGAAGACCTTAGAAGAATTGTTGTATTTGAGTTATGGTGTTGGAGGAGAATATAAAAATTACCATGAACTGCCAGTAGAACAAATCTGTGTTTTAAGAAGTACATCCAGAATGCTCCTTAGAAGCTAGGATGGCCAGATTTTGTCTCTCATACTTCAGACTTATTTTCAGGAGAGACCAGTCCCTGGAGAAGGACATCATGCTTGGTAAAGTGGAGGGTCAGTGAAAAAGAGGAAAACCCCCACGGAGTTAGAGTTGCATAGTAGCGGTAGCATTGGGCTCAAGCATAGCAATGATTGTGAGTTTGGTTCAGGACCTGGTAGCATTTCTTTCTTTTGTGCATAAGGTCACTCTGAGTTGATATTGAGTTGACTGCACCTAACAATAACAATAAGAGTAGATTTGATGCATTAGACACTAATAACTGAAGACCAAAAGAGTTGTGGGGTGATATAATGAACATCATATATGAAGAAAGCAAAAGGTCATGAAAAAGACAGGAAAGAAAGAAAAAAAAATTAAATGTCAAAAGCGGCTATGAAAATTCCTCTTGAAGCTGGATCAACTGGTTTAAATGAGGAAGTGAAAGAAAAAGGGCAGCAAGAGAAGACAAAATCAAGTATAATGAAATGTGCAAACATCTGGTGTTAGAATATCAAAAGGGAAAAACAACACAATCAGCATTTATCAAGCTGAAAGAACTGAAGAAAAAACTTGAAGCCTCAACTTGCAATATTGAAGAATTCTATTGGCAAAATATTGAACAGTACAGGGGACATAGAAAGATGGAAGGAACATAGAATCACTGTACTATACAGAATTGATTGACATTCTTCCATTTCAGAAGGTAGTATATGATCGAGATTTAGTCATTTTGAAAGAAGAAGTTCAGGCTGCACTAATGGCATTATTGAAAAACAGTTCTCCAGGAATTGATAGAAGGCCAATTTCAGTGTTTCAACAAGTTTATTCAGGACTGGAAGCACTCCCTAATCTATGTTAAGAAAGCTACCTGTGTGCATTCCAAATAAAGATGATTCCTCAGAATTCAGAAATCATTCAAACTGCTGACCTTGAGGTTAGCAGCCCAATTCATAACTAGTATACTACAAGGAGCTCTGGTAGCGTAGTGGTTACGAATCGGGCTGCGAACCGCAAAGTCAGCAGTTCGAAACTACAAGCTGCTCTGCGGGAGAAAGATGAGGCTTTCTGCTCCCGTTGAGATTTACAGCCTCGGAAACCCTGTACAAGGTCACTATGAGTCAGAACCGACTCCACGGCACATAACAACAACAACACTACAAGAAGCTCATAAAAAAGGAAGACATCTGTAAAAAATAAAAGAAAACTGATACCAAGCATCCCTCCCATAGCACTCTCTTCTTGTGCAATGGCCACACAGAACTGAAACACCAGACTCACAGTTATGGAATTTATTAGGCAAGATAACAGATTAAAATTCAAGGCCAAAAAATTTCCACGCACAGTTTTTCTAGTAAGTACAGGCCTCTTCCTTGCCCACAGGTATCTCTCTTGCCCTTGGTCCCTTGGTCTATACTCTGTCTTATTAGAATGCTGCAATGCTACAAAGCTCTTTTAGTGTGGCTAATAAATGCTCAAAAAGCATACTGGTGGTGCAGTGAGCTCTCGTTGGGATCATAACTACAGGTCAGTAGTCAAAATCCACTAGATGCTTCATAGGAGAAAGATGAAGCTTTCTGCTCCCATTAAGATGTATAGCCTGGGAACCCCTATACAGGATTGTTATGAGTTGGAACTGATTAGAAGGAACATAACCACCACCTTCATTCTATTCCACTGTAAGCCAAAGCCCAAAAGCATTCAGCCCTGTCAGCAAACCTACCTCTCCAATTAAATGTCATCAGGAGCCACATTCTACAAGTGAACTACCAGCAGCAAAAAGGCACTTGGGTTTACTTATTCTGTGACCTGGAAAGCCTAGTACTCTGTTTACTGCTTTCGCTATTGGTTCTGCTGCTGCTGCTTCTCTGAAACTCCTCTGATGTTAAAACTGTCTGTCCCTGAGTTGAAGAGATTCAATGCATGTGGATTTCAGGGTTCAAAGAATATGTTCTGCATCTAGCTCTTACTATCTTATAAAGTAATATCCTCTCTTACTTCTGAGATAACTCACTGTATAACCATGCTAATAGAGCCCCAAGTTTTCACAATCAAAATTAGCTCTGCTAACAATCATTCCCAACTGAATTATATAATTCATCATCATCTTCGCCCATCCTCTCTTTCCCAAACCCACCATGAAAAAGTTGTTGGGAGTTACAAAAACTATAGCTAGAAGAGACTTATGAAATAGTTAACTTCATTGTAAACCACAACAAGATGGACTGACTTATTGGCTGCAACAATGGGCTCCAACATCACAACCAGTGTAATGATAGCTCAGAATGTGACAGTGGTTCATTTCTTTTGTACCTGATTGCTATGAGTTAGAAGAACTTGATGACATCTAGAAACAACATACTAATTTTATTTCTGAAAATAGGTATTGTCTTCTATTGACATACTATAGTAACTCCAGGGTTTATTCAGATGGTGAACTATTTCTCATTATATTAAATGCTTTCAAGGTACTGAGTGTTTTCAGTGTTTCTTCTGATTCCTTGGTCTTTAGAACTTAGAGGACCTGAAAGATCATTTTACAAAACAAAACTCTCAGATCAGAGTGGCTGAGTGATTCTCCAAGGCCATACTTGTAATTTGAGAAGGAAACAAGAATGAAAAAATGAGTAGCTTTTATTCCCTTACGTGTTTCTCTAAAATTAATATCCTTCTTCTTTAATAATTTGACCTCTGCTTTTTCTCACTTCCCCCATTTTAATTCCTAGTGTAGTCAGTAAATTGCCTATAAGCTAAATCAGATTGCAAGGTTGCCAAGATAAATGCTTTTACTAAGTATTATTATTGTTGTTGTCAAGTGCCATCAAGTCAACTCTGACTCATAATGACCCTGGATCTATACACAAAGAAAGGTAACATTTCTTTAAAAAAATCATAAGTGGTTAAAACCCTTACTGGTAAGAAAAAAAAAATTTACTACAAGCCTGAGAGTAAAAGGCAGAGTATGCAATGGAAATATCCTCAATCTAAGAGAAAGTTCAATAGTCAACCATCAGCTGGAAAATTTATGCTTACAGTTTTCTAGGATTCTTGAGGGCCAGTAATGGAATTGTATCAGGAAAAAGGCTCAACAATCAACATTCTGGTAAGATGCTCACTAAAGAGCTTAAGTTTAAATTTCAAATTAAATGCGGAGGACTGCTACTCAAGGGCATTGTGAGCTTGCATGATAATGCAACTCTACACAGCTCTGCCCACACTGTTGCCATTCTTCAAAACCTTCCTTTTGAGGTGTTAAAACATCCTTCTTATAGTCCTGATCTTGCTCCACCTGTCTTTCACCTGTTTGTACCCCAGTAAGAAACCCTTAAAGGAAGAAGATTCACCTATAATGGAGAAGTGAAGACAGCAGTTTATTCTTGGCTCACAGGTCAACATAAAACATTTTTAAAAAAAGGAATAAGAAAGCTTGCTGACAGATGGCCAAAATGTATTGACAAGCAAGGAGATTATGTGGGAAAATTATGTACTTAGCTTTTCTAAAAGTTGATTAAAATATAATCTTTAGCCAGGAAAAAAAAATCATATCTCAAGGCATAACTTTGATAGTCATGAAACTTAATAAAGCTTTGTTTTAGTTTTCAGATGATTTCCATTCACATACCAGTATGTCAAGTCAATATACTCAAATTCAGAGTTAGTCAAAGAAATGTATTTTTAAGAAGCAGCAGGTCATTATCAACATTATGTCCTCTAGATGTAGTTTAAGGAGAACACTTTCCTTACATGTTCTTTGTAAAATATCAGATCACCTTCTTCACTAGAGGAGTTACCAAAGCTAAAGATGGCTGTTATCAACCTGACTTAGTTATTACCTGACAGAAATGCAGTCAGTTCACTTTATATCATTGCTGGACACTCAGACTGACCCTCTTTCCCAACAGTGCTTTCAATGCTTCTAAGTTAATTCGTTATTTCACTATTTTAAGAATGATGAGGAAAATGTTATCCTCTGATTTTAATTTAATCTATTACTTTTAGTATACTATGTAAGCTATGGTGCTGTAAGATAAGCACAGGACTAATAACTGCAAGTCAACAGTTCAAACACATCAGCCACTCTTGGGTATCTTATAAAGGGCCACTATGAGTCAGAACTGACTCAACAGCACACAATAATGTAAGCTATGTCTTGACACTATATTAAAGTAACCTGAAAATTCATTTATTTTTATTTTATTACAAATTACAATTATTCAGGAATTTCCTGGACTGTGTTAGAATATAAACTTTAAAACACCAAATATTAGTTTTTTGTTTTTTTTTTTAAAGAAATGTACAAAGAAATCAAAAAGTCATAGCCATGTCTTTTGAAATTGTATTTAATAAATTTACCAGGAGTCCTGGTGTGGTGCTGTCAGTTAATGCGCCAGACTGCAAAGCCATTGGAACTGCAAGTTTCACAGTTCAAGCTCACCAGCTGCTCCTCAGAAACCCTATGCAGGGTCGCTATATGTCAGAAATGACTTGATAGTACTTAACAGCAACAAATGTGTCTCATTGAAAAGTACCCACTAACATGTTTTTTAAGGAAACCACTACCTGTGTTACTATGTAAAATATTCAACACTTAAAAAAGAAATGGTCAGGCATAGACCTAAAGAGTTATAACTAAAATGATTAAATGCATCTTTGTCTTAAAATCACGATGGACAGTTTGAACTAAATTTGTGAAACAAGTGCTAAAAATTTAGAAAGAAGCATATTTCTGATAAAGGCAAAGAAGTACTAAATAATACATAATGAAACAATTTGTGAGACACATTTAACCTTTAATTTCAGTATGTGCTAAACATGTAAGTGAAATTTCTTGGTTGTTTAGTGCTGTATTATCAAAACATATTATACACAGATGGCATTGGAAAATAGAAATGTATTGGCTTACAGTTTTGCAAACTAGAAGTCCAAATCATGGCATCAGCTCTAAGAAAGGGGTCTTCCTTTTTGGTACTCATGAGAATTCTTTGTTGTTTCTTGGTGTCTGTTTTCCCACATTATTTGTGTCTATGTCTATTCTTGGAGTCCAGGTGTGACACTGTAGGATAAACACTGGACTGCTAACTGCAATGTCTGCAGTTCAGACTCACCAGGTGATCCTTGGAAACCCTAAAAAAGATCACTATGAGTCAGAACTAAGGAGCTCTGGTAGCGTAGTGGTTACGAATCGGGCTGCGAACCTTAAGGTCAGCGGTTCGAAACTACCAGCCGCTCCGCGGGAGAAAGATGAGGCTTTCTACTCCCGTAAGGATTTACACCCTCGGAAACCCTGTACAGGGTCGCTATGGGTCGGAACCGACTCGACGGCACTTAACAACAACAAATGAGTCAGAACTACTCTACAGCACTTAACAAAACGTGTCCTTTCTGCTCCTTTTATGACTCTGAAATGATTTGATTTCAGACCCACCCTACTTTCGTTTGACTTTTTTTACCATAACAGAATGAAATTCCTATATCCAAACTGTTTCATATTTATAGGTATTAAAACCCATATTTCTGGGAAACTCAATTAAATCTAAAATATGGAGTTAAATAACAGTTTAGGTACAGTCTTAATGATAAATAATAATACAATGGCAAAGTTTTAAATGAAACGATAAGAGTAATGGATCGAGTGTTAGAAGAACAGATATCTCAGATTTGTTTTTCATTAAAAAGGTTCGCTATCTCTTAGGCAAGTCCAACATTTGAATTTTACTAAAATATTGAGTGTTTTTCACTTTTTGTTTTTTTAAAGAAGAGGAACACATTTTTGTTGTCATATTTTCACCAATATAAAATTTTACTCAGAATTCCAAAACATAGTGATAAGTAAATGGAAAATTGCACAAATAGATAAGAGGTGAGTTGATTTGGTTGATGGCACTTGGGCAACCAATATCCAGCCTGCCTATTCACCACCCTGTACCCGTGCATCATTGATATCACTTAGACAGCCAGAAGAATACAATTTGAAAACATTCTGGTGGCACAGTGGGTTAAGCGTTGAGCAGCTAACAGAAAGGTTGGTGATTCAAACCCACCATTTACTCTGGGAGAAAGATGAGGCATTCTGTTTCTTTAAGGATTTCTAGCCTTACAAAACCTATGGAGCAAGGTTACTCTGCCCTAAAGGGTTGTAATGAGTCAGAATCAACTTGGCAGTGATTTTTTTTTTTTAAGTTTTTATTGTGAATTATGTGATAGTTTACATGGGAGAACATTAACTTTCCATTGATCTTATCGTATTCTGTTTCATTGCAATGATTACAATCCCCTACATACATCATCAAACAACCAAAGGGTACACTCTGCATGCCCACCACCACCCCCACCCCTGATTATCAGCACACAGACCCCCTCCCTCCCTGAGTCTAGATTCTCCATCTTCTCCTTCTCTCCAGGTCATCATCTCTGCCTACAACTCTGTCATAACTAATTCTCTAGATAGAGTCCCACATTTCACTTTTCTCCCTTGATGGTTCCAGGGACCTCTGCTCCTGGAATGCAGAATCAACCACTCCCCTCCTTTTGTTACAAAATGTCTACCTTTACCTTTCCAACACTTACAGTCAGTCCTGATAGCAGTCATTGCCTATTGAACTTCAAGAGTCTTATCTCCATCACCTTTCATCAGTCCTGTCCAGATAGGTTGGAAACTACTCAGTGGAGATTCTACATTTCCCTGTACCCTCTGGAACTATGTTCCCTATTGAAAGCTTATAAGCTGTCACTTCTTGCCTTTGTAACCTTCCATTTTGGGTAGCCAATGTCTAAGTGCCCATCCTTGTCGACCCTGTGTATAAAGGGGGTGGGAATGATCCTCACTGTAAAGATCTGTTCCCTCCTTTGCCCTACTGCATCCACAAGCATAGCTCAAGTTCATCAAATTGTAGTGGATTACCCTTTGTTTTCCTCTTCTTTCTTCCTCTAGTCAAGTTCTGATCATCCAGCCATTGAAGCCAGATCATGTGGGTACAATCTGAAAGTGTGGGTGTTCTTGTGCATCTCCTCTCACTTCATATCAGCTGGACACTTCACTCTCTGTTCTAGTCCTCTGTGGCCATGTCCCTGTTTCTGGGTCCAGGAGTCCCCAGGTCTTGCCAACCAGGTCTCAACCCATGTTGACAGGAGTCTATTGAATGTGGTCGGAGTTAGATCACAACTTCATTGCTGTTTTCCCCCCACTTCCCCTTATCCATAGACCAACGTTGTCACCAGCAAGACCACATGCCTGCTCGTGTATTCCACTTGAGTCTTAGTCTTGGAAGGGGGCTTGCTCAAGGGGACCTGACCACTTGCCTTGATGGCTCCTGGGTGAACAACTTGCTTATTCTTGTAGTAGTTAAGCAGACTCAGCAGTGACTTTTTGACTTTTCATTAAATATATTCTGTAATCCTAAGTCATTTGTCTTAGAAAGAAAAACACATTATTGATAAGACTGTCATTTGTCAGAGGTGCAATGTTAAAGAGCACGGATCATAGACCTATCTCAGCTTGTGAGTTTCTTTTATTCTACACCAATGAGTTGATGAAGTTAGTTTTGTTTTCTCCACTTCTTTCTTCCTTCTCTCTGTCTTAATGTCTACTAAATGAGTTCTTATGTGTAAGAATTTATAAGTCCATGATATTCTCCTAGAGCTAAAAGGTCTAGCATTGAGCAAATCATATACATCCTCAGTGAATTATATAGAACAGTTGTTGTTGTTCTTGTTAGGTGCCATCAAGTTGGTACTGACTCATACCAACCCTACATACAACAGAACAAAACACTGCCCAGTCCTGGGTTAACCTCACAATTGTCACATTTGAGCCCAATGATGCTGCCACTTTGCCAATCCAACTTGCTGGGAGTCTTCCTCTTTTTCTCTGACCCTCCACCTTACCAAACATGATATCCTTCTCCAGCTATCTCCTAACAATATGTCCGAAATACGAGAGATGAAGTTTGGCCATCCTGGCCTCCAAGGAGCACTCTGGCTGCACTTCTTCCAACACAGATCTATTGGTTCTTTTGGCAGCCCGTGCACTTTAAATATTCTTCTCCAACACCATAACTCAAGAGCATCAATTCTTCTCCGGTCTTCCTTATTCACTGTCCAGCTTTCGCATGCATATGAGGTTATTGAAAATACCATGATTTGGGTCAGCCGCACCTTTGTCCTCATGCTGACATCTTTGCTCTTCAACACTTCAAAAAGGTCTTGTGAAGAGAAGCGAGATACTGATATACATACATATAGTCCTGATGCGGTGCTGTAGATAAGCACTTGTCCTCATGATCTGTTTGAACATTAAGGTCAGCTGTTCAAACTGCTCCTCGAAACCCCTGTACAATGGAAAACAACAGATGGCACTTAACAACAGACAACACAACAGAATGCCATTGAATGAGTTCTGACTCACAGCAACCCTTTACAGGGTTTCTGGTATTTATGTGTGTCGGTGTGTGTTTGTTGTAAGTTTGAACCACTTTGTGGTTCTCAGTCCAGTGCTTATCCTATAGCACCACATTTGTTGTTGTTGTTATGTGCCGTGGAATCGGTTCCAACTCATAGCGACCCTGTACAGGGAGGCTTTAAATCTTTATGGGAGCAGAGAGCCTCATCTTTCTCCTGCAGAACAGCTGGTAGTTTCGAACTGCTAACCTTGTAGTTTGCAGCCCAATTCGTAGCCACTGCACTACCTGAGCTCCTTATAGCACCACATCAGGAGTCCATATACATATATGGAATGCAGTTGCTCCATATATTAAACACTGGATTGCAAACCACAAGGGTTGTGGATCGAGCTACCAGTCACTTCACTGGAGAAAGATGAGACATTCTTCTCCTGTGATGATTTAAAACCTCAGAAACCCTGTACAGGGTCACTAGGAGTCGGAACTGACAGCATTTAACAACAACAGGTAAATATGGAACATGGTGGTTCTGTGGGATAAACACTACACTTCTAACCTCAAGGTTGTTAGTATGAGCCTACCAGCTTCTCTTCAGGAGAAAGATGAGGCTTTTTGTCCCCATGAAGATTTATAGCCTCAGAAACGCTACACAGAAACCCTACTAAGAGTCCAAATGTACTTGATGGCACTTAAAAATATATATGTACGGAGTCTTGGTGTGGATGTTGGATAAGCACTGAACTGAAATTTAAATTTGAAATACAAGGTTGACACTTCAAATCCACCAGCTGCTTGCTTTGCTTCTCATACAGGGTAGCTATGAGCAAGAACCAACTTGACAACACTTAACT
>NW_006408530.1:23567863-23569288 GCF_000296735.1 Chrysochloris asiatica
AAAAAAAAAAAAGGATGTCAGAAGAGACTCTGGTTTGTTCTATAAGATGGAGAAGTGAAAGAGCTAAACAAAAAATTTCAAAGGACAGCTTGAGAAGACAAAGTCCTTTATTATAATGAAATGTGAAAAGACTTTTAGTTAGAAATATCAAAAGTGAAGAACTTGCTCCGAATTTCTAGAGTTGAAAGAACTGAAGGAAAATTCAAGCCTCGATCTGCAATATTGAAGGATTCTATGAGCAGAATATTGAATGATGCAGAAAGCGTCAAAAGAATATAGAAGAGTGACTATACCAAAATTAAATTATCAGTGTTTATCCATTTCAAGGGGCAGCATATGAACAAGAAATGATAGTATTGAATAAAGATATGAACTGCATAAAGGAAATGACAAATAACAAGATTTCAGGAATATATCAAATTCAAAATGAAATCTTTCAACAAACTGACACAGCACAGGAAGTACTCAATCACCTATGCAAAGAAATTTGGAAGACCTGGCCAACCAATCAGAAGAGATTTATATTTGTGCCTATTCAAAAGAGGTGACCCAGTGGAATGCAGAAATCATTGAATAATATTACTAATGTCGCTTGCAAGTAAAATTTTGCTGACGATAATTCAAAAATTGCTGCAACAGAAATTCAAGTTGGATTCAGAAGAGGATGTGGATCTAGGGACAGCATTTGATGACATCAGATGGATCTTAACTGAAAGCAGAGAATGCCAGAAATGTGTTTACTTGTGCTTTATTGACTATGTAATGGCTTTTGATTATGTGGATCATGGCAAGCTATAGATAACATTGCAAAGAATGGGTATTCCAGAACATTTACCTGTGCTCAAATGGAACCTGTACATAGACCAAGTTGTTGTTCAATCAGAACAGTGGATACTGAGTGGTTTAAAATCAGGAAAGGTGTGTACCAGCGTTGTATCCTTTCACCATTCTTATTCAATCTATATGCTGAGCAAATAATACTAGAAGTTGTATTATATGAAGAAGAAAATGTCAACAGGATTAGTGGAAGAATCATTAACAACCTGCAATATGCATATGACACAACCTTGTTTGTGGAAAGTGAATATGAGTTAAAATACTTATTGATGAAGATCAAAGTCTACAGCCCTAAGTATGGATTGAACCTTAATGTAAAGAAAACAAAAGTCTTCCAAAAGGACCAGTAGATAACATCATTATAAATGGAGAAAAGTTTGAAGTTGATAAAGACTTTATTGTCCTTGGATCCACAATTAACAATCACAGAAGTTGTAGCTGTTATTGTTAAGTGCCATAGAGTCGAAACCAACTCAGATTGACCCTATGCACAACAGAATGAAACACTGCCCAGTCCTGGACCAACCTCACAATCATTGCTATGTTTGAGCCCATTGATTCTGCCACTTTGCCAATCCATCTTGCTGG
>NW_006408530.1:23569388-23578242 GCF_000296735.1 Chrysochloris asiatica
TGATCTTTGTTAACACTACTGTCATTGAGTCAATTCCAATTCATAGCAACCCCATGTTGCCAGACCCAGAACTGTGCACCATAGAGTTTTCATAGGCTGATTTTTCAGAATTAGATTGTCATGACTTGTTTCTGAGTTACCTCTGGGTGAGCATGGACCTTCAACCTTTTGGTTAGTACTCAAGCATGTTAACCATTTGTCAGGGACTCATAAATGAATTATTTTTACAATATATGAAATAAAGTAAAACTTGTGCTCTGGAAAATATTAGTGAGCTGTCTCAAATAAGTCTGATAAACTTTTTGACAATTATGTTGTTGTTTTTTCTGATGACTGCTACTTTTTTTTTTCCATTTGGCAACTAGTTTAATGATCTGATCTTCATATCACAACCATATCTTTTAAATTTACTAATCCATCAGATTGACTAATTATCACTTTAAAATATTTTTCTTTGGTAATTCTAAGACTTCTGGTAGTGTAGTGGTTACTTGTTGGGCTGATAACCTCAAGGTCAGCAATATGAAACTACCAGCCATTTCACAGGAGAAAGATGAGGCTTTCTGCTCCCATAAAGATTTACAGCCTTGGAAACCCTATGCAGAGTGACTATGAGTCAGAAAAGACTCCATGGTACATCACCACCACCATTGTCATAATTCTGAATTATTTATTTGTCATGGTTACCTAAAGATTAGGAAAGTAGTTCTTTTGACAGGACTGTGTAAATTTTCATTTTGAAATCTAAATTCTTTGTTTTGTTCATTAATTATTTTGTGCTTTTCTTTCCTCTTTTTGTTAGAATCAGATTTTATACTTAAAAGTCTTTCTGACTATATGATAACAACAAAACTGATTTTATTGAGTTATGCTTTACTTCATACTTATGAATGTTTACATGTCTCAGAGGCAGAATTAAATTGGACTCTCCTACTTTTGTTTTATGTTTTCAGAAAAGGCCTTTCTCCTTTGAATTATATGCACATTTCTCTTCAGCACATGAATATAGAATTCCACCCAGCTGTTATTCCTTGAGTGAAGGTTAAGTTCCCTGGTACAGAGAGTTGGCATCTATTCATTTTTCTCACAATAAAATCATCCAA
Source organism: Chrysochloris asiatica (assembly GCF_000296735.1). Taxonomy (NCBI): domain Eukaryota; kingdom Metazoa; phylum Chordata; class Mammalia; order Afrosoricida; family Chrysochloridae; genus Chrysochloris; species Chrysochloris asiatica. The sequence continues at coordinate 23,570,492 of NW_006408530.1, forward strand.
AGGAGCCCTGGTGATGAATAGTAGGTTATGCGTTGGGCTTCAAACCACAGGTCATCAGTTCATATTTGCCAGGCTCTCCATGGGAAGCTTGCTGCTACCATGAAGATTTACAGCTTTGGAAACTCTATACAGGGTAACTATGGTTCAGAACTGACTCAACAGCATGCAGCAACAGCATAATGGACCCAAACTGTCCTTCATCACATGACTCTCCTTAACTTTTTAATCACTGGAAAGTACTCATTTAAAAGATGCTGAAGTTATGTGTCCTGGTGTGGTGCTGTGGATTAATATACTAGAATGCAAGGTCAGCTTGAACTACAAGGTCGGCGGTTCAAGCTTACAATCTTCTCCTTGGAAACCCTATACAGAATAGCTATGAGTCAGAACTAACTTGGTGACACTTAACAATAATAACAACAAAGTTATATACATGGACTACTGGTGGTGTGATGCTGTAAGATCAGCACTGGACTACAAACCACAAGGTCAACAGTTCAAATCCACTAGCTGCTTCTTTCCTATTCAGGGTTGCTATGAGTTGAAACCAACTCAATGCCACTTAGTAAAACAATGACACAATCCTTTCCTCAAGAAGTTACAGTCATTATATTTGTTTATTTATCTAGACAGTGAAGAAGTTCTGGTTACAGTAGGAAATGAGATGCAAATTAAGTCAATAAAGTCAATAACATGTTCCCTGTTGAATGTTCTTATGTATTTCACAGAATTCCCAACGTGTGAGCCACTAACTCAATTTATATGCAAAAGTGGAAGATGCATTAGCAGCAAATGGCATTGTGACTCTGGCAAGTACCAACTGTTCACTGTGCAGCACTGATTTGATTGGAGCTCTATCTTGGCTGTCTTGCCTCCTTCAGAGATCCTCTGTAAGAGAGGTTTGCAGAGCCACTCAAAATGGTTAAGACAAGTGGTGAGAGGGCACATCAATGGGGATTAGTATTAAGGATAATTGAGCTCAATATTTGTCCCTGCTGTTATAGTAGAGATTTGCTCTCAGGTATTATACTGTCTGTCCATAGTCTAAGTATGCAAGCATAAAGAGGACAATTCAAGAAGTAACCTGTGAAATTCAGGTTACCAAAAGCATTTAGGTAAAATGCTGTGTAACCTCAGAATGGAATCATTTATAAATTATTATGAAATTGTCCAGATGATCTGAATTCTATCAACTTACTTTTTATGTATAACTGATATTTTTCTTACATTCCATTGTATCATTATGCTAAAGTATTCCAAATGCAGTTAAATTTACTATATATATAAATCACTGCACTCTCATCCATTTATTTTAATTTAATCAATTTTCACTTCACATTCCTCCCCTCTTCTTCTTTCAAAAGTGTTAAAAATGAACATAAATCATCATTAATGAAAGTGTAGAAACATATCCCAACATAACTATTCACATAAGAGTGAGTAGGGGACAATAAACAGTGGGCTTTCATGTTAGAGAAGGAAAGAAAAGGGCCTGAGTTGGAGATATATTGACAACCTGTGGGACTCAGAGAAAGTACACAAGTTAATGTGCTGGACTGTAAAGTCAGTTTGAACCACAAGGTTAGCAGTTGAAGCTCACCAGCCGCAACTTGGAAACCCTATACAGGATCACTATGGGTCAGAACATACTTGATGGCACTTAACAACAACAACAATTATATCACCACACATACCATTTCATGAAATTTGAATTTGCCATCATCTTGCAGCTTCATAACTGTTTCATGCTCTATAGATGCATTTCATTCAGTGGATAGTCAGCTCTGAGCAGAATAGAAACTAAGCTACAAAATCCAAACTCAAGGATTTTTTCTCAGTTTAAAAGTTGATAGTTAGAAGACAAATGATATAAACATAAAAATGATTCTCTCATTGTTAATGGGATGTATAACCCATTTATTTATCATTAATTTTTCAAAAACAGAAACAAAACTGTACATTCTAGAATAGTTTCTCCTGGGATCCTTTTCACTAACTAAATGTTAATAATTCTTTCCAGATGACGACTGTGGAGATGGGAGTGATGAGGTTGGCTGTGTTCACACTTGCTTTGAGAATCAGTTCAGATGTTCCAGTGGCAGATGTATTCCAGGCCATTGGTCCTGTGATGGTGATAATGACTGTGGAGACTTCAGTGATGAAACCCAAATCAATTGCACCAAAGAAGGTAAGTCATTCTCTGGATTTATGAAAACTTATTATAACTAATTTAGAGTTGTTCAGATAGAAAATTATATACATAAATAAAATGCTTTGTCAGATTAAAAAAATATACACATGTAATTATATTAAATTATTATCTGGTTTCTTGTGTTCTTTAATTCTTGACTTTCCTTCCTCCAACTTCTCATCTCAAGACATGCTTTATAGCTTCATACACAATGCTTTACTTACTGGTCTTTTAACACTATCCAGTTTCTAAACTGGCAATTCCCAAACCAATGTCATTGTTGCTGTTCTTGTTAAGTACTGTCTCTGGGTTCCAAATCATAGTGACCCTATATAAGGTTTCCAAGGAGCATCTGGTGGGTTTGAACAGCCAACCTCGCAGTTAACAGTCCAGTGCTTCTCCTACAGTAGTATACCAGGACTCCAACCCCAATCACAAATTGAAGACAAATTTGAAAAGAAAAGTGTAACTTTGCCTTTTGTTTCCATGTTGCTGTTACTGCTGTTATCCACTGAGTGGATTCCAACTCATATTGACCCTGGCTAGGATTTCCAAGAATGGCTGGTGAGTTTAAACTGCTAGTCTTGAGGTTAGCATCCAGTGCTCATCCTACAATGCCACACCAGAGTTCTTTATTGCCATATGAAATTATATTTCTCAAAGTTGGAAATAATCCCCTATATAATGATGATATATGCTAAATTGATTCGCTTTCTTAAATGCAAGTTCAAAGAGGAAAGGATATTATGAGCAGGACTTCCCATATATCCTTTGGCCGCCTAGCCCTGTCACTTGCTTTGGTTACTTTATTAAAGTTAATCAGCTATAACATATTAATAAATTAGAAGTCATGCTGTAAATAGAATAGAAAAACATGCTAGCCTGTCAAGTATTCAGTTTAATCATTGACATTTTATGTAATTTTCCATTATATTTGAAAATATATATTATTTATAGATTCATATATTCTCTAAATATTTATTGAGGTCCTCTCATGTGCCAGACATTGTATCAGATGCAAGAAATAGATTTTCAAATAAATGTAAAGCAAGGTCTCCCTGGTAAAGCAGTTAAAAATCAAGCATAAAAACAGACAATAAAGTAATTTACTAATAGGTTATGGAAGAGAAACCATATACTGTGTAATTATAAGAAAAGAAACATTTCAATGTGTTATCTTAGAAGATCTGTTTCTTTCTGCAAATATTTGACATCCTAGAAGATAAAAATAATCGAAAGTATCTTCTCTGACAAAGGTTCCTTTTCCTTTTGTATGTGCTTGTTTTCTCCTTCTTCCTTATCCACTCAACTGTCAATACTGGACAAATAGTTGCTAAACGGATTATCAATATAATTTTTGTTGTTGTTAAATGCTGTAGAGTCAGTTTCAACTCATAGCAATCCTGTATAGGGTTTCCAAGGAGTGGCTGGCAAGTTTGAACCACTAACCTCATGATTCAAAATGACCTTATGCTACAGTGTCTCACCAATATAGTAGTAGTTTCTTTAAAAAGAATCCCAGCTTTGTTGAAAATCTCTAATGATTAAAGCATATTGATTTTAACTAGATGACATAGGTTATGAGAGTTGTATCAATGATCCAAATATGGTAGAGGAATCAATAACCCATGGGCCATAAGACACGGAAACCCCTGTCCTTATGACTACTCATCTGTACATCATTCATGTCTTTCTCTACTGGGGACATAATAGGAACCATAATGAAAACAGACAATGAGTAAAAAGCTTTTGATTACGTTGTCTTAAATATTGAATATGAGCATGTTTGAATTCATTTTTTGTTTTTTGTTTTCAAAATCAGTTGTCATTATTAATTTCTGTCAAGGAGGTTCTGACTCACAGTGATACTGTGTAGGAGTTCTGAGAAGCAGCTGATGAGTTTGAACCACCTACCTTGTGGTTCAAAGTAAACTGTGGTCCAGTGCTTATCCTATCATGCCACATCAGTAAAGGAGTGTAATATAGTTAAAAACTACCATTTAAAAGTATCTGTCTCTTTTAAATTCTCCGTTGTAAGGAAATTCCCCATGTCTGTGTACTTCTGTCCTATGGCTGTCTGTGTCTGTCTTTCTTGCATTCTCATTTTTGTACCTTTCTCTTAGTTTACTTGTTCCAATAATAAGCATGAAATATAATTTTTGGTACATAGGTAAAGAGATAGATGAAATAGCTTATAATTATTTAGGCATAGAAATCGAAAAAGTAAAAAAGTGTGTATAGTATATAATAGATTCAAATTATTTTCATTTTTTTGTTGTTGTTTGTATTTTGAAACATCCATCTGGGATCTGGTTGACATTTGATTATTAAATTATACTTTAAATATAAATCTGCATTTTCCCCTTCTCACAGATGTCTTTTTAGGCTGCTCATGGGGTGTACATCTGTGGCCTGCTGGCACTGCCCCTAATATGCTGTGAAAGATAAATTTGCCCAAAGTTAATTTATTTACATCTCATAAGTGAGATCTCATCTCTCTTTCTTGTATTTATCTTTGAATCAAAATAATCCTTCCATATTGAAAAGTTTCGAACAGACTGCTTTAGCCTCATGAATGTCCACAGTAAGTCACAATAAATAGACTGTTTTAGAGTCTCTAGGTAATTGTATTATGTTCTTTTAACAGCTATTTAAGGTTAATGGTATTACCTTTTAGAACTTTTCAGTTTTACTAATCTATCACTGTAAAAGATATACCGCCAATGTGAATGCCATGCAGTTCATATATGATTTTGGTAAACATTAAGGAAAAGATGTGTTTAATCTACAAATTTCTTGGACACATGTCAAATAGCAAATGAGAATTTCCCAAACTAATTAATATTTAGCAGATCATAAATTGAACTAGAATTAACTAATCAAATATTTTACTTGGTGAATAAAAAGGATAGGAGTTAAGGAAAGGTATCAGTCTGGGATTATTTTGATGCATGACAATCTAGAATATTTCAAAGATAATTTAAATATTTTTATCCATTACTGTTTCAAATGTGTGGTCTAGTATAGAAGTCATGCAATAACCACATGGAATTGTTTTAGATTAATCAGGAAAAGATACTAAACATGAAAGTTTTGTGAGGGCAGTGTCAAGGTAGATATTTGATGTAATTAGTCATTTAAGTCTGTCCCCAAAGCTGCCATGGGGTCTCTGGCTTGAGTTTCAAGACTAGTTGACAAAATAAATCAGCTCCACCATATAATGTAATTGCTCATTGTTTTGTTTTACACTGCCTGGGTAAGCAAAGCATACAGTACAGAATCCCTCAACTCAAATTGTTTTTAAAACTGTAGAAATGTTCTTGAATTAAGGCGTGGGGAGCCCTAATGACAAAGTGGTTAATTGGTTAACTGCTCTGTGGGAAAAAGTGATGGTAATCTGCTTCTATAAAGATTGCAGCCTTGGAGACCCTTTGGGACAGTTCTACTCTATTATATAGGAACACTATGAGTCAATCGGAACAATGGCAATAAGTGTTTTTGTCATTGTTATTGTTTTTTGGTAAATGATTTTGAGAGATCAGGAAATGTGACCTCTATATATAATATCAATTTCAGAAACTTCCTGATTTACATTAATGGTCAATTTGAAATAATTATATCTGAATAAATATTTCTAATGGAGTAATCTTTTATTCGTCATCAGTAGGACTGCTATATAGCAAAAAAATAAAAAATAAAAGAATAGTCCACAGCAAGGTTGATGTAACACCATTTATCTGTCAGTTTGTCATACTGTGGTGGTTTTCATGTTGTGATGATGCTGGAAGCTATGCCACCAGCATTTTAAGTGGTGGACAGGTGTCAGGGGGACTTCCAGACTCATGAAGACTAGAAAGAAGGCAAACCATTTCTGAATGTTTAGCTACAGTAAACCTTATGAATAGAAGTGGAACATTGTCAGGTATAATGTGGAAGATTAAAATATTATGAATAGCACCAGAATATTGTCAGATATAGTATTGGAAGATGAGCCCCTTCAGGTTGAAATGCACTCAAAATACAACTTGGGAAGAGCTGCCTCCTCAAAGTAGAGATAACTATGCTGATGTGAATGGAGTAAAGTTTTGGGGACCTTCATTTGCTGATGGGCCCAACTCAAAATGATGAGAAACAGCTGCAAAAATCTACCAATAATCAGAACATGCAATGTACAAAGTATGAATCTATGACAATTGACATAAAAATGAAATGGAAGACAAACAGTTCAATATCCTAGGCATTAGTGATCTGAAATATACTGGCATTTGTCATTTTAAATCTGTTAATGTAGGTAACTAAGCCTGGAAAGACAAATTCAAGGAAGATGTTGCATTCATTATCAAAAATAACATTTCAGGATCTATTGTGGAGTACAACTCTGTCTGTGAAAGTATAATATCCATACAATTACAAGGAAGATCACTTAATACCAGCATTATTCAAATTTATGTTCCCACCACTAAAGCTAATGATGATGAAATTGAAGAATACTACCAATGTCTTCAGTCTAATATTGATCAAATGTGTGATCAAGATGAATTGATAATTACAGGAGGTTGAAATGCGAAGGCTGAAAATAAACAATAAAGACTGGTAGTTAGAAAATATGACCTTGGTGATATAAATGATGGTGGAGATTGCATGATAGAACTTTGCAAGATCAAAGACTTATTCATTGCAAATACCTTTTTTAAACAACATAAAAGGTTACCATACACAAGGATCTTACCTTATGGAATGCACAGGAATCAAATTGACTACATCTGTGGGAAAAGATGATGGACAATCTCAATATCATTTGTCAAAACAAGGCCAACTTTTAAAAGTCAGTGTAACAGATCAATTGATCATACGCAAGTTCAGACCAAAGCTGAAGAAAATTAAATAAGTTCATGAGCTAAAATATGAGCTTGAACATATCCCATCTGAGTGTAGAGACACCTTAAGACCAGATTCATGCAGTATTCACTAATGACTGAAGACCAGAAGAGCTATGGGATGACACTAAGAACACAATACAGGAAGAAAACAAAACGTACATTTAAAATACATGAAAGAAAGAAAAGACAAAAATGGATGTCAGATAGCAAAAAGATGGAGGCAGCCTAAGTGCCCATCAATTCAAGAATGGATAAACAAACTTTGGTAAATACACACAATGGAATATTATGCTACCTTGAAGAATAACAAAGAAGTTGCAAGCCACTATGTAACATGGATGAACCTTGAGGACATTATGTTGAGTGAAATTAGTCAGTTACAAAAGGAAAAATATTGCATAGGACTATTATTGTAAAAGCTTAAGAAAAATACCCACACTGAAAGGGGAAAAAAAATTATATTTATTGGTTACTGGAGTGTAGAGGATGGGATGAGGGGAGGAAGGTGGAGCTCAAGGTAGGGAATAGATACAAGATATTTTGGGTGCTAGGGTGGGGGGGGCAATACACTAGAAGAGGAAGGGTAATGGAAGAACAAGCAGACAGGAGAACATGTAAGCAGGTTTACATGGGCGAGGTGGGACAAAGGTAAATAGTGATGTACGCTCAACCTTGGAACA
>NW_006408530.1:23582457-23593882 GCF_000296735.1 Chrysochloris asiatica
ATGATGATGATGATTTTTAAGCCTTTATTATATATTTAGTGAGTGAATGCTTACAGGGCAGATCACCATTTTTACATTCAGTAAATCATTGCAATGACTACAATACCCTTCATGCACCGTTGGCCAACAGGATTTACTTCTATTACCATTATTTTATTTTTTGTGTACTCCTACCACATTGTAAATATATATTCATTTAAATGTCCAGAGGTCAAACTTTTCAAGCCAGTATCTTTCCTGCAGGCATGCTGCTTTTCTCAGTCCATTGGCATAAAGTCCACTACTGTTTCTTCTCTCTGTGTTATCGTGTCTGCCACTATCTCTGTTGTCACCACTTTTATGGTCAGGATCCCTTGCTCCTCTAATATTCTTCCCATTTGATGGTCCTAGAGTCCTCTGTTCCTGAAATGGCAGATTAACTTTTCCCCCTTTTAGTTTATCTCTTCTACATTTACACTGTGACAATAGCCATCTGAGCTGAAAATAATTACTTGCAATTGTGTCATAAATTCTTATCCCCCTCATTGTTAGACCCATTTGGACAGGAGGGAAATTATTCAGTTGGGTTTCTTTCTCACTCTCCAAGTTCTGACACTAAACATCTTCATGAAAGCTTGTAATCCTGTCACTTTGTGACTTTGGTGGTGGTGGTTATATGCCATGGAGTCGCTTCCGATTCATAGTGACCCTGTACAGGGGGTCTGAGGCTGTAAATCTTTATGGGAGCAGAAAGCCTCATCTTTCTCCCACGGGACAACTGGTAGTTTTGAATTGCTGACCCTAAGGTACGCAGCCCGATTCATAACCACTACGCTACCAGAGCTCCTTTTGTGACTTTTGAACCCTCCAATTTTGGTAGCTGATGTCTAAGTTGCCCATCCCTATCACCCAGTGTACTGACGATACATGCTTTATCCTTGATATGAAGAATCTATCCCTATTTGATTGGACTTTTGAGTCATCGTATTTTCAATATCCTCATGCGTGTGAAAGTTGGACAATGAATAATGAAGACAAGGCCATAGAAGAATTTATACATTAGAGTTGTGGTATTAGAGAAGAATATTGAAAATACTATGGGCTGCCAAAAGAACAAACAAATCTGTCTGGTAAGAAATGCAGCCAGTATACTCCTTAGAAGCCAGGATGCTGCGACTTCTTTGCCTCTCATGCTTTGTACATATTATCAGGAGGGACCATGGGGAAGGACATCATGTATTATAAAGACATCATGTATAGTCAATGAAAAAGAAGACCCCTAAAACTATGGATTGGCATAGTGGTAGCAGCAATGGAGTCAAGTATAACAACTATAGTGAGGATGGCACACAATTGGGCATAGCATTGTTATGAGTTGGAACTGACTTGGTGACGCTTAATAACAAGAAAACTGATGTGCGAGTATATCGGCCTTCTTCCTGTTAGCACTGTGCTGTTGAATAGTCTCACTTTCCAACTTCTTTCCTAGCAGAGAAGAGACAATACCTGTGTGCTTGCACACACATACACATGTACAAAGTGAATTAGAAAATAAAGGCAATTCATACCTTCTTGATAATCCCCTCCACTCTTTTTTTAGTACCTGTTTCTTAGTAATTTTAATATGATATTTAGGGTTCTGAATCCTTGGTTAGCCCTTGTTTTTATAGTGACTATTTATTAAAGCTACCAAACAGTTGTTTTTTTTTTTTTTTTTTAAATAGAAAACAAAGTAAAGCTGGACTTTTACTATAGCAGCATTCACTAAAATAATTTGCTATGAGTGAAATTTCTCTAGTGCTTCAGGCGTGGCCGTTTATTTAAGTATTGAAAGGTTCTTGTAGAAAGGTGGTTTTGCCTGTAAAGTCATCAAAAATTAAAGTTAAAGTGATTAAAGTTCAAGTGAGTCTTAAGTGTTTTCCTACAAATTGTTTCATTATCTATCTGGAATAATAAAATAATTGGGAATCTGGACATCTATCTAGGAACACAAAATTTATAAAATTAGTCCTATCTCATTGTTGACAGTTTTACTCATTTAAGTTTTGCAAACTTTCTTTCTGATACATTTTGGGGAACAGTATCAAACATATTTCAATGAAAGAATAAAGTATTTGTTTAGTTGTAGCTAAATGTCATTGAGTCCATCCTGACTCATAGCGACCCTGTATAGGGTTTCCGAGAAGTTGGTGAGTTGGAACAGCTACTTTTGTAGTTCACAGTCCAATGCTGACCTTATAGCACCACATCAGGAGTCCACTTAGTAAACATATGCAAACTGTTCATTTTCTTAAGAAAATGATTCCCTCAGACCAATTTCCATTCAGGAATTGTTATAAAATGCATTCCAAGTCATTTCAGCATAGATCATAGATCTGATAAGGAATGGGATCTGTTTACCTAAAAAAGATTTAACTTTGCTTTCTCCTAAAAGCAACTGATATATTGCCCAAATATTTGAATTCTTCTTTACTTTGGAGGGGTATCTGACCATGATTTATGGCCTTTGTTCCTTAATGCCTTCTGTTTGACTGTCTAAAAAAAGAAAATTTACAGCCTGCTGTACTAAGTGAATGAACTGGCTGATGCTGGAACATATGTGATCACTTATTTACACAGAAAACACAAATTAAATGCAAATTTAGAATTGAATATGTATTGACCTTCAATTTTGATTTATGGGTTATCTTTAACAAGTCTCCAAATCCCTCAGGCAGTTAAGTGTATAGTATTATTATTATATATGCTTGTACACACCCTTATTCCTCAGTTTTAACTATGTATCCTGACTTCTGCTTTGAAACTTCCATTTTTTGGTGGGGGGCTTTGTCTTTTGTCATATGTTTGTTTTTCCATTCATTTGAGACAGTGTTTTGCCTTGCTGCTTCTCTGCTCCTTGATCTAAAAAGATACTAAAATATTTTGTCTTTATCTTTTTCATTATACAGTCAGGCACAATATTTGATACACAGTGGTGTTCAGCAAATGATTATTGAAGAAAGAATATATTTCTTGAAAACAAAATTTAATTATGCTCTCTTTGTCCTGTGTATCTAGTAACATTTTGTTCCCTAGCCTTCCCATCACATCCTGGAGATTATTTTCACAATGGTGTGTAAGACTAAGTGTATTGATCAAGTCATGAACATTTATTACAATGCTATTGCATCCCTTTGATCAGCTTTGGATCCAACCATGATGATCTACATAGTCATTCCTAAGCTGGATGTTCTGCTGAAACCTTTGTAGCAACCTCGCAACAAGCAAACCTCCAACTGGCAGTCAGATGATAGCTGCCTAGGAAGTGCATTGGCCAGAAATCAAAGCTAGTTTCCCAGCACTGTGAGAACAAATAAAATTTCAGGGGAGATATTGGATTCAAACAATTGTATGACATTCTCAATGAAAATCTTTCAAGGACAGGAAGCACTACCAACCAAAATGAGGCAGAGAGCCTGCCTGAGGAGACTGAATCCACTTTGGGCAATGCAAGCATTACAACTTGATTTGCAGCTGAAGACTTAGTTACCTATTTAGCCATAGACAGAATGAAAATTATAAGCAAGATTTTTTTGACACCTGTTATATATCACATCTCATCTTAGCTGGATTACCATGTTTTTCAAGCAGAGTTTGTTTCTTGAAGCAGAGAAAACAAGACACCAACAAATGGCTTTGAATTTAGGAAAATTAGCAAAGTGTGTTATGGGCTCAGGAAAATCATACAATCTCCTGTCTTAATGTCTCTTGACCATTCTCTTTTATTGAAAAATACATGTTTCTTCCTGCTAAAATATGTCAAAATTAGAACATTTAAATTCCAACTCATTCTTTAGAAGTCTATCTATTTTCTATGAAGTACAAATGGCCTGACTTAACTTCATTGTGTCATAGATTGATTTATATCCCTTAGGGGGAAAAAAATGTTAAAACTGAGCTATGAAAACAATGTTCATTATTAATGGACTTTATCCATAGGAAGCTTCTTTTTGTTTTCCAGGACGAAATATCTCTTTAAAGGTCATTTTAACCTTACTGCTGCAAAAGACTTATACATCAAGAGAAGAGAAAGCTCAAAGCTTTAGAATCAATTAGCAACAAAGTCTATTTTGAGCATATATTTATAACAGCCTCCTTATCTGGAAAGCTTTAAAAGGGAATCAGAGAAGTGTAGTTAAGAAAACTACAAAATAGGAAAATATTTATAAAAATAGGAAGAAGTCATTTATTATCATTTTTATAATATAGAAAATTGATAATAGACCCAAGTTTATTCCTAGGTAAATGTAGTTTTATGCAAAACTCATAATTATACATTTCATGCTAAACAGAGTAACATGCCTTATGATATTTAAAGATACAATAATAACTAGTATCAATAGATAACCCCCCAAAAAAAAACAGATTTTACTAACAAAACTCATCGTGCTTCTCTGCTCTTTTAATTGAGCTAAAAAATAATGTCAAGAATGCATTAATTTCCATAATCTTTAAATTCTTATTCCCCAGTTCTCAAATTGGGGTTAATTATCAGGAAAACATCAGGCATTTAGCAGACAACAAACAAACAGTCCATGTCTTTCGTCACTTTCTTACATAAAAGGTCCGAATAATTTACAGAATAATTAATTCAACTCTGTTTTTCAATAGTGGTTTTGTTTTTGTGAGAGTGAAGAGATAACAATGGAGAAAACAACAACCACAATAGCACTTTGCCATTTGCCTGTCACACTACTTCTTAGTCATTCAGAGATGATTTGAATAGTCAGCATTTGTTTCTTCTTTATGTGAAACTTCAAATTAAATATTTTATATTCCTGCTCTGTAATGATAAGTTTCATTCATTTTTTATTAGCACATTTCTTTGAATTCTAGGTGGTATTTGTGCACATTTGGGCTTCCCAAACCAAATCTGGTTTCCAGATCAGTGCTTATCCTATAGTACCACACCAGGAGTCCCTCTAAAGATTACTTTAGTAATCGGATAGAGCAGTTCAAGTCTGAGTTGTAACTAACTCCATAGCAATATTTCCAGGCATTCTAGCACATGTTGACCCTGTGTGTCAGAGTAGAACTGTGCTCCTTAATGTCTTCAGTGGCTGATTTTTCAGAAATCCATCACCAGGCCTTTCTTCTAAGGTGCCTTCTTCTAAGGCCTTTCTTCTAATGTGGTGGTGGTAGTTGTGTGCTGTGGAGTCGGTTCCAACTCACAGCGACGACGCTGAACAGGGTTTCTGAGGCTGTAAATCTTTATGGGAGCAGAAAGCCTCATCTTTCTCCTGCGGAACAGCTGGTGGTTTCAAACTGCTGACCTTGCGGTTCACAGCCCGATTCGTAACTACTACGCTTCCAGAGCTCCTTAGGTGCTTATAGGTGTACTCTAATCTTCAACTTTCTCATTAGTGCCACGCATAATAACCATTTGCACGACTTAGGAATGCAAAATGAGCTGTAGCCTGAAATAGCTTTTAATGGCAAGGTTTATGCCAGTGCATGAAAGAACATAAGATTTATAGGATGAAGGCAGAACATCAACTGTTCAGGAGAATAAAGGGAAAAGACAGAAGAAAGTAAACATTAATAATTTTTAAAGTATTTTCTTCTGGTCCTTATAATATTTATGTATGTTGTTGTTGTTAGGTGTTATGGAGTCAGTCCTGACTCACAGTGACCCTATGTACAACAAACCAAACACTGCCCTGTGCTGAGCCATTCTCACAGTAGATGTTACGCTTGAGCCCATCGCTGCGGCCACTGTGGAAATCCATCTAGTTGGGGATCTTCCACTTTTTCTCAGACCCTCTACTTTATCAAGCATGATGTCCATCTGCAGAGATTGGTTCCTCCTGATAATATGACCAAAGTGTGAGAAACGAAGTCTCATCATCCTGGTTTCTAAGGATGTCCTTCCAGAAGATTTGTTTATTCTTCTGGCAATCCATGGTGCTTTAAATATTCTTCTTAAACACCATAGTTCACATACACAAATTATTCTATGGTCTTCCTTATTCATTGTCCAACTTCATATGTGTATGAGGCTATTGAAAATATCATAGCTTGGATTAGGCACACCCTTAGTCCTCAACTGATATCTATGCTCTTGAACACTTTAAAGAGGTCTTATGCTGCAGATTTGCCCAATATAATATGTCATTTGATTTCTTGACTATTTCCATGAATTTTGATTGTAGATCCAATCAAAATAAAGTCTTTGACAACTACAATCTTTTCTCCATTTATCATGATATTATTTGCTGGTTCAGTTGTGAGGTTTTTTTTTTCCTTTATATTGAAGCACAATCTATACTAAAGACTGTGGTCTTTGATCTTCACTAGTATTTTATGTACTCTTCACTTTGTGCAAGCAATGTTGTATATTCTACACAGTATAGGTTATTAATAAGTCTTATCACAATTCTGATGCCATATTGTCATGTATTCCAGTTTCTCAAATTATTTGCAAGGCATACAGATTTAATAAAAATGGTGAAACAATATAACCTTGGTGTAGAGCTCTGCTGATTTTAAACCCTTCAGTATCCTAATGTTATGTTTGAATTACTGCCTCTTGGTATATGTACAGGTTCTTCATGAACACAACCAAGTGTTCTTGAATACCCATTAATCACAATGTTATACATAACATGTTATGATCCACACATTCGAAAGGTTTTGCGTAGTCAGTAAGGCACAAGTAAACATCTTTCTGATACTGTATTCTTTCAGCCAAGATCCATCTGATATCAGCACTAATATCCCTAGTTCCATGTGCTCTTCTGAATCTGACTTAAGTTTCTGGAAAATCCCTGTTGATTTATTGTTGCAGCTGTTTTTGAATTATCTTCAACAAAATTTTACCTGCATGTGATATTAATATTTCACATGTTCATATAAGTGTTCAAAGATTTCTGCAGTCTACTCGGTCACCTCTCTTAGGAATGGACACAAACATGCATCTGTTCCAATTGGTTGGCCAGGTATCTGGCATAGATGAGTAAGCATCTCCAGTGATGCATCAGTTTGTTGAAAGATTTCAATTTGTATTCCTGCAGTTCCTGAAGCCTTGGTTTTTTTTTTTTTATCAAAACCTTCAGTGCACCTTGGACTTCTTCCTTCAGTAACATCAGTTCTTCATCACACAATTCCTCTTGAAATAGATGATCATTGACTATTACTTTTGGAACAGTAACTATTTACATTTTATTTTTTCATAATGCTTTCTGCGTCATTTAATATTTTGCACATAGAATCCTTCAATAATGCAAGTCTAGTCTTGAATTTTTTCTTCAATTCTTTTGGCTTGAGAAATGCTGACCAAGTGTTCTTCCCTTTTGGCTTTCTGACGCTAGGTCTTTATAATTTTATTATAATACTTGATTGTGTCTCCTTGAGATGCCCTTTGAAATTTTCTGTTCAGTTCCTTGTCTTCCTCTTTTCTTCCATTGACTTTAGCATCTCTACACTGGAGAGCTAATTTCAGAGTCTCTTCTGATATCTATTTTGGTTTTTCTTTCTTTCCTTTCTTTTTAATAATGTTTTGCTTTCTTCCTGTATGATATTCTTGATGTCATTCCATAGCTCTTCTGTTCTTCAGTAATTCGTGTCTAATGTATCTAATCTGGCCTTGATGTGGTCTCTAAATTCAAGTGGGATCTGGTCAAGGTCATATTTTGGCTCTCATAAACTTGTTTTAATTTATTCAGCTTCAGCCTGAACTTGCATATGAGCACTAGATGAATTTTTTCTATAGTCAGCCCCTGGCCTAGTTTTGACTGATAATGTTGACCTTTTCTACTGTGTCTTCCACAGATGTAGTCAGTTTGATGCCTGTGTATTTCTTCTTGTGAGATTCATGTGTATAATTGCCTTTTATGTTGCTTTTAAAAGGTACTTGTAATAAATATGTCACTGGTCTTGGAAAATTTGATCATGTGATCACCAGCATAATTTCTGTCACCAGGAATGTGGAAAATCATAAACTAAATGGTGTGGTAATTGTACATGACCTACAGGTAGTAATCAAGGTCAATGGAAAGGAGATAAGTGAATTTTAGAGGGATGACCATTAATAATACACTACAGAACTCATGGCAACATCAGGCAGGCAACTTCCTCTGGGCCATGTGTCCCATATTACACTGGGAACAACAACACCACATATAGCCACCACCACCCACCATTCCCACTGCAGCTCCAGCCAGTCACCACGAAACTTTGCTGTAAAATGCCATGGAGTTGGTTGTACAATACAATAATTCACTGCTTGTTTCTGCATCATCCTCACCAGTGTTGCTAAATTTTAGCTAATTGTTGCAGCCACTTTGTCAGTGGCTACAATTGTGGGTCTTCCTCAGTTTTGCTAACAATCTGCTTTACTAAGTGTGATTCTCTTCTTCAGGCACTTCTCCTTCCTGATAACATGCCCGAAATACATGAAAAAATTCTAGCCATCCTTATCTCTAAGCTAAGTTAGGTTTTAGCAAGCAGCTCTATCCTTGGAAGTATCTAGAAATCAATAAAAAAAAAAAAAAAGTTGCTGTCAAGTAGATTACAACTCATGACAAACCTACTACATCAAAGTAAACTATGTTTCATAGGATTTTTGATTGGTATGTCTTTCTTCCAAGGAGTCTTGGTGTGGATTTGACCCACCAGTTTTTCAGTCAGTTGTTGTTGGGTGCCATCAAGTTGATACTGACTCATAGCAACCTTATGCACAACAGAACAAAAACAATGCCGGATCCTGGACCAACCTCACTATTGTTGCCATGCTTGAGCCCATTGATTCTGCCACTGCCAATCCATCTCATTGGGGGTCTTCCTCTTTTTCTCTGACCATCCACCTTACCAAACATGATACCCTTCTCTAATGACTGGTCCCTTCTGACAATATGTCTAAAGTATGAGAGATGAAGATTGGACATCCTGGCCTCCAAGGAGCACTTTGGCTGCACTTCTTCCAACACAGATTTGTTTGTTCTTTTGGCAGCCCATGGCACTTTTTTCATTCTCCTCCAACACCATAACTCAAAAGCATAAATTCTTCTATGGTCTTCCTTATTTACTGTCCAGCTTTCTCATGCATATGAGGTTATTGAAAATACCATGGCTTGGGTCAGGCACACCTTAGTTCTCAAGCTGACATCTTTGTTCTTCAATACTTTAAAAAGGTCTTGCACAGCAGATTTGCCTAATGCAATGTGTTGTTTGACAGTCAGTAGTAAGTGTTAAACCATTTTGCCACCCAGAGACTTCTAGAAACCAGGGAGAGCCTGTCCTCCTTAGGGAAACACTAAGAATTCCTTCAGGCAGAAGTAGGAATATGTTATGTCTTCTCTCTGCTGGTAAATGGAATGAGGTTATTGATATGTTGCCAACCCAGCACCTCAGGAGTTCCTAGGCCCATGAAGAATGTCTTGCAATGTCAAGCAATAGCTTCCACAGGTGCAGAAATTAATACATAGTAATTCATTGAAAAGCTAGGAACTGAACAAGGACTGATACCTGGTTATTATAGTAAACACAAGAAGCTTCATGTACATGTAATACATATACTTTTCAAGGCACTTTGCAATGAATGACAGGTTAAGGTATAGACTTCATTAAAACAATGAAAAAGGAAAAGCTCCCTTCCTCCACCATCAGTCTCACAGTGTCAAGAATCCATTGAATTTGCCTCTCCATTATTAGCTCCATTATTAGCTCTTTTCTCAGGGACACTTTACTATGTTTTATAACCCCAAAAAATGTATTCTGATGACAAAAAATGTAGTGTAAATATTTTTTTTAACAATCTTCATTCCATTTTCTAAACTTTAAGAAGGAAAAAAAAGTTTTTTTGTTTTTTTTTTCCTTTTTCTGCTTTGTGCAATTCCTAGTCTTCTAACTGCAAGTATATCGCTACAGTGAATTCATTTAAATATTGGAATTAATTCTACCTTTGGTTGCCACATTTCCTCCAGGGGTCTGCATTTATTTTTTATTAGATTTCTCAAATTGTATGTTTGGTTTAAATAGCTTCAGGGCAAAAATACAATAAAATTGCATTAGTTACAATATAACCAGGCTCAGTAACAAGAATGCACAATAGGAAAACGGCATGAGTATGTACATATAAACATAGTCATCATTTTAACACTCCGTTGGGACAAGCATATTGCAAAGATAGATTGTATGCCAAGCCCTGAAGCTTGGGAAACTGGGGCTTTGGGGAACTACACAGCTTTGAAATTCAGATTGGAATGGTCATCATGTGCTCCTCAGAGAAATGCAACTCTATCCAGAGGAAAATCAACAACTGTTAACTGAAGCTGTTTTCATTTGGCAAGAAAGTTAAAACGAAATAAAACTCCATGACTTTTTCTGTTTTCTGCCATAAGAGGACAGCATTTCTAAATATCAACACCCACGTAAACCTAACTAACAGAGACTCCGAAATAGACTTGGAGTATTTTTAGTTTATTGAGAGAGGGTAAGATAAGTGGTTGGGAGAAAAGCAATCTAAAAATATGTGTGTGTGTATCAGTCCCTGGGTGCCACAACTTGAGTACCAACCAAAAAGTTTACAGTTCAAACCCACCCAGAGGTATTGTGGAAGCCAGTCCTTCCAGAAAGTCACCGTCATGAAAACCTTATAGAGCCATTTTGCTCTACTTACAAGGTCACCATGAATGAAAATCCAACAACTGCAACATGACCTACTGTAGTTGTCAAAAGTCAGTAAATGAACAACTTAACAAAACTGAATGATATATATTATATATCAGCAACAGAAAAATAACAGCAAGAAAAAATTCATTAAGTTAAACCAATCATTCTTTAGATGTTTACTTTAATTCTTACAACTCCATGAACTACTATCCAGGTGAACAAGTAGAAGTTCCAAATGATTAAATAGCTGTCTTGGTGATATAAGTCTTGTTATTATCTTTGACTGTAAATGAGCCTAATGTTCAGTCATAACTACATGATCCTTATCAAAGCAGCACATTGAACAATGGGAACCTCATACGATCCTGCTTCAAATTTCTCATAACTTTATGGGATATGTTTTGTTTTGTTTATCTTCAAAATTATGCATGTTTTCTTTAAAATTCTAATTTTGTTAGTGAGAAGCATTATTTTAATTTTTTTTAACCTCTTATTAGTCTGAAAAAAATAACCTAGAGAAATTTCAAAATATCAACTAAAGTATAATTAAAGAAGATTATAAGACCAAGGAGCTCTGGTAGCGTAGTGGTTACGAATCGGGCTGCGAACCTTAAGGTCAGCGGTTCGAAACTACCAGCTGCACCGCGGGAGAAAGATGAGGCTTTCTACTCCCGTAAAGATTTACACCCTCGGAAACCCTATACAGGGTCGCTATGGGTCGGAACTGACTCTATGGCACATAACAACAACAACAACATAAGACCATAGAGAAAAGTCCTTTGAATATCTCCTTCCC
>NW_006408530.1:23593982-23594933 GCF_000296735.1 Chrysochloris asiatica
CAGAGCTTCATTTACCTACTACTGTAAAATAGATACTTGAGAGAGAGAGAAAGGAATAGCCAGAAACATCATCATAGAAAGCTTGTAAGTCCATCTTCAGCCTATAATTTATTAGAATACCTAAAATGGGGGGGCTAGAACTTGCCCAGTGAAGGAGACTTGCTATGGAGCTGTTGCATTGCATAAGACCATAGGTGAATCCGGAACCCCAACCAGAATTTTCTGAAGTGGGAAATTTCCACTTGAAAGGACAAGTAGTCTAGCCTGGAGCTGCTAGAAGAACAGAAGATACCTTTTGAAAGAAAGACCAGCAGGAAAAATGAAAATAATAATGGCAGTCCAATTGACTGCTACAAGAACAAGCAAGTTGTTATCCAGGGAACCATCAGGGCAAGTGGTTGGGTCCCCTCAGGGCAAACCCCCATCCAAGACTAAAACTCAAGGGGATTACATGAGCAGGCACATAGTCTTGCTGGTGACCACGTTGGTCTACCAATAAGGGGAAGTGGGAAGAAAACAGCAATGAACCTGCAAGCTAAGTATGACCACGTTCAACAGACTCCTGTCAATCTAGATTGAGACCTGATTGGCCAGTAATCTGGTGAGGCCTGAGAACTCCTGGACCCATGGACAGGGACAAAGCCACAGAGGACTAGAGTGGAGAGTAAAGCGTCCAGCTGATATGGAGTGAGGGAAGATGCACAAGAACACCCATACTTGCAGATAACACCCATTTGACCTGGCTTCAAAGGCTGGATGATCAGAACTTGACTAGAGGAATAAAAGAGTAATCTGCTACAAATTGATGTACTTGACCTATACTTATAGATGTAGTAGCTCAAGAGAGGGAACAAATCTTTACAGCTAGGATCATCCCCACCCCCTTGGTACAAAGGGTTGACAGGGATGGGCAATTTAGACATTGGCTACCCATAATGGGGGGACTAAAAA
>NW_006408530.1:23608758-23615817 GCF_000296735.1 Chrysochloris asiatica
ATCATGTTTCCAGTTAGTAACATATTTTAAGAGCAGTTGAAAATACCTATTATACAACTAAAGTACAAATATAGTCTCTCAAGCATAACATAATAGTGGAAGACAGAAAAAGTGAATATATGATCAAGTGAAATCATAATTTCCTCCCCTCTCTGTCTTTCTCTACTTCATTTCAATTTAAGAGATTCGTTCTCCTGCTGGTTGTAATGGAAATGAATTTCAATGCCATCCTGATGGAAACTGCATTCCTGATCTATGGCGTTGTGATGGGGAAAAAGATTGTGAAGATGGCAGTGATGAAAAAGGCTGCAACGGTACCATACGATTATGTGATCACAAAACCAAGTTTTCCTGTCGGAACACAGGTTAGTGATTATTGGTTTAAGTTTATACCCTGAGCTTCCTAGATGTAGAATCCTTTGTACCTAACCTCAATTCACAGCTCACCTTTGTAAATACATTTGTGTATTTTGGAGTAGGTTAGTCCACCCTTTCTATATGTCAATAGCAATAGCTAACATTAATCGAGAATGATATATGAGTCTGACATGGCCAAAGAATGTGTTCTGCATGTACTGATTTCATCCTCCTTAAAAGGAGCTCTGGTAGCGTAGTGGTTACGAATTGGGCTGCGAACCTTAAGGCCAGCAGTTTGAAACTACCAGCTGCTCCACAGGAAAAAGATGAGGCGTTCTGCTCCTGTAAAGATTTACAGCCTCGGAAACCCTGTACAGGGTCGCTATGGGTCGGAACCGACTCAACGGCATTTAACAAGAACAACAATAATACAATGAGGAAACAAACACAGAGAAATTGCTCACATTCACAAAGTCACCATTGCAGAATCTAGATTTGAAACCATGCAATCAAGATACATCAGGGCTGTGGTGAGTGGTTCAGTGGTAGAACCGGTAGACACATGTTTAATTCTTGACCAATGCACCTCAAGCACACACATTGCTATGATGCTGACCAAGGTTCAGTGGAATTTCCAGATTAAGGTAGTCAATGTTCACATCTTCAAATTGAACCATCATGGAGATGATGCAAGATTGGGTGGCATTTAATGTTGTTGTGCATGGGATCCCCAACAGCAACAATCTGCATTCAGAGGTGGAAACTTCAGAGTCAAGAAAGTGACAAGAATGCTTATCCCCAGTCAGCATTCCTTTTCCAATAGATAGAAAGTTATTGTTTTTGTTAAGTGCCATTGAGTCGTTCCCAACTCATAGCAACTCTATATAGGCTTTGCAAGGAGTGGCTGGTGAGTTTGAAGTACCAACCTTCAAACTAACTGTGTAGTCCAGCACAGTCAAAGTCAAACTGACTTTGCAGTCCAGCACTTTATCCCACCATGGCACAACAAGATTCTGCATAAATAGAAAATCACCCTAAAATTTAAGTGAAGATGAGTTGAAAGGAAAGATATAATGGAATACATTTAGTTTTAACTAGTTTTCCATATTTTAGTAATGTATTATTAGATTCCTTTAGTATGAAGGTCATGACTGCATTCACACCTTTAAATGCTCTGAGAGGAACTGAGACTTTTAACATATAACTATTTATTATGGAAGTATTCTATTGTAGAAGTATGATTTTTCTAAAAGGTATTCTATTATTAAGAATTGCATAACCCTAAGGTCTTAATGCTTCCAATTTTTTGGCTATTAAATATTTCAACAAAAAGGTAGAATAAAAGCTATCACAGAGACACATGTTAAATTGGGTTTTGGAGAGGAGAATAGACAAGAAGAGGGAGGTTGGCAAAAGAACGATGAAGGCAGGTGAAGACACAGAGAGGTATGCAAAGTCTAAAAGGGATAGAAGTAAAGAGTGTTATGTACACAACCTTAGAACAATACTGATCTATGGGTAACTACATGGACAGATACACAGACTGAATAGATATGGCAGGAAGAGTGGAAATATTTCCACAAATATATGAGTTTTTTAAGAGGCTATTTTTACATGGGTATTTACCTTTCCTGAAAACACACCTATGAATGTGGTGGAGCATATATGGGACAAAGTTCTTAGATATTATCAAAGATCTTAAGGCAATAAGTTGCTGGGTGTGGGACTCAGAACTATAGTCTTGGGAGTGCCATGGTCAATTGGTATAACATTATCCACAAAGACAGTGTTTGACATCCTACTTTGGTGAGTAGCATTTGGGATAATAAACACTCATGACCAGTCACCTAAGGTTGGTTTCTCCATGTGTGGAAGAAAAAAGAGTTATGAGAATTGAAGTTACTTGGAATCAACTAGTCCAGTGAACTAATGGAACCTGTGAATATCAGTCACCATGACTCTGAGACCAAAAGAATTAGATGGTGCCCAGCTAGCACTACCAACTGCTCTGAAAGAGATCATATTAGAAGGATCCATCCATACTGAGTGGGAAAAAATATGGAATTAAACTCAAAATTACAAAAAAAAAAAAAAAAAAAAGCTGGGCTTACTGATCAGAAAGTGACTAGTGGAACCTAAGTCATAGGTCCTCGACTGTCCTTCATGTGTGGACAAGAACTCACCCTTATGGCTCCAATTTCAGCCAAGCAGTAGATAGGAACACGGGAAGGGGGGGGGGGATAACAACACTAGTAAGGTATGCTCATCCTGGAATCATTTAAATTCAAAAGGGCAACATGTACCTAAAGACAAACATATGAAGGGATGGGAAGGGGGGTGGAATGGAAATCGGAACCACAGGGAGGAATTGGGATAACTGCATGGCAGGAACCACAGTCCTGGAGATGAAATAAAGTATATGATTCATTGAATGGAAAAACTGATGACCTTGTCTATAAACTTTCACTCAAATCACACACACACACACACACACACACACAAACAAACCTTTCACAGCTGTAAGTAAGCATACACTGTAGGAAACAACTGGCAAATTGGCACTGAAGATTAAAAAATAGACATTGTATTGTTATTCTTAAACATAACCTCTTGGCTACATTTTAGCTTAAGCATAACCTTTTGGCTACAATTTAAAAAAAACAGTCAGTCAATAATGTTAACTCCAGAGACAGGGAGGGCAATCAATCAATAACAAACAAACAAATAAATAAAAACTGGCATATTCAAACCTACAAACCTACTTCTGAGTGTATTGTGACTCATAGTCACTCTATAGGACTGAATAGAATCATTCTATAGGGTGACAAATCTTTACAGAAGAAGACTGTCTCAGAACTTTTACTCCAATATCAGCTGGTCAGTTTGAGCTGCTGATCTTTAATTGAGCTTAATTTAATGTGTTACCAGGATTCCTTTAAAGCTAATGTTGTTGTTGTTGTGAAATGCCACCGAGTCGATTCCAACCCATAGATAGGGTTTCCAAGGAGCAGCTTGAACCGCCGACCTTGAAGTTCAAAGGCTTTGCAGTCTTGCGCATTAACCCATAGCACCACACTAGGACTTAAAATGAGTGTAGTACAGATAAATTAAAAACACTGAAGCATGTTTTTATGTAGATTTGTATTCAAATGCTTATTTTCCCCAACAATATTTTTTTTTTTTTCACATTTATGCTACTCTTTCGAGACTTACTTCTAGAGTC
This sequence comes from Chrysochloris asiatica, assembly GCF_000296735.1. Classification (NCBI taxonomy): domain Eukaryota; kingdom Metazoa; phylum Chordata; class Mammalia; order Afrosoricida; family Chrysochloridae; genus Chrysochloris; species Chrysochloris asiatica. The sequence goes on from NW_006408530.1 coordinate 23,612,339, forward strand.
ATTGATTAGAAAATGTGATTTGAAGTTTAGACATAGTAATTTTGGAACAAAACCTGTTCTGTTAATGTTGAAATATATCAATGCACTGTCTTTTATATATATATGAATAAGAAGGCACTTTGGTAGCATAGTGGTTACGAATCTGGTTGCAAACCTTAAGGTCAGCAGTTCGAAACTACCAGCTGTTCCTCGGGAGAAAGATGAGGCTTTCTGCTCCCGTAAAGACTTACAGCCTCAGAAATCCTGTACAGGGTCTCTATGAGTCTGACTGACTCCATGGCACATAACCACCACCACCATATGAATAAGAAAATGACACAAATGAACAAAGATGTCTTTCTTTAAAAATCCACCTTTGATGGAGACATAGAACTTCAAGAGTAGTTTGCTGCCATGTTTTGAAAAAGCATAGTGTTTTAATTACTTGAGAAATGTATTAAATTTGAAGTCGTGGTTAATTGTTACAGTGGTCACATTCATCAGCTCCATTACCACTCTTCTCATCCTTCATCCTTACCATTCAGTCAATCAGACTCACGAGCCACTTCCAAGTGCTCCCAGGAGGCATGACAGTTATTATGTTCTGTTTTCTCTTTTTTCTAAATTTTATTTGTATATTTTGTTATTCTGTTATGAATATACACAGAAAAACACACACCAACTATCATTTCTACATTGAAAATTTAGTGACATTAATTACATTCTTTGAATTGGATAACCAATATCACCCTTTTTATGAGTTGCTTCACCTTCACTGCTTCCTAAAGTCCTTATGGAATCTTTCAAGTTCCTTTTTGCCAATTAGATCTCATATGTTGTTATTAAGTACCGTGGAGTTGGTTCTGACTCATAGTGACACTGCACAGGGTTTCCAAGGCTGTAAATGTTTATGGGAGCAGAATGCCTCATCTTTCTCCTGTGGAACAGCTGGTAATTTCAAACTGCTGACCTTGCAGTTGACAACCTGCCTCATAAACACTACGCTACCAGAGCTCCTTATAGATAGTTCTTAAAAGAGCATAATGCTAGAGAACATAACACTTTTTTACTAGGTAATCTAAACCTTAATCAATTTTAAAGTGACTTCAGAGTTATTTTGAGCTTAAGATTTAAAAATAATCTTAGGGCAATAGATGCAGTGTTTCTTACATCCTGAATGGCTCCCAAAAGTCTAGAATCTATGAGATTTAAAATTATGTTCTACATTTCCCCTTTATTATCAGGATTCCTCTCTGGGACCTTGACCAAAATGTTCATTAAGGGTTGCCAGGTACCATCCAGTTCTTTTATCTCATGGCAAAGGTGGCATTTGTTCATAGAGGCAGTTGCCATATCATTCTCCTATTCCAGAATTTCCTTCTTCCTCTCTTGCTCCAGGTAAATAGAAACAAATGATTGTGTCTTGGATGGCTTCTTATGTGCTTTTAAGATCCCACACACTGCAGAATGAACTTTGAGGTGAACAGAAGAACAAAACTCATTATCAGGCCAATTAATTGGATGTGCCATGAAACCATGACCCTAAATTTCCAAATAAAGAAAGCAAATCATATGAGGTGTTTGATTGTATATAAGCAGCCTAAGCAACTACTCTTTTTTTTTTTTTGGTAATCATAAATACAAGGGTGAGTCAAAAATTATCTGCACTCTGGTTATTTAAAAATACCCATCCATGACTGGTGACAGCATTGAGTGTACATATGAAATGATCCTGTCCAATACATGAGTTACAGTGGGTTATTTGCAAATTGGCCACAGTTCTGCCAATGAAATAATTCATGATAGACTTGGGTTTCAAAAAGATTGTGCAAGATGGGTAACGAAACAACTCACAGAAGAGCATAAATAGAAGAGTTTAGACATCCACAAAGAAAATTTGGACGGAAACTCAAAGTAAAGTAAAAGTTTATTTAAAAGAATCATCACTGGTGACAAGACATGGATTCACCATTATGAGCCTGAGAGTAAACAGCAGAGTATGGAATGGTCAATCACCGACCAGGAAAAAGTTCAAAAGTCAACCACCAGTTGGAAAATTGATACTTACAGTTTTCTGGGATTCTCAAGGGCTAGTATTGGACCACTCTCAGGAAAAATGTTCCACAACCAACAATGCTCATTACAGTGAGGTGCTCACGGATGAGCTGAAGCCTACAATTTGGATCAAATGCAGAGGACTGTTATCCAAGGACTTTGTGATCTTCCATGAAAATACATATCCGCACATCTCTGCCCACACTGTTGACACTGCAAAAACTTCATATTCAGGTGCTTAAGCATCCTCCCCATAGTTGTAATCTTGCTCCATTGGACTTTGATCTGCTTGGTTCCCTGAAAGCAATCATTTGAGTATGAAGATTCACCTCTGATGAAGTGAAGACTGATGCATTTGTGTCTTGCAACTGATCCTAAAATATTTTTTATTAATGAAATACGAAAGTGTGTTGACAGATGGACATAGTTATTGAAAAGCAAGGAGATTATGTCAAAAAGTGATGTATTGTCTTTTCTAAAAGTTGATTAAGCTAAATTCTACAGTCAGAGTGTGGATAGTTTGTGACCCACCCTTGTATATCTATCACACAACTTTTGCAAACCCAACTTTTTACAGCTATACAATTTCATGACAGTAATTACAATAATCAGCAGTCCAATGTTTATCCCACAGTGCTACACCAGGGCTTATCAGGTATAGCCTTGGCCATCTTAATTCAGTTCCCATTATTTCATAGGAATACCTTTTGATTTACCTTTGTACCTTCTTATAGATTTTCACAGAAATTCAGAAGAATTTTCAACATTTATCTGTTGTGAATAATAAATTTTTAAAAATATTAATAAAAATTAAAAAAAAAAAGTGACAGGCTGTTTGAGATGAAACAATAATTCACTCCTATGTCCCATCAGGAGTCCTGGTGTGATGCTGTAAAATAAGCAATGGATTGGTAATCTCTCAAGGTCGGTGGTTGTCAAAGCCATCAGTGGCTTTTCAGAAATCCTATACAGGATTGCTATGAGTCACAATGATTCCACAGCTCTTAACAACAACAATAACAACGTACCCTCCAGTCAGTTCTGACTCAGAGCGACCACGTATAGGGTTTCTAAGGCTGCAAACCTTTGAGGGAGTAGAAATTTCATCATTCTCTCGCTGAGCAATTGGTGGGTTTGAACTGCTGACCTTGCAGTTATTAGCCAAACATATAACCCATTCCACTACCAAGGGTTATCAATGATAAATGTAGACATTTATTATTATGCATTTTGAAATAATTACTACTTACTATTAGGAGTGTGATGGCTTTATATAGTAAGCAGTGAACAGTGAACCACAAGGGCATTGGTTTGAGTCCACCAGCCACTCCACAGGAGAAAGGTGAGCCTCAGAAACCATATGCAGGGCCACTATGAGTCGGAAGGAACTCAAGGGCACTTAGCAACAACAATAAATATGAATGTGTTTTTTTCCCCTAAAATAA
>NW_006408530.1:23618930-23626045 GCF_000296735.1 Chrysochloris asiatica
AGGGTTGATTCACTAAGATTAGGCAATCTAAATAACTAAGTGTAAATGTGAGATCTAAAGCTAGGCTGCAATTTCTCTTCAGAAATAAATTATAAAGAGCTTTATAACACTGTAAGTTCTAAAAGTTATATGCTAGCTAAAACTTGTCTGAACTTTCTATAGACAGCAAATATGCAAAGAAAATATAAATAATAAATAGCTGGGATAAGTACAGTTAATAGAAAATCTAAAGTGCTTGTGGTTTATCTTCTATGATAAACCACATTATTGATATTTTAAAAATAAACTCATGAAGCAGAATCCTCAAATATGGTTTAATCTAAAAATAAATCTGAAGTATCATGAGGATGACTATCTTTGGCCAATTGGATCTGACAGACCTTTGTATGTGTTAATTTGTGATTTGAATTACCATTTTAATAATGTCATTCAAGGAGCATCATATATTTATATCACATAATAATCATGTAAACCAAAATGTAATGGGAGTAGTACTTCAATAAATGTTATGATTTATCTTAAAAGTGAAATGTGAATGCTAATATTTTAAACAAAGATATGCTTCTCATTTAATAATCTGTAGTTTAATGTGTCAAACTATTTGATAAATACCATTTCATAGTTCTGTGTGCAGACTTATGAATGATCTTTTTGAGCATTTCAGGCATCAAAGTGAATCACAAACATAAGCATTAGATTTAAAATGTGTGTATATCTGCAATCTGTTTTGATATTTTATTTCTGTCAAATTCTCAATTTTATAAACTAAAAAAGATTTTTAAATTACCCAAAATATTTAATCCAGAACTCCTATTTATTTTTGCAGATTTCTTAATTGCCAGCTTTAGCACTTAGGAAGTTCCAAGGTAATCAATATGCATTTTAGTGGTAGTGTTCAAATTAATTAGATTCCTTGTTCACGTAAAGAAGAGAATGAGATTTAGATTAAACTAAAATATAATATAACCACTATTATTTCAGCATTTCTAATGGAAAAGAGAGAAGTCTTGGTGGAGCAATGGGTTAAGTAAGAGCTTATTGCTTAAGTGAAAAGACTGGAATATGGAAACAACCAGTTACTCCATGGGAGCAGGATGTGCCAATGTGTTTCTATGACAATGTCCTGGATATGGTGGGAGAAAAATTGGAACAAAACTCAAAATCCTATAAAAAAGACTATGCTTACTGGTTAGCTAGAGACTAGTGGAACCCCTAATATTATGACCTTTCGTCAGTCTTTAGGTCCGGTCATGAATTCACACTCATGGCTCAGTTTTCAGCCCAATCGATGGACCTACAAGGGATATAATAATGCTAGTAAGGTACACACACCTTATAATAATTAACCATCCGAGATCAAAAGAGCAGAATTTACCAAGGACAAAGTTCAGAAAAGTTCAGAAAGAAGGAGTCATGGAAACAGAAAAAAACGGAGGCAGTGGGCTAAGTGATGTTACCTTGTGATGATTGCAATCAATGACATGACACAGAATGTGTATGAAATGTTGAATGGAAAACTGAACTACTTTGCAAACCTTCACCCAATTAACAATAAGAAGTTAAAGAAAAGATTACAGTCTTAGAAATCTTACTGAGCAGTTCAACTCTGTCCTTTCAGGTCACTGTAAGTCAGAATAGAGAGTAATGGGTATTGATTTAATATGAAAGGGCCTATCTTTGACCAAAAACTATATTCTTCCACACCAAGTTTTCCCACTGCAGTGCAACAGATAGCAGTTTTATTATAGTTGAGGAGTCAGGTGAGAAAATTTCAAGTTCTCCCCTAAGCAAAACAAACTCAAAACTGCCATTCTAAAGACAGGGAAAACAAAAGTCTGCTATTACGCATGATGGCAAGGTTATGGGAGATATAAGCTATAAGACTCTTGATAGGCAGGTAAATTTTACCTAGCCTTCCTAATTTTAGGAATTCCTGTAACGAACAGAAGGTGTTATAAATATATATGCATCGGGATTTTCAATGCAGCATTCTGTTTAATATATATACATATATATATACATATATATATGAAGAAAGAGAGAGAGAGAAGTTGTCGATCCTCACGAGCAGGAAAACTATTTGATAATTATAGTGCATGCATACAATAAATATTATGATGTGATAAAGAAGGAATCAGAAAGGAGTTCATATCAAGCTGAAATTTTAATATTGCATTTTGAAACCCCTCTCCTTTTGCTCTGAAATACATGGAAGTGATGACCAAATACAACCAGAGAAATAATATATTTATGAGAAGTGAGAGAGCTATAACCTTACTAGCAAACAAAATGCAACAGTTGTCATAAAATGAAACAGAATATCAAACAGTGAGCTGGGAAAATCTGGTGTCTGATAGATTTGAGTATAGAGGCTTGCAAAGAGGCAGGTGTTTAAATTTTAGGGCTAACAGGAAACAAAGCTGTTGTTCCACATGTAGTTGGGGACTGGAGTCAGATGTTTAAAATCAAAAAGTGAAATGGGACTCCGCTTGCTTTTGAAAGAAGAATTTTCTTCTTTTGAAGAATTTTAAAACATTTAAAAATGTTCTTTGTTATTTCCTAGGATGGTAACATCAGTGAAGTTGTGTCAGAAGAGATGAGAAAACACACATAACCTTTGACTAGTTTAGAGACTAAATCTGAAGAAAATCCAATATCGTATTGGGGAAAATCCCACATAAACAAAAGTATGTTTTTGAACAAACTGTCCTGCTGGTAATGATGGGCTGAATTGTAAGCAGCAATACATGAAAGTAGGGAAGAGTAAGCGTAAAAACCAAACGTCCACATACACAGTGCCACTGCATCAATTCAAACTCCTGGTGAACCAATGTGTTACAGAGTTGAACTGCTCCATAGGTTTGTCTTGGCTGTAATCTTTACAGAAGCAGATCACCAGGACTTTCTTCTGAGGAGCTGCTAGGTGGGTTTGAAGTGCCCAACTTTAAAAGTCAGAGGAAAAATTTTAAGTTCCTATTCAGCATGATTGGAGTCCTGGTGTGATGCTGTAGGTTAAGCACTGGGCTGCAATTGATTTGAACCAAAAGCTTAGTGGTTTAAGCTCACCAGCTGCTCCTTGGAAACCTTATAAAGGTTTGCTATGAGTCAGAACCAACTCAATGGCACTTAACAACAACAATAGCATTCAGTATAAGAAGGAGCCCTAAGAGCATAGTGGATTGAGAACAGGGTCGCAAACTGTGAAGTCAGTATTTCAAATCTATCAGTAGCTCTGTGGGAGAAAGATTAGGCTTTTTGGTACCGTAATTATCTAAAGCCCCAGAAACCCTATACAAGGTCACTATGAATTGGAACCTACTCAATATCACACAACTACAACCATCATTCAATATGACGTTACAAGTCAAAATTCTAAAATGCATGAAAAACCCTAAGAAAGTCAACCATAAATATCAATCATTTAAAAATGAATTTATTAAAAATTTAGTGAGAATTAGAAGCCAGTATAAAAATTAGTACTTTAAGTTTCCTCAAAGAGAAAATAACTAAGAAAGGCTTTGTTGTTGTTGTTAAGTGCCATTGAGTTGTATCTGATTTATGGGACCCTGTGTAGGATTTCTGAGGAGTGACTAGTTACTTTGAACCTTGAACCTTGAGGTTGCATACTTATCCTATGGCACCACACCAGAATTCCAGGAGAGGCTATAGATAAAATTAAAAATACACAAAAAGTAAACAGATTGTATATAAAATACAAAATATCTTTTGTATGCATATTAAAGAAAAGCAGAAATGCAAGAGGAAAAGGTAGAGAAAGAGGATCTATTTAATCTTGAAAATGGAAAATACAAGTATCAACACTGAATTTTTCAAAACTCAATAGGTGGCATAAACTCTAAATTATCTACACAGAAAACTTTTCTTGTTGTTACTTGGTGCCGTCAACTTGGTTCCAACTCATTGTAACCCCTTGCACAACAGAAGGAGACACTCTCCAGCCCTGTGCCACTATTCTATTCTTGTTTTATTTGAGCCTATTGTTACTATCTCTGTGTCAATCCATCTCATCTGATGGGGATGGATTCTTCCTCTTTTCCACTGACCCTCTACTTTACCAAGCATGATGCTCACTTTTAGGGACTGATTCCTCCTGACAAACATGTCCAAAATAGGAGAGATGAAGTCTTGCCATCCTTGCTCCTAAGAAGGATTCTGGCTATACCTCTTCCAAGACAGATTTGTCTGTTCTTCTGGTAGTTCGTGGTACTTTCAATATTCTTTGCCAAAACCATAATTCAGATGCATCATTTCTTCTCTGGCCTCCCTTATTAATTGTCTAACTTTGGCACACACATGAGGTAATTAAATGTTATGGCTTGGGTCAGGTACACATATAGTTAAGGATGAAATGGCAAACAAACATAACACAAGTAACCACAGACATAGGGGTTGAACTCGAACAGTGGTTTCAAACATCATGCTGTGCTCAGACACATTGTGTAATAAAATCCAATGTGATCTTCTGTGATGATGTTTTAATTCTTTTGTTTTCTTCCCCATTATTGTATCAATAAAGTCTCAGTGAAATAGTGAATTTAATCATTGTTAAAATATCAATCTGGATAAAATTTGAACCAAGAATATCCTACAATGAAATTGTTATCTAGAATCATGTGAAGGTTTATCTAGCAGTTGTTTTTTTTTTTTTAATCTCTATAATTAATCCCAATATTTATAATTATTTCTGACCAAAATAATGTGGGGAATTATCCATTGTCTATATGCTATATGTATTTCTCTTCTGGTGCATTCCAATGACAATTACAAATCTTTTATTGTATGCCTACACGTTTCTTCCTCTTTTTCTTCAATCCATGTCTAAAAAAGAATACTCTGCCTTTTGCCAAGAGGAGTTCTTCTTTTGATGTTGATCCTGTGCCCTATTGACCCTTGTTGTTGTATGCTTTCAAAATTGTTCAGACTCATGACAATGCTATATAGGGTTTCTGAGCTGTGGCTAGTAGGTTTGAACCTCTGACCTTGAAGTTAATAGTTCAGTACTTATCCTACAGCAACACACCAAGAATCTGTGGAACTTTAGTTCCTTTCTTATATCTTTTGCCTATGTCTTCATTTCCCCCACCCCCACCCCCTTACTAGTTTTTCTTCCTCTTGTTGACTATACCTACTCTGGAATCCCTGATGGTGCAAATGATTAGATACTCAGCTGTTTGTTGAAAAGTTGGAGGGCCAAATTTATGCAGAGTCACCTCAGAAGAAAGACCTGAAGATGTATGTACAAAAAAATCACTCATTGAAAACTCCTTGGAGCACAGTTCTTTGACACACATGAGGTCACCATTAGTTGGCTTGATTGAACAACAACTAGTACTGGTATTGATAACAAACAACTCTAAGTTTCAATTTCCTGATATTTAATATTGGGACCACCACTTATCTGCCATAAATTGTGGATAACATTGTGAAGAATGGGAATTGCAGAATACTTAATAGTTAGTGCTCATGCAGAAGTATTATGTAGACAGACCAAAAGTCAGTTGTTTGAACGTGGTTTAAAATCAGAAAAACTGTGTGTCAGGTTTGTACCCTTTCATAATACTTATTCAATCTGCATGCTGAGCAAATAATCTCATATCTAATAAGCTGAATTATATGAAGAATAGTGTGGTATCAAGATTTGAGGACAACTCATTATTCTGAGATATGCAGATGACATAAGAATGAAGAGGATTGAAGCACTTTACTGAAGAAGATCAAAGACTATTCAGCCTTCAATATGGATTATACCTCCACATAACGAAAACAATCCTCAAAAAAAGACCAATAATGGACTCAAGCATAGGAATGATATGAGGATGGTGCAGTGGCGATATTTTCTTCTTTGGTCCATGACGATAAATGGAGAAACATGTGAAGTTGTCAAGGATTTCATTTTACTTGAATCTGCTATGAATATTCATGGCAGCAGCAGTCAGGAAATCAAATAATGTATTGCACTGAATAAATCTGCTGCAAACAATCTCTTGAACTGTTAAAAAACAAAAATATCACTCTGAAGACTAAGCTGTGCCCGAGAAAACCATGGTGTTTTCAACCACCACAGATGTACTTGAAAGATAGGCAATGAATAAAGAAGACTATAGGAAAAGTGATACTTTTCAATTATTGTGTTGGAGAAAAATATTAAATATACAATGGAGTCCTGGTGTGGCTCTGTAGGATTAGAACTGGACCACACTATTGGTTTAAACTATAAACTCAGTGATTCAAACATACCAACTGCTCCTTGGAAACCCCATACAGGGTCACTATGAGTCTTAACAACACTTAATACTTGACAACAACAAAACCACAGACTAAAGAATAATAGTTCCCTTTTTGCTAAGTGTAGCTCTTCTTTAGATGTTGATCTTGTGTCCTGCTGTTGTTGTTGTTATGTGCCATGGAGTTGGTTCTGACTCATAGTGACCCTGTACAGGGTTTCTGAGGCTGTAAATCTTTACGGGAGCAGAAAGCCCCATCTTTCTCTCACGGAACAACTGGTAGTTTCGAACTGCTGACCTGCTACTCCCTGAGAAATCTTTTGTTGTTGTTAAGTGCTGTTGAATATGCTCTGAATCATAAGGATCCTGTATAGGGTTTCAAAGAAGCAACTGGTGGGTTTGAACTACTGACCTTGTAGTTCATAATAGTCAAGTGCTGATCCTGCAATGCTACACCAGCAGTTCTGTGAAACCTTTATCAATTGTCAATTGACTTTCCATGATTGTAGCCCCAAATCTCCCTCATTATTGTTTCTTCATCATAGCCCATCCTTTCCAGTATTTATGCCTTTACATAGGAGTTACTTCTTATGTATTGAATAAATTTAGCAAGTAATGCTTAAACTATGAATTTCCAAAATAACCACGAAAATCTTTCATACAATTCAGTATACATGGCTCTGTTTTTTCAATTCTGATTGCAATATCTAGGATAACTATAGTATCAAAATATACTGTATAGCACAAAATAACGAGTGCCTACATCCAAAATTGTAATTTTATATAAAATCACTCTGAAATATAGCAGAGACTAGATTAATTACGGCAGAGTTGATTCATTTCAACCACTGATTCCCTTGGTATAGGGTC
>NW_006408530.1:23630420-23642223 GCF_000296735.1 Chrysochloris asiatica
TTATTCAAAAAGCATTATAAATATATCATGGGTCAAATCTATTTGGATATCTCAAAAAAAATTTTCTACCTAATTGTTAGTTTTGAACATTCAATTACTTCTACTGTATGTACATGCTATGAGTTGGAACTGACTCCATGGCACCGAACTATAACAACACATACAAATTAATACCTCAATATTGAAAGTCATATGTTAAGAGTACAGTTATACACTATGCTTCAATCTTGTTTAGCTAGCTACGTTAGAAGTTCCATGATGACAAAGATTAAGTTAATGCTTCTTTAAATTTCCTGAAGCCCCTAGGAAAGTATAAGACACAGACTAACTTGAACACAGATTTTTTTTTTTAAATAATAGATTTAGAGAATCTCTCAGATTTCGAGGTATATTTTATCATCATTTTCTAAAATAAGCTAGCATTTTTTAAAAATGCAGATATTTGATAGTAAGAAAGATAAAATGCAAGATTATTTAATGAAAAGTTCATCTTTTTCCTATTCCAGAGTTTCTGACTTTCAGTTTTTTTCTAGCCAAAGGCAATCGCTTTCAGTAATTGCTTCTAGTGTTCAGTGCCGTCCAGTCAGTTCTGACTCATAGTGACCTTATACAGGGTTTCCGAGGAGCAGCTGGTGGGTTTGAACTGCCAATAATAAAATCCATTAAAAAGTCAAACTACAATCAACAAACCAGGAAAAAAAAATCACTATATTTGGCAAACAGGGCAAGTGTTCTTAAAATACAAGAGACTTTTTCAAATAAAAAATTAAAAGCCAATAATTAAATTAAAATGACCAAGATTCACAAAGAAATAATGACTTACAAATATATGGTAATTAAAATCATTTCCAATTTAAAAAAAAACAAAAAACCTTTATTATGGACTTTATTGTTACAATATAAGATAAAATTGTGTAAAGAATTCAGTGTTTCAATTTGTCTTTCTTGGCTTCTGGATTTGTTTAATGATCATCTTACTTAAATTCATTAAAAAATAAGTAGCTTTTAGAATGATTTTCTTTCTTTTATTGCAATATTAAAACACCGCTTTAATTCATGTAAAATTTAGTTTGGTGTGGGGAATTAAGTTGAGATTCAATTTTATTTTTCTACCAGATAATTGGGATCTTAGCATCATTAATTTGATAATATTTTATTTACTAGTTTTAATTACAACTTTTTGTATGCTAACCCAGAGTATTTAACTGAGTATTCCTAGTAGTGTAGTGGTTACGAATCAGGCTGCTAACCGCAAGGTCAGCAGTTTGAAACTACCAGCCTCCGCGGAGGAAGATGAGGTTTTCTGCTCCTGTAAAGATTTACAGCCTCAGAAACCCTGTTCAGGGTCTCTATGGGTCAGAACTGACTTGGAGGCACTTAACAACAACATTCTGTTAATTATTAATATGTCAAGTAATGCTGTTATAAAATGATTTAATCTACTCTTACTTTAAATACCTCTGGTAGCATAACAGTTAATGGGCTGCTACCCTCAAGGTCAGCAGTTCCAAACTGCCAGCAGTTATGCAAGAGAAAGATGAGGCTTTCTGCTCCTGTAAAGATTTATAGCCTCAGAAACCCTACACAGGGTTGCAATGTGTGATCTTTTCTGACTCAGTTCTTTCCTTTATCATAATGTTTTTAAGGTCAAACCATGTTATGCCACGGATCTGTATTTCATTCCTTCATGTGGCTTATAATATTTCATTGGATGGTTAAACCACATTAAAAAAACATTTTGTTGTATTTTAATTGAAAGTTCACAGTAACTTAGGTTCCATTTAATAATTTATATACAGAATTTTTAGTGATAATGATTACATTTCTCACAATTTGTCAGCACTCATTATTTCTAACCTAGTTGTTCCATTTCTAGTAATGTAGATTCCCTGTTTCCTTTACATTATTATCTTTGCTTCAGATTTAATGTTGATTGTTTGATCTTATATAGATGCTTGTTATAAATATTTTGTAAAAAAATAAACAACAACAAAAAAAACCTTTACTTTGAATTGAGAAAGGAGCTCTGGTAGCATCGTGGCTATGAGTCGGGCTACTATAAAGAAGCTTTCTGCTCCTGTAAAGAATTTCAGCTTCAGAACATCTATGCAGGGCTGCTATATGTTGGAACCGCTGCCACTCTTACTTTGCAGACCTGGTGTTGTGCTGTAGGATAAACTCTTGACTGCACCACATGATAATCAGTTCAAACTCACCGAGAGTTCTTTGGAAACCCTGTTTCCAAAGGGTTACTATGAGTCAGAACTGACTAGATATCACTTGACTTTTATTTTAAGCTGTTTTGAATATATCACATATACAATTACTGCTCACACATCTTTTTCCTTTTCCTTTTCAGTGATTCATCCTGACTTGCATTTTTATTTTCTTGAATTAATTTTAAGATCAGATTGTAGGGTTGTTATAATACTGCTGCTGTTTTATTGGTATGATATTAACCTAGGGGAAGTCAGTACTTTTCCAGTATTTTTTCCTGTTCAAGACCAATCTGTGTCTTTATTTTGATTTATTTTGGGTTTCTTTGTAGTATTTTGAATATTCTTCATATGTATTCTATACAGTTTTGTGTTTATCCCAAATAATTGATTTTATGGTAGTTTGGTTTTTTTTACACTTATCTTTTCCACTATGTTCTCTGTTTATAATGAATCTATGGGTATATTTTATAATTTTTGAAGTCAACTACCTATTTTTTGGATTATTTATTTCTTCTAGTTCTTAATCTTTATTAATATGCTAACTATATGATTTTATCAGATGCACATGGTATATTTACTTCTGTTCTACATTTCACATTTCATTTTTTCTTTCATCTAATTGCAATAGATATTATTTCCAAAAATATTAAATAATAAAAAATTAGTTTTATTTTTATATTAAGGCTAGAGTTTATAGTATTTCTCCAATCATATCTAATGTATTAGTTAAGAATCTATCAATTCTTCCTTTAGGAGTCTTTTGTCAATTATTAATATATACTATCCTCGATGTATTTTTATTACCTTGTACATTCATTTTTTTTCTCACTTGACTTCTTAATATATTTCTATAAAGAATAAATCTTTGCACTTGGATTTCAGTTACTTAAAAATTACTAATCCCTGTAGTAATTTAAAATATTTATATATGTAATTATTCTCGGATTTTAGGCAATCTATCTATTTTATATTTCCCATTTGTTTGCCCCATTCATCTTTTTTCTTTCAGAAGTTACAAAGAAAACATTATTTCAATAAATTCAGTCTGAAATCCTTATTTTTATAAATTTAGTATATGCATATGTAAGCTATGAAAATGTTTTAAAACATGCAATATAAATCAGAATGATTTATTCTCATACAATTTATTATTAGGATAGTCTTTTATGAGAGGGCATGTATGGTGTGATGGGTTGAGAGCTGAAGTTTTAAATGTGAATAGAAGGGCAACTTCTGTTCAAATAAAGCATTTCCTGAAATAAGGGCTTTGAAAGGCCCTGGAACACAAATGTATCCTTGAAGTTAATTAATCACAGAAACTTTTTTTTTTTTTTCTCAAATAGAGCAGGGTAATAATTTGAAACGAAAGAAAATATCAAGACTTTAACAATGAGAATATATTAACAACCAGGACAAGAACAGCTCACAGGCTGTAATGAAAACAAGGTGTCAAACTATCAGCAAACAGATTTTTTACTAATGGCAAGCAGGTTTTCTCTGACTGAAATGGTAATGGCTACCCATGATTACAGAGAGCTAATTACAAAAATCGAATATGTCCTGTGTCTGTTTTCTTAAGGGAGATGCATTAACAAAGCATGGGTATGTGATGGAGATATTGACTGTGAAGATCAATCAGATGAAGATGACTGTGAGAGTTTCTTGTGTGCTCCACCTAAATACCCTTGTGCTAATGACACTTCAGTGTGCCTGCAGCCAGAGAAACTCTGCAATGGGAGAAGGGATTGTCCCGATGGGTCTGACGAAGGCGATCTCTGTGGTAATTCATATTTCATTTCATTTACTGCTCCATGGAACTAGAACTCCTCCATCCATTTGCTGACACTTACTATATGAGCATTCATTTTTCCTATTCATTCCCCTTCAGTGTAACATTTCCCATTCAACCCTATCTACATTTTTATGCAGTGCAAATTTATGTGATTTTAAAAATTATTAATATCTTCTAAAAATAAATCAGAAAAACCTAGCCCATATTCAACTAATATAACCATTGCATAACTGTGTCCATGTTTACATCTCTGAATAGTCATTTCTGTTCCCATAATTTAAAGCATTATACTTTGTTTAGTGAGTCATTCAGAACAAAGCTGTCTTTTTATTACCCATATGAGAAATGGAGTTTGCTACCCAAAAGAAACTGTTTTTAGGAAGAGGAAAAGAGCGGCATTATTATCCTATAAATTGAATATTACCTAACTTTGTATCATTTTACCCTTAGTGTTTGGGTTCTTGTACCTTACACACCTCTATATTTTAAAATGATTATCTCAAACTGCTAGATTTGTTTTCACTTTGAATTCACTTTTCACTAGCCATCTTCATATGCCAATGAGCACATATAAAAGAAAATTGCATTTTCTTCTCTGTGGGAAGATGAGTGATTTAGCAAGAAGGTTTAAAAAATATGCTTCATAGATAATACTGAAGGTGACATCAATAGAGTATTGAAGGAGAGTTTACAGAATGATAAGAACAATAATGACTTGAGGCTATGAGAAAATGACTTTAGGAAATGATGTAGCTACCTGACGGAAACCAGGAAAAGCAACTCAATTTACTTATCATATTTTGATATCAGTTGAAAATTAATAGCATACTGAGTATTACAATTAAAGGAGTTAGTCTTTGTTTTTTTAAGTTATTGAATGAAAACTGTTGTTGGTACTGTTATAAGATTGTACAGTTTTATAAAATAGCCTTAAAACAGTACCAGCAAGTTTCCATTCAGTAATGCTAATTTTTAAATGAGAAGAATCAGACAAAAAAATTTAAGTAAATTAAACTGGGGAAAAAAAAAAAAAAGGCAGCCATTGTTTTTATGTATTCACTTCCTTTTCTCCCAGTTTATTCTCCCTGATAGAGCGAGTTAGTGAATAGAAATATCCCTTGCATTATAATATGTGAGGTTTGCGCATGTAAGTTGAAAGAAAAATGTAAAAGGCAAAACCAAAACGTATCAGTACCATTAAGATGGAAGTATATTGTTATGGGAAGAGTCTAGTGGTGGTAGTTGTGGACTGTTGAGTCTGTTCTGACTCATAGTGACCCTAAGTAAGGTTTCTGAGGCTGCAAATCTTTAAAGGAGCAGAAAACTACATCTTTCTCCTGTGGAATGACTGGTAGACTCAAACTGTTGACCTTGCAGTTAGCAGCACAACTTATAATTCACTATGCTACTAGGGCTCTTGGACTCCTGATGTGGCACTGTAGGATAAGCACTGGACTGTGCAGTTCAAACCCACCAGCTGCTCCTTGAAAATCATATACAGGATCACTATGAGTCAGAGATGATTCGATGGCACTTAACAACAACAATAACATCAGGGCTCCTAAAAATAGACTTTAACAAGTCAGAAATCTATCAGTTATTTACTGTAGTTTGTCTCCACATAACTGAAAAGGAGATAGCTATTGTATCTTTAAGGTAATCCTGGTGATAATGTTGTATTTATTATAGATGTTGAAAGATATTTGTTCATGTTCCTTTTTTGCATACTCTTAAGTTAAATGAAGTAAGTACAAGGCAAAGAAGAGAATATACGATCCTCAAGCAAAGCATTATTTTCCTATATTCCACTATCAAAATTAGGACAATAGAAGAGAAACGAGGGGATTCCTTATAAATTAATTTTTTGTCTACTTCAAAATTAAAAATGATCTCTCACTTATCTAGCTACTATAGCTACCTGCTAAGGAGCTTTGTTCATACATGTCAAATATTATAGAGCTTGAAATTAGTTACAGAGAGGGTGGGTGTGGATTCTGACTTATAGAGACCCTGTGAGACAAAGTGGTAGTATTCAGTATTCTAGGAAGACAGGTAAATAGGTAACTATGTAGTCCTAGACTCCTAGTATGGAGCTGTAGATAAGCACTGGACTCCTAACCACAAGGTTGACAGTTCAAATCCACCATCTGCTCCTCAAAAACCTTATACAAGGCTGCTATGAGTTGGAACCAACTCGATTCACTTAGTGACAACACTGAGATAGAGTAGAACCACTTCTTTTTGGGAGCAGACATTCTCATCTTTCTTCCACGGAGTGGCTGGTGGGTTTGAATCACTCAGTGTATGGCTGTTGTTGTTGTTAAGGGTACATTTAGTCATTTCTGACCCATAGTGACCATGTATAGGGTTTGTGAGGAGTGGCTGGTGAGCTTGAGCTGCTGACCTTAATTCCAACGACTTTGCTGTGCATTAACCCACAGCACCACATCTTATGGATGTTGCTTGTGGTGACGGCGGTGTGTACTGTGGAGTTGGTTCCAACTTATAGCATCCTTGTCTGTATAGGGTTTCTGAGGCTGTAAATCTTTAAGGGAGCAGAAAGCTTCATCTCTCTCTTACAGAATGGCTGGTAGTTTTCAAATACTGACCTTGAGGTTAGCAGCCCATCTTGTAAACACTACGCTTCCAGGCTTCCAGTTGGCAGTCCAATAATTAACCCATAATACTACCAGGGCTTCTTGTGGAAATATAAGAGAAGATGCAAAGATATTTTTATCTTGATAGCTCCACTGTGGTATACTGAACTCACACAGAGTGCTTCACCACAACCTGTGTGTTATGTCTTTGAAGAATTAGAACAATGATAATTTAAAATACCGATAAAGGGATTTAATTACCTTCCACAGTTTCCATGCAATGTTTGTAAAGGAAAGGAGAACACAAAAGGACACATTTCCTAATCCTAATGAAGAGATTATTTTTAGTGAGATTTTAAGTGTTGTTATAAAGGAGTCCTTGTGTGATATTGTGGATTAATGCATTGGACTGCAAAGTCTGTTTGAATGGCAAGGTCTGGGTTCAAGCGACTTAACATCAACAAGAAGAGAGATAAATTTGAGAAACAAATGAGGAGAGATTTAAGTCATTCAATAAATTGTGACTGTTGGCCTTTATATAGTTGGTTAAAGTTAAGGAAGTAATGATAAGAAACTACCTACCTACACCAGTGTTGGCACTAAATCGATATATTTGATTTTAGATTTTAAAGTGAATTTAATTATCATAAAATCTAAAACTATTTTCACAAGTAGTATCAAAAAAGATAAACTTATAGTACTGAAAACAATCATATTTGAAATCAGCTAAGAGGATTATAACACATTTTTGTTCACTTACTGGGTAGGATGGCATTTCTTTATATTAATTCTCTTGAAAAAGAATGTCCATTGAATTTGAATGGGGCAAATACATTGAAATGACAACACTCTTGAAATGATTATGATTATGGGTGAACAAATATATTTGGAGTAATCAAGAAATGAATCTTTGCTTTTCTTCTTCTAAAATAACACCAAACTTGAATTTAATTCTTTTATAAAATAGTAAATGTAACCGTTTTTATTATTGCTATAATTTCTTTGATGATAACAAATTAATATAGAAATCAATTGACCCTTATAGAAGTTTTTTTTGATATAGACTTTTTTTTTTTTTAAGTTTTACATTTCAGCCTGATTTTTGAACTAGAGAAAGTACCATACATGGGAATAACTATTTAAGATCTATAAAAAAGTACTATTATAAATTGCCAATTAAGCACACAATTTTTTAGTACTTCTCAAAATCCAGAACTAAACAGACTTTGCAAGTTATTAAAATTTATAAAGTAAAGAAAGACTTAAAATTTTTGTTGACCTTATTGCTATATATTCTCATAGAGTTTAGCTTGCTAGTGGTCATAAAGATAGCTCAGAAGTTATACCTAAGGTCGCCATGAATCAATGCCAATTCAAGGTAACTAACAACAACAAAGTAATGCATTCTAATAAGTAATAGAGTGGTTGTCTTCCTTATTATCTGCTGTTCTTTTTACAGGTACAAGGTATCATCTTGAACATTTACTTAGTGGATCACCACTGGCACAATTTCAGTAGAATTGTGTTTTTGGATAATTACACTTCTTATAGTCAATAAATATGCTTAACTGATTGATTACTCGTTAATAGCCCTTGATAACTGTTGGAGATACACTGGTTGTTGTTGTTGTTGTTGTGTGCCTTCGGGTCGGTTTCAACTCATGAGACCCTGTATAGGGTTTCCTAGGGGCAAACTGGTGAGTTTGAACCACAGACCTTAACCTACAGTGCCATAACAGGACTTCATAATAGTAACAATTAATCCATTTCATCTCTGTGGACTAAAACCAAGCATATTCCAAAGTTTTATAGAAATTGAAGTCTTTCATTCCTAACTTCTATTATAAGCCCAAATGTTGTTGTTAAGTGCCGTCGAGTTGGTTCCAACCCATAGCGACCCTGTACAGGGTTTCGGAGGAGCAGTTGGTGATCTTGAACCTCCAACCTTGCAGTTCAAATAGCTTTGCAGTCTGGCGCGTTAAGCTGCAGTCTGGCACATTAAGCACAGTGCCACACCAGCACTCCGTAAGCACAAATAAATACACTAATAAACACATTGCCATGGAGTCCTTAAAAGGAGCTCTGGTAGCATAGTGGTTACGATTCGGGCTGCCAACCTCACAGTCAGCAGTTTGAAACTACCAGCTCTTCCACAGGAGAAAGATGAGGCTTTCTGCTCCCGTAAAGATTTACAGCCTCAGAAACCCTGTGCAGGGTCATTATGAGTCGTAATCGACTCCAGGGTACTTAACAACAACAACAAAATGGAGTCCTTGCTAGCTAATCCATCAGGACACTTCATGTGCAAACTAGAACTGCTTCACAGGGATTATAAGGCTTTGACCTTCATTCCTAAGCAGCTCTGGGTAGGTCAGATCCACCAAACTTCCCTTTGGTATACCACCCAGGGACTTTTAAATTTCAATTATATAGATAGATTTACTATTGAATGATTTTTTTTCCTCATCCCCATCCGTTCCTGGGGTGGGGTGGGGTGGCGGGAGAATCTAAAGAGGACCTCCTAATACTCATTTATACTGTCTTGGCTCTAATTTAAGATTTAGAACGTGGAACTCAGTGATTAGTGCTTAAAAGAGAAAAAAACATTGAGTTTGACCTATAACCTCCTCCTGTCTAGATGAATGCTCCTTGAACAATGGAGGCTGTAGCAATCACTGCTCTGTTGTTCCTGGAAGAGGCATTGTATGCTCCTGCCCTGAAGGACTTCAACTCAAGAAAGACAATAAAACGTGTGAGACTGTGGATTACTGTAGCAGTCATCTCAAGTGCAGTCAAGTGTGTGAGCAACACAAGCACACAGTCAAATGTTCCTGTTATGAAGGGTGGAAACTGGATGTGGATGGAGAAAGTTGCACAAGTGTTGGTAAGCAGATGTTTTCAGTGTCTTGTTGTATTTAAAAATAGATCTTGGGGAAGTAAATTTAAAGCACCTTCAGGAAATTTATTGAAGTATGCAACTAATTTTTGATAAGACATCTGACTATGATGTGTCATTTTGACCTATACCAGAATCTTTGGGCATGAAAAGATTGCAATAGTCTTAATCATTGCTATTCTTCAGATTGCTATCTTCAGAATTTTTATTTTCCTTGAATGTATTCTCATTAGTCAACGCCTTTGTGGTTTGTTTTTGAATGCTCTACAGTATTTGCATAATATTTAAAATCCCCTAGAGTCTGGCCCTGCCCCCAGACTTCAATTAGTATTTCTAATATTCTAGAAAACATCTCCTTGAATTGATTTTTCCCATTTTCTTACTGCTTTTAAAAATCATTCTGCCAATTCTCTTAGTTGATATTGGCAGTGAGACTAGTAAATACTTAAGGGTTTTGGCATCTGACAGATTTAAATTCTAATCCTGCCTCTGGAATTCACAATATATAAAATATTAGTATGGTTACAGTACATTAATGTTCTTGAGCTTCAGTTTCCTTTATGTAACAGTGTCTATTATGTATAACGATATCTCTCTTTTAGCTTGCTGCAGAGTAACATGAAACATTTGCTCCTGTGCCTTCCTCCCATTAGAAGCTTAATGAATGATGACTTCCTAGTATCTTCTGTAGTTCTTAGAGGTTCACGAAATTTAACTGGTCCTGCCAAATCCTTCAAAAGCCACTGTTTTATTAGATGTTTTTTGTTGTTGTTTTTTGAATGCACCGTAATGAAACTGGAGCCCTAGTGTGGTGCTGTGGGATAAACACTGGACTGTTAATCACAAGGTTGGCAATTCAAACTCACCAGCTACTACTCGGAAACCCTATATAGGGTTGCTGTGAGTCAGAACTGACACCAAGGCACTTAACAACAACAACAGAATGTAATTACGACAAGTGTATTACTGACAGTACTTGTCTTCAGTCATTCACTGATCACAGAAACATGTGTGAATAGATTCAGTTTGGAATACATCCCCTTCATGTATGAACTGCAACCCTACCAGTAATACCCTTTTTATAATGATCAGTTTTCAATACATGGTACCCATTGTGAAAACTTTGTTTTTATATCTCTCTATATACATTGCCTTAAAAACTTTCCATTCTAAAATTTTTCTCTGTCACCTGAAATCTGATTGCTGCTGAATTTACATCTCCAGTCACTCCCTCTTTTCTACTAATTCTACTTTGTCCTCTATCATCAGATTGGCTAAATCAATTGGCTAAAGTATATTCTTTGTATGTGGTTCCAGTTTTCTTCCAGTTTTCAGGACTCGTAATTTCAACCTACCTTTAACCTTCCCAGATTCTCCTTGCCTTCTCTCTTCACAACTTAATTTAACTCCCACAGTATCACTTGAATCCAGTCCCACACTTGCGGTTCAGTACTCTCTGTATTACAATGTGGGAGTTGTTTTGAAATTGGGTACTAGAAGGAAGCTATAAGACTTTTAAGGTGCCTACACCACCAGGAGTAAAAACCTAGATTGCTTTGATGAGACTGAAGAAAATTTGGAGATTTCTTTTATATGAACTATAAGTACATTTCCTAGAATTTTACTAGGCCCTAGCTATAGATGCTTTTGTTACAGTATGTAGCCTGTGACTGATGAATTTAACCCACTACTACAAAAGAAAACCCATCAGTTTTAATTGAAGGGCACAGAGAAAGAGCAAAAACAAAGAATGCAGTCTCTTGGAATTATAATGGTGGTGGTGGCAGTGTGTTGTGTAGTCCATTCTGACTCATAGCAAACCTTTGTAGGGTTTAAAAGGAGCAGCTGTTAGATTTGAAAGACTGACTTTGCTGTTAGAAATCCAGTGCTTATCTTACAATGCCACACCAGGAATTGTATTGCTGTTTTTAGGTGCCATTGAGTCGGTAAGGACCCATAATGAACTTAAGCACAGCAGAACAAAACACTGCCCAATCCTGGGCCAACCTCACTGCTGTTTCCTTGCTTTAGTCCATTGATGCTGCCACTGGGCTAATCCATCTCATTGAGGGTTTTCCTCTTTTTCTCTGACCCTACACCTTACCAAACATGATATCCTTCTCCAGTGACTGGTCCCTTCTGACAATATGTCCAAAGTATGAAAGACAATGTTTGGCCATCTTGGTCTCCAAGGAGCACTCTGGCTGCACTTCACCCAAAGTGGATCTATTGGTTCTTTTGGCAGCCTATGGCACTTTCAGTAGTCTCCTCCAACACCATAACTCAAAAGCATCAATTC
>NW_006408530.1:23644458-23645670 GCF_000296735.1 Chrysochloris asiatica
ATCCCTGGAGCAATTCTGAGGTCAGCAGAACCTCAGTCTCAAAGGGTAGATTGAATGCTCTGCAATTTTAAAGGAGAAGACCATGGTTTCTAGGGTGTGGAAGAATACAACCACAACCCCTAGTTTTCTAAATGCCAGATCTTCCCTAACTTGGTTCTGCAGTGTAGAGCTGTCATTCAGTTTGGCAAAGAGATGGGGCTAATACCCAAAGCTGAGTACTGTAGCTACCATGTTCAAGGGACAGAAGAATGGAGTGTGCCGTGGTAGGTTGGCATCATCACTAAGATGGGCTAGTAGAATGGGTCCACCCAAATTTGAGGGAACACAGTTGCTGTCCCAATGGACCTAGAAGGCAGAGGCCATGACAACACCTAAACTTTCACCCAGAATCCAGAGGCCATGGCTAACACTCAGTCTGGAGGTTGGAGCCATTGCTCTGTTGGTTTCAGAGTTGAGAGCATTGTTTTCATGTCTTAAGAGCTAATGTTATTTGTTCTTCTGGGTTTTGAACTTCCTTGGTTCTTCTTATCACTTCTTTCCTTCAAACTTCTCCCATTTGTAATAAAAATGTTTACGTTATGTCTAGTGTACTTTGGACACAGATAACTTATATTCTGAATTTCAAAGATTAATAGATGAGGAGAAATTTTGTCCTAGGATGGAATACACTTAAAGTTTAATTATGATAATATTATTAATAGCTATCAATTATCAGGCACCTAAAACTTGATAGGTAACTCATTTATTACTTACAATAAACTAATTAGATGTTATTCATGCTCTCATGACTACATCCCAGAAAATCCACTTCAATTTCCCAGGACCTCATGGCAAAGAGATGTGACAGTAAGACTGTGAACTTCATTCCTCCTGATTCCAAGTCAGAGTTTCCATGCCATCTCTCTAGGTTGTATGTTCAACATTCACATTATACCATTGTATGCTCTTTATTTTAAACCTTCTATCAATATTTGTGTCCAACTTTGTTGAAAGCTGATATTTAAATCAAATGATTTTGCAATCCTTAAATTGAAGCATATGTAAATTACCCAGCAAAGGCTCATTGAATATGGAAGCTTTCAGCATACTTATTCAACCAGTATGCTGAGCAGATATCTGAGAAGCTTGGTTATATAAAGAAAAACATGGCATCAGGATTGGAGGAAGACTTATTAACAACCTGTGATATGCAGATGATACAACCTTACTTGC
>NW_006408530.1:23646640-23647881 GCF_000296735.1 Chrysochloris asiatica
TTTCTGGTGACTTACAGAAATCCTAACTCTCCCTTTGCTGCTTATACATACAGCTATCTTTATTGTCATATGGATGCTCCCCTGTGCTTGTCTCTCTACTTGGTTCTGGAGTGTAGCACTATCATTCAGTTTAGCAAAGAGATGGGATTAATACCCAAAGTTGAGAAGTGTAGCTACCATGTACAATTAGATTAAGCATAAAATTAGTCTAATATGTCCTAGTGTGGTGCTGAGGAATAAGTACTAGACTACAACGTCAGTTTGAATCACAAGGTAGCAGTTGAAACCCACCAGCTGCTCCTTGGAAACCCTATACAGGGTCACTATAAGTCTGAACCCACACAAAGGCACTTAACAGCAATGATATGGCCTTATTAACATAAAAAGAAAAGCCTTCTTTCCAATAATGATCACAATCATAGATATAGTGTTGAGGGCTTCAATATATATTTTGGATATGAAGTTTAATCCATATTAGCCCATTTTTCCTCCCATTAATCTTTTATTTATGTCTATTCTTTTTCTTTCTCTTACTTTCTCTTGATCTCCTTTTGGTCATAAAACAGTGCTGTGTTTATTACCTTCTTTACTTTCTGGCATAGTATTATCATTAATCCATAAAAAATGCTCTTCTGTCTTTTCTGTTTCCAACACATATTGTTGTTGTTAAGTGTCATCAGGTCAGTTCTGATTCATAACAACTCTGTATAGGGTTTCTGAGGAGTGACTGGAGGGTTTGAACCACTGACCTTGCAGTTAGCAGTCCAGTGCTCCCTGCTATATGTACGTGTGTGTATGTATGTATGTATATATACATACAGGATATGTACATAAATACTGGTATGATGCTGCAGGATATTGAGTGGTACCAAAAGGTCAGTTTAAACTGAAATATCAGCGATTCAGTCTCACCAGCTGATCAGATGCTCCTCAGAAACCCTATGCATGGTCACTGTGAGTCAGGACTAACTCGTTGACACTTAATATATTGTAAAGTGCCATTGAGTTTATTACAACTCATAGCAACCCTATATAAGGTTTCCAAAGAACAGCTGGTGAGAGTGAGTTTGAACCAGTTCAAACTGATCTTTCAGCCAAGAGCTTTTCCTACAGCACCACAACAGGATGTGTATCCAGTCAGTCAGTCATGTGCCATCGACTCGGTTCCGACCCATAGCGACCCTGTATAGGGTTTCCGAGGGTGTAAATCTTTACGGGAGTAGAAAGCCTCATCTTTCTCC
>NW_006408530.1:23648928-23649763 GCF_000296735.1 Chrysochloris asiatica
CCCCAGTTCGCATACTCTTGCTAATTCTTGTGATTATCCAACTTTCTAGTTTTTATGTGAGGATGAATCAAAAATTATCTGAACTCTGGAAGTAGAATTTATTTTAATTAACTTTTAGAAAGACAAATACATAATTTTAAATATAATCACCTTGCTTTTCAATATACTTTGTGCATCTTTCAATAAGCTTTTTTAAAAATGTTTTATTGTGAATTATGTGTTCATTTATGTGTGAGAACATTAGTTTTACATTCATCCTATCATAATTCATTTCATTGTCATGGTTACAATCCACTCCATGCATCATCAACCAACCAAAGAGTACACCCTACAAGCCTGCCCCCTGGTCATCAGCACACAGCCCCTCTCCCTCTCTGTGTCTAAAGTCCCCAACATCTCCATCTCTCCACGTCATCATCTCTGCCTCCATCTCTGGCATCACTGCTTCTATGGGTAGGGTCCCGCTCTCCCCTCTTCTCCCTTGACGGTCCCAGGGATCTCTGCACCTATACTGCAAAGTTAATCACTCCCCTCCTTGCTACAAAACGTCTACCTTTACAGTTCCAACCCTCACAATCAGTGCTGATAACAATTATTCACTATCGTATCACAAGAGACCTATCCACATTTCTTTCATCAGCCCAGCCTAGACAGATTGGATACTACTCAGGGGAGATTTTCCATCCTCCATGCCCCCTGGATCTAAGTTCCCTCTTGAAAGCTTGTAAACCAGTCACTTCTTGCCTTTGAAGCCCCTCCCACTTTGGATAGCCAATGTCCAAGTTGCCCATCCCTGTCTACTCTGTGTATGGAGGGAGTCGGAATGATCCTTGCT
>NW_006408530.1:23651570-23652109 GCF_000296735.1 Chrysochloris asiatica
CAAGTAGAGGAATTGCTGATCATAAGGTATTTCTATTTCCAACCTTCAGAGGAAATGTCAAATTGCTTTCCAGAGAGGTTGGACAATTTTGCAGTTCCACCAGCAATGTAGGAGTGTCCCAGTCTTGCCACATACCCGCCAGAATTTATTGTCCTCTACTTTTTTGATCTTTGCTGTTATTGTTGGTGTGAGATGGTATCTCATTGTTGTTTGGATTTGCATCTCTCTAATTGCTAGTGATCGTGAAAATTTCTTTATGTTTGTTGGCTGCCCGGATCTCCTCCTTGGTGAAGTGTCTGTTCATGTCCTGTGCCCATTTTTTAATTGCGTTATTTGTCTTTTTCTTGTAGAGTTGTTGTAGTTTCCTATATATTTTAGAATTAAGTCCCTTGTCTGATGTGTCATTGCAAAAGATTTTTTCCCATTCTGTGGGTTCCATTTTTACTATTCTGGTGAAGTCTTTTGATGCACATAAGATTTTAATTTTTAGTATGTTCCACTCAACTATTTTGTCTACTTTTGTTTGTGTAGTTTTCAAA
>NW_006408530.1:23655188-23656763 GCF_000296735.1 Chrysochloris asiatica
CCACACTGCTGGCCAACCAGGTCCCCATCTGGGTCCACAGAAGCCCACCGAACATTGTAGGGCTTAGCTTGCTGCTTCATTGCTGCTTTTACCCTACTTCCCCCTATCAGCGATGCGTGTGGTCACCAATCAGAGCTTCAAGTTCCACTAGCTATAAGCCTTCAAACTTTAAAAATATTCCGACCTATGTGGTTCCGAGTATGGAGCTCCACCCTGGATCTGTTTTGCCTGGTATTCTGTGGTATGGCACTCAATAAGCTTTTGTATTCCCTTATTAAAAAATGTTTTAGACTGAGCTGTGAGCAAAGAATACACCACTTTCCACTCTTCTTCATCAGAGGTGAAGCTTTGCACTAGAAGGGCTACTTTCAGGGAACCAAACAGGTGAAAGTCTGATGGAGAAAGGTTAAGACTATACAGAAGATGCTTTAATACCTAAAAACAGAGTTTTTGTAGAGTATCACCAGTTTGGGCAGATGTATGTAGGTATGCTTTTTTATGAAACATCACAGTGCCCTTGAATAGAAGTCCTCTGCATTTAATCTGAAATTTAGGCTTTAGTTCTTCAGCGTGCATATCACTGTAAGGATCCCTGTTGATTGTTGAACTTCTTTCTGAGATTGTTCCAATATTGGCCCTTGAGAAACCCAGAAAACTGTAAGCACCAATTTTCTAGGTGATAGTTGACTTTTGAACTTTTCATGGTCAGAGATTGAGCATTATCTGTCACTTACACTCAGGCTTCGGGTGATGAATCAATGTCTCATCAGCATTAGTGGTTTTTTAATAAGAATTTCCACATTCTTTTGAGTATTGTTCGAAATTTTGTTTGCAGATGTCTAAGTGCTTCTCTTTCTGCTTGTCTATGAGTTTTTTTTGATACCTATCTTGCACAAACTTTTTGAAACCTAAGTCTGTCATGGATTATTTCATAGGTAGAATCATGACTGATTTACAAATGAAGTGCCACATAATCACTGTCAATACTCTATTCAACAGAATCATTTCATGTACACACTCAATGTTGTCATCCACTGTGCATGTGGACAAGCATTTTAATATAACCAGAATACAGATACTTTTTGACTCATCCATGTGTATGTAGGTGTGTATTTGTGTATTATTGTTGTTGTTGATAAGTGCTGCTGAGTTGATTACAAGTGAGTGCAAAACTATATAGGATTTCAGAGGAGCAGCTGGTGCATTTGAACTATCACAGTGCAGTGCTTCTACAGGGCCACAACAGGAGTTTCTCTCTCTCTCTCTGTATACACACACACACACCCCACATATGTATTTTTTGTTGTTGTTAAGGTCCATCGAGTTGGTTCCGACCCATAGCAACTCTGTATATGGTTTCCAAGGAGCAGCTGCTGAGCTTGAACCACTGACGTTACAGTTCAAATGAACTTGCAGTCCAGCACATTAACCTGTACTGCCACACCAGGACTCATATACATATATACACATATATAAGGAGCTCTGGTAGCATAGTGGTTACAAGTTGGGCTGCTAACCTCAAAGACAGCAGTTTGAAACTACCAGCTGTTCTATGGGAGAAAGATGAGGCTTTCT
>NW_006408530.1:23657343-23660648 GCF_000296735.1 Chrysochloris asiatica
ATATATATATATACATAGAGAGAGAGAGAGAGAGAGGTTGAGAAAGTGAGAAACTGAGAGAGAGAGAGACTCCTAGTTCGGTGCTACAGGACAATATACTGCACTGCAAGGTGAAATTCAATTGTCGATGGTTCAGACACACAAACTACTCGTCAGAAACCCTATTACAGGGTCACTATGAGTTGAAACCAACTCAACAGCACTTAACAACAAATATATGCAGAGCTAGGGAGAGAGAGGAGGCATAAGGAGAAAGAGAGAAAGGAGGATCAAAATCTCTCTATATGTATAAAGACTTTTACTTGCATTTTCTGATTGCTAATAAATTTGACCATATCACCATATGATTGTTAGCCTTATTTGTCAATTTGTTTTCTTAACTTTTCAATTAAGTTTGCTGCATTTTCTTATTGATTAGTAGGGATTAATTGTATGGACTAAACTTTAGCCCTTGCAAATATCTTCTTCCATTCAATCAATAATATAATCATCTCATTCTTAATGACCTTTGTTCAACAAGCCTTCTATATCTTTTTGCTTCCCACACTCTTTGCTTTGTTTCATGCCTTTGCTTACAACTACTTCTTCTCATTATCAATATTTGCTTACAACTACTTCTTCTCATTATCAATATTTCCTTCAGAAATATTCTGGGCTATATTAAGTTATTAATTAATTTTATAATTCATCAGCCATTCATCTATGCAATCAAAAATATTTTTAAAGACAAGCTTAGTAAAAGTTACCTAGACTATATCCTGAAAATACATAACTATTTTGGTAATTCCCTTATCCTTTTCTTTCTTCTGCTGTCTTTCTCTTTATCTTCATCTTTGTCGGGTTCTCTAATTGTCTCTCTCTCCCTCTTTCTTTCCCTTTCAAACACATAGTAAATTCAGGTATTTTTAAAAACTACTAATTAATGAAAAGAAGGAGTCCTGATGTGGCACTGTAGGATAAGCACTGGACTGTAAATCGTAAGTCAGCAGTTCAAACCCACCAGCTGCTCGTTGGAAACCCTATACAGGGTAGCTATGAGATGGAACCAACTCCATGGCAGTTAACAACAACAATAAAAGAATAGATGAGTTAGCAAACAAACCATTATTGAAAAACATTTCCAAAGATTTTCAGAAAAAGTAGTTACGAGAAGAAGGAGACTCGGTGACACAATGATTAAATATTCAGTGTCTAATCAAAAAGTCAGGAAATTCAAACCCACCAAAGATCCATCATAGAAAAGAGCTGATGATTTGTTCCCATAAAAATCATTGTTGTGTGCCCTCAAAACAATCCAAACTCACAGAGACCCTATATAGAGTTCCCAAGCGTGGCTGGTGGGATTAAACTGCTGGCCTTGCTGTTACCAGTGCAGTGCTTATAGTACAGTGTCACGCCAAGACTCCCTATAAAGATTACAGCCTAGGAAACCTTCGGGGTGGATCTATTATGTCCTATATGGTTGCTATGAGTTGGAATTGAGAGCACACAACAATTAAAGGGATTGAAAAAAATGTCTCTAGAAAGATAAACTGTTAGTACAAAATCTTACAAATTTATATAGTTTGTAATTAATATTATAAATTTGAATAATAATTATATTAATACATAAAGTCAGTCTTGTCCTCTATTCCATAGATTCTACCCCATATGTCTTCATGTACACCATACTTAAGCAATATTTAACTATCATTCATTCCCAATATATATAGCTAAGTGAATGGAGAAAAGGAAGTAATGATATTTATTGAGCCAGAGAGACTACAGACTATTTACCACTTCATAAGTTTCTACTTATAAGGAAATGTATTTGAAGATGAACCAGAAAAATTCAAATAAATCCTAAACTGTAAGAACAGAAGAGATAGTAAAGTCTCTGAAATTGCAGGAAAAGAAACATTGTAAATGTAACAGCACTTTTTGTTTGGTGATATTATATGTATGATGAAGAATCAGGAGTTATTCCTATAGAATTGCTCATTATATAGTTATAATAACAATTTACCTGGTGAATACTATAAAGGCACTCGTTTTCTTAGACAAGCCATCTACTGCTTTCTATTCTGCCCCATGAATATCATTATTGGAACCTGTCATAAGACTAAGAAATGAGAATTGCAGATAGAAAACCGTAGTCTTCTGAGTGTTTAAAAAAAGATATTTGTATTATATTTAAAGCATAATATTCATCACTACAAAATGCAAACTATAATCCTATTTATTTTATATGTATGCTATATCTTTAATATGCTGAAGTTGAAAAATTCAAGCCAGTTCTGTATCAACAGCATGATGTGTTGGTTTGGATTGAAAATGAAATCATTAATGAGACAAGAGTTAGTGTATTGGAAAAACTGGTAATAGAAGACTATAAAAATGTATCGCTACCTTATCTTTTACTAACATCATTCTCAGTGAAATTTGCCCTTAAAGAAGTTAATATGAAAAGAGTTCTGATGGTGCTGTAGAAAAAGCACTGGACTGCTAAAAGCAAGGTTGGCAATTCAAACCCACCAGTTGCTCCATGGGAGAAAAAAGAGGATTTCTGCTGCCACAAACATTTGCAGCCTCGCAAACCCTATACAGGGTGGCTATGAGCCTGAATCAGCTTGACAGCAGTTAATATGATAATGTCACAATGGAAACAAGCCAAAAAATCGTTCATTGTGCTTTAGCTCTAAATATTTTATGAAGGACTTCTTTTGATTAAAGTAAGAAAAGCATAAAATTGGTGATTCTAAAATCCATGTTTTATGATTTCACTGTAGGATAAGCACTGGACTGCTAACTGCAGAATCAGCAGTTCAAACCCACCAGCCACTACTCTGAAACCCTATGTATGGTTGCTGTTAGTCAGAACAGACTCAATGGCATTTAACAACATCTAGTTTATGATATGAGGCATATTACATTAGTCATTATTTTTACTTCCTCCAATGGGTAAGAATAATTTAATAAGATGGCAGAAATCCTAAAAGTAGAGACATTTGGATGACTTATCTAGATTCAGAGTTGAAACATGAAAGAATTTACACTTTGATTTTCTGTAAACTGATGTATTATAGTCAAGCATTATCAAATACATTTACCAGACAGCTATTTTCTCAACACAGCTTGACTATAAACTTGCTAAAAGAACTTGAGCAGCCTTTTGGCAATTTTCATAAGATGGTTGATAAAAAGTTGTGTATGATGTGTCTGTGTGTCTGCATTGCAAATGCAGACACACTGGGTCACAAACTTGCTGGAAGCCATGAGACTAAGGTACCCACCCCTGCTGCTATCAACCATCCCATGGATGCTAT
>NW_006408530.1:23660876-23664241 GCF_000296735.1 Chrysochloris asiatica
CTGCTGCCAACTCCTGCCATGCTACCCAGGCCTGCCAGGTTCTTTTATTACCAGGCTGGGGGAAGGAAGAAGTGGCAAGCAGACCCTGCTTGGGGCACACTCAGGTCTCTCTTGCTTGCACAGGCATTTCTACTGGCAAGCCTCTTGCCTAGAGTCATCTGGCTCCACCCCACTGTAGGGAGGCCCATTCACAGACTTCGCCCCAAAAATCCTTGGACAGGGAATATTCAGGCCTTTGATTTGCATGAGCAAGTCTTACAGCTCTTTTATCTTCACTGCCAAGCCTTATGTCCAAAGGCGCACAAATCTTGCTCCAAGATCATTGCAGGTCTTAATTCTGTGGCCTAACAAGTCCATGACTGCCATCTATTTCCATGTTTTTCTATCTTTTATATTGTAGCTGCCATTTTTAGGTCACAGAGGATCTCAAATCTTTGGCCTAAAGGACTGCTCTACCCCAGAGTCTTCTTGATTGTAGTGAGATTGCCCTGAACCTCTGTGTGAGTGGCTCTTATATAAGGAGACCCTTTGTCAATTTCAAGGCATGGCCTTACCCATGGCCACTCATCAAACACCTCCCTAGGTGGACAGCAAGTCACTCAATTTGCAAAGTAAATAGAGCAATATTCTGAGACACTGTGGCTCTGCTAAAAATTTAGGGAGCGTAAGAAGACCATCTCTCCCCCCAAAATTGGCAGTGATAGGATAATACCCTTACACTTACAAGGAAGACCAATTAAACAACTGTTTTCAAATTTATGCACCAACCAGTAATGCCAAAGAGGAAGAAATTTGAGAATTTTACCAATACTTGCAATCTGAAATTGATAAAACATATAATCAAGATACATTGATAAATATTGATGATTGGAATGTAAAATTTGGAAGAAAAAAAAGATCAGTAGCTGGAAAATATGGCATTGATTACAGAAATTATGACATTGATCACATGATAGAATTTTGTAAGACCAACGATTTATCCATTGCAAATACATTTTTAACAACCTAAATGAAGAATTCTGGTATGGCATTGTAGGATCAACACTGGACTGTGAACCATAGGTAAGCAGTTCAAACATACTAACTACTTCTTTGGAAACCCTTTAGAGGGTTGCTATGAGTCTAAACCAATTCAAAAGCACTTAACAGTAACAACAACAGCAACAACAAATAGAGACTATACCCACTGGATGGGGAACACACAAGAATCAAGGTGATTATATCTGTGGATAGAAATGATGGAGAAACTCAATAACCTCAATCAATATAAGGCTAGCATCCTAATGTGAGATAGACCATCAATTATTACTATGTAAGCTGAAGTTAAAGTAGAAGAAAATTAGAGTAAGTTCACAAGAGCCAAAGTACAACCTTAAGTATATCCAACCTAAATTCAGAGACTAACTAATGACAAAAAAACAGACCAGCTGTGGGGATACATCAAGGAGATGAAGACAACAAATGGTGAATAAAAAGAAAGATACTTTTTAAAAAGACCAAAATGGATGTCAGACAATTCTGAGACTTGCTCTTGAACATAGAGGTTGTTAAATTGTGTGGAGTTGGTTCTGACTCATAGCAACCCTTTGTAATGTTTCCAAGGAGCAGCTGGTGAGTTTGAACTACCAACCTTGTAATTCAAACAGGCTTTGTGGTTCATTGCTTATCCTAAAGAACCATATCAGGACTCTTGAATGTAGAGTAGCTGAAGAGATGGAAAAAAATGATGAAGTGAAAGAGTTAAAGAGATTTCAAAGGATGACTCAAGAAGTCAAAGCAAAATATTACGAGATATATATATATGAAAAAACTTGAAATTAGAAAAACAAAAGGGAAGAATATGCTCAGCATTTCTCAAGCTGTAAACTAAAGAAAAAAAAATTCAAGACTTGAATTGAAATTATACCAGACCCAAGACTCTGGACAGTACTAACCTATTTTCTACATGGATAGGTTTGCCTATTCTGAACAAACCATATAAATGGAACCACACAATATGTGGTCTTTTGTGAATGACTTCTTTCACTCATCATAATGTTTTTAAGGCTAAACCATGTTATGCCAGGTATTAGTATTTCATTCCTTTATATGGCTGAATAATATTTCATTGTATGGTTAAACCACATTTTAAAAATTAATATTTTATTGTATTTTCATTTAAAGTTCACAGCAAATTAGGTTCCATTTTGTAATTTCTATACAGATTTTTTTTCTTGATAATGATTACATTTCTCACAATTTGCCAACATTCTCTTTATTTCTAACCTAGTTCTTTTAATTCTAGAAATCTAGTTTCCCTGTCTGTCCTCTTTATATTATTATTTTTACTTCACATTTCATGTTGATTGTTTGATCTTATATGTTATTGTTGTTGTTAAATGCCATAGAGTTGGTTTCAACCCATAGCGACCATGTAAAGGGTTTCTGAGGAGTAGCTGGTGAGCTTGAACCATCTGCCTTGTGGTTCAAACCAATTTTGCAGTGTAGCACATTAACCCACATTGCTACACCAAGGCTCCTTGATGTTATGTAGAAGATTATTATAAATATTTTTATTAAAAATTTTACATTATGAATTGGGTGAAGGTTTATTAAGCAAACCATTTTTCGAATCAGCAGTTCATACACTTTTAGTTTCGTGTCATTGATTGCCATCCTAATAATGTAAAATGTATTCCACTTCATCCTTGTGGTTCCTGTTTCCATTCCTCCTTCTTTCTCAATCCTTGTAAACTTTGTCCTTGTTGGAAATGCTACAGTCTTGATCTAAAAAATTCATTATTTTAAGTAGTACATACCTAAATAATGTCTTGTTTCCTTTATAGACCTGTTTGTTGTTTGTCTGAAAATTGAGACATGGGATGAGTTCAGTTCCAGGTCTGAAGAGTTTCTAAGGACCAGCGTCTTAGAGTCCAACAATCTCTATCTGATCATTAACACTGGTCTTTTGTATAATACTGAATTTGGTTCATGTTTTTTATCTTATTCTATCGAGGACATTGTAATATGATTCATTTCAGAGCAGTTGATAGTGATAGCTTGGCACCATATAGTTCTAGTTTTAAACTCATGAAGGCTGATGTTCACTTGGTCCATTAGTCCATTGGATTTATTATTTCGAGGAATCTCTTATTTTCTCCCTTCTTCTTTTCTCTGGACAGAGGAGACCAGCTGTTATTCCTTATATAGCTGCTCATGAGCTTTTAACACCCAGTCACTACTCACGAAAGTAGATTGTATAGTATTGTGTTTGATCTTTGAGAATTATGTTATGTAAGTTGGTGACCCCTGAAACCATGGTGCTGAGCCATCAGGTCCAATGACTCTTTCCCTAAAGGTGTTTGACTATGTCTAAGAAGATTTGA
>NW_006408530.1:23665626-23671975 GCF_000296735.1 Chrysochloris asiatica
GGTCAGAGAAAAAAAGGAAGACCCCCAACGAGATGGATTGGCCAAGTTGCAGCATGGATGGACTCAAGCGTGGCAACAGTAGTGAGGTTGGCCTAACAACAACAACAACAACAACAAAGAAGATTTCATAACTTTGTTCCTTATATGTTCCACCACATTCACTGGTATAATTATGTTGTTGTTGTTGTTGTTGTTAGATATAATTATTGCAAAGGTAAATTCATATGTGTAATTATTCTATATTTTTGTGAATATGGTCCTACTCTCCCACACTCATTCACCCTGAGTGCCCATCCATATATGGACTCTTATTATTAAGTAATGTCGAATCAGCTCTGACCACAACAATCAATCCTATGCACAACAAAGTGAAACGCTGCCCTATCCTGTGCCATCCTCACAATTGTTATGCTTTATCCCATTGCTGCTGCCCCTGTGCCAATTCATCTTTTTTCAGGGTCTTCTTATTTTTCTCTCACCCTCCATTTTACCAAGCATAATGTCTTTCTCCAGGGACTGGTCCCTCCTGATAATGTGTCCAAAGTATTAGAGACAAACTGATTAAGCACTGGAGGCACTCACTCATCAATGCCAAGAAATTTGAAAGACAGCTAGCTAGCTGGCCAACCAATAGGAAAAGATCCACATTTCTGCCCACCCAATGAAATTTGACCCAATAGAATGTGGAAATCATCTAAATTAATAATAATTAATTTCACATGCAATAAAATTCTGCTGAAGATAATTCAAAAACATTTGCAGAAGTACATCAACATAGAGCTGCCACAAATTCAAGCCAGATTCAAAAGAGACGTGAAAAAAAAAGGGATATCATTATTGATATGAGATGGATCTTGACTGAAAGCAGAAAATAACAGAAAGATGTTTACTTGTACTTAATTCAGTATACAAAGGCGTTTGATGGTGTAAATCATGACAAGCTATGGATACCATTGGGAAGAATGGGTATTTCATTTATTGTGCTCATATGGAACCTGTATATAAACAGAGACAGTTAGACCAGAACAAGGAATGTGGAACGGTATAAAATCAGGAAAGGTGTGTGCCAGGGTGGTATCCTTTTATCATACTTATTCAATCTGTATACTGAGGAGATGGCCTGAGAATCTGGATTATATGTAGAAGAATGTGGCATCAGGATTGGAGGAAGATTAATTGACAACCTCCAAAATGCAGAAGACAGAACAGTGCATGCTGGAAAAGAAGGGGACTTAAAATACTGATGAAGATCAAAGTCTACAGCCTTCAATATGGATTGAACCTCAATGAAAAGAATACAAAAATCCTCACACCTGAACCAATAAGTAACATCATAATAAGCAGAGAAAAGATTGAAGTTGTGAAAGATTCCATGTTGCTTGGATCCGCAATCAGCACGCGTGGAAACAGGATTTAAGAAATTAAAGGATGCATTGCATTAGGCAAATCTGCTGCACAAGACCCTCTTTAAGGTGGTAAAGAGTAAAAATATCAGTGTGAAGACTAAGGTCTCTGACTCAAACCATGGTATTTCATGTGCATGTGAAAGTTGAACAATTAATAAGGCAGACCTTAGAAGAACTGATACATTTTAATTATGATGTTGGAGAAAAAATATTGAAATTACCATGGACTTCCAGAAGAACAAACAGATCTTTATTGGAAAAAGTACAACCAGAGTGCTCCTTAGAATTCAGGATAGCTATACTTTGTCTCTTATTCTTTGGACATGTTATGCTTGGCCAGTCCCTGGAGAAGGACATCATGATTGTTAAAGTGGAGGGTCAGTGAAAACAGAAGACCCCTCCTCCCCCACCGCCTCAGGAGACGGATTTGCATAGTGGCAGCAGGAGCATCAATAGGATCAAACATAACAATTGTGAGGCTGACATTGGAATGGGCAATGTTTCATTCTGTTTTGTAAGAGTCACTATAAGTTGAAATCAACTTTGGAGAGTACCTAATAATAAGGAATGGTCCTGTAAACTAGCTTCTTCTCTGACTCTGAATTCCTTCTTTGTCTTTTGCTGCTCTGAATGAGTAGAGACCAATAGCTGTATTTTAGATGATTGGTCACTAGCTTTTAAGACCCCAGACATTTCTTGGCAAACTAGGTTGTAGAAGTAAACTTTATGAGTATGTTATTGCAATTGACTGTGTTGTCCCATAATTATATCCTCCTGTGCCTTCAAACCCATTAAAAGACTCCAGTGAATTCCTTGGTTCTGTCTAATATATCATATAGATTGTTGTTTTAAGTGTCGTTGAATTGGTTACAACTCATAGCGGTCCTGTACAGGGTTTCTGAGGAGCAACTGATGAGTCTGAAGTTCCTACTTTGTGTTTTGCAGTCTAGTGTTGATCCTACAGCATCACATCAGGAGTCCGTTATCTATATAAAAAATATCATATGTATATATATGCACGTACCCACATACATGTGTGGTGGTGGTGATTGTGGTGGTGGTTATGTGCCATTGAGCCAGTTCAAACTCTTAGTGACCCTATATAGAGTTTCTAAGGCTGTCAATCTTTAATGGAGTGGAAAGACTCATCGTTCTCCTGTGGAGTGATTTGTAGATTTGAAGTACTGACAATGCAATTAGCAGCCCAGCTAGTCACATATATTTGTAACCACACTTACTTTTTGGTGGTTGTTATTGTTCCAAAACTGTATATGCTGTAGCATTTACCAAAAATGTCTCTTTTAAGTCTTGTGTACTTAAAAGCAACATCATTTACCTTGGTCAAGCTGTGTATACTTTATCCACAGATAAATTACATTTTGTTTATCCATTCATCAGTTAATGGATTTTGGACTGTTTATACTTTGGGTTAATATGAACAATACAGCTATAGAGTCCTGATATGGCAAGACAAGATAACACACTGGACTGAAAAGTCAGTTTGAACTGCAAGGTTGGCATATCAAATTAACCAGCCACTCCTCAGAAATACTATACATGGTCCCTATGAGTCAGAACCTACTGGATGGCACTCAACAACAATAAATATTCATGTACAAGTTTTAATGTATATATGCATCTTCATGTATCTTGGGTATGTATCTGGCTCTAGATGCCAGTATATAGAATCTGGGTATATAGTAACTACGCTTACCAGTTTAAGGAACTACCAAACTATCTTCCAAAATGACTTCAGCGTTTTATTTTTACAATGTTACCAGCAATGTATGAGGGTTCCAATTTCTCCATATCACTTAAAAGCTATTATTATTGCTAATCTTTTTGAATATAACCATTTTAGTGAGTGCTTTTGATTTTTATTTCCATTATCACTAATGCTGTTGAGCATCTTTTCAGTGATTATTGGTTATTTGGCTATGTGGGAAAAATATCTATTCAGATCTTTTACTCATTTAAAAATTGGATTATTTTTCTTGTTGTTGAGTGCTGTTGAGTTGGTTCTTACTTGTCGTCACCCTGTATAGGGTTTCTGAGAAGCGGCTGGTGGATTTCAACCACTGGCCTTGTGGTTTGCTGTTTATACTACAGTACCACATATAAGTTGTAATTACTTTCTAAATATTCTGGGAAAAAATCTTTTATTGGATATATATTTC
Organism: Chrysochloris asiatica; assembly: GCF_000296735.1. NCBI lineage: Eukaryota > Metazoa > Chordata > Mammalia > Afrosoricida > Chrysochloridae > Chrysochloris > Chrysochloris asiatica. Next base: position 23,669,210 of record NW_006408530.1, read on the forward strand.
TAAAACATTTTCTCCTATTCTTGGCTTGCCTTTTTACTTTATTTGTGGTTCCCTTAGAAGTGTGAAAGTATTTATTTTTATGAAGTCTAATTTATCTGTTGGTTTTTTTCCCCATTCTTTATAATTAGGGTAACATAGCTGAAAAACCAAATCAAAGATTGCAAAGATATATTCCTATGTATACTTCCAATGGATGCATAGTAACTATGAACAATAAATATCTGTGCTGCAAACAACAAACTTGGTAGTTCAAACCCACCAGCTGATCTGCAGGAGAGAAAAGAAGCTTTCTACTCCTAAAAAAATTTATAGCCTCAGAAACACTGTAGTCACTATGAGTTGGAACCTGATCGACAGCACTTAACTACTGTAACAGATACAGGTTTATGGTCTATTTTGAGTTAATATTTGTACATGTTGTGAGGTACTTATCAGTTTCATTCTTTAGCAAATTGAAATCCTGTACCCTAGCACAATTTCTTAAAAATACATTTTTCACATTGAATTGTCAAAAGGTCATTTGACAGTAAATATGCATATGTGGGTTTATTTACAAATTTTAACTCATTTGTCTAGATGTTTATCCTAATGCCAGTGCTGCACTCTCTTCAACAATGTAACTTTGAAACAAGTTTGAAATTGGAAAAGGTGAAGCATCCAACTTTGTTAAAATTTTTCAATTTTTATTGGACTTTTCTGAGTCCTTGAATTTCCAAATGAATGTTATGATTACTTTGTCAATATGCTAAAAAAAATTAAATAAGGCAGTTTGAATATTGATAACATGTATGTTGTATCTATTGAACATTATAGGGCGTATTGCCATCTTAAAAACATAAAATCTGAAACAATAGGAAATAATTGATAAATATAGGTTATCTTTCCATTTGTTTTGGTTGTTTTTAACTAATTTCAACAGCATTTTGTAGTTTTCACTGTACAATTCTAATTCTTGTTAAATGCATTCTTAAATATTTTATACTTTATGATGCTATTATAAATTGAATTATCTTCATTTCATTTTTGGATTGTTTATAAAAAGTGCATGAACATGCAACTGATTTTTCTATTTTGATCCTGTATTCTGCAACCCTGCTGAATTTTTCAGTTGTTATAGTAGTTTTGATGTGAATTTTTATGATATTTTATGCACAAAATTATACTATATATGAGCAGAGATGGATTTATTTTTCTAATCCTAATTTTATTATCTTTCATTTCTTGTTTTTCCCTAATCACTCATTTAAACAGTTCCAGAATATTTTCTTATAGTAGTGGAAAAATCAGACATCTTTCTCTTCTTCCTAATCTTCGATGGAAAACCTTCAGTATTTCACTACTCATATAATATTAGATACAGTTTTGCAAGAAAGCTCTTTGCCAAGTCTAATAAATTATCTAATATTTCTATTTGATCTTAGATATTCTTTCATGATGTTTGATTTTGTCAGATGTTCTTCTGTCTTTATTGATAAGATCATATGGATAAGTTTTAAAATTTTTATTAATCTGGTACATTACATTTATTTTTATAGTTCATTTTTTATTGTAAAACCAAACTTGCATCCTTGGAGTGAGTCCCATATGGTCATGGTGTCTAATTCTCTTGATAAATTGATCAGTTTTAAGACATTATTAAATGTTAGAAAACATTTAATAATGTTTTAAAATGAATTTTCTTATGTATATTCATAATGCATATTCTTTTAATGTTTGCCAGATTATACCAGCAAAGCCATCTAGGTCTAAATTCTTCTTTGAGGGAAATTTTTTGGTTAGATAGTTAACTGCTACTATTTATAATTAGGTTAAAATTTTCTGTTTCTTCCTGAATCTGCATTAAATGATTGTCAGTAAGTATTATCAGTCTTCCGTGGAACTTCCTGTTCAATCTAATTTTGAAAAAAATGTTGTATTCCATTGCTCATAGTATTCTCTTGTCGTTGTTGTTGTTGTTAAGTGCCATCAGGTTGATACCAACCCATAACGACCCTGTGTAGGGTTTCCCAGCAGCAGCTGGTGAGTTTGAAGTTCAAACAACTTTGAAGTTCAAACAACTTTACAATCTGACACTTTAGTCCACAGCGCCTATTCTCTTACATTCCTTTTATTTCTATGGAGTCAATAGTACTGTCCTCTCATTAATTTCTGATGTAGTTTGAATCTTTTTCTCTGTCTACTACTTCTTATTTCTCTCATTCCTGGTCAGTGAAGCATAATTTACCATTTATTTAAAAAAACCAACATTTAATTTCTTTGTTTTTCTGTATAGTTTCCCCCTCCTATTACCTGTTTTGAATTTAGTTTGTTCTTTCTTACTAATTCCTTAGATGGAAATATAGGACATTTGTTTGAGATCATTCTTGTTTATGAATGTGGACCTTTATGGCTATAAATTTCTGCTAAGCACTGCTTTTGTTGCACTTGTTGTTGTTAGATGCCATCAATTCGGTACAGATTTATAGGAACCCTGTGTGCAACAGAACAAAATACTGACCAGTACCTGGGCCAGCCTCACAATTGTTGCCACACTTGAGCCTATTGATGCTGACACTTTGCCAAGGCATCTCGCTGGGGGTCTTCCTCTTTTACTTTGACCCTCCACCTTACCAAACATGATATCCTTCTCCAGCAATTGGTCCCTCCTGACAATATGTCTGAAGTATGAAAGATGAAGTTTGGCCATCCTGGCCTCAAAGGAGCACTCTGGTTCTACTTCTTCCAACACAGATCTATTTGTCTTTTTGGTAGCCCATGGCACTTTCA
>NW_006408530.1:23678711-23680304 GCF_000296735.1 Chrysochloris asiatica
ACTAGTTCTGGATTCCATCTCTTCTATTTTGCTCCTTTCCCCTTTTGAGTTGTATTGTCCATTTCTGATATTTTATTATTAATCATCTGTACCTCTTTTTGCAGGTTTTGAATTGTTTCCAATGCTGTATGAATCTTGTTTGTTTGCTCTTGTAGTACTTTTCTGACTTCTTCCTTGTTTTCCTGCACTGCTTTTTGGAGCATTTGAATTTGTTTCCATATCATTCCTCTGAATTCCTTCTCAGGCAAATCCAAAACCTACTCTGCCTCTTGTGGGGAGCCTTTGTGTGTCTCCAGCTCTTTTGTCTCAGTTACTCTTTTCTCGTTTTGGACATGTTTTGAGACCTTTTCTTGTTTTTTTGTTTGTCATTTCCAGTGGTTATGTGGATTTTTTTAATGTTTAAATGGAAGTTTGCTGTTGTGTTATTAAGCTTACTGGTTGTGTCCTGGTTGATATGATCAGGAGATAGTTTTCCCTTTTCGCACGTAATGCATAGCAGCTTTTATTGGGTCTCGTCTCAGTGGTGGAGTATTATGGGGCATGTTCATAGCTTGGCTATATGGATACAATTCCTGACTCTTCTTGGGTAATGTAGGGACAAAATCTCCCACCTCCAGGAAAAATTTGTGATAAAAAAGACTAAGAATGGAAGCAATATAAAAACAGAGACAAAAACCACCACTTTGAAAAAAACAACAACTCTGTGACCAACTGTCCAGTTGTCTTGCTACACAGGCAGTGCGTGTGCACCATAGATGCCTAGCAGTAGGTGTGTGTGTCTGCTCACTAAGACCCCCTCCTCTATTCACCACCAAAGAGGTGTGCAGATAGATACTGAGAAATTAATGGGAGAAAAAATGTCTACTATTTTTGTCCCTGAAGGTCAGTTAGTTATCTGCTTGTGCACAGTGTAATTCTAGAGATAGCTGCATACTTTTATGTTGGGGTTTTAAAGATTGTTCATATGGTTTGTCTGTCAGACCAGACCAGGTCGTTTCTTACTTGTATAGGCCCAAGTAAAAGGTCCTGTACAAGTTAACTTTAGGGCTGGGACCCACAGCTGATATCATAAACAGCCTCCAAGCTCTTTCTTTCTGTGCCATGGGAAACTATGGACTCAGCATTGGACTTTCTTTTTGAGGGGGGCGGGGGGGCACGTGTGTGCACCCACTTGCCTGAAGACGTCTGGGTTGGGCAAAGAAGGTGCAACAGAGAAGAGGAGGAAAAAATGTGTAGAATCCACTGCACCTCCTTTTGCAAATGTCACTGCGCTGCTTTTAGCACTGGTTCCCTGTGCAGGTCTGGTTATAGCCCCACCCTCTGAACTCCACTCGTGTGAGGTGGCTGCAGAGGGAATCCAATCTCAAACTTTTCCTAACTTGCTGTATTTTCCTTCATATCACTTGCACATGTGAGAAACTGACGCCCTGTCTCTTATGCTTGATCCAGAGCTCTGGTGGTATTCTGTGAGTGGAACTTTTCTGGGTTTTCAATCCCTCCCCCATGGAGCAAACAACGTATTGCATTAGGCAAATCTGCTGCACAAGACCTTTTTAAAGTGTTGAAGAGCAAAGATGTCAGCTTGAGGACTAA
>NW_006408530.1:23681072-23682826 GCF_000296735.1 Chrysochloris asiatica
TGTTGTTTATTGGTCCACTGGTGATGATTTTTGTTTTCTGTACATTGAGATGCAATCCATACTGAAGGCTGTGCTCTTTGATCTTCATCAGTAAAAATTTTAAGTCTTCTCCACTTTCAGCAAGCAAAGTTGCATCATCTGCATATCGGAGGTTGTTAATGACTCTTCCTCCAATCCTGATGCCACGTTTTTCTTCATATAACCCATCTTCTTGGATCATTTGCTCCGCATACAGGTCGAATAAGTATGCTGAAAGAATACACCCCTGTTGTACACCTTTATTAATTTTAAGCCATTCAGTGTTCCCATGTTCTGTTCAAACAACTGCTTTTTGGTCCATGTACAGATGACTCATGAGCACAGTTAAGTGTTCCAGAACACTCATACTTTGTAATGTTGTCCATAACTTGTCATGATCCACACAATCAAAAGCCTTTGTGTAGTCAATAAAGCACAGATAAACATCTTTCTGGTATTCTCTGTTTTCAGCCAAGATCCATCAGACATCAGCAGTGATAAAACCTCTTTCCATGGCCTCTTCTGAATCAAGCTTGAACCTATGGAAGTTCTCTGTCAATGTATGCTTGCATCCATTCCTGTATTACCTTTCATAAACCTTTATTTGCATGGGTTATCAAAGATATTGTTCGATGACTTCCACAGTTTGTTGGGTCACTTCTCTTTGAAACGGGCACTAATACGGATCTCTTCCGATCAGTCAGTCACATAATTGTTTTTCAAATGTCTTGGCATAGATGAGTGATTGCCTCCAGTGCTGCCTTTCTTGAAAGGTTTCAATTTTTATTCCATCGATGCCCGGTGCCTTGTTCTTTGCTAATTCCTTCAATGCACCTTGGGCTTCTTTCTTCAGTATCATTGGCTATTGATCATATGCTACTTCTTGTAATAGTTTAACATCAACCATTTCCTTTTGGTACAGTGACTCTGTGTATCCTTCCATCTTATTTTGATGCTTTCTCATCATTCAATAATTTGCCCTGAGAATCCTTCAATAACAGAAGTCGAGGCTTGAATTTTTTCTTCAATTCCCCTAGCTTGAGAAATGCTGAGCATGTTCTTTCTTTTTGGTTTTCTGACTCCAGATTTTTGTACATTGTGTTGTAATATTTGACTTTGTCTTCTCAAGCTGACCTTTGAAATTTTCTGTTCAGCTCTTGTACTTCCTTATTTCTTCCATTAGCTTTAGCATCTCTACATTGGAGAGCAAGTTTCAGTGTCTCTCCTGACATCCATTTTTATGAAAAAGTTTTTGTTGTAATGTTTACATGGGAGAACATCAGCTTTACACTCATCCTATCGTATTTCATTTCATTGCAATGATTACAGTCCCCTCCATGCATCATGAAATAACCAAAAGGTACACCACACAGGCCTGCCACCCCGGCTGCCAGCACACAGCCCTTCTCCTTCCCTGAGTCCAGTGTCCCCAGCCGCTCCATCTGTCCATGTCATCATCTCTGTCTCCATCCCTGGCGTCACTGCCTCTCGGGGTATGGTCCCACTCTCCATTCTTCTCACTTGATGATCCCAGTGACCTCTGCTCATGGACTTCAAAATCAATCACTCTCCTCCTTTAGTCAAAACACATCTACCTCTATATTCCCTTCCCTCACAGTTGTTCCTGATGGCAATTATTCCTGATTGTACCACAAGAGTCTTATCCCCATTTCCTTTTGCCAGCCCAGTCCCAACGGATTGGAAATCATTCAGTGGTGATTCTACCTTCCCCACCC
>NW_006408530.1:23690311-23698163 GCF_000296735.1 Chrysochloris asiatica
CGCTATGGGTCGGTACCAACTCAATGGCACCTAACAACAACAATGGAGCTTTTCCATTGTTTCTTTGAGCAGATGTAGTTAATTTAATTTCTGTGTATTCCATTTAATGAGGTCCACGTGTGTACCTGTCTCTTATGCTGTCTAAAGAAGATATTTGAAATAAACCAATCATTGATTTTGCAGAATTCTATCATGCCATCTCCATCATCATTTCTATCACCAAGACCATATTTTGCAACTACTAATCTTTCCTCTTTTGTTCCCAACCTTTGCATTCTGATCACTTGTAATGAGTCAATATATCTTGATTGCATGTTTGATCAATTTCAGATTGAAGAAGTTGGCAAATTATTCTATTACATCCTCCTGGCTTTAGTGGTTGTTGCATAAATCTGAATAATAGTGGTATTAATTGGGCTTCCCTGTAGGTGCAATGATATTATCTTATCAGTGACAGCATCTATAATATAATAGTAATAGTTGGTCCTTATTACACTTAATAAATTTTATTGTGTTGTGTTTCTATGACCAGTAATCATAGTATTTTCTAATTTCTAGTATGAATTTTTTCTTTGGTGGCTTAGTAGTATATGGGAACTTCCAAATTTTTCACTTACAACTCATTTTTTATTGCAGTTCCATATATTCAGAGAATGCAATTTTTTGTGTGATTTCAATTATTTTAAATTTATCCAGGCATTATCCAGTATATACCATAGAATAGACCAAAAATGTTATGGTATATCCTGGATAATGCCCCTGGTTCACTTAACAAGAATGTGTTTTCTGGTGTCTGGCTTCATTTATAAAGCATAAAGCATGCCGCTGTGTTTCTTCATTCAAATCCTTCTCTCATAGACTCTGAGAAGGTTCTAAGACTAGCCTGTATTCCAGGGAACTGATTATGACATTTACAGTTCAGGATGATGCACCTCCTTTGAGAACTGTACTCTGACAGAAGGTTTTTATATGTACAGTATTGTAATACTCTGTCTAAACTTTTATGCAGTTTGAATGAATGTATTCATCAGCCCTTCTTATTATACTGTGAAACACACAGATATCTTCTAGTGTCAATGAAGGTGAAGTTTGTATTATGTGTCTTCTTATCCCTTTCTTCTAGGGCAATTACCTAGGGAAGTGGCAGTAGGACCTCATTACTTTGCCATTTTAGACTGTATGCTTCGTGTAGATTTTTGTGGCATTGTTGCATTGATTTCAATTCATAGTGACTCCATGTATGCAGAGAATAATTTCCCTAAAGGATTTTTAATATAATGACTTTTCAGATGCAATTCACCAAGCCTATATTTCACTAAAGGAGTTCTGGTAGTATAGTGATTATGAGTAGGGCTTCTAATCTCAAGATCAGCAGTTCAAAACTACCAGAGGTTCCATAGGAGAAAGATGATGTTTTCTGCTCCTGTAAAGATTTACAGCCTTGGAAACCCTATGCAGGGTTGCTGAGTCAGAACCAACTCCATGGCACATAACCATCAACTATGTTTCACTAAATATAAATATCTATGGTAGGTAGCAGTGCAGTTATACTCTAATACTTGACTAAGGACGAATTATAAACTGAAGGATTGGGAAACTTCTCTGCGGCTTAAAAGTCACTGCCTTTATTTCTTCGCACATACTGATAAATGTCCATCTTTGTTTAGGTGTGTTATAATTCTGGTTCTTTCTGTGATTCAGTAACCCTTTTTTTTTTTTTTTTTTTACTCCTTTAATAACTCTGAAATTTCATATTGATATTCAATTCATAATAAAAAAAATTTCAGACTTTACAAGTGGTCAGACTTTGAATTATTATCACTTTTCCTGATAACTCAGTGCATTGTAAATTTTGTAAATGAAAAAAAAGAAAAAAGTAAAATTCTCAAATTTATACAGATAGTTGGTAGCTGGGCCAAATCCTAAATCCACAGTTTATAATTACAAATCAATTACTTTTTGGCTACCTCTCAGGTACCTGTCCATTTGTAATTGCTCTGATGATTTGCAGTTTATGAAGCAGGTGTGCATACATCATTTCATTATATTCCGAAACTAGTTTAAGTTAGTTTGAAAGAAGATTGTCATCAACCCAATTATATAGGTAAAGTCACTTATTTTATGAAAGTATAAAAACTTTCAAAGGCAAATAAATGTTTCATAGTCAGAACACAGAATGAAACAAGGGCTGTTGATCCAAAGTGAGGTATTCTTTCTTATAAACCAGGACACTGAACTAGTTAAAAATGTTTCAGTTAAGACCTATTAAAACCAAGGCAGTGTACATGTTGCATAGCAACCAAAGCAATTGTGAATCAAATTTTGGATTTGGATTGTGATCAGAGGAGCAAATAACCAATGGTACCGGAAGCTGTGGGTTAATGCACAAGGTCAGTTTGAATCATAAGGTTGGAGGTTGCAGTTCAACAGCCACTCTTTAGAAACCCTATACAGGGTCACTATGAGTCAGAACCAACTTGATGGTACTTATCAACAACAACAACGCTGCTAAAAAATGGTGACTGCCTGATACACATTCAGCCACCATCTTTGAGCAAGCCCGCTGCCTATTCCCTTTTTGGATCAAAATCTGTAAAACCAGTATGCTGCCTTTGTTTCTGCTGGCCATGAATGTACTATTTTGAACTGTTTCAAATAGTTGATTTAAACACTGTGTGTCCAACCTATTTTCTTGACCTTAAACATGTAAATTTGTGTATTTTACATTGAATTAGTGTTTGCTCTTTTGAGAGCTATTTGTAGTTTGATATTTTGTACAATTTTTTTTTTTTTTTTGCATTTTCTATCAGTCAAAATAATGTACAATAAGCACCAAAAAACTGTGCAATTACTAACCACAAAACCTAAGGGGCCACAAAAATAGTCATCGTTTTTGTTTACAGCCTATAGGTCTACTGTAAAGATCGGGTCTTGACTAGGCTCACTAGCATTCTGTAGTGTCAGTGGTGAATCAAGAAGGTGGCTCTGCTGATCTTGGCTGGGTTCATTTCCAAGACTGGACATTAATTGGCTAGCAGCTAATCTATAGTACTCCAAAACACATAACAACAACAACAACAACAATCTATATTAGACTCAGTACTTCTCATTTATTCATTCAAAATACATTTATTTTATGTGCTGACAGGGGCACAAATTTAGTGACAAACAAAACTTTCAGTGATGCCCCATGACTGGGCCAACTACCTAAAGTTGGCATTCTTCTGAACCTGTCCTGGTATATATAACATCTTCTGGTTCTAGGCATAAGGGATTCAATAATGAACAAAATAATATCTTTTATTTTATAAAGTTTAAAATCTAGTGGCGAAAGAGATGATAAACAAGCAAATACTGATTTTTAAATACATTTCAAATAAAAATAGGCTATTATGATAGAGAATAATAGAGACGGTTTTTAATTAGATTTCTGAACAGAAAAACTCTGAGAATTTAGCATTAATAAGAAAAATAATCCTAGTTGCAAGTAACAAAATCTTACTTCAAGGTATGTTAAGTGTATTGCTGTACATTTTCAAAGTATGGGGGATTGTCAAGGAGGAACTAGTTTTGGAATAGGAACTAATGCCCTGAATATTCTTAAGGCTCAATTTCATCCCACAGCATCACTTCTTACCTCTATGTGACTTTGTCCTCTTTTGCTAATATGACAAATACACTTAATCAAATTATAAGAACTACTGGCAACCCTGGGATTAGAGTTCTGTGACTAGAAAGTAACAGATACGCTTCCCTTTTTGATTGAAAATTTCAAATGCATTAGCCTAATTGAGGTCTTACTCCTCCCCTTGGACTAATCTCTGTGGATGGGAATAATTATGGCATTCCACTTTCAGACATACCTAGACAAGGGTCAAGAACCCATTTCTCCAAAGGGAAGTACAAAAAGGTATACTAACATGAAAACAAGGGAAATTTTTGTGAACAAAATTTCCACCTTCAAAATGTTATTCATCAAGAAGAATTCACGCAAAGCTTCTATTAGTATTTCCAACAATAATTGGTAGTGAATTTGAAACATATTCTGAATGATAACATAATTTTTTAGTAATTTTCAGGAACTGAAACATTCTTTCATATACAACCATAGACATTTTTTATGTAATGTGTGTTTTCAAAGTGTCTCTACGTTTTACCCACTGAGATCTGATCTAGTCTTCAAAACTAGTGGGGAGTGATATGGTTGTTGTTTTTTTGTTTGTTTTGTTTTTAGTTTAAATGTAGCAACAATCTTTGCTCTCATGGGGTGTATTCCATAACTTTGAGGCAATGGATCTCTTCATAAAGATGCTCTTTTAATGGATCTTTTCCCAGAGTGCATCTGTAGATATGTGATGGTCTAAGAGCAGCAAAAATTAATTTTGGTTAACTCTTAGCAATTATGTGGGTGATATATCTCTGGTAGCATAGTGGTTTTGAATCGGGCTGAGAACCTTAAGGTCAGCAGTTCAAAACTACCAGCTGCTTCATGGGAGAAAGATGAGGCTTTCTACTCCTGTAAAGATTTACACCCTCAGAAACCCTATACAGGGTCGCTATGGGTCGGAACCGACTCAATGGCACATAACAACAATATATGAATTTTAGGCCTTCAGCTGAGACTTTGATAAAGCAGTAAAACTCAGATTTTGCCACCCTATTACAATGATTTTTGCATTTCTTTATCAGAATTGTTGTTGTTGTTTAGTGCCTTCCAGTTGATTCCAGCTCATAGTGACCCTGTATAGGGTTTCTGAGGACTGGCTGGTGGGTTTGAACTGCTGACCTTGTGCTGACCTTTTCAGCATTCAGTATTGATCTTTCACTAGGAGTCCTAATCAGAATTGTTGTTGTTGTTAAGTGCCGTCGAGTTGATTCTGACCCATAGCAACACTGTATAGGGTTTCCAAGGAGAAACTGGTGATCTTGAACCACCAACTAGACTAATCAGAATTAGTCATATACAAATTCAAGAGATAAGACGTATTTATGCCTTATTTGTAGTAAATCCAAGGGGGCTTCAAAAAAGTTACAGAAAATGGAATGAAAAGATAATGGAATTTTTCCTCAAGCTTTTGGAAGGTGTGGTACCACAGGATAATGCACTAGATTTCAAGGTCAGTTTAAACAGCAAGGTTGGCAATTCTAACCTACCAGCTGCTCTTCAGAAAACCTAGACAGGATCGCTTTGAGTTGGAACCAACTTGATAGCTCTTAAAAACAACAACATAAACATAAGCTTTACAAGTGTCTCTAAAATTTTGAATTAGAAATTGCTCCTTTAATGACAGAATTATGTAACAAATACTACTTTTAAATAAATTAATTTCTTTTAAATAAATCAATGTATTCCAATTGCCAAATTATGTAAGTATTTTCATAAGCATATTAAAAATAAATTTAATTTCAGATCCTTTTGAAGCATTTATCATCTTTTCCATTCGTCATGAGATCAGAAGGATTGATCTTCATAAGAGGGACTATAGTCTACTCGTTCCTGGATTGAGAAACACAATAGCACTTGATTTTCACTTCAATCAAAGTTTACTATATTGGACAGATGTTGTAGAAGACAGAATATATCGGGGAAAACTTTCTGAAAGTGGAGGTACATTTACTTCAATTTTAATTGAAAGTTTACATTCATTTTTAACTGAAAATTCTAGAAATACAGTGTAATCAAAATTAATTTGGATTATTATTTGAACATTGTTGTATATTTCCTTCCTTATATATGTAAATCAGGGAACTGAAGTGTGTGTGTGTGCTGGAAAAGAGTTGTGAAGGTATATGTCATTCACACTACTTTCAATCTGGGAATTGGTAGGAAGAAATGTGTTTATAGGAAAGACTTCATTCTACATCAGAGTGGTTGACTTGCAGAGAGTTAAAATAACTGTTTTTATTGTTATTATTATCTCTCAGCCTAACTCAAACAATGAAGCAAATTGTTCCATAGACTATTGATATGAACTGTTTATTTCATAATTTGATTGATCTCTTATGTGTAAAATGTATCTTTCTCTTTTTTAAAAATATGTTTCTCTTAAAAGCATTGGATCTGTATAACATTGAAAGGGCAAGGAATTTTTTTCAAATTTTTCATTCCTTTGTAAATCACATTTGCAGTTTTTGAAAATGGCCTCATTTAAACATACAATATCATTATAAAAAGTTATGTCATATTACAAGACTGATTTAAAATTACACATTTAGATTTGCATAATTAGATGATTTGTTTAAAATCTCACTGTTTAAATTTCTCACAAAAATCATCAGCAGTGTCATAAACTATGATGACTTGTCCTGTTAGAAAAAGTACAATACAGTCAAGTTTTTAAAAATTCTGAAAGAAATTAATAAATATCAATTAATAAATATAATGATGAATATTATTTTATTTAATTCAGACCACTATTGTTATTATTTTTTTTCTTCTCATTTGCTTCCTTTTTAAATCTTCTCAAGTCTTATAGACTAAGAAGGGAAATAAATAGTTTGTGTTTATAACTTTGTTGAGGTTAGATAAAAGTTATTTTTCTGTCATATTCTAGCAAAAGAGAATACTGATTAGCAATAATGCATGTTACTCAAAGATAGTCTTTTCTTTCCACTGTATTCTTTCTTTGAAGATCAATGTTTGAATTAAATTTTCAGCAAGGTCATCATTATTATTTCCAAAAGCCCTTGTTCTGTCCAAAAATCCAGAAACAAGAAATACTTTTTTTTGAAATATTAACATGGTTATCAGTTTTACAGCTGTTAAAATACTCATTTCGTTGACACTGAAAATCCTTAAAAGACTAAAAATTCTGGATGAAAAAATGAGAAATTTTATATTGGGACTTTCTTACTTTTTCTCTGTGCCAAGTAACACTTTTCAACAGTATATTCTAAAGTAGATATGTTTAAAGAATTTGTGCTGCTAATTATACTGTTTGTACGTAACACTTTGCTTAAAGGGTTCCAAATGTTGATTTCCTTTTTGTTGTAGGTGTCAGTGCAATTGAAGTGGTAGTGGAGCATGGCCTGGCTACCCCAGAAGGTCTGACAGTTGACTGGATAGCAGGCAACATATACTGGATAGACAGCAACCTGGACCAAATTGAAGTGGCCAAACTAGATGGTTCGCTAAGAACTACACTAATAGCCGGCGCCATGGAACACCCGAGGGCCATTGCTTTGGACCCAAGATTTGGGTAAAATATATGCTTTTTTCAGGATGAATTAATATTGAATTCTATTATCTCTTATTATATGTATACATATAATAAGTCTTGCGGGAACACTGGACTGCGAGTGTCCGTGAGTTCAAGCCCACCAGCCATTCTCGGCAAGGAAAGATGAGACTTTCTGCTCCTACAAAGACTTTGATTTGGAACCCATTGAAAGGCACTTAACAACAACATATATTCCAAAGGATTCCAAATCATAGTGACTCTGTATAGTGTTTCCAAGGCATTATATGGTGGTATGTGTTTATGTGGAGTAAGTTCTGACTCATAACGACACTGCATAGGGTTTCTGATGCTGTAAATCTTTGTGAAGGCAGAAAGCCTCAACTCTTTCCTGTGGAATAGCTGGTAGTTTCGAACTGCTGATCTTGAGGTTAGCAGCCCGACTTATAACCACAATGCTACCAGAGCTCTCTCTCCATATATATATAAAACAGACACATACAAATATATATATATATATACATACACACACACACACATATATATATTGTTGTTGTTGTTAAGTGTCGTTGAGTTGATTCTGACCCATAGCAACCCTGTATAGGGTTTCCAAGGAGCAGCTGGTGAGCTTGAACCACTGACATTGATCTTGCAGTCTGATGCATTAGCCCACA
>NW_006408530.1:23703642-23710989 GCF_000296735.1 Chrysochloris asiatica
AGGAGAAAAAGAGGAAGACCCCCTACGAGATGGATTGGCCAGGTGGCATCATTGATAGACTCAAGTGTGGCAGCGATAGTGAGGTTGGCCTAGGATCAGACATTGTTCCGTTCTGCTGTGCATGCAGTTGCTATGAGTTGGTTCCGACTCGGTGGCACCTGACTACAACAAGTCCTGGTATGGTGCTGCAGGATAATGTGGTGGACCACAATGTCAGTTTGAACATCTACGTCAGCAATTCAAACTTACCAGCCACCCCTAGGAAACGCTAAACAGGGTTGCTATGAGTCGGAATAGACTGGACAGCACTTAACAACAATAGTAACATCAGTGTATTTCAGTGATATCAGGAGATCTACAGAAGTTAAATATCCTGTAATTGTTGCATATTAGTGTATATGAATAAAGAGAACCTAGCTTGGCTCTGATAAGTGCTGGGCTGCTAACTGAAAGATCGGCAGTTCAAACCCACCAGCCACTCTTTGAAAACCCCTTACAGGGTCACTATGAGTTGGAAGCAACTCGATGGTACTTAACAACAAAAACAATAGTGATTCAGAAAATTTAGGTGTTCTGTTATAATTTACAGCTATAAAATAGTGATGCTAACAGTAAGATTCTTACAATGATTATATATATATATCTATATATGTATTTTTAATTTAAAAGGTGAATGTTGTTTTTGGTATACATTGACTGAGTTCAGATGATGGCTATTATTTCATTCACCTCTAGTGAATAATTGATGAGCTGATAGAAATGGGCATTATGATTTAGTGAGTTTTATTGCTCAAAATTATTTTATGGAGCATAGATATGATTATATTATATCATTTGTGTGAAAACCTTAAAGGGCAGTTGTAGCTACTGAATTTTTAAAGTAGTGAAAACATTCTAGTAGGGTTTTTTTTTTAATTTTGATAAAAAATTTCTGAGATATTTTGAAATTTCAGACATTTCACAAAGTACTTGTAAAACAGGCATAGTGACAACATTAAACATACATAATAAACAGCACAATCGAGTAAAGTAAAAGAAGAGAAACATTTAAAATAATTTGATTTAAACTCAGTTTACTGCATTAAGAGAAAAACAAAATGTGCCCTTATTTCCCAGTGTATTCATGAAATAAATAAAAAAGCTGTGACTTATCACAAAAAGACATTTAAACTTTTTTTGAAAATTTTTATTTCAGGAGAAATTCACTGAGTAATTTTTGAGATATATGATTTATGTAAATATAATATTATCCCTACTAAATTGTACATTTGCTGATGGCAAGAGTGGCTGCTTTTAAATCTACAAATTTCTTCACAGAACTTTTTTATTATTATTATTATCTAAATGTATTACCTAAATGCCTGATCAACAGTTTTTCATTCATTCTGTTTTAAGGTACTACACTTGTCACTAAGGTTACCTGGAAGTGTACATGATGAATTCCCTCTAGATATCAAACATATTTTTACGTAGTAAAAAGCATCCGAGAATTCAGAATCTACAGAACACTCAGTCCTTCAACTAACTAACTGTCAGCACCTTTCCCTTATGCATTGGTGCTTCTCTACTCTGTTAATAGTATTTAGTTCTCATTTGTCTCAATAGCTGGACTATGCTATAATAACTGCAAATGTGGAAAGCAGAAATAGCAATTGCAAAGACTAGTGGAACATCTAAGTAAAATTATAATTTTATCCTGCAGTGTTCTTAATGGAACTGATAAAGACATTGTTAGTTTTAGAAGACCTAAAGATTTTAGATAAGAAAACTTTTTTTTTCTTCTTTTCTTTTTTAACTAAGATCATTTGTTTTCACCTTCTCCAACTTGACCTGATAGATGATAATGGCCCTTTCATGCCTGTAATGGTACAAGTAGTTCATGGTCCATTGATTCAATTTAATCTTAATACTGACTTATCCATGAATGCAGAAGCAGTAGAATCAGTAGGCTTTAGTATTTTTTTAAAAGCAATTGTGGTTCAACATTTCCATATGTTTTGTACAAAGGGATAGTCATTCTTTGTCTACTTGATCTAATGCAATCATTGAAATTCTAATACATCTTAACCTTTTAAAAATAAAGTTATAAGGGAAAAATGATTCTGTTAAAATACTACATTATAAAATATACAAAGGAGTGCCCAGAATTTTATGAAACAATGACCCTTGAAATCAACTTTTGAAATTGATTTTAAGCTGTATTATGGCAAGGTGAAGACACTGTTAAGGGAACCAATTCTAGGACTTCTAGTGTGGTGTTGTTGGGAAAGCACTGGACTGCTAACTGTAAAGTTGGTAGGTAGTTCAAACCTACCAGCCGCTCTTTGGAAACCCTATGCTGGGTTGATATGAGTTGAAACATACTCGATAGCACTTCACAACAACAAGAATTTTACAATATATTATCTTATGGGAAGAAATGTTTGAAACTGTTCTACTTAAATTGATGAAAGACAATGAATATAGTAATCAATGCAGAAGTAGTCTAATGTTGTTATTTAGTGAATAAATGAAGAAATCAGTTATTTTAGAATGCTGCAAAGTGTCCTGAGCCCTATTTTCTTATCTGAAAGCACCTGTTTGGGAATTCAAAGCACATGTCTATGGTATATCCACTTATAGAGACTGCAGAATTACAATTATAGTAAACCTATTATTAGAGAGACCTTCTGTGGGCTAACCCCCATTTGATGGTTTGAATTGTTTGAATCATTTTTTTATGGCTTTGAATCATGTTTATGAACTTAATTTACCATCACAAACGTGTTGTTGTAGCATTTAAACATTAGGATTAATAGTCATTCTATTTCTTTTCTTCCTCTCCTCTTTCTTCCTTTTCTCTCACACTTCCTCTAACCATCCAACCCCATATCATTAATAGTTTGTGAAGATTTTAAAACTTTGCCTTGAAAAACATTTGTTCTCTATAAATGTGTATATATGTACATATGTACATACACAAAAAGAACTCTTCTCTTTTCTAGTTTTCCTGTGTGCTTAGTCTTTTACTGGTGTAAGTTCTCTTACCAAGCATTTCTTCCAAGTAAGCACATTTTTTTTTTTTTTCATTTTCAGATGAGAAAAATGGAATCTGAGCTAGGTATACTAGAATGACAGGTCTCAGGCTTGATTCCCAGATTGTCTGACATTAGCACACATGCATCATGAACTCCCGGTGTGGTGCTGTAGGATCAGCACTGGACTTTGAGCCCCAGGTTGGCAGTTCAAACTCGCCAGCTGCTTCTTGGAAACCCTATACATGGTTGCTATCAGTCAGAACTGACTTAACAGTACTTAACAACAACAACTAGCGCTATGCATTGCCACCATTCAACATTGATATAATTATTTAGTAGCATTTATGGAGTTTCATTACTTTAAGTTGTTCATGATTCCACTCTAATCAAAAAAGTCATGATCTTTCATCCCTTACTACCATGCTCTTATAGTATCTGTATTTATTCAATTTGTTGTATAATGTTTGAATTTTCTATTAATCATTTCATATTCACAGTTCTTGTTTTCTGTGAGACTATATGATCCACAGCTACTGAATCAATTACAACTCATAGCAACCCTATAGGACAGCATAGAATTTCTCCTTAGGATTCCCTAAACTAAATCTTTCTGGGAACAAATAGCTTCTTTCTCCCTCAGAGCAACTGGTGAGTTTGAACCATTGACCTTTCTTTTAGCAGATCAATACAAAGCCCACATCCCCACCAGGGTTCTCTGTGAGACTATAGCTTCTTAAAAAATTGAAATTATGATGAATGCTTAGTTTAAATCAGTCCATTTTCTTGCATATACAATGAGGTTTCTTGCAGTGTGCTAAGCCATGTTGTGGTTGTTGTTGTGAAGTGCCATCAAGTCAGTTCTGACTTCTACCAACCCTGTACAGGTCTTCAAGGAGACACAGGTAAGTTTTAACCTCCAACCTTGCTGTTAGCAGTCCAGTGCTTATCCTACAGAGCCACACCAAAAATGAAACAAAAAAGGTAGGTCAAATCGAATTCTGTTCCAGAGGGTTCTTTGATCTTCTAAGGGAAGTCTTCAAATTCTGTATCCAAAAGTCATACAAAATAATGGAAGAATCAAAAACATTGGCAAAACTACTTGTAATCACAGTGGAGGTCAAATTTATTACCAGTCCCTTCATGCTTACCATCAAAATGTTACCAGAACGGCTCACAGGAAAGAACTGACAGACACTTTCTCTCTAGTCCAATTGGATTATTTCTTTCCAGTTCCATCACTCCCATTGGTTCCTATACCAAAGTAAAGAGGTCAGCTGCTGTGTATTAAGAGTCCTGGTGTGGTGCTATAAGATTTGTGTGGGACTGCTAACCACAAGCCTGCCAACTGCTCCTCGGAAACTTCATAGAGAGGGTTACTATGAGTTGGAACCAACTCAATGACACTTAACAGCAGCAACAACAACTGTTTATCCTCTACCAAATGTGTTCCTACTCTGTACCAGTTTCAGTCCCTTGGTTATTCAATTTAGTCATACAGCAGTAACGAGTTAAATTTGCAGAGCATAAAAACAGCAGTCAGGCTACTGGGCATCCATCTCTACTCTGCTACTTGCTAGTTAGGAAACTCTGGTCAAGTGCATTAAGTGCTCTAGGATTGTTTCATTATGTGTAAAATGTGCATAACTATAGCAATGACCTCAGAACAGATTAAATGTGATGATTTAAGTAAAACACTAAACAGAGTACTTTAGTTTATAGTAAGCACTTTAAAAATGTTAGCTAGACGTAGCGATTGTGGAATTGTTTATAATCATATTCTATATTCACTATAGCAACATACATCAGCAGATTTAGAACACAGTCAATTAAGCACAACCATCTGTTATACACATACAACCATCATAGGAATCAAATGTACAGGAAGAAGTATTTAATAACTATTATACAGAACTGTGCATTATTAGAGTACAAGCAGTATTTGACAAAACAAAGAAGCAATGACCTTTTATTATAAGAATAATTGAATTTTTAATAATCTATGGTGGGAGTGCTGGTGCGGTGCTATAGGATAAACACTCAACTGCAAGGTCATACATTCAAACCCGCGAGCTGCTTCTTGGAAACCCTGTGAATGATTGCTATGAGTAAGAACAGACATGACAGCAGTTAGCAACAACAGGCATGATTACATTTATCAAAATACATACATTTATCAAAATACATGGTTCGTTGCTATTTTTCCCTTTACACCTTTATTCCTCACCAATTTCATTTTTGTGGCTAAACATCATCTCCAAATTTTGTCTCAAGCCCTGTCCTTGTCTCTAAGCTTAACCCTGTTTAGCATACTAAACAGTTTCCTGCACATCATATATATATATTAA
The DNA here is from genome assembly GCF_000296735.1 of Chrysochloris asiatica. Classification (NCBI taxonomy): domain Eukaryota; kingdom Metazoa; phylum Chordata; class Mammalia; order Afrosoricida; family Chrysochloridae; genus Chrysochloris; species Chrysochloris asiatica. Next base: position 23,709,005 of record NW_006408530.1, read on the forward strand.
AAATCTTGAAATTTCAGTTACAAAAATTTCACTATTATACTTTTGATTCATGTCCATACCTACTCACCCTATTTGTCCAGCACTTCAAATCTGTTCCTGTCCAATTTTTTCTCATTTCAATTAATGGTGTCCTTCCTTGTACAACCTCTTCCCACTCTCAAATAAAAAAAAAAAAACTGATAATTAACCAGAATTCGTCTTTAAATCTCACCTCTCACATTCAATCCATCAGCAAGTCCTGGGAACTATACCTCGAAAATAAACATTCTCCTTAGAATAAATATTTTCTGCTTAGCCACTACAATCTTTTGCCTAGTCTTTTAAAAATAACACCCAATATGCTCATACTCTTTCTTACCTATAATCTATTCTTTGCATAACTGCCAGAATGATTTCTATATCACTCTGACGGAAAATTCAAAATAATTGCTTTTCCTACAATATTACCCTTTTCAATTTCATCTTCTTCTTCACTCCTAGTCACTTATTAAACTGAGACTTCTGATATATTGACCTTATTTCTGTTCTTCAATTAGTCCACCTTCTTCCTCCTCTTAGTGCCTCTGTATATTCTGTTTCTTCTGCTTGTTGGACTATTCATACTTCTGTCCTTGTTCTGATATTTAAATATCAGCTCCTACGAATGTCTTTTACTGATGGGCTTCTCTAAGTAGTCCAGTCATCTGTTGTCCTCTCTCATAGCGAGTTTTTCCTTCAGATTATTTTACAGCTGTAAATATATGTTCATATGTTTATTTAGTCTGTCTCTCTAACTAGAGACACAAAGTAAATATTGTAACTTTCTCTCACAGCTGTTAACCTAGCCAGGGACTAACTTATTTTATGTACTCAATAAATATTTTTTGGAATGATTGACTCAAACAATAGTTTTACTTGTTTTTCTTCAGAATTCTTTTCTGGACCGACTGGGATGCAAATTTTCCTCGCATTGAATCTGCCTCTATGAGTGGTGCTGGGAGAAAAACCATCTACAAAGACATGAAAACTGGGGCATGGCCTAATGGATTAACTGTGGACCACTTTGAAAAAAGGATCGTTTGGACAGATGCCAGGTTTAAAACATGCTATCTTTTCTATATATTCTTTACCTTCCTCACATGCATGTATTTTGTGCACATATGTTGGAATTGATGATCAGTTTTGATTGTTTTGTTGTGATGGTGGTTATATTCTGGATTTTTTTTCTTTCCGTAAATTAGATACAGGATTATAATATTTATCAAATATCTTCCCTATGAATTATCTTAGTAATTTCGTTACATTACTGGACTATCTGAGTGGGTTTTGATAAAGTAATGATGTGTTTACCTTTCTGTAGGTCAGATGCTATTTATTCAGCCCTCTATGATGGAACAGGAATGATAGAAATCCTCCGAGGTCATGAATACCTTTCTCATCCCTTTGCTGTGTCTCTATATGGGAGTGAGGTCTATTGGACAGACTGGAGGACCAACACACTGTCCAAAGCCAATAAGTGGACAGGGCATAATGTCAGTGTGATTCAGAAAACCAGTGCACAGCCATTTGACCTTCAGATATACCATCCTACTCGTCAACCTCAGGGTAAGTACTTGCTATACACAATTTATCCTAAAAGTATTTTCATCTTAATCATGTAATATTTTCTTTGTAAAGTACAATTTTAAGCTAGTAGTTAACTAATAATTTACATGTATTTATAGTGGAGGTGATTCCAGTCTTTATTTTAATTAGTTAATAATAGTTTTTTTTTTTAATGTTATATTTATTTTTTTATAGAACTTAGAGAAAAAGTTAGAAACTAAGAATTTGCTAAGTCCCTTAATTCTTAAGTCACTGTTGTTTCACCAAGGAAAGATACTGCAGGAAGTTATATTGGTCTTTAGCTTTGAAATTCTTTATATAAGTATGATCAACAAAGTAGATGGAAAAGACTATTATGCTAGTCCCCAATTGTTGTTGTTGTTGTTGTGAAGTGCCATCGA
>NW_006408530.1:23711089-23714054 GCF_000296735.1 Chrysochloris asiatica
ATATTTTAAATTTATTATTATTTCTAAATAAATCCATGAGATTGGTTCTAGGATTGCTTATATCTGTACTTTTAGAGAATGGTAATTTATTTCATCTAAATATGGACATTAGGGCCTGTTAGAAGTTATGGCAACTTGCTTTAAAACAATAATTTAATAAATTTTTCTCTGCCCTTTGAAGGAGGTGCTGTAATTGTTTCTAATGGTGGGAAACCACAGGAGAAGTGCGCGGTTCAAATAGTCACAGATGTGAACCACTTCACCCTTTGTTTATGTTGTATGTACTTCTAGTTAGTTTAAAAGAAGACTAGGATAAGCTTGTAGGAGTACAATGCAGAGATGTTAACTGCTGGGTACTTTGAAAGACAAGGAACAAGACTCTGGAAAACAAGGTCAACTGTTGAATATCAGGTCATTGCCCCACTGTTTCTGTTTGTGTTCCTTTGTGATGGAGCACAAGGAACACTTACAGCTTACAGCCAAATTCCTAGGTCTCAGTTTCTGTTAAATTACTTATTATAGGAAAGACTTTCCTATAGCTTCCTATACATTTCAGTTTTCCCTTTACAAACTAGGAATAATAATATTTTCCTCACCAATTTTCAGAAGATAATAGTATCTTCTGTGAGAGCTAATCCATAGCTTTTGTACTATAAATGACAATATTTCATTATTTTTAGTTTTTTATTTTTCTTGCTAATTACTCTGTAAAGCCAAAGGGTAGCAGACTACATATACACACATATATCTTCAATAAATTCATGGATTAATTCCATTATATTTTCATTTCATTTTTCACAAACCTTTTGAAGCACCCTCGGGTACGTGTGTATTTGTTTAAAATAAAATAAAGTTCAATAAGCATAGGTAAGAGAAACAGAGCACCAGTGAGAGAGGGGAATGAGCCTAGAGGGTGTTTGCTGAGATGCAGTAGAGGGAAAAGTCAGCCTTGTGTTTAAGTCGGCTTCCTGGCTTAGAAATCAATATTCTGACATTTGTTTGTTTTCCCTTTTCCTGAATTCCTACACAGAAATTAAAGGGTCAAAGCAGCTTGTTGTGAGCAGGAGTTCCACACTGGCAAGTCTCCATTTATATGTTAGATTTGCTTCCCACATCATCTTAAATTTCTTTGAGTTAGTTGACAAAATTTAAAGTTTAAGAAATTTTACATAAGACCATGAATTCCTGTCTTTTGAAGAATATAGAAGCTCTGGCAGAATGGACCTCAATAGTAGCTGCTTCTTTTAGCCTGAATGTGTGTTCATGTTTGCAAAGTCTATTCTCTATGTTTTGCTCATTATCTCCTGCCAGAACAATTCACTGTGAAAAGACCAGCTATGCTTAATAAGACATGATCTTATTTTTCAACAGTCTATTCTTGAGATACAAATAGAATGCTGACACTGACCTTACATTCCCAAAGATATGCTAGCAAATTGTCAACAGGGTTTTGCCAATAGTTAACAGTTGCTGATGTGAAAGTTTTATTTGTCAGACCTATCCTAAGATGTGCTAGTACCTTCTTTTTCCAAGAAACTTTCTGTATAAAGATAAAGTGTGCTTCTGGTGAAATTACAGTCTTAACATATACACCAATATGATAGAAAAAGTATAAATGCTTCCAAAATTGCAGATGGTAAAACCAAAAATGATTTTAAAAAACAAAACAAAAATGGGTTAAAAAGCAAAACAAAATGAAACAAACAGACAAAAGCAGGAAAGTGAAAGTTTCAGAAATCTTATAACCAAAAAGTAGGCTTGTGATTTGATGTTTCATGTTCTGTAGCTTTGTACCACCAAAATATAGGCTACGCCTGTATTTTGGCACTGTAGGAGAAGCAATGGACTGCTAACTACAAGGTTGGTGGTTCAAATCCACCTGACGCTGCACAAAAACACTATATAGGAATTTTATGTGTCAGAACCAATTCCATGGCACTTAACAACTTAGGTTGGATTGACTTGGAGATTATCTGATCTGAGAGGAGAAAAATTAAAATTAAACCATCACAAAAGATACATAGCCTACAAATACTCAACATGATACATATGTCAGGTGGCAGCAGCGCTTGGTTCAAACTTAACAATTGTGAGGATGGTGCAGAATCCAGCAATGTTTTGTTTTCTGTTGTGCATATGGTTGCTATGAGTAGGAACTGACTCAACATCACTTAACACCAACAATATAGCACTGGTTATGTATAAAGGTTTGCTGTGGTTTGAAACTTACTTGATGTCATCTAGTCCTAAGTTACAATGCTGTAAGTGATAGGATAATATCCATATGCCTACAGGGAAGCCCAATTAATACCACTATTATTCAAATTTATGCACCAACCATTAAAGCCAGTAAGGATGAAATAGAAGAATTTTACCAACTTCTTCAATCTGAAATCGATCAAACATGCAATCAAGATGTATTGCTCATTATTGGTGATTGGAATGCAAAGGTTGGGAGCAAGAGGAAGGACCAGTAGTTGGAAAATATGGCCTTGGTGATAGAAATGATGCTGGAGAATGCATGATAGAATTCTGCAAAACCAATGATTTGTTTATTTCAAATACCTTCTTTAGACAGCATAACGGACAACTATACACATGGACCTTGCCAGATGGAACACAAAGAAATCAAATTGACTACATCTGTGGAAAGAGAAGATGGAAAAGCTCCATATCGTCAGTGAAAACAAGGCCAGGGGTAGACTGTGGAATAGACCATCAATTACTCATATGCAAATTCAAACTAAAGCTAAAGAAAATGAAAACAAGTCCACGACAGCCAAAATATGACCTTGAATTTATCCCACCTGTATTTAGAGATCATCTGAAGAACAGATTTGATACATTAAACACTAAAGACCAAAGATCAGAAGAGTTGTGGGATGACATCAAGAACACCATACATGAAGAAAGCAAAATGTCATTGAGAAGACAAGAAAGAAGGAAAATGGATGTCAGAAGAGAC
>NW_006408530.1:23715537-23739130 GCF_000296735.1 Chrysochloris asiatica
ATATATATATCCTGGTGATGCAGTGGTAAAGTGCTCCATGGGAGAAAGTGGCAATTTGCTTCTGTAAAGATTGTTGTTGTTACTGTTAAGTATTGTTAAGTGCGGTAGAGTGGGTTCCAACTCTCAGTGACCCTATATAGGGTTTCCAAGGAGAGGTTGATCAGTTTGAACTGCACCCTTATAATTAGCAGTGCAATGCTTATCCTATAGCGCTATATCAGGACTCCTCTGTAAAGATTAGAATCATGGAAATATTGTTGTTGTTGTTGTTGTTGTTGTTGTTGTTAAGAGCTGTGGAGTTAGTTCTGACCCATAGCGACCCTGTATAAGAGCAGCTGGTGAGCTTGAACCACCAACCTTAAAGTTCAAATGGCTTTGCAGTCTGGCGCATTAACCCACAGCACCACACCAAGACTATATCTAGTCATATCAACAAAAAATTTTTAAAAACACTGAATGGGGATAACTAATAATTAGGTGATAGGATTGATTTTTTGAAATGCAAAAAAAAAGTTTGCAAATCTACACTTTTCTCCTCCAGATTGTTTGGTAATTTTTAGGGATTCTGGTTTCAAATTTAGATAGTAACTTAAGTGAACTGGACCATGAAATGGTCTGTATCTATGTATTGCATCATTTCCCTCCCTTAAAATAGGATCAATGTATTTCATTTCCTAACCACACTGTTTGATTTGTCTGTGTTGACATGACCTGTAGCAAATTCACAGAATGAGAAGGAACATAATACTCTAAAAGCTTTGCTGACATTTCTTTATATAGAGGGAGAGAGAAAATCAATGTAATACATTTGGTTGCAGAGGCGTCCTTGAGCATCTTAAGTGAAAAGATGAATTATATGTGATCTGTACACTTTGTATAAAATATGTTTTTATTATATGGATGTAAATTAACATATTCTCATGGAAGATATTGTAGCCTTTATATACGTTTAGAGAATGTCACCTATATAGTAAACTAGCTATTTTCCTAAATGAAATGCAGTCAGTTTCCAATTTTGAGAATTATCAGAGAACATTCGACTTTTACCTATTATAAGGATCACTGAGCACATAACAATCATTATCTATCCTGTTTATCTGCTTCAGTGAAGTAACACTTCCATGCTAGGGGGAAAAAAAGATGTAGGAACATATCAACTATTTTATTACCAAAGATAGAACTACAATGAAAATGGTGACAAAGGCTTAACATTAACACAAGTACAACACTATTAGACCCCTATTTTCTGGTGAATAATAAGGTGAGGTTCTTAAAAAAACATAATAAATTAAGAAATATATGGCATCTACTGCTATAAAATTGAAATATACCTTTCATAAATTAACGATATAGAGGTTAGAAATAGTCTTTGAAGTGCCCTAATCCTCCAAGTAAGAAATTAATAAATGTTTTAACACCAGCTTTTGCAAGAAAATATCCATCATGTGCACACATTCCTAGCTTGGTTAGCGGATGCTTAAACATAATATTTTTTAAAAAACATCTAATTTAGATCCTTATAGCTTCTAGTGTTATTGTTCTATGGGATTTGGAAGGAACACAACAGAGCTTCCACGTATGCTATAAGAGGAAACAAGTGTGTATTCTAAATCAAAATTTTCAGGGTTTTTTTTTGTTTTGTTTTGTTTTGTAGTAGAAGGAAGCTATTCTTGTTGGAAGTGGCATGGATTCAGAAGTTATGGCTCCAATCCAAATCCAGCGTTCTAGGGAGGGTTCCAGAGACCATGCTTCATTATTATTATTTTTTAAATATTTTATTGTGAATTATGTGATAGTTTACATGGGAGAACATTAGCTTTACATTCATTCTATCTTATATCATTTCACTGCCATGGTTACAATCCCTTCCATGCATCATCAACCAACCATAGGGTATACCCTGCAAGCCTGTCCCCCAGTCGTCAGCACACAGCCCCTCTCCCTCTCTGGGTCTAGAGTCGCCAGCCACTCCATCTCTCCGCATCATCATCTCTGCCTCCATCACCAGAGTCACTGCTTCTCTGGGTAGGGCCCTGCACTCCACTCTTCTCCCTTGATGGCCCCAGGGACCTCCTCTCCTGGACTGCAAAGTCAATCACTCCTCTCCTTTTGCTACACAATGTGTACCTTTACATTGCCAACCCTCACAGTCAGTCCTGATAGCAATTATTCACAATTGTACCACAAGAGACCTATCCCCATGTCCTTTCATCAGCCCCATCCAGACAGATTGGATACTACTCAGTGCAGATTCTACCTTCTTCTGCACCCTTTGGATATAGGATCCCTCTTGAAAGCTTGTAAACCAATCGTTTCTTGCCTTTGTAGTGCTCCCCCCCGCCCATTTTGGGTAGCCAATGTCCAAGTTGCTCATCCCTGTCTACCCTGTGTAGCGAGGGGGTGGGAATGATCCTTGCTGTAAAGATTTGTTACCTCCTTTGAGCTACTGCATCCATAAGTGTAGGTCAAGTTCATCAAATTGTGTCAGACTATTCATTTTTCCCTGTTCTTTCTTCTTCTAGTTGAGCTCTGTTCCTCTAGCTATTGAAGCCAGGTTAAGTGGGTATTATCTGATAGTGTGTGTGTTCTTATGCATATGCCCTTTCTTCTTATCAGCTGGATGCTTCACTCTCCACTCTAGTCATCTGTGGCTATGTCACTAACTCTGGGCCCATGAGTCCCCTGGTTTTGTCATACTGCTGGTCTCCACCCATGTTCACAGGAGTCTACTGAACATTGTAGGGCTTAGCTTGCAGCTTTATTACTGTTTTTCCTTAACTTCTCCTTATCGGTGACCCACGTGGCCAACAATCTAAGCACATGTCTGCTCATGTATTCCCATTGAGTGTTAGTCTTGGTGGGGGTTTGTCCTGAGGAGACCCAACCACTTGCCTTGATGTCTCCTGGGCGAGCAACTTGATTGTTCTTGTAGTAATCTGTAGGACTGCAGTTTTGTATTTTTCCTGTGGGTCTTTCTTTCAAGAAGTGTCTTCTGTTCTTCTAACCACTCCAGAATGGTCTGTTTATCCTTTCAAGTGGGAATTTCCCACCTCAGAAGATTCTGCATGGGGTTCAGCATTTCACCTATGGTCTCATGCAATGCAAAGGCTCCAGAGGAAGCTTCCTTCACTGGGCATGTTGTATCCCCATTTTAGGTATTCCAATCAGTTATAGGCAGAAGACAGACTTACAACATTTCTATGGTGATATTTCTGTTTAATCCTTTCTCTCCCCCTCTAGTGTCTATTTTATAATGGTATGCAAGGATAACCAAGATTCAAAAGACACTCAGCATAATGTCCTCCAGCTTCAACCCATGTTTTGAGGTGTTTCATGGATTCATCATTATTCTTCAGTATTGCATACTATTATATTGTGTGTTTGTACCAACATTTCTTTAACCATTCTTCTACTGGGCATTTAGGCTTCCTCCATTTTTTGCTATTGTAAATAATGCAGCAATGAACATGTTTCTGCTAAAATAGTTAATTTTTGCTATTGTATATAGTGCATCTACCTATTAATGTAAGGATATCTGGTAGCCTAGTGACTATAAATCGGGCTGCTAACCTCACTGTCAGCAGTTTGAAACTACCAGCTGTTCCACAGGAGAAAGATGAGGCTTTCTGTTCCTGTAAAGATTTACAGTCTTGGAAACCCTAAAGGGATCGCTATGAGCCGGAACCGAATCCATGCCACATAACTACCACCACCACCTATTCATGTTACTGCTTATATTTCTTGAGGATATGTACTAAGTAGAGAGATTGCTGAGTCATACAGTATTTCTGGGAGTATGGTGGCTATTACTATAAGCACTGGAATGCTAACCACAAGGTTGGCACTTTGAGCCCACCAGCCGCTTCATGGAAGAAAAATGAGGCTTTCTGCTCCCACAAAGATGTACAGCCACAGAAACACAATATAGGGCTGCTATGAGTCTGAACAGGCTCACCAGCACTTAACTATGATGGTATCTTGATTTCCAACTTTTTGACAAAATCCTATACTGTTTTCCACTGTCCTATCATACAGTCCCACTAGCAGTGTAGGCGGGTCCTAGACTTTTCAAACTTTCACTAGAATTTGTTGTTTTCTGGGTTGTTTTTTTAAAACTTTGTTTCTAAAGCTAGATTAAGATAATATCTCTTTGTTTTGATTTACATCTCTCTAATGGCTATTGGGAGTCGTGGTGTGGTACTGTGTGTTAATGTGCTGGACTGCAAGGTTGCTTTGAACCACAAAGTTGGAAGTTTAAGTTTACCAGCTGCTCCTAAGAAACCCTATACAGGATCACTATGAATCAGAACTGTCTCAATGGCACTTAACAACAACAATGGCTAGTGGTGAGAAGTCCTGGTGTGGTGCTGCAGAATAATACACTAGACTGCTAGACCAGCTGGAATTGCAAGGTCTGCAGTTCAAACTTACCAGTCACTCATCAGAAACTCTATATGGGGTCTCTATGAGTTGGAACCAACTTGACGTCACATAAAAACAACAATAATTGCTAATGGCTGTAGGATAAAGATCTGAGCTATAAACCACAAGGTCCACTGGTTCAAATCCTCGGAAGCCCTGTACAAGTCACTATGGGTCAGAATCAACTTGATGGCATGTAATAATAACAACAATGTCTAATGATCATGAGCATATCTTAACATGTTTGCTGGCCACCTGAATGTCTTCTTTGATGAAGTGTCTGTTTATGTCGTCTACTCATTTTTTTTTTTTTTTTTGGATTATTTGTCTTCTTGTTGAGGCATATAAGTGATCTATAAATTTGAGAGAGTAGTCCCTTGTCTACTATGTAATTAACCCAAATGTCTTCCCAGTCTATATGTTCTCTTTTTACTTTTCTGGTGAAATCTTCTGATGCCCATAAATATCTCAGTTTTAGGAGTTCCCAGATATCTATTTTTTCTTCTGTTGTTTTTTCTATTTTATTTGATCATGTATTTATGCCATGTATTAGAGCCTCTAAATGTGTCTCTAATTTTTCATTGATGATCTTTATTGTTCTAGGTTTTACATGTAAGTTTTTAATCTACATTGAGTTGGTTTTTGTATATGGTGTGAGACATGAGTCTTATTTCATTTTTCTGCAAATGGATTGCCAGTTTTGCCAGCATTTAATGTCTTTGAATCCTTTGTAAAGGTCAGTAAAACATAGGTGAATGGGATTTACTTCAGGATTCTCAATTCCATTTAACTGATCTTTAGTTGTACTAGTACCAGGCTGTTCTGATTACTGTGACTATACTTGAGATCATAAGGAGCTCTGGTAGCGTAGTGGTTACAAATTGAACTGCGAGCCACTATGACAGCAGTTTGAAACTACCAGCTGTTCCACGGGAGAAAGATGAGGCTTTCTGCTCCTGTAAAGATTTACAGCCTCGGAAACCCTGTACAGGGTCGCTATGAGTCGGAACCGACTCCAAGGCACATAACAACAACAACAACATACTTGAGATCAGGAAGTGAGAGGTCTCCAATCTTTGTTCTTCTTCTTAAGTAATGATTTGCTTATCAAGGTCTTGTTCCTTTATAAATAAAGTTAGTGATTAGTTTTTCCATCTCTTTAAAGAGTGATGTTGGAATCTGTATTGAGATTGCATTATATCTATAGATTGTTTTGGGTAGTGTTGACATTTTCACAATGTTGTCTTCTGTCCAAGAGCTTAGTATAGTCTTCAATTTTTGTAGGTCTCTTGGTTTCTTGTAGTAGTGTTTGTAATCTTTGTATGTATCTTTTGTTTCTATTGTTAAATTTATTTCTAATATTTCCTCTTTTGTGTTACTATTGTAAATACTGTTGTTTTCCTGATTTCCTTTTCAGAACTCTTTTCATTAGTGTAAAGGAATCCTTCTGATGTTTGTATGTTGATCTTATACCCATTTGCTTTAGCATCTCTCTGCTGGATAATATAGGATTTTATAATCTGTGAGGAGAGAGAATTTTTCTTCTTTGCCAATTTGGGTGCTTTTAATTATCCTGTCTTACTTTATAGCTCTAAGACATACTGCACAAAACTGAATAGTACTGATAATAAAGGGCATCCTTGTCTGGTTTCTGATCAAGAGGGGAATGTTTTTTCTCTCTATTAATAGTAATGTTGGTTGTTGCTTTTTTTATATATACCTTTATAATGTTCAGGAATTTCCCTTCTAATCCTAATCTGTTGAGTGTTCTTATCAGGAATGGATGTTGGATTTTGTCAAATGCCTTTTCTTTGTTAATTCATATGATCAAGTGGTTGTTTTCTTTATGTGGTAGAATATGTTGATTTTTTTTCTAATATTAAAACATCTTTGCATATCTGGTATGAATTTCACTTGGTCATTATGACATTATGTATTATTTTTTGATATGCTGTTTGTTTCTGTTGGATAAGATTTTGTTGAGAATTTTACATCTATTCTCATGAGGTTATTGATCTATAACTTCCTTTTTCCATGATGTCTTAGCCTGGTGATGCTATCCCCATAAAATTAATTAGGAGCTTTCCATACATTTCTACATTCTGGAATAGTTTGTATAAAATTAGTGTCAGTTCTCTGAATCTTTGGTAAACTATCAGGGTCTAGACTCTATTTTCTTAGGAGTTTGTTAATGGCTTTATCAATTTTTCCGCTCAAGTTTTCTATTTCAGTCTCTGTTATTTTAGATAGGTTGTGTGTTTCTAGAAATTTGTTCTTTTTTTTCTAGACTTTCAATTTTGATGAAGTACAATTCTTCCTGGTATGGTGGTATTATCCTTTTTAAATTACATTGATTCTGATGTGACAACACCATTATAATTTCATATTTGTGTTATTTGCATCCTCTTCTTTTCTTCTGTTAGAATTGCCAGTGGTTTGGTGATTTTATTAATCCTATCAAGAAACCAACTTCTTGTCTTCTTGATTCTTTCCATTGTTTTCTGTTTTGTTAATAATTTGTTTTTTCTCTAATCTTTATTTCTTCTTTTCTTTGGGTGGCTGTAGGTTTAGTTTGCTGCTCTTTTTCTAATTGCTGGAAGTGTTGAGCAAATGTATAGATTTTTATTTTTTCTTCCTTTTGGATATGTGCATTTATTGCTATAAATTGTCCTCTGAGTATTGCTTTTGCTGTATCCCAAAGATTTTGATATATTGTGTATTTATTCTTGTTTGATTCAAATTTTTTTTTTAATTATTTTTTCTATTACGCAGTAGATTTTAGGCAGGATATTATTCAGTTTCTGTATGTTTGATATTTTTTCCCTGGATCTACCTACTGTTGATTTCTAATTTTATAGTGCTATGATCTGATAAGACGCTTCATAGTATTTTGATGTTTTTAAATTTATTGACATTTGCTTTGTTACCTAATGTATGGTCTATTATATGGCCTATTCGGTAAAATGTTCCTTACACAGTGGAAAAAAATGTATATATGTTGAGTGCTTTGTATATATCTATGATATCAAGTTGGTTGATTGTGTTATTTAGTTCTTTGTGACTTAGTTGATTCTTTCTAGTTGTTTTATCCTTCATTGGAAGTGGTGTGTTAAAATCTCCTACTGTTATTGTAGGCTTTTTGGTTCCATGAAGATTTAAAACACCCAGAATCCTAATACAGGGTCTCCATGAGTCAGAACTGAAACAATGGCACTTAACAACAGAACTGTTATTTTGGAGTTATTTATGTCTTCTGAGTCCTGGTATGGCACTATAAGTTAATACACTGGACTGCAAAGTTGGTTTAAACCACAAGGACAATGATTCAAGCTCACCAGCCACTCCCTGGAAACCCTATTCATGGCCTCTATGGGTCAGAACCGACTCGACAACACTTAGCTACAACTTTATTTCTTCAGTTCTATTAAAGTTTGATTTATGTGTTTTGAAATTTTTTTCCATTGTTGAGAGCATAGATATTTATTATGCCTACATCTTCTTGTCCAATTACCATTTAATCACAATATAATGTCCTTTGTCTCTTATGATAGTTTTTTGCCTTACAGTCTGGTTTATCAGTGATTAAAATTGGCATTCCTGCTTCTTTTTTATTGCAAGTAGCTTGTTATATATTTTTTTCCATCCTTTGATTTCTAGTTTATTTTTGGTTTTGTGTGTAAGTTGTGTCTCTTATAGACAGCATACTGAAGGATCCTGTGTTACTAACCAATATGCTACTACTCTCTGTTTCTTGACCAGTGCATATAATCCATTTACATCCACTGTAATTATCGATGCATATGAATTCATTACTGTCACTTTGCTGTGCTTTTTTTGGTATGTGTGTTTGTGGTGTTGCTGATTTCTTTGTTCCCCGTAATTTTCTGTGCTGAATTCATTTTGTTTGTGGATTTTCTTTTCAGTTTTCACTGTTTCTTTAATAGTCATCATTATTGAATATTAAATTTTATTTCAGTTTTTGGTTATTTTGTCAAAAATAATTTTAATGCAGTGATATGTGCATAAGTCTTTATTTCCACATTTAGCTTCCCCTCCCCCCCAAAAAAAATATAGGATCATTTGTACCTGCAAAACAAAAAATAATACACAAATGCAAGTCTTGGTTTATCTATAAAATATAATGCCATTTTGGAGATTTGTATAGTGCACACACATATACACATATATAGCCCCAACTCTACCAGCGTTCATAGAAGAATAAGGAAAACAGACTCACAGGAGAATAACTGAAGCCTGAAAATTTGGCTATCAATGCCCAAATCCATTCATATTAATGCAATATGCAGTTGCCTTCATCTTACTACTTTATATGCAGAAACCCTAGATTATGACCAGCGCATTTGAACAGTGTGCTCTGGGCACAAAATATTTCTGATAATAGGAATGATATGATGAGATATCTGAAGTAAGCATGTAGTTATGATGCTGATATACAGATGGAATCGAGAAGGGGGAGGACCAGAGATTAGGAGACTACTTTTAGACACCTGCCAAAAAAAGTAAAGCAAGCCTAGAGTAAAGGAGGAAGAGCATGAAGTTGTTTTACTTTGCCAGCTATTATTGAAAAAATGAGATATTTGACAATTTAAACTAGAATTTGACATATCTCCAACTGACAGGATAAGGTATATATTAAAAAAGGCATATAAGACTAAAGTTTCACAGTGCTTAGGATTCATGTTTTAGTCCTATATGACTTTTTGAATATAAACCTTATCCTGTCAGTTGGATATATAAGTAGACACATGAACCTAAATTCTCTTTTTCTGAGTGTGGTATGCATTGACAATTTATAGCATGTAGTTGATACTGACAACATCCTAGTGAATAAATGCATAGGAGAATGCTGTTTCTTTATTACAGAAAGGTTACTGAAATCAATATATTTGCTACTTTTATAATGAGCAGGAACATTAAAATTGAAGATATTCCTTCAAGTTGAAAATGAATAATTTATATTTATGAAGTAATCTAGGTTAAATATATTTTTATCAGTAAAATGCATCTATTAATTTAATAAACTTTAAGTATATTTAAAAAATAACAACACCAAAATCTTTAAATGACCCCCTCTTAAGGCATAATATGAGGTCTTGTTTAGATAATGAGATTTGGGTCTGCATAAACACTAAATAAAAGTTGTTTTTATCATTATGGCTATGTGCCGTGGAGTCGGTTCTGACTCATAGTGACCCTGTACAGGGTTTCTGAGGCTGAAATATTTATGGGAGCAGAAAGCCTCATCTTTCTCCTGTGGAACAGCTGGTAGTTTTGAACTGCTGACCTTGTGGTTCACAGCCTGATTCAAAACCACTACGCTACCAGAGCTCCTTGTTATCATCATAGCATTGTAATATGTGTATTTCAATCATGTTTTATTAGTACTTTACATGAATTAGTATCAATTTGTGCAAAGATTTTCAGAAACAATCCTCTCTCTAAGTTGTCTTCTCAATTCTAAGTGACATGTTGTGGTTGTTAAGTGCTGTCCAGTCGGTTCCAACTCATAGCAAACCTGTGTAGGGTTTCTGAGGAGCAGGTAGTAGATTTGAACCATCAACCTGTGTTTAGTAGTGCAGTGCTTATCTATATCACCACACCAGGCATCCTCTAAATAACATGTTATGGTTATGGTTATGGTTGTATGTCACTGAGTCCATTTCAACTCATAGTGACTCTGTATAGGGTTTCTGAGGCTGTAAATCTTAATGGGAACAGAAAGCCTCATTTTTCTCCCATGGAACGACTTGTAGGTTTGAACTATTGGCCTTGAGGTTAGCAGAACAACTCATAATTCACTATGTTACCAGGGCTCCTGGTAAGTGACATATTAGTTATAAATTCTTATAACAACTCATTTCACCTCTTCCAAGTTCATGGTCAACCCCATAAGGACTCTTTTAGCACTTACAGCTTATTATGGTTAGTCAGTCTTTTCCTAGCTTGGTTACATCTAAACAAAGAGATTATAAAGAATTTGAGGAATGGAGAATCAGTAATTTCTTTGTGTCAAGTAGAGAGTCTAGTGAAATCCTGTATAATAATAACACTAGTATGTATAATAATAACAATAGCAGCTAACACTTACTAATCTTCAATGTAATTGATGAAGACAATTGGCAACCCAGTTTTACAGATGAGGAACCTAAGGCAGAGCAATACTAATTAACTTACTCATGATGTAATAGTCAGGGAATGATTGACAAGGTATCTGAAGCCAGGACATCTGACCCCAGATCTCTTGTTTACCCACTGTTTGTTTAAACACAATCTTTAGGCAGAGACATTGAATTCATGTTTAATGAGACTTTCTTTGGACACCTTATACCATACCAGCAGATGGCAGTAGAGAATCAGGTTGTATTGACATACTGACATTGGAGATTAAAAACATGAAAAAAGGAATTTGTTTCCTTCTTGGAATTAATAGTTTAGAAAGGAAGCAAACTAAATGAATTCCTAAGATCAAATAAGACAGTTATTATGAATGGATTTAGAATGCATAAGCAAAGTTGTTGTTATGTGCCCTGGAGTCGGTTCTGACTCATAGAGACCCTGTAGAGGGTTTCTGAGGCTGTACACCTTTACTGGAGCAGAAAGCCTCTTCTTTCTCCCATGGAACAGCTGGTAGTTTTGAACTTCTGACCTTAAGGTTCGCAGCCCAATTTGTAACCACTATGCTACCCGAGCTCCTTATAAGCAAATTAAATATCTTTAAAAAGGTAGTATGGGGCTTTTTAAAAATACCTTGGGTTAAGGACAGTTTTGTTTAATGCTTCCCTCTGTTATTCACTAACTTTGTTATATCAGGGGAGTCACTTGTGGCTGCTTATTTCCTAGCTTGTAAGGTGAAGTAGCTACAAGCAAGGAGGGAATAAATGGGAGGCAAGATTGGACAGGGATCAGACCATGGTGGGATTATTAATGATAATAAAATATTGATAGGCTTATTGTGGATGTGAGAGCGGTGCATTGGGACAACAAAGGAGAGTTTGTGATTGACCTGGCAGCTTTGTAAGATACGCACTGGAAAGCTAACCCCAAGTCAGCAGTTCAAACTCACCAGCCATTCCATGGCTATTAAGGATGAGTGTGTCTGCTCCTGTTATGATTTATAGTTTTGGAACCTTTTATACAGGGTCATTTTGAGTCAGGATTGACTTGCTGATAGTGGATTTGGTTTTCTTCGTTTACATTTTTGTTTCTGTAATCACCTTCACAAACAAAGTATGACACAGAGAATACTGGGGATGCTTTAAGGGAAGTATCGGAAATTTTTTTCTATAAAAGACTAAATGGTAACTAATCAATTCTGCTGTTGTAGCATGAAAGTAGTCAGTTGAAAAATGAATGTGTATGGTTGTGTTCCTGTAAAATTTTATTTATAGACACTGAAGTGCGAATTTCATATACTTTTTATATATCCGCATTCTGACCCAACAGAATGCGGAAATCACCGGACAATCTCTTTCATATCTCAAGTGAGTAACGTTTTGCTAAAGGTAATACAGAAACGGCTACAATCATACATTGACAGGGAACTTCCAGAGTTTCAAGCTGGATTCAGAAGAAGCTGTGGAATGAGAAATATCATTGCTGATGTCCAATGGATCTTGGCTGAAAGCAGAGAATATCAGAAAGATGTTTACCTATGCTTTATTGACTACACAAAGGCTTTTATTGTGTGGATCATGACAAGCTATGGACAACATTGAGAAGTATGAGTATTCCAGAACACTTAATTGTACTTCTGAGAAAACTATACCTGGACCAAGAATTAGTTGTTTGAACAGAACATGGGAACACTGAATGTTTTAAAATTGGGAAAGGTGTGAGACAGGGTTGTGTTCTTTCCCCATACTTATTCAAACTGTATGCTGAGCAAATAATACTAGAGGCTGGGTTCTATGAAGAAAAATGTGGCGTCAGAATTGGAAGAAGACTCATTAACAACCTGCGATATGCAGATGGTACAACCTTGCTTGCTGAAAGTGAAGACGACTTGAAACATTTACTGATGAAGATCAAAGAACACAGCCTTCAGTATGGATTGCATCTCAATGTCAAGAAAACAAAGATCCTCACCATTAGACCAATAAACAACATTCTTATCAACAGAGAAAAGATTGAAGTTGTCAATGACTTCATTCTTCTTTGATCAACTATCAACATTCACGGAAGCAGCAGTCAAGAGATCAGACAACATATTGCATTAGGCAAATCTGTTGCACAGGAACTTTTTAAAGTGTTGAAGAGCAAAGATGTCAGCTTGAGGACTAAGGTGTGCCTGACCCAAGCCATGGTATTTTCAATAACCTCATATGGATGCAAAAGCTGGACAGTGAATAAGGAAGATTGTAGAAAAATTGATGCCTTTGGATTGTGGTGTTGGAGGAGAATACTAAAAATGCCATGGACTGCCAAAAGAACAAATAGATCTGTTTTGGAAGAAGTGCAGCCAGAGTGCTCCTTGGAAGCCAATATGGCTAAACTTCGTCTCTCATACTTAGGACATATTGTCAGAAAGGAACAATCAGTCTCTGGAGAGGGATGTCATGCTTGGTAAGATGGAGGGTCAGAGAAAAAGAGGAAGACCCCCAACGAGATGGATCAGCCAGGTGGCATCATTGATGGCGTCAAGTGTGGCAGCGGTAGTGAGGTTGGCCCAGGATAGGACATTGTTTCGTTCTGCTGTGCATGGGGTCATTATCAGTCGGTTCCAAATCGATGGCATCTGACAACAACAACAACATTATTATCCATTTGAATTTCTTTAACTTTCAATAAAATATAATAGCTCACTGGTTTATTTTAGTATGTAAGCCATAGTTTGCTGACACCTAGCTTAAAGAATAAATTAAAAATTAAATTGGGGTATGCTAAAGTTGAACTACTTCTGGATCACAGTTCAACTACTTCTGGATCACAGTTCATTATGTAGAGTTAAAAGACAAGACATACTTAGAATGGAGCTTAAGCTTTGGGAATCATTCAATTTCATAACAAGAAAATTGATGAAATTTAGTAAAATTACATGTATTGTTGTTCAGTGCCATTGAGTTGGTTCCACTCATAGTGACCCTGTATAGTGTTTCCAAGGAGCATCTGGTGAGTTTGAAATACCAACCTTATGGTTAGCAGTCCAGTGCTCATAGTGTAAAATATGACAACATGGAAGGATTTTCTTTATGATAATCATAAAGTTTTCTTTATGATAATTTCACGTAAGAAATTAGATACTGGTAGTCTTTTCCTCTGAGCATCATTTTGCAAGGTATATAAATATCATATCTTATATTGTGTCAACATTATATTGTATTAATGTTTGTACATACTTTATTTGAATTTACTGGATAATGTTTGGGTTTAAAGTATTTAGTTTTGCTGGTGAGAAATTGACTGTCATTAAATGTAGTTTGCATGAAATATGGAATTATCTTTAATGATACTGTTTTCTTCAGAGTCTGGTATGATTGCATGTTTCACCTTTGGTTCTTTTATAAAGTATTGTAGATATGGATTATTCACCCTCACTGTCTGCAGCTATGATATGCTTTTGAGCATCACCTAACTTTTCATATCTTTAGATTGTTGTTATTTTAAAACAAATACTTACATACATTGATGACAATGCATATTGATATAAAGATCCTTAAGCTTAACGAAATAACACATACTAAAGCAATTTTAGGACACAAATGGTGTGTATGTGTTTAAGACAGAGTATTTGCCCTCATAATAATTATTATCTAACTCAGAGCTTGGCAAACTGTGACTCTCAGGCTAAATTCAGCAGTCTAATTACAAAAGAAAGAAAGAAAGAAAATTAAATAGTTACAATCAATTGTTCCTGCATTGTCTATTGTTGCATTCTATCTATAATGCCAGAGTTGAAGTTACAACCAAAAGCATAGGACCCACAAAGATGAAAATATTTACTATCTGACCTTTTACAGAAAAACTTTGCAATACCTGATTTATCTAGAGAGACAAGGGGTACTGATGTATGAGTAACTTGTTATTGTTGAACGTCATCAAGTCAGTTTAGACTCATAGCACCCCAATATAGGGTTTGAAGACTACAAATCTTTGTGGGAGCAGAAAGTCTCATCGTTCTCCCATCAAGTGGCGGGTGGACTCGAACCACTGACCTTGTGGTTCACAATCCAGTGCTTATCCAGATGGAGCTCCCACACTCCCCATATGAGTCCATACCACAGTCATATTAGAAAATAGGACAATAGTTTACACTAATGCTTTGTGATAACTAAAACTAATCATCATAGAGTTGACTCTGACTTATGGCAACTACAGTGTGTCAGAGTAGAATTGTGCTCCATAGGGTTGCAGTGGCTTGTTTTTCAGCAATAAATCAGCAGGTCTTTTTCTATAGGTGCTTTTTTGTGGACTTAAGACTACAATAGTTTGGTTAGCAAACAAGCACTTCAACTATTTGAAACACCCAAGTATTCCAATGCTTTGTATACTCAACAATTAACACAAATAGGCAGTAATGAGAAAAATCAGTTTTACCTTGACTTATTGTGAACATTTCATCACAGAAGAGTGACTTGTGCAGGTCATGTAGGAAAGTTAACTTAAAGATGTTGGTGATGGAATTCAGATGGTAGAAAATAACCCAGTGAGACAGTGGAAAAGGCTAAGCAATACTTAGGAAGCAATGAGGAGACCATTTAAATATGTGTATCTTGTTTATATAAGGAGCTTTGGTAGTGTAATAGTTATGAATTGGGCTGCGAACCTCAAGGTCAGCAGTTAGAAACTACCAGCTGTTCCATAGGAGAAAGATGAGGCTTTCTGTTCCCGTAAAGATTTAGAGCCTCGGAAACCCTATACAGGGTCATTATGAGTCGGAACCGACTCCACAGCACATAACAACAACAAATCTTGTTTATATAAAAGAAAAGTGTTATATGGGGCTGGAATTTAGGTTGAAAAAGGAGTTGGAAACACCCAGAGAACTGGTGCAGTACTAGAGGCACTCACTCACTCATCTGTGCCAAGAAATGTGGAAGGAAGCTACCTGGCCAACCTATGGCAAAAGATCTACATTTGCATCCATTCCAACAAAAGGTGACCCAATGGAAGTGGAAATCATTGACAACTATCATTAAAATTATACACAAGTGAAATTTTGCTGAAGATAATTCAAAAACAGTTGCATCAGTATATTAACAGGGGGCTGCCATAAATTCAAGCCAGATTCAGAAGAGAACATGGAACAAGACATTATTCCTGATATCATATATATTTTGGCTAAAAGCAGAGAATACCAGAAAGGCAATCACTTGGGCTTTATTGACTATGCAAAGGCATTCGATTCTGTGGATTGTAACAAACTGTGGATAACATTTCAAAGAATGTGGATTACAGAAGGCTCATGAAGAATCCATGCATAGACCGAGACAATCCTTCTAACAGAACAAGGAGATACTGAATGATTAAAATCATGAACAGTGTCTGTAAGAGTTGTAGCCTTTTGTCAAATTTATTCGCTCTATGTGCTGAGCAAATAATCAAAGAATTTGGATTATATGAAGAAGAATGTAGTGTCAGGATTGGAGGAAAACTCATTAACAACTTGTGATATGCAGATGATACAACCTTGTTTGTTGGAAGTGAAGAGGATTTAAAATACTTACCAATGAATATCAGGACAACAGTCTTCAATATGGATTGCACCTCAATGTAAAGAAAACAAAAATCCTCACAACTCGACCATAAAATAACATTATTATAAATGGATTTGAAGTTGTCAAATATTTCATTTTGCTTTGATCCATAATCTACTCTATTGAAGCTGCAGTCAAGAAATCACACATGTGTTGCATTAGGCAAATCTGATGCAAAAGAGTTTTTTTAAGTGTTAAAGAGCAAAGATATCCCTTTGAGGACTAGGATGTTCCTGACCCAAGCCATGGTAATTGCTTCATATGTATGTTAAAGTTGAACTCTGAGTAAGAAAGACTAGAAAAGATTCAATGCATTTGAATTATAATGTTGGAGAAGAATCTTGAAAGTACCATGGACTGTCAGAAGAAGAATGTCTCAGAAGTACATCCATAATGTTCCTTATATGGGAGTATGGCAAGACTTCAGTTCTCATAATTTGGACATATTGTCAGGAGGAACCAGTCCCTGAAGAAGGGATCATACTTAGTGAAGTGGAGGGCCATCGAAAAAGGGAAAGACATCAAGAAGACCAACAAGCACAGTTATAGCAACAATGGGCTCAATCATAATAATAGTTGTGAGGCTATTTCAGGGCAGGGCAGTGTTTCCAATTGTTGTGCATAGGGTCACTATGAGTCAGAACTGATTCAATGACACCTAAAAAGAGTAACAATGCTCTGGATATCAGTTGCATAGCCATATGGATTATCCAAATATAAGGAAATAGAATTGTATATAAATAGAAGAGGAAATGTACCAATAGAATAAAAGGAAAGAAATATTAAGGTAAGTCTCACATGACTTGAAAACTGATTAAATATAAGAATGAAAGGAAAAAAGTGAAAAAAAAATTTGCAAATTAAAATTTTGTGACTTTGAAGATTGATGACAGCTTTAATAAAAATAAATGGAGAGTGAGTGAGACTAAAGAATTGGAGAGTGAATGGAAACAGAAGTAAACGTCGCTGGCTAGACCTGGAGTAGGGAGAGAAGACGGAGAATTTATGAAGTAGACCAATTTGTGGAAATCTAAAAACAGCTACAATAGTACATTGGCAAGCAACTGTCAGAGGTCCAAACCATATTCAGACAAGGACATGAAACAAGGGACATCACTGCTGATGTTATATGAATCTTGACTCAAAGCAGACTTACTAGAAAGATGCTTGTTGTTGTTGTGAAGGGCCATTGAGTCAGTTCCAACCCATAAAGACCCTATATAGGGTTTCAAAGGAGCAGCTGGTAGGCTTGAACCACCAACCTGCAGTTCAAATAGCTTTACAGTTTGGCTCATTAACCCACAGCACCGCAGTAAAGCACAGTGCCGCTTACCTGTGCTTTATTGACTATGTAAAGGTTTTCAACTGTATGGATCATGACAAATTGTGGACAATATTGCAGAAAATGATTATTCCAGAACATTTCACTGTACATAGACAAGAGGCAGTTTTTTAAATAGAATACAGGGACACAGAATTTTTTAAAATCAGGAAAAGTGTGTACCAGGATTCTATTCTTTCCCCATATTTATTCACTTGGTACGCTGAAGAAATAATCTGAGAAACTGGATTTTATGAAGAAGAACATGGTATCAGGATTGGAGGCGCAATCATTAACAATCTGTAATATTCAGATGATACGACCTTGCTTGCTAAAACTGAAGAGGACTTAAAATACTAACTTATTATTCAAGATCACAGCCTTAAATACGATTGTACTTCAATGTAAAGAAAAAAAAAAAGATTCCTCATCATTGAACATAATGATACATGGAGAAAAGCATCCTGACATATGGAATAAAGAAGGAAGTTGTCAAAGACCTCATTTTGTATGAATCAACTATCAAAACTCATGGAAGTAACAGTCAAGAAATCAAATGAGATATTGCAGTAGGCATAAATGCTGCATAAAGACCTCTTTAAAGTGTTAAAGGACAAAGGTGTCAGTTTGAGGACTGAGGCGCACCTGACCCAAGCCATATTTTAATAGCCTCATATGCATATGGAAGTTGGACAATGAATAAGGAAGATCATAGGAAAACTGGAACACTTCAGTGATCGTGTTGGAGAAGAATACTAAAAGTACCATGGACTGCCAGAGAAACAAACAAATCTGTTTTAGAAAAAGTACAACCAGAATGATCCTTAGAAGCCAGGATGGTGAGATTTCACCTCTCATATTTCAGACATTTTATTAGGAGGGACCATGCTTGTTACTGTGGATGGTCAATGAAAAAGAGGAAGAACCCCAATTAGATGAATTGGTATAACAGCAGGATCAATAGACTCAAGCTTACCAATTGTTGTGAGGATGCTGCAGGAATGGGTAGTGTTTAGTTCTGTTGTGCATAATGTTGCTTGCTATGAGATGGAACCAACACTATGGCACTTAATAACAACACTAACATGCAAGGCTTTTAGCAAGGCTGATCAAGTCAGTGCTTTAGAAAGATGACTACAGGGGATGGGAAGAAACCTGAGACAAGAATTTAATTCTTGCTGTTCTTAAGTGCCATCGACTACATTCTAACTCATAGAGACCCTGTATAGGGTTTCTGAGGGTAGGCAGGTGGGTTTAAACCACCAACCTTGTAGTTAATAGTTCAGTGCTTTATTGCAAGTAAGAAATGACAGGATCATAGAATGGAGATAATAGAATGGCATTACAATAAAGAACTTTAAACTCCTTTGAACATCTATGTGTTGTCTACCATTCAAGCTCTTTTCGTAGTGTCTGGAACAACTAGGTGCTTCGTAAATATTTATTGAGTGTATTTAAAAGGATGGGTATTAGAGATGTCTCTGAGGTTCTTTGGTCAATTTGAGTTTATATGATATGAACTACTAGTGAACACAGCTAGCATAGCAGTATTTGAACTGCATCTCTTAAGATGGTTTATAACATTCTATTGACCGGTCAACTTTTACCTTATCCTGGGTGCTAATAAATGGAAGAATCCTGGTGCGGTGCTGTAGGATAAGCACTGGACTGCTGACTGCAAGGTCAGCAGTTCAAACCCAATAGCTGCTCTGAGAAACCCTATACAGGATCACTGTGAGTCAGAACCAACTTGACACTTAACAACAATAAATGGGATAGCTTTGGTGTTGTAAGGAGATTGCTACTTCTATTTTAATACAGGGTTTATCTTTGTTGTTGTTTTTAAGTGACGCTGAGACAGTTCTGACTCATACTGACCCTGTGTACAATTTCTGAGGCTGTAAATCTTTGAGGGAACAGAAAGTCGTATCTTTTTCCCCCTGAGCAACTGCTGGACTTGAACCATGTGGTTCAGTGTCCAGTGCTTATCTTGCAAGAGCCACCAAACTTCATGTATGTATGTATCTGTGTATAGATAGATAGATAGATAGATAGATAGATAGATAGATAGATAGTGTTGTTTTTGTTAATTGCCATCGAGTCGTTTCTGACCCATAGTGCCTCTGTCTAGGGTTTCTGAGGAGTGACTGATGAGCTTGAACTGCTGACCTTGCAGTTCAAATGGCTTTGCAGTCTGGTGCATTAACCCACAGCGCCACACCAGGACTCTTGCATTTATACACACACACACACACACACACACACACACACTACATTAAAAGTTCTGGTATCCTACACTGGATTTCAAAATCTTAACTGGAGATAAAGGATTTAAAATACCTTGTTAACTATTTCTATATTGATTACAAAAAAAGGAACTCTAGTTGCATGGTGGTTAAGAGTTTCCCTGTTAACCTAAATAAAGGTCTGCCATTCAAACCCACAGCTGCTCTTCACAGGAAAGTGTGGCAATCTGACTTGACAAATATCCACAGCCTTGGCACACCTGTAATTTCTCATGAATAGTTATTTGCTCTATGTCAGAAATTGACAAACATTTCTGTAAAGAAATAATAAATATTATAAGATTTTGTTGGCCATGTGGTCTTTGCTGAAAATGTTCATCTCTTCTATTGTAATATGAAAACAATCGAGATAATAGATAAACTAATGAGTTTGACTGTGTTCCAATAAAACTTTATTTACAAATACAGGCAGTGGATTTGCCTTAAGGCCATCATTTGTTAATCTCTGTTTTATATTAAAAAGTAAGGCCTGTGAAGATAGAGTCCCCCCTAAATAGTTTGCATCTTCTCTAGGTAGATTTGGTGAAAAGAGTTGGGGATAAGATTCAAGAGTAATTGTTACCATGACTAATTGCGACTGTCACAACTGTAAAAGTAGAAATTTTGTAAAAAAAAAAAGGGGGGGAGTAGTTATTCTTACAGTCCAGGAACAGTAGACCCTAGGACCATCAAGGGAGAAAAGCATGAGTGGAATATGGGACCCTATCCAGAGAGTCAGTGTCACTAGAGATGGAGGCAGAGATGAGGACATGAAGAGATAGAGCAACTGAGGACTCTAGACTCATAGAAAGAGAAAGGTTGTGTGCTGGTGGCCAGAAGGCAGGATGGCAGAATGTGCCCTTTGGCTGTTTAAATGATTATATATTCATTAGTGTTTTTGTGTACGCCCCCCAAAAAACAAACAAACAAAAACCAAGGGAATAGAAGCAAATACTGTTGAAAGATGATGCATGGAAGGGATCGTAATCATTGCAATGAAACAATGAATATAAACTGATGTTCTCCCATGTAAACGATAACTCAATTCACAATAAAAACTTAAAAAGAAAAAAATGAGCCCTGTGAATGAAATTCCCATATCTGATACTAAGAATAGGTGTCTGTATTCAAATGCATTATTTGAAAGAAACTTTAAAAGGATTGAACTGTATTATTTCAAGATGAGAAGAAATGAAAAAAGAATACAAAAAACCTACTATATTTTTCATGGTTTGAATTTCACAGTATTGTGAATTGTGCATTATAATGTCATGAATGCAAATGTTCAACTGCAAATTCAATATACTTATATATTTACTTCAATATAGAAATACAATACCTCATCTTTGTTCTTTAGTCCTGGTGTGGCACCGTAGGATACACATTGGACTGCTAACCACTAGGTCAGTGGTTCAAACCCACCATCCACTCTCGTAAACCCTATGCAGGCTTATGATGGAAGTGACTCAATGACACTTAGCAACAACATCTTTGCTCTTCAATTGTATTTGATCACAATTATAGGATGTTGAAAGGGCTGGTGTGATTCTGTGCTAAAAATAGTGATCTTCAAAGTGAAATGCAAGAACCTACCAATGTACTTGTCATATTGTTGTTGTTGTTAAGTGCTGTCTAGCCGATTCCATCTCATAGTGACCCTGTATAGGGTTTCTGAGGAGTGACTGGTGGGTTTGAACCACCATCCTTTATGGTTAGCAGTCAAGTGCTTATCGTACAATGCTACAGAAGAATAGCATTTCCTGTGTTAATTTTTTTGAACATAATTCTTCCCCTCCTCCCTCTCCTTTTCACATCTTTTTCTTTTAAGTTTCTTCTTTTGGCTTATACTGTTCTTCCTTTCAAGTGTTGAAACGTTTGTGTTTTCTCTTCTGCTTACCACATTTATAGCTCTGACCCTCAGTATCTAACAGTTTTTGAACACTGCATCTTCATCATTCAGCCTTCTCTTCTATAATACCTTTCCCCTTCAATAACCTTCACCCCTAATTTCTTGCTTCCCTGGCTTACATTTCCTTAGCTAAAAACACCTGCAAAACTCATTGTATTGAGTTGATGCCAACTCATGCAACACTGACATTGTAGGACAGAGTAGAACTGCCCCATAGGATTTCCAAGGCTGTAATTTTTATGGAAAATAGACTGCCACATCTTTCTCCTATGGAGTGGCTAGGGATTCCACTTGTAGTAGACAAATGTAAAAGGGAAGAAAAAGCATAATGTATGGTATTTAATCTGTATGATATAAGTAATTGAACTAAGTAATCTGTAGGACCATGGTTACCATTCATTTTCTGATTTTTTTATTATTTCTGTCACATGATTTTCTTATAAGTTGTTTCTGGGTCTTGCATTTTCTTTCTTTTTTATTATTATTATTTAGTAGTATCTTTAACCAAATGTAAAGACATAGATTATTTTTAAATTGTAGAGGATATTGCTCATTACTGCTACCACTAACATCAAATCTATTCTGACTCATCGTGGCCTTATAGGTCAGAGTAAAATTGTTCTTTAGCCTTTCGAAGACCAAATCTCTACAAGAGCAGACAGTCTCATTTTTTCCCTACAGAGCAGCTGATGTGTTTCACCTACTGACCTTTTGATTAGCAGTCCAATGCCTAACCCATAGCACCTTACAGGACTGATATGAACTCCTCTGGTATTTTACGTACATACCATTAGCTGAAAATTAAAATATTATTCTTGGTAGTAGAAAGGTGTCAGTCTTTTCTGCTTTCAAATTTGTAGTCTCATTCTAAAGACTATTCTACTTAAACAGGTGCTATAAAAATAAGATTTAAGACATTGCTGTTGTTTTTAAGTGACATTGCATTGATTCTTACTCATAGAGATGCCGTATAGGGTTTCCAAAGAGCAGCTGATGGGTTCGAACTGCCGACCTTGTGGCTCACAGTCCAGTGTTTATATTACAGTGCTACACCAGTAGTTATTAATGCATCAAGATTAAAATGTTGCCCAGAAACATGATGATAGACGAAGAAACACAAAAGAATGAGGGAATGAATGACTCTGGACTACAGAATTTAGTATCCCATTGTAAATTAGATTGAACCATAAATTTTTTCTACACTAGAATTTAGTGGTGGTTATGTGCCGTGGAGTCAGTTCTGACTCATAGTGACCCTGTACGGGGTTTTTCCGAGGCTGAATGTCTTTATGGGAGCAGAAAGCCTCATCTTATTCCCCGAGAACAGCTGGTAGTTTTGAACTGCTTACCGTGAGATTAGCAACCCCTTTACCACTACACTACCAGAGCTCCATTAAAATTTAGTAAGTATGTGTATATGGAAGAAACCTTGGCTATGGATTAAAGCAAAAAAAAACAAACAAACAAACAACAACAACAAACAGATGATGATGAAGTAGGTGGCCTAGCAATGACCAAAGATAAACATTTCATATAGACCTCCTGATGAAAAAATGCCAACTGTCCTGAAGACAGAACATATATGTAATAGAAATTCCCTAGAAACACTCTAAGATAAGGCACACAAAGCATCTATCTAGTGGTGGTGGTGCCTGTGTGCTGTGAAGTAGGTTCCAACTCATAGTAACCCTGAGAGGGATTCTAAGGCAGTAAAGTTTTACAAGAACAAACAGTCCCATCTTTCTCTAATGGAGAGACTTGTGGATTTGAATTGCTGAGCTTGTTTGTGGCTAGCAGCCAAATGTGTAACCCATTAGGCCACTAAGACTCCTTAGTCTATATGTTGTTGTTGTTCTTGTTGTTAAGTGCCATTGAATCCACAACCTGAATACGGTTTCCTAGGAGTGGCTGCTGGATTTAAACTACTGATCTGTGATTAGTT
>NW_006408530.1:23741330-23770689 GCF_000296735.1 Chrysochloris asiatica
GTCAATTTGATTTCTATGTATTCCATCTGGTGAGGTCCATGTGTATAGTCATCTCTTATGCTGTCTAAAGAATGTATTTGAAATAAACAAATAATTGGTTTTGCAGAATTCTATCATGGTCTAGTGCTAATCGTATTGCTCCATACTAGGACTCCTAGTCTATATGTGTAATAGTTGTTAAGTGCCATTGTGTCTGTTCTAACTAATAGTGACCATGTGTAGGGTTTCTGAGGAGTGGCTGATGAGTTTGAACTGCTGACCTTGGGTTTCAAACTGACCTTGCAGTCCATTGCTTATGCTACAGTGCAAATTCATTGCCTGGGTGAGAGTCTGCATAAATTAATTATATACTAAATTCAATAATTATTCCTAATTGTTGCTCCTCAGATATTTTTCAGGGAAAAACATCTCTTCTTTAATGCAGTAATATGCTTGCCATTCATCTTAAAGGAAATAAAGGTGGCATTTTAGTTGTTAAATCTTTGAAGAGAAAAAATGTTTTTATTAAGGTAATTGCTGTGTATGATTGTCTATTATTATGATATTAATCACCCTAGTAATGGGTGCTATGCAGGGAACTTCACTTTGAATCATTAAGAGAATAACCCCTGTCAACCTCAGAGGTTCCATAATACCTTCTTCCTTCTCCACTGTTAATATCTCACTGTGTAATTACAGCTCCCAATCCTTGTGCAGCTAATGAAGGCAAAGGCCCCTGCTCTCACATGTGTCTGATCAATCATAATAGGAGTGCTGCTTGTGCTTGTCCCCACCTGATGAAGCTTTCTTCAGACAAGAAGACTTGCTATGGTAAGTTTCTTATCATCCTTTCTTAGCTAAAATTCAAATTGCATTCTCTTAAATTGTATTAGGATTCAGATATCACTCAGAGTAAAGCAAAAGAGTTTTAAATGTCCTTTTAAAAATATTTTAGTTAGTGCTGTTTCCATATATATTAATGATTCATCTACTTTTGGGGAGACTGACAAATTCTTCATATATGTGATATGTTGCACTTTGCTATGTATTATCTTACTCATTTTTCCCTGATACTGTCTTCTTTGGTAGGTTAGCAGAATTTATCTCTGCAAAGCAGGGAGATTTGTAAGTGAAAGTGCATTATCAGAAAAAGATGATGTAGGTAACCTGCATAACAAAGCAGTACTTAGCAGCATTAATCTCCTCCTGCTCTTCTTTGAAAGTCACTTTAGCATCCTTTTATAGGGAATTAACAACATCCACTTGAAGGAGGGAAGATGATGTAAAATACACAAGACTTCAAAAATATTTAAACAGTATATTAAATGAAAATACAATAATAAAAGTCTTGAAAAGAAATCAGGGTGCTTTTTAGTATTTGTTTGTATATTTGCAAAAGAATTACTTTTAAGGACAAATAAGAAAACGCTTAACTAATGAATTTAGCCCTATGTGGTTTTAATTTAAATCAATAATAGCATGTCATATAATAACAATGACAAAGATAACAACAAAAGAATAAAATATCCATGACTTCTAGTTCATATCTATTGATATTATACAAATTCAGTACAAGAAATGTTATTTACCAATGACTGATAGAATAAACAGGTACATACATTTTAATACCAATGTTTAATTTTATTCATTTATAATATACTGAAAAATCTTAGATTCTATAAAAAATTACTACAATACAATTGTGTTGTTGTTGTTATTGTTAAGTGCTACCAAGTCAGTTCCTACTCATAGCTACCCTATATAGGGTATCTGAGGAGAGGCTTTGAACATCTGACCATGTGGTTAGCAGTCCAATCCTTACAGGACCACACCAGGACACCTAATAAAATTCAATATACAAATATGTTTCCTTGTCATTCATACAGTTCATATGTTTAGCAAGTTTGTTTGAAATTCCGAGATCAAGTAGACTACAGAAAATTTCTTGGTATTTCTAGCTAAAGAATAATGACAATTTAAGAATTTCAAATTGTTTTACACTTGTTTCTACCAAATACTTTAATTAAAAATAGATACACCATTTCTGCACTATTGTCTCCATCAAATCTTGGTTGTGATTTTCTGGAATTAAAAAAATCTACTAGTCAGCAACTAATATTTAAGACATCTTAGATTGTTTTAAATTTGCCAACTTTGTAAGAGAAAAGTAGTTAATGATATCTATTTTTTTTTTCTAGAAATGAAAAAATTTCTTCTTTATGCACGGCGTTCTGAAATCAGAGGAGTGGATATTGACAATCCATATTTTAACTTTATCACGGCCTTTACAGTCCCTGACATTGATGATGTTACAGTGATAGACTTTGATGCTTCTGAAGAACGTTTGTACTGGACAGATATTAAAACACAAACCATTAAGCGGGCTTTTATTAATGGGACTGGGTTAGAAACTGTTATTTCAAGAGGTAAGAGAAATGCACATTT
Organism: Chrysochloris asiatica; assembly: GCF_000296735.1. Taxonomy (NCBI): domain Eukaryota; kingdom Metazoa; phylum Chordata; class Mammalia; order Afrosoricida; family Chrysochloridae; genus Chrysochloris; species Chrysochloris asiatica. The sequence continues at coordinate 23,743,755 of NW_006408530.1, forward strand.
TATAACTTAACTTAAAAATATGTTTTCTACTTGATTTGTAATAATCATAGTTCTCTTTTAATTTCTCTCTATTGTTCCACTTCATTGTTAATTGAAAGTTGGAATTGATTCTTCAGAGACTTAATAACTTACAACATCATTCAATTGTAGAATGCTATAATTATATTACACATAGAAGTGTGATAACTAGAAATTTACTTACACTAGAGGGGAAAAAAAAATAGAATGAACTTCCTTAATTCTTGTGTAGAAAAATTTTCAAGTTTCTTTTGCACATCTTTCTTCAGAAACCACATTACACAAATAAGGAAGAAAACCTATCCTAATGAAATATCTATGGGCCCATCAAATTGAATCATACGTAGGTCCTCATTAATTCCTACGGAATTAACTTTTTAAATAAGAGTAACATTTTCCATACATGTAACTACAGTTCTTGAATACTCTATTATTGAATTGTCAGAATGTTTGCTTTAATTTTGGTCTATCATGGTTTTGGGTGTGGTGCTGTGGGTTAATGTGCTAGACTGCAAAGCTGTTTGAACTGCAAAGTCAGTGGTTCAAGCTCACCAGTCACTCCTCAGAAACCCTATACAGGGTCACTGTGTGTCAGAAACAACTCAATGGCACTTAACAACAACATTTATTATTTTATTTAATACATTTTCAATGAACATCTTCTGTTTGGCATGAATGCACTAATAGCAATGTATTATAACCAAACATGGTCCAGCTTCTCCTCAATGTCATACCTCCTAAGTATGGCAGTTTGATTTGGGGGAGGATAGAGAAAAATGCAATCTATAATCCATAAAGATATATAAAACACCTCTGCTTCGAATAATAATGGGAATTTAAAATTAGGTGTCATTTCAGAAATGGGTCAATCTCTCAATCCAAACAATTGTAAGTACACATTTTTCATTCACAGTACTTTTCAAAAAGAATTTTCCATATATGATACTTGAAGGCTAGTTTGTGTACCACTATTAGATCTTAGAGCATTTGACCCCTAAAGTACCCTTGCATTAAGGCTAGCTGTTTACTAATGCTAATTAATATTGTTTAAGTAGTTTCTCAAATACATTACTTATAAGCTGGTTCAAATATTTATTGCAAATTTTCCAAACTAGAAAAACCTTTCTAAAATAGTTAATGCAAAGATTTCCTCTTTGTAGAGGAATTCTTATAGGAGTGCAGGAGAGAAAAATGCTTAAATAATCATTGCTAGACAAGATTTAAAAAGAAGAAAGTCCAATTAAAGGTCATTGTTATTGTTACTGTGTGTTGCCCTTAAACTGGCTCTGATTCATAGCAATCCTTTGTATAACAAAACAAAGCATTGTTTGTTCCTTTGCTAGCTTTAGGTAAGTTTGAGTCCATTGTTGCAGCTGTTTTGTTAATTCATGTCATTAAGATTTGCCTTTGCCTTTGCTAGCCCTCCATTCTACCAAACATGATGTCCTTCTCCAGCAATTAGTTCCTACTGATGACTCCAAAGTAAGCAAGGCAAAAACTCTGACAATCTACAGTTTTTAATAGCTTATTTTTAAAAGTAGATTGTTAAGACTTTCTTCCTAGTTTGCTTTGATTTGGAAGTTCCACTAAACCTGTCAACCATGTATGATTCTGTTGGTATTTTAAATACATGTCACATAATTTCCAGCATCGTAGTACTACACAAGCCACTTTGTTGTTATTGTTAAGTGCCATTGAGTCGGATCCGACCCATAGCGACCCTATACATAGATGTAAGTTTCACATTTATTTCTGTGAATCATTAAGGTTTCTGACTTCCTTATTTTTCTCAACTCCTCTGTGGAATATTTGGATGCACTTCAATATCATTCTTCTGAATTCCTTATAAGACAGTTCCAAAGCCTGCCATCCTTCCAATGGGAATTCTAGGTCTACCTCTAACTCATTTGATTCAGCTTCTTTATCTTGTTTCTGGACATGAGCTGATATCTTCAAATGTTTTGGGGCATTTTCAGTAATTAGATGTATTTTCAATAATTAGATGACTGTATGTTGCTGTATTATTCAGCTTTCTGAGTGCAATCTGGTAGACAGGATCAGGCAATAGGCTTCCCTTTTCACTTCTCTGTTTTTCACAACTCAGAGAATTTTAGCAAGTGTTGGCTATGTATGTAGTGTATAGCAGCTGATATTGGCTCTTGCCCAGATGGTGGTATTTTATAGATTGTGATTGTAGCTTGCCTATATGACCACAGTTTCTGTCTCTTCTTGAGTAATGTAAGGAGAGAAATAGTCCACTCCAATGTAAAAGGGGACCAAAGGGGAGAAAAAACACAACATAGCAAATAGTCCAGGTGTTTCCCCTAGTGAAAAGCAGTTCAGAGCTGACCAGAGCTGTTTTAAGTTGTTCCTGCTGACTCCTCCCCCTTTCTTCAATTCTTGGCCCAGTGGTCTTTACTGAGCAGATTGGTGCACATGCACAGTAGAACACTCCAGGAGTGTGTGTGTAGGGGTGGGTGTCCAGTTATTCAGGCAACCTCCCCCCCCCGCCCCCCAATCATCAGAATGGAGGTGTACAGACAGAGAAAGAGAAATGAATGGAAGAAAGATGGTTTGCACCTTTATCTATGATGACTAGTCAGGTCTCTGCTAAGGGATTCCTGTCCCACTGCCATATCCACTGCATCCTTCTCAAGATGCCTGTGCCCTTCTCCAAGAGTCTTTTTATGTCCTTACTTTCTTTACTCCAAGTCTAATGTGAAAATCAGCTTCAAAAAATAGACCCCAAATTTATTCTTTATTTTACCTACCTGCCATTGTTCCTTTCCTGTTGTTGTTGTGAGGTGCCATTGATTTGGTTCTGCATCATAGCAACCCTGTACACAGCAGAATGAAACATTTCCAGTCCTGTGCCATCTCATAATTATTGTTATTGTTTCTGCCAACATGCCAATCCATATTTTGGCGGGGTTTCCTTTTTTTTTTTTTTTTTTTTGTTATTGTTTCTGCCAACATGCCAATCCATATTTTGGCGGGGTTTCCTTTTTTTTTTTTTTTTGCTCACCCCCCAATTTTCCAAGCATGATGTGCTTCTCCAGGGACTGGTTCTTCCTGACAATATGTCCAAAGTAGTAGGGATAAGTCTTAGCATCCTCACTTCTAAGCAACATTCTGACTGTACTTCTCCAAGAAAGATTTGTTTGTTCTTCTGGCAGTCAGTGGCACTTTAAATTTTCCTCTGCTACATCATAATTCAAATATATCCATTTTCTGTGGGCTTCCTTAATCACTGTCAATTTTTCACAAGCATCTGAGGTGATTGAAAATACCAAGTCTTCCTTGGTTCAAGCACACATTTGTACTCAAATTGACAGCCTTGTTCTTTAACATTTTAAATACATCTTTGGCAGGTTTTCCTAATGCAATACATCATTTGATTGCTGGAATGCTGCTTCCATGAGTGTTAATTGTGGGTCCAAGTAAAATTAAGTTGTTCATATGTTCAATCTTTTCTCCATTTAGCATAATGTTATTTATTGGTACAATTGTTTGGATTTCCATTTTCTTTACATTGAGGCCCTTGTCTTTAATCTTCATCAGTAGGGCTCCTTACATTGAGGCTATGGATAGTCTTTGATCTTTATCAGTAACATTCTCTAACTAGCAGAACATTTTGAGAAACTTACCTGGCCCTAATTTATATATTTGCCTCCTAAACTATTTACTACAGTGACAATACTATTCATTAAAGTGATAAATACTAATACATAGATATAGACAAATCCATCATCAAATTTAACACATATTTGTTTTTATACAGAAGACAAAATTCACTTCATTCTAAGAAAACATAAACAAGACCTGGTATGGTGGTATGGTATAACACACTGGACTACAAGGTTGGTTTGAACCACAGGGTACGGATTCAAATTCTCCAGCCACTCCTTGTAAACCCTAAACATAGTTTCCATGAATTGGAACCAATTCAAAGGCACTTAACAACTGGAGTGGTGCTGTAGGTTCAGCATTGGACTCAGAAACACAAGGTCAGCAATTTGAACCCACCAGCTGTTCCTCTGAAACCCTATATAAACTCACTTTGAGTCAGAACATACCTGACAGCTCTAAACAAATGCAACAATGCTTCTACCCACCTTGACTTATATGGAGCCTTCTTCCAACACAGATTTGTTTGTTCTTCTGGCAGTCCATTGTACTTTTAATATTCTTCTCTAATACAACTCAGAATACATCAATTCTCCTATGGTCTCCCTTATTCCTTGTCCACCTTTCACATGCTTGGGTCAGACACACATTAGTCCTCAAAATGAAATCTTTGCTCTTGAAGACTTTAATGAAACCTTGAGCAGCAGATTTGCCTAGTGTAATGCATCAAGCAAGGTTGTGTCATCTGCATGTTGCAGGTTGTTAATGAGCCTTCCTCTAATCCCGATGCCACATTCTTCTTCAAATAATCCAGCTTCTATGGTTATTATTTCCTCATGCAGATTGAGTAAGTATAGTGAAAGAATGCAACTGTCTCACACACCTTTCCTGATTTTAAACCATTCAGTATCCCCTCATTTTGTTGGAATGACTGCCTTTTGATCTATGTGCAAGTTCCTTATAAGAACAATTTAGCGTTCTGGAATACCCATTGTTTGCAATGCTATCCATAGCTTGTCATGATCCACATTGTCAAAAAGCTTTTGCATAATAAATAAAGCACTGGTAAATATCTTTCTGATATCCTCTGCTTTCAGCAAAGATCCATCTGACTTTAGCAGTGATATCCTCATTCCACATCCTCATCTAAATCCAGCCTGAAACTCAGGAAGTTTCCTGTCAATGTACTGTTGCAGTCATTTAAAAATTATCTTTACCAAAACTTTACTTGTGTGGAATATTAGTGATACTTTCTGTTGATTTCCACATTCTGCTTGTTCACTTCTCTTTGGAACAGGTTTGAGTATATATCTTTCTAGTCAATTGACTATGTAGCTGTCTTCCAAATTCCTTGGCATAAATGAGTGAGTACAACAGTGCTGCATCATTTTGTTGAAATATTTCAATTTGTATTTCATTAATTCCTTGAGACTTGTCCTTTGCCAATGTCTTCTGTGCACTTTGGACTTCTTCCTTCTGTACCATTGGCTCTGGGTCATATATTACCTCTTGAAAAGTCTGTACATCAATCATTCCATTTTGGTACAGTGACACTGTATTTCTTCTATCTTTTTAAAAGCCATTTAGCATCCTTCAATATTACAAGTCAAGGCTTAAATGTTTTCTTCAGTTCTTTTTGCTTGAGAAATGCTGAGCATGTTCTTCCTTTTTGATTTTCCAATTTCAAGTCTCTGTACATTCCATTATAATACTTGACTATTTCTTCTTAAGTTGCCTTTTGAAATTTTCTGTTCAGCTCTGCATTTCTTCCTTTTGCTTTAGCATGTCTACACTGGAGAGCAATTGTTAAGAGTCTCTTCCGGCATCCATTTTGGTCTTTTCCTTCTTTCCTGTCTTCTTAATGACCTTCTGCTTTCTTCTTATATGGTGTTCTTGATGTCATCCCACAACTCTTCTGGTTTTTGTTTGTTAATATCTAATGCATAAAATCTGTTCTTGAGATGGTCTCTAAATTCAGTTGGCATATGTTTAAGGTCTATTTTGGCTCTTATGGATATGTTATAGTTTTCTTCAGCTTCAGCCTGAACATGCATATGAACAATTGATGATTTGCTCTACAGTCTGCCCTTAGCCATGTTTTGATTGATAATATTGAGCTTTTCCACTGTCTATTCCCACAGATATAGTCAATTTGATTTCTGTGTATTCTATCTGATGTGGTCCATGTGTTTATTCATATTTTACATTGTTTAAAAATGTACTTGCGATGAATAAGTCTTTGGTCTTGCAAAATTCTGTTTTGTGATCTCCAGCATCACTTCTGTCACCAAGGCCATATTTTCAAGCTACTGATCCTTCCTCTTTGTTGCCAAAATTTGTATTTCAATCATCAGTAATTATCAATACATATTGATTTCATATTTGATCAATTTCAGACTGAAGAAGTTGATAGAACTTTTCAATTTTATTATAACCTGCTTTAATGGTTGATGTGTAAATTTGAATAGTAGAGATATTAACTCATCTTACTTGTAGGCGTATGAATATTATCCTATTATAGACAACTTTGTATTTCAGCATCTTGCAATCTTCTTTTTGATGTGAATACAATACCATTCCTCTTCAATTTGTTATTCCTGGCATAGTAACCCTCATGATTGTCAGATTCAAAATAGCCAATTCTAGTCAATTTCAGCATGCTATAGCCTAGAATATTGATCTTTATGCATTCCATTCCATTTCTGACAACTTACAGTTTTCCTAGATTCATTCCATGTCCTATTATTAATAGATATTTATAGCTGTTTCTACTCATTTTGAGTTATGCCACATGAGTCAATGAAGTTCTTGAAAGCTTTCCTCCATTTGAATCATCATGTTCAACTCTACTCTGCGGGGATGGCATTTTGAGTGCTTTATAACCTGAGGGCTCATCTTCCTTGACTAACTCTAATAATATTCTGGTGCTTTTTGTAGTGTTTTTTAAAAATCTTTTGGCAGTATATCTGATGATGTATACTGCTATTCATATTGTTTTCAGTGGCTAAACATTCAGGAGCAGTCTACCTCTCCTTCTTCCTAATCTGTCCTATTCTGGAAGCTAAACTGAAACCTGTCCACCATGGGTGACCCTTCTGGCATGAAAATGCCAGTGGTATAACTTCCAATATCACAGCAACATGCAAGCCACCATTGTACAAGAAAGTGACAAATGAGTGGTGGACATACAATATTAGCTGCCATTAATACACCAAGCACAACATAAGATACTTCATACACTGAATCGAAACTCCACGGTCCTATAATTATGTGCTACTTTTCATTTTGCAGTTAAGAAAACTTAACCTAAAAGATGTTAAACCACTGTCTGGGAGCCATAAAATTGAAACCAGAGAGACAAATTCACTCTGAAGTCTACATCCACAAATCTCCCATTATTTCATTACCCTACAAGTACAAGATTAGGCTGTGTTCACTGCCCAGAACTATACATTATTTGGTAATATAACAAAATAAGCCACAACAACAGAAAAAACCTTTTTAGTAGAATCAATTCTTACTCATGGTGACCACTTGGGTGTCAAAGTTGAAGTGCGCTCCACTGGGTTTCTAATGAGTATAATCTTATGGCAGTAGATCAGCAGGCCTTTATTTCATGGCATCAATGAATTCACTGATTTCACTGGGAGAAATTTGTAATAGTAATTGTGTGCAAATAGTTGCACCCCCCAGGGACCTATAACAAAGTACTAATTACAGTTAATACAATGAAAAACAAACAAACAAAAAAGATAAATATACCCTAAAGTTTCTTTAGCATCAGTAATACTGTTGACTGTTCACGTTAGTAACCATCTTTATTTTATTTGTCATATAGTCATCCCTCCATAGTCTCTAATGAGAAGGAGCTCTGGTAGCATAGTGGTTACAAGTCGGGCTGCTAACCTCAAGGTCAGCTAGTTAGAAACTACCAGTGGTTCCATGGGAGAAAGATGAGATTTCTGCTCCCGTGAAGATTTACAGCCTTGGAAACCCTTTACAGGGTTGTTATGAGTTGGAACTGACTGCACGGTATAACACCACCACCATATTCTCTAGCCCTGCATCTGTTAATCCAACCAACCCCAGATTAAATATATTTACAAAGAAAAATAAAGAGCTATTAAGTGGTCAAAGTAATATTTTAAAGGCTAAGAAGGAAGATAAAATACTATTTACATAGCATTTACATTGTATTGGCTATCATAACAAATGCAGGCATTATTTAAAGTATACAGAAGGATATATGAAGGTTACATGCAAATACTACACAATCTTATATAAAGAAATTGAACATACATGGATTTTATATCCATGGGGAGATGGTGGAACCAATCCCCTATTGATACCAGAAAGAAATTATAATCATTACAAAACACTTAATGGAACATATTGTTTCCCCTTTTGTAAATGAGGAAGCTTCTTGTTTAGGGTACCATGCTAGAAAACACCAGAGCTTTTTCTGCATTTAGGTTTGGATTCAAGCACTTATTCCAAAGCCGTTCTCTTTTTCTCTAAAGGTCCATTCCTTCTATGAATAAAGAATCTCACCAAGTTAGAGAACAGATACTTAACCACATGGTTTTGTACATAAAATTCCTTTGCAGGGATCACTTAATATACACTAAGCATATTCTGCAGACTTTATCTAGTAGTATTCAGGTGAGGTATTTGGGTTATTCCATCTGCTTGTCAGCAGTTTTATTGTCTATTCTAAAATACCATAGAAAGTTATAGAGACATGCTCAGTATTATGAGATTCATCTTTGGAATGTTAGAGACTCAACTTTGGACAAGTGCAATTGTTTGAAGAGAGTATATTTTTTAGAACTAGAGTTATCTAGGGGATGATTACACAAGATGGGGCAGTGTTTTGTTCTGTTATATTTGGGGTCACTGAGTAGGCACTGACTCTAACACCTAATAACTAGAGTTGTCTACTGTCTGAATAAACTTAATAATTATGTTGTAATAAGCAGAAAATTGAAATGCATAAAATAAAAGTAAATATAAATTAGAATTATGTTGTTGTTAAGTGTCATTGAGACGGTTCCAACTCAGAGCGACCTTATATAGAAATCTATCCTATGTGATAGGAAATTATCACATAATCACATATTTGTTTGTTTGTTTGTGGGTAGCTAAATGATATAAACTATATTAAGCCCTGAATTTGTTACTATGTTGCTTCCATATACATTTCAATTCTCAATGATACTTTAAATCTGATTGGACCTATTTGAGAGTACATCCCCATTTGTATTTGAAATTGTTATCTACTTCTGTCAAAATTATTTTATCAATGAGTACTTAAGAGACATTCCTTATATTTTGCAAGACAACATATTTAATTGTACCCAGTTATGAAAATGCTTATGAAGAAAAATAACTATTCTGGGTATGGTTCACAGAGATTGAAGAAACTAATTATAATGAGATCTAGATTTTGGAAACAGACCTTGAGTTGAAATAGAAAGTTTATATAGGGAACGTATGTTGTTTTGCCAATTTCTGAATACAATTTTTGATTTTCATTTTCATCCAGGAAGTCTTTTGGTGAAAGATTAAGAATAAATCTAGAAAAGATAAAAATCATACTAGCCAATGCCACTCCCTGAGAATTATGCAAGTAGAGTACACCAAAGCAAACTCACTGCCACTGAGTGGATCCTAACTCACAGCAACCCTATAGGACAGAACCTATAACAAACCTCCTTAGGGTTTCCAAAACTGTCAGTCTTTAATCAGATAGCCTTATCTTTCTGCTGTGGAACAGCTAGTATGTCTAAACAAATGACCTTTTTGTTAGCAGCCCAATGCTTAGTCCTCTATGCCACTAGAGGGCCCTTCCTTTAAGTCGCTATAGTTGTTGTAGTGTGCCATTGAGCCATTGAGTCAGTTCTGACATAGAGACCCTGTATAGGATTTCTGAGAGTGACTGGTAAGTTTGAACTGCTGACCTTATGCTATCAGTCCAGTGCTTATCCTACAGTGTCGCACCATGGCTTATATCTAAAGTAGTGGGTGCAGAATGAGCTATGCTTTTTAATGTTTGTTGTTTTTTTTTTTTTTTTCATTGTCATTCAGCTAAAAAAGATAAATATATTATTTTATCTTTATTTAGACTTTTATTGATTCATATCATGAGTCCTAAATCAAGAACACTACAGGGATTATGAATTGGGCTGCTAACCTCAGGGTCAGCAGTTTGAAACTATCAGCTGTTCCTGCTCCCATAATGATTTATAGCCTTGGAAACCCTGTACAGGGTTGCTGAGTCAGAACGGACTCCACAGCACATAACAACAACAGGGGTTGGGGAATGGCAACTATGCTAAGATAAGTAAGACGGCTATATTTAAAAGAATGTCACATCTGATGGAGAACTAAACAACTAACTAAAATATAATACCAATTAAAATGAGAAAATTAACAAGGGTGTACACCTCTTCTTAGGATATTAGCACAAAAAGTACTGAATCTAACATGGGATTACCAAAGTGCTCACTAAGGACTTGGAAAAAACACAAAACAAGACAAAACAAAACAAAATTTAAAAACCAGTAGTAAGATCAACACTATTGAGGAATCAGTAGGTACAAATATACAAACATCTGGAAACATCAAATAGTGTATGGTAACTAGAATGTGTTAACGAGTGTTTTCAAAAGGTATATATATATATATATATATGGGGCAGATCTCAGAGGACCTTACACCAGGATGAAGAACGATTTTGTTTTGCGTTTGGTTTTTCCTTCAAGCTAATGGAGAGCCACTTAAGATTATTAAAGATACTATATTTGAAACAAAGGAGCTCTGGTAGTGTACTGGTTAAGCATTTGACTGTTGACCCAAGAGTATGTAGTGTCAATGCATCATTCACCCTATTAGAGAAAGATGTGACAGCTTACCACAGTAAAGATTACAGCCTTGAAAACTCTATGGGGCAGTCATATAAGGTCACTGTGAATCAAAATCAACTTGATGGCAAAGAGTATTTGTTGTTGTTAGGTGCCATCCAGTCAGTACCGACCCATAGCAACCATGATACAAATTCTTTTTAGAAAAATCATTTGAGAATATGAAGCATATATTGGAAAAGTTAGAAAGTATAGACAATGATACAATCAGAAAGTCACAGTAATGTCTAAAAAATTAAAACAACAGGTATATGTGAGAAAATTCTTTTGAAGAAAAATCACTTGAGAATATGAAAGACATAGTGGAAAAATGAGGTATTATGGACAATGATTCAATTAGAAAATTACATTAAAATTCTAAATCTAAAACAAAAATTAGATTAGGGTAGTCCTCATTACTGTAACTGGTCATGTGGCTTTAGCTGGTAAGCAGAACTACTTTCTTCCACTACCCATTCCATATTACCCATGTCCTCTACAAGCCCCTCAGCTGGCCGTGATTCTTTAGCTGGTGGGGTGACACAAACCTTCATTCTTGCATTGTCTGAGCCATTAGAAGTCTTGTTGGTGTTAGGTTGCTGTAGTTTACCCATTGACTTTAATCACATGGTATAGTAGTTCTAAGACATGTCTTATCCTGCATTCCACACATATTCTTCTTTACTTGCGTTATGTAATGTCAGTTAGATTTCTCCTTGGTAATCAGGATCAGTCATACCAACTAATACAGGAACCACTTTCTCTCCCTTTTGATCCTTAGACATGAAGTTATAGACAACAAAGGTATTAACTTATGTAGAAACAATTGAACCTGAGGACAGAGAGTGATATGAAGATAAGAGGGTAATTGAAAAAAGTTGTTGACCTAAATTCAGATGAAAATAAGAAGAATAAGAGAATAATTGCTTTAGACATTTCCCCAAATCATCAGTGTATCTTTTCTCTAAGAGAAGAATAATTAGAAGTTTAGGACATGAAGAACTATGAACTAATCAGTAATTTGTTCTTTTGTCCTTCTATCTTCTGTAAAAATAATATAGATTTTTGGATATATACAGAGGTATTCAAAGTAACAAAACCACTAAACATTAAATTGTACTGGTTGCAAAGGCATATAAATCATTATATGTTCTATATTTTAAACTGGATGGTAGATACATGGATATTTTTATTAATTTTATACCACATATTGTAGCAACATGCATACATACATCTGAGAGTAAGTTAAAAAAATTGACCAAAAAATCATAGAAAACTTTGTTAACTAAATATATCAAAATATGAAACTACTGTTTCTCAACATATCCTCCATCTTGGTCTTTACACTTCTAAAGGCTGTACTTCTCTAACCCTTCCCAGAAGAACTCTGTGCTCTTTGATTTGTTCCACAAATCAACAAAGAAAAAATATTTGATATACACATACAAAACAGAAAACATATATTAATTTAAATGTCCAAAGGTCACATTCTTCAAGCCAGCCTACTGCCCTCAGGCACACAGCCTTTCTTAGTCTATGGGCCTAGTGTTTGCAGCTGCTCTATCTCTCCATGCCATCCCCTCTGCCACCATCTTTGCTGTCCCTACTTTTCTAGATAGCATGTCATGATCCACTCATGCTCTTTCTTCTTGAAGGTCCTGGGATCCTCTGTTCCTGAAATGAAAGATTAACTACTCCCCACATTTAGTTACACATCTTCTGCAATTACAATTGTTACAATTACAATTAATCCTGCTAACAATTACTGACAATTAAATCATAAAATTCTTTCATCAGCATTCCATATCCTTTCACTGGATCCATCTAGAGAAGAGGAAAACTTCACTGAGAATTTTACCTTACTTTCCTCATAAAAGCTTGTAAGCTAGCCATTTCATGCCTTATAGCTCCCTATTTTTGATAGCCATATCTAAATTGCCCATTCCTATCAACCAAATGCATTGAGAAAACAAGCTCGATCCTTAATATGAAGAATCCTTCCATTTTGGTTGGAGTTTTGAGCAACTGCATCCACAAGCAAAAGTACAGTTCATTAGATTGTAGTAATTTATACTTACTTATGGTACTAAGCATCCTTAACTTCATCTGGTCAGGTTCTGGTCAGCTAGCCATTCAAGTGAGGTCACATGGGTACTAGCTGCAAGTTTAGAAGTTCACAAACACCATCTCACACTTCAGACAAGTTGGCTGCTTCACTCTCAGGTATAGATCCTATTGACTAGATCAGTGCTGATGGTCTAGGGAGTTCACACTTATCCCTAAACTTCAGACCAGTCAGCCTTTTTTTTTTTTATCTCTCATTTCAAGTCAGTGTCAATGGAACATGACCAGCCTCAGCCCAGAGCTACATTGCTGCGTTTCCCCTACTTCCACTCAGCAGGGTAGTCACAAGCAAGCATACTAGACTGCTTGTGAGTTCCCCTTGAGTTTTAGTCTTAGGAGGGGGGTTTTCCCTGATGGGCTGACTTTTCTTGCATCAAAGCCTCCAAAGCAACAGCTTGCTTGAAATTCTGACAGCCAGACAGTCTGCTTTTTCTTCTGCTGGTATTTCTTTCGATAAGAATCTTCTATTCTCCCTACTGTTCTGTGCCAATCTGTATGCCTTTTCAAGTGGGAATGTCCCACCTCAGAAGGTTCTGGATGGGGCTCAGAATTCCACCCATAACCCCATACTCCACAAAGACTTGCCTACTTTATATATTAATATTTGTAGTAGATTTCACTTACAAAATTTTATTTTTATTTTGCATTATTTTTCTTTTAATTAAATTGTGCAATTGTATTTAACCCTAACTTTCATCTTTTTTTGTGTGTGTGAAAATCTCTAATTGAATAATTTGAGGAATAGCAACCCAAATATTCTTATGGGCTATAATGAATCCAAACCTAATTAGATCTCAGTAATTTCTGTAGGGCTATATTAGAGAAATGTTAAAAGGATTTTAAATTATCTTCTCATATCTCAGTCAATTCCTCCTAATTCTCTACTTTGAAAGATGTTCAACTCTGGTGATTCTTTTAGTAATGTAAAATATTTTTATTTAATTTCAGTAACAAATGGGCATTAAAACATAAAATAGCTCATTTGTTGATGGACCAGAAATTCTTTCTCCTAACTAGGAAGATATGCTACCAACTGGAGAAGCCATTACTCTACTTTGAATTGTGGTCACCTTACACCATAAGACTGCTGCCTGTGTCTATAGCTAAGTGTTTACTAGTGAATCATTGACTGTTAGTGCAATTTCAGTGTTAATTGTTGCTTCAGGTCTTCAAATGGCTCAGCATTAAGACATTAATGATTATTCATGCCTTAAGAAGGGATGTTAAGGGAATGAGATTACAATGTTGTACAATTTTATCTAACAAATTAAGTGTAAATTAAATTTTCCTCAGACAGAAAATAACTTACTAGGAAAACCAACAAAATGAGAAACTTCATTCACTTTTAATTTGCTCTTTCCTATTTTACAGATATTCAGAGTATCAGAGGGCTTGCAGTGGATTGGGTATCACGTAATTTATACTGGATTAGCTCAGAATTTGATGAAACTCAAATTAATGTGGCACGATTAGATGGCTCTTTGAAAACCTCAATTATCCATGGAATCGATAAGCCACAGTGTCTTTCGGCTCACCCAGTCAGGGGGTAAAGTATGATTATTATTATTTTTTTTAAAGTTTTTCCAAAATTCCACAAATCTGTGTCTGATTTGATTTATATACATGTGTGTGTGGAGTCCTGGTGGCTCTAACCATGTTGGTCATCAGTTTGAATTAACCAGTAGCTCAGAGATAGAAAGATGATTCTTTCTGCTCCTATAAAAATTTATAACCTCATAAACATAATACAGGACCACTATGAGTCAGAACAGATTACATATATTGTTGTTAAGTGCTTTCAATTCAGTTCTGACTCTTAGTCATGCTGTATAAGTTTCAAGGAGTGGCTGCTGGGTTTGAATCACCAACCTTGCTTTTAGTAGTCCAGTGCTTATCCTACAGCACCACACCAGAGGAAAGAAAGATGATAATGGGATTTTTATATGAACTTTTGAAGCCCCCTCATACACACACACACACACCCCTATATATGCTGTTATTAACATTTCCCTATCTCTCTCTCTCTCTCTCTCTCTCTCTCTCTCTCTCTCTCTCTCTGTCTCTCTCTCTCTATATACACACACTTATACACACACATACATATATATCAATTTGAATCTAACAGCCACTCCACGGAAGAAAGATGAGGCTTTCTGCTCCCAAAAAGATTTAAATCATCAAAACCCTATACAGGATTGCTATGAATTGAAACCGACTCAACAGTACATCACCACCACCACTACATATATATAATGTGGGTGTATGTGTTTGTTTGTGTATGAGGAGGCTTCAAAAAGTTTGTGTAACAAGTCCTTTATATTTTCATTCCATTTTTTTTCCAGTAATTTTTTAAAAGCCTCTTTGCATATATAAGGAGCCCAATTGGCTTAATGGTTAAATGTTCAGCTGTTACTGATAGATGGATGAAATCTACCAGGGCTCCACAGGAGAAAAGACCTAATGATCTGCTGCTCCTGTAAAGACTGCTGATGTTAGGTGTCTTAAAGTCAGTTAGACGTTTACTAATCCTTTGTATAACAGAAGGAAACACTGCACCGTTCTCACAATAGTGTTTTATGGTTAAATCCATTGTTGCAGCCATTGTGTCATTCCATCTTCATTGAGGGTCCTTAGGAAATGTTATAGGAAGTTCTACTATGTCCTATGGAGTTCTGGTATGGTGCTGTGTGTTAATGTGCAGGACTGCAGGGTTGGTTTCAATTGCAACATCAGCAGTTAAAGCTCACCAGCCACTCCTTGGAAACCCTATACAGGGTTTCTATGGGTCAGAAGCAACTCAGTGGCACTTAAAAATAGCAACTATATCCTATAGAATCATTGTGAGTTGGAATATGTGTATGTATATAGATGTATAGAATATGTGTATGTGTATATATAGATGGGGTCCTGTTGTGGTGATATAGGATAAGCACTAAACCACAAGGTCTATTTGAACAACAAGGTTGGATGTTCAAACTCATCAGCTGATCCTTGGAAATGCTGTTCAGGGTGGTTATGAGTTGGAACCAACTAGATGACACTTCACAACAATACATATACACACACTCACATATGTTATTATTGTTAAATGCCATGAAGTCAATTCCAACTCATAGTGACCCTGCGTAGGGTTTCCAAGGAGTGGTTGGTGGTTTTGAACTGCCAACTTTGGGAATAACAGTCTAATGCTTATCCTACAGTGCCACATCTATATGCCACATCTCTATATACACATATGTTATTGTTTCTAAGGATAAGCACTAGACTGCTAACTGCAAGGTTGGCAGTCCAAACCCATTAACTGCTCCTCAGGGTTTCTATGCATTTGAACTGACCTTACAACATTTAACAGCAACAACATATACACACATACACACACAGGTATGTGTACATATATGGATACATAGATAAATGAATGCAGAGATAGATCAAACATGTAATCATTATGCATTGATAATTACAGGTGATTAGAATGCAAAGGATGGAAACAAAAAGGAGGGACCAGTAGTTGAAAAATATGGCCTTGGTGATAGAAATGATGGTGGAGATTACATGATAGAATTTTGCAAGGCCAGTGATTTGTTCATTGCAAATACCTTTTTTAAACAACATAAAAAATGACCGTACACATGGATCTCCCCAGGTAGAATACACAGAAATCAAATTGACTACATATGTGGAAAGAGATGGTAGAAAAGTTCCATATCATTATTCAAAACAAGGCCGAGAGAGACTGTGGAACAGACCATCAATTGCTCATATGCAAGCACAGACTGAAACTGAAGAAAATTTTGAAAAGTCTACAGAAGCCAAAATATGACCTTGAATATATTCCACTAGAATTTAATTGCCATCTCAAGAACAGATTGGATGCATTAGATACTAATGACTGAAGATCAGAAGAGTTGTAGGATGAGATCAAGAACATCATACAGGAAGCAATAAAAGGTCATTAAAAAGATAGGACAGAAACAAAATACCAAAAAGGATGTCATAAAAGACTCTGAACTTTGCACTTGAGAGTAGAGAAGCTAAAGCAACTGGAAAAAAATGAGAAAGTAAAAGGACTGAACAGGAAATTTCAAAGGGTAGTTCCAGAAGACAAAGTAAAGTATTAAAATGAAGTATGCAAAGACCTGAAGTTAGAAAACCAAAAGGAAAGAACACACAGTGTTTTCCAAGCTGAAAGAACTGAAAAAAAAAAAAAAAAAATCAAACCTCCATTTGAAATAATGAAGGGTTGATGGACAAATGGAGTCCTGGTGTGGCACTGCAAGATAAGCCCTGGACTGCAAGTCGGTTTGAATCAAAAGATAGGTGGATGAAATTCACCAGCTTCTCCTTAGAAACTCTATACAGAGTCACTATGAGTGGGAACTAACTGAACAGCTAACAGCAGCAACTTGCAGAAAGCATGAAAAGAATGTGGAGTTAATACAAAGAGTCACTGTATCAAAAAGCATTGTTTGATGTTCAGTCATGTCAAGAGGTGCCATATAATGAGGAATCAATGGTAATGAAATAAGAATTCCAAGCAACACTGAAGGTATTGGCTAAAAACAAGGCTCCAGGAACTGATGAAATAAACATTGAAATGTTGCATCAAACTAATGCAGTATTGGATGTGCTCACTCATGTGTGCAAGACATGGAAGACAGTTACCTGGCCAACAAAATGGAAGAGATCCATATTTGTGCCCATTCCAAAGAAAGGTGGCCCAACAGAATGTAGAAATCATCAAACAATATAATAACACAGTCAAGGAAAATTTTGTTGAATATAATTTTTAAATATATGTAGCAGTACATAAACAAAGAGCTTCCAGAAATTCAAGCTACATTCAGATGAGGATGTGAAATGAAGGCTATCATTGCTAATATCAGATGAATCTTGTCTGAAAGCAAGATAATTCCAGGAAGAAGTTTATGGGTGCTTTATTGACTATGATAATACTGTAAAAAACTATATTCTGGAACACGTAAGTGTGCTCATGAGGAATTCTGCTCTGGACCAATAAATGACATCATGTTAAATGGAGAAAAGATCAAAGTTGACAAAAAGTTCAATTTGCTTGTATCCAGAATCAATGCTCATGGAAGCAGCAGACCAGAAATCACACCAGTTGTTACATTAGGCAAATCTGCTGCACAAGACCTTTTTAAAATGTTCAAAAGCAAAGATGTCACTTTCAGGATTTATGTGCATCTTACCGGAGTCATGGTATTTCGTTATCTAGGCATATGACAGTTAGACAATGAATATGGAAGACCAGAGAAGCATCAATGCATTTGAATTATGGTATTGACAGAGTATTGAATGCACCACGGATGGACTGCTAGAAAAAAGAACAGATCTGTGTTAGAAGAAGTATAGCCAGAATGTTCCTTAGAAGCTAGGATGGAAAAAAAAAAATTGTCTCTTGTACTTTGAACATGTTATCAGGAGGATATCATGAAGCATAGCATGCTTGGGAAAGTTGTAGGTCAGCAAAAAGAGGAAGGCTGCCAATAAGACAGACTGACACAGTCCCGGCAACAATGAATTCAAACATAGTAGCAGTTAGGAAGGTGGCATAGGACCAGACAGTGTTTTGTACTGTTGTTGATAGAGTCTTTCTAAGATGCAACTGACTCGATGGCATCTAAAAATAACAGTTAGAATTGTTGTTGTTGTTATGTGCCGAGGAGTTGGTTCCGACTCATAACGACCCTGTACAGGGTTTCCGAGGCTATAAATCTTAACAGGAGCAGAAAGCCTCATCTTTTTCCTGCGGAAAAACTGGTAGTTTCGAACTGCTGACCTTGAGGTTCACAGCCCGATTCGTAACCGCTACGCTACCAGAGCTCCTTTAACAGTTATAATGGCAGTCATTAATTATTTGTTTACTGCAGGTTTCTGTTAGGTTCAATACTAAGCAGATGAGATTGTGCCATGCTCTTGTTAATCATTATGGACCTATGGTAGGCCTTGAGTATGGTTAAAAGAAATTCTATCTCCCTATATTTCACTATTACTGATGAAGACCAAAGAACACAGCCTTCGGTATGGATTACATCTCAATGTAAAGAAAACCAAAATCCTCACCATTGGACCAACAGACAACATTCTTATTAATGGAGAAAAGATTGAAGTTGTCAAGGACTTATTCTTCTTGGATCAAGTATCAACACTCACTAAAGCAGCAGTCAAGAAATCCGATGACATATTGCTTGGGCAAATCTGCTGCACAAGAGCTTTTTAAAGTGTTGAAGAGCAAAGATGTCAGCTTGAGGACTAAAGTGCGCCAGACCAAAGCCATGGTATTTTCAATAAACTCATATGCATGTGAAAGCTGGACAGTGAATAAGGAAGACCGTAAAAGAACTGATGCCTTTGAGTTGTGGTGTTGGAGGAGAATACTGAAAGGGCCATGGGCTGCCAAAAGAACCAATAGATCCGTTTTGGAAGAAATGCAGCCAGAGTGCTCCTTGGAGGCCAAACTTCATCTCTCATACTTCAGACATATTGTCAGAAGGAACCAGTCACTGGAGAAGGATATCATGTTTGGTAAGGTGGAGAGTCAGATAAAAAGAGGAAGACCCCCAATGAGATGGATTGGCCAACTGGCAGCATTGATGGACTCAAGCGTGACAACAGTAGTGAGGTTGGTATAGGATTGGGCAGTGTTTTGTTCTGCTGTGCATAAGGTTGCTATGAGTCGGTACTGACTTGATGGCACCTAAAAACAACAACGTATTTCAATTTTGATGAATTGATTTAAATTAAAGTAATTTATTATAGACAACCTCAAAACCTATGTCTGACTAATAACAACTCTATGTAGGACAGAGTAAAACTGCTCTTTAGGGTTTTCCAAGACTTTAAATCTGTTTGAGAACAGGCAATCTCATCTTTCTCCTATGAAGCAGCCAGGTGTTTTGAACTACCAACCTTACATTTAGCAGCCCGGTGCTTTGCCTGGAATACCACTGGAACTCATAAGTCATAGTTAAGTATTTGCTTACTAAATTAGGAGAAAAATTCACTAGTAAGGCATGCTCACCATGGAATGGTCAATCGTTCAAAATCAATAGGGCAACATTTTTATAAGGAAAAAGTTGATAAGGGGTGGAAAGGTGAGTGGAATGCAATTAGGAACCACAGGAGGAAGTGGGATAACTGTTGTTGTATGGACGGAATTATAATCATTGACATGAAACAAAGTCTACTATTTGATGACTGTAAAGCTGATGATCTTGCCTATAAACACTCACTCAACTCAGAATAAAATGTTTTATAAAGATGAAAAATAAAGTAGGAGAAAAATGCAAGTGAGATAATTTTTGTTTAATGAATAGAAAAAGCAAGAAAGTTGCTTTCTTCCAAAGCAAATATGTAGTTATCATCAGAAAGTCTCAAATCTTTTTTGAAAAAACATGTTGGAACTTCCTGAAAATAATTAGTCTTGAATCAGGAATACATAATAATATTTATTTTGCTCCTCAGTGCATGTTTTTAAACATCAACTGTGTCTACAACTAATTTATAAATTCATATATTTTTGTATAAAGGAAGCTCTACTGGACAGATGGAAACACAATTAACATGGCAAACATGGATGGCAGTAATAGCAAGATTCTCTTTCAAAACCAGAAGGAGCCAGTTGGTAAGTTGTTTGTTTTTGTTTTAATTTTTATAGTTAATCTTTGTAGTTTTTAATATTACAAACCTGAAATTGAACAATGTATCCAGATCTAGATTTGAAAAGATAATATTACAAATCAATAATGCAAATTAAATCAGAGATTCATCAATTTTATTCCACCCATGGGGAACGTTTCTATGAGGGTAAGGAGGTGCAGTATTGTTTTTCTGCCAGGTAAGATAAACCCTTTTAATAAGATATATATTTTTTCAGTATATTAAGTAGTGATGAAATAATTTAAAACTATGTAATTAATAGATATCTAGTTTTGCTGATGGTTGTCTGATAAACAGACACAGTGGACAAAGTACTTACACTTCCTATGAATGTGATCATTTTGCTATTCTTAATAGTTAAAATGATTTGGGTTTAATAATTTGGTATATACCTTGATCAACTTTAAGGTCTGGAATTGACACCACCCCATGGCTTAGTTTTCAGTCACTCTGTAGATAGGTCTACGGGGGAAAGCAACACAACTGAATCATGCACACCATGGAATGGTCAACCATTTGAGAACAAAATGGTGCAATTTCCCCAACATTAACGTTCAGAAGGACTGGGAAAGAAAGAAGAATAGAAACAAGAAACACAGAGTAGGAGTAGGATGAATGATGTTTTATTGAGGACATTGCAATCATTGAGCTGAAACGAAGTATTTCTGATGTGTTGAATGTAACACCAATGATCTGCTCTGCAATCCTTCACAAAACTCATAATAAAAAGTAAACAGAACAAAAACTAGTATTTCATTCTTATTCACTCTGCAATGTGTTTATTTAGTTATTTTACATTTCCCAGTTGTCATGGATTGAATTGTATCCCCAAAATATATATGTCCACTTGGTGGGGACAGGATTCTCAGTACTTTAACAGTCATGCATTGCTGTAATCATCCCCTATTATTTGATGTGATGTGATCTGAGCTGATCTGATATAAGAGGATTAGCATGGAGTGAAAAGCCCTTAATAAGATCATAACCCTGATCCATGTAAGGGGAATTTCCTTGGAGTGTTGCCTGCATCAACTTTTATCTTACAAATTTTGTTGATAACTGCCATGGAGTCATTTCCAATTCATAGTGACTGCTGGTTTTCCGAGGCTGAAAATCTTTACAGGTGTAAGGTAGAAAAACCTCATGTTTCTCACACAGAATGGCTGGTGGCCTTGAACCACTGACCTTGTGGTTCAGTAGGATAAGTTCAGTGCTTATCCTACAGAGCCACTTCATTCCTTTATGTTATAATAGATAAAAGGATAAAAAACAAAAAAAAAAAGTGAGAAGAGAGAGAGGGGGCTTGCTATCACCAAGAAAGAAGATCCATGAGGGGAGCATATTCTTAGGATTCAGGGTACCTGCACTTGGGACCTCCTAGACACAGTGGAAGATTGATGCCAAGACACATGGAGATTTCCAAAGAAGACTGGGGCCACAAATGATGGAAAAAGACAAGGAACTTTCTCATAAATCGTGAGTCAACAGAGAGAGGAAAGCCTTCACCTAGAGCTGGCACCTTAGTTTGGACATCTAGTCTCCAAAATTGTAAAAGAATACATTTCTATTTGTCAAAATAGCAGTGGTAGTATTCCTATGATAGCAGTATTGGATAACGGAATCACCAATCATTGTAAATCATTGAGTAAAACACCATGATGCTGAAAGAGAGCCTTGACCCATTCTCAATAAACCAATCTAATTTTTTTCCTAGCTAGAACACAAAGTAAGGTCAGTGTTATCTGATAAATTATGTCATCCTTATGTTCTTGTTAGGTGCCATTGAGCAGGTACCAATTCATAGTGACCCTGTGCTCAAAATAAAGAAACACTGCCCAGTTGTGTGCCAACCTCACAATCATGGTTATGTTTGTGCCCATCATTGCTGCCACTGTGCCAAACCATCTCATTGAGGGTCTTCTTTTTTTTCCAACCCTCCATGTTATGAAACGTGATATCTTTCTTCAGGGATTGGTTCTTCCGACCATATGTCCAAAGCATGAGAGATGAAGTCTGGCCATACTGGCTTCCAGAGAATATTCTGTCTGTATGTCTTCCAACACAGATTGGTTTGTTCTTTTGACAGTCCATGGTACTTTTAATATTCTCATCCAACCCCATAGCTCAAATACATCAGTTTTTCTACAGTCTTCCTTATTTACTGTCCAATATTTGCATTCATATGAGTTTATTGAAAATTCCATGGTTTGAGTCAGACACACCTTAGTCCTCAAACTGACATTTTTGCTTTTGAACATTTTAAAGAGGTCTTATGCAGCAGATTTTCCTATGTCATATGATTTCTTGACTAGTGCTTCAATGAGTGTTGGTGGTTGAACCAAGCAAAATGAAGTATTTGACAACTTCAATCTTTTCTCCATTTATTATGATGTTATTTATTGGTTGAGTGGTGAAAATTTTTGTTTTCTTCTCATTGAAGTGCAACCCATACCAAAGGCTGTGGCCTTTGATCTTCATCAGCTAGTATTTTAAGTCTTCTTTGCTTTCAGCAAGCAAGGTTGTATTATCTGCATGTCACAGTTTGTTAATGAATCTTCCTCTAATCCTGATACCACATTTTTATTCATATAATCCAGCTTCTCTGATTTTTTGCTCAGCATACAGATTGAATCAGTATGGTGAAAGAACACAGCCCTGTTGCCCACCTTCTCTAATTTAAGTCATTTAGTGTGTTCTTGTTCTGTTCGAACAACTGGCTCTTAGAACAGGTTCCTCAAGAACACAACTAAGTTTTCTGGAATAGTCGTTCTCTGAAATGCTATCAATAGCTTGTCATGATCCAGACGATTGAAAGCCCTTGCATAGTCAGTAAAGCACAGGTAAACACCTTTCTGATATTCTCTGCTTTTAGCCAAAATCTATCTGACATCAGCAATGATATCTCTCACTCCACATCCTCTTCTGAATCTGGCTTGAAACTCTGGTAATTCTGTCAATGTACTGTTGCAGCCATTTTTGAATTATCTTTAACAAAAATTTGCTTGCATGGGATATTAATGATATTGTTTGATGATTTCCATATCCGATTGGGTCACATCTCTTTAGAATGGGCATAAATATTGATCTCTTCCAGTCAATTGGCAAGGAAGTTGTGTTCCGAATTTCTTGGCATAGATGAAAGAGTGCCTCCAGTGCTTCATCAGCTTGTTGAAAAAATTCAATTTATGTTCTTTGCCAATGCCTTCAATGCTCCTTGGATGTCTTCCTTTTGTATCATTGGGTCTTGATCATATCTTACCTTGTCAAATGGTTGAACATCAACCATCTCATTATGGTACTGTGACTCTGTATATTCCCTCCATCTTCTTTTGATGCTTTCTGAGTCATTAAATGTTTTGCTCATAGAATCCTTCAATATTTTTTTCAATGGAGACTTGAATTACTTCTTTAGTTCCTTCAGCTTGATGAATGCTGAGCATGTTCTACCCTTTTGTTTTTCTAACTCCAGGGCTTTGAACATTTCATTGCAAGATTTGACAGCTCCTTGAGTTGCCTTTTATTTTTTTAATGTTTTAGTGTGAATTATATGATAGTTTACATAGGAGAACATTAGTTTTCCATTCATTCTATCACATATCATTTCATTGCCATGGTTACAATCCCCTCCATGCAGCATCAATCAACCTACCAAGGGGTATACCCTGCAAGCCTGCCCCCTACACTTCCCCCACCCCCAGTCTTCAGCACACAGTCGCTCTCCCTCTCTGGATCTAAAGTCCCCAGCTGTCGAGCTGCCTTTTGAAAGTTTCTATTCAGTTCTTTGTCTCCTCATTTCTTCCATTTGCTTTAGCATCTCTACAATGGAGAGCAAGTTTGAGTCTCTTCCGACATCTGTATGGTCTTTTCTAAAATGCCTTGCTTACAGTCCCTTTAAATATTAAATACTAAAAATATAGATGTTTACCCTTTTTGTTAGGTGCTGCCCACTGGGTTCCAACTCATTGCTTCCCTAATCCTTATGTACAACAAGATTAAATCCTGCTTAATCCTGTGCTATCTGCTCTATTACTGCTATTTGTGCTCCTGTTTCTGCAGCCATTGTGTGATGCCAACTCATTGTGGGTCTTTCTTATTTATTCTCTCTACTTTATTAAGCACTGTGGCCTTCTCCAAGAACTGGTCCCTCCTGATAGCATATCCAAATTACATGAGGTGAAGATTAGCTATCCATGCTTCTAAGAAACATTGTGGGTGTACTTTTTCCGAGATAGGCTAGTTCATTCGTCTGAAAGTCCATGGTATACTAAACATTCTTTGACAACACCATAATTCAAATGCAGCAGTTTTCAGTCTTTTTTAGTCATTGTACTACTGTCACATGCATATGAGGCAGTTGACAATACCATAACTTGGGTCAGCACAGCTTAGTCACTGAGGTAACATCTTTGTTTTTAACATGTTAAAGAGGTATTTTACAGTGGATTTGTTAATGTGATAATGTCTTTATTTATTTATTCTTTCTTGACTATTGCTCTCATGGGCATTGATTGTAAATATAAATAAATGAATTCCTTGACAACTTTAATATTTTCTGTGTTCATTCATCATGATGTTGCTCATTGGTCCAATTATGAGGATTTATATTTTCTTGATGTTGAGGTGTATAATCCATACATATCTTCATCAATAAGTGCTTCCAGTACTCTTCACTTTAAATAAGCAATAGTTATTTAATTGAAGCTCATCCTAAATCCTTCACATATGTA
Organism: Chrysochloris asiatica; assembly: GCF_000296735.1. Taxonomy (NCBI): domain Eukaryota; kingdom Metazoa; phylum Chordata; class Mammalia; order Afrosoricida; family Chrysochloridae; genus Chrysochloris; species Chrysochloris asiatica. The sequence goes on from NW_006408530.1 coordinate 23,768,833, forward strand.
GAAGTAGCTCAGGACTGAGAATATTATTGTTATTGTTAAGTGCTGTCCAATCGGTTCTGACTCAGCAGCCCTGTAAGGGTTTTGGAAGGTCAATTTGAACTGCCGACATTGTGGTTCAAACCGAACTTACAGTTGATTGCTTTCCAGAACTCCTCAGATAGAACAAATACATGTAAATAAATTAAATTAAATTAAACAGTTTAATCAATTTATCAACTTGTATTTGCATATTTATCCCAGAAACATTGCAGGTTTGGCTCCAGAACATTGCAGTAAAGTGAATATCCCAGTATAGCAACTCACACAAAATTTTTGATTCCCTATTTGCAAAACATTTGTTTTTGTCAGGTGCCATCGAGTTGGAACCGACCCATAGAAACCCCCATGCACAGCAGAATGAAACAATGTCCAATCCTGGGCCAACCTTACTACCGCTGCCACACTTGAGTCCATCAATGATGCCACCTGGCCAATCCATCTCGTTAGGGGTCTTCCTCTTTTTCTCTGACCCTCCACCTCACCCAACATGACATCCTTCTCCAGCGACTGTTTCCTCCGGACAATATGTCCAAAGTATGAGAGATGAAGCTTAGCCATCCTGGCCTCCAAGGAGCTGCACTTCTTCCAAAACAGATCTATTGGTTCTTTTGGCAGTCCATGGCACTTTCAGTGTTCTCCTCCAACATCACAACTAAAAGTCATCAATCCTTCTACGATCTTCCTTATTCACTGTCCAGTTTTCACATCCATATGAGGCTATTGAAAACACCATGGCCTGGGTCAGGCGCACCTTAGTCCTCAAGCTGACATCTCTGCTCTTCAATACTTTAAAAAGTTCCTGTGCAGATTTGCCCAGTAGATTTGCAAAACATAGGGAAGGAAAATCAAACTCTACATGAGCCTAGGGCTGACTCCTATACCTCCACCCTCAGTCTTCTTTACCCTGTCCTGACACCAACCATCTCTGCTGCAACACTCTCAACTTCTATGCTGAGTTCAATAATTCATGGTAGTAACCAAACAGAACTCACAGATGATACTCATCCATGTATAATTCAGGATCAGAAACAACTCAGTATACATCAGTTCTCTGGTTAGGAGTGCTTCTCAGTCACACCTTAAGGAAGCCTCTCATCCTCAACCTCTTAGCCATTCAGCTCCTTAGCCTCTGCCTTACTTGGGCAATTATAAGCTCCATTATAAGCTCCTTTAGCCCTATTGGTAATTGCCCAAAAGGTGCCCCATTCAAGAGCCAGCTCTTCCCTGAAGGCCCTCAGCTCTACTCAAGCCATGGACTGAGAAGTCTGTCATTCTCTTTCTGAATGTTGAGACCTCTACTCCTTCCCATTTTCTTAGCAGGAATCTCCTGGCTTTTCTTCTTGATTGTCCTGAGGTTTTCTACTCTTGCTTCTGAGATGCTCCTTTGAAATCTGGTGGGATGGCAAACTAACCAGTTGCCACATTAAAGTCCTGTACACTCTATTTTCATGGCCTTAGTCCCGATCTGGCACTATGGGTTAATGTGCTAGACAGCAAACTTGGTTTGGACTGCAAGGTTGGTGGTTCAAGCTCACTAGTCACGCCTCAGAAACAATATACAGGGTCACTATGAGTCAGAACCAGCTCGAGGGCACTTACAACAACAGCTACAACACTCAATCATTTGGTAGGAACTACAGTCCTGGTGTAAGGAGCTCTGGTAGTGTAGTGGTTACAAATCGGGCTGCAAGCCGCAAGGTCAGCAGTTCGAAACTACCAGCTGTTCCGCTGGAGAAAGATGAGGCTTTCTGCTCCCGTAAAGATTTACAGCCTTGGAAACCCTGTATAGGGTCACTATGAGTCAGAACTGACGCCACG
>NW_006408530.1:23771534-23791608 GCF_000296735.1 Chrysochloris asiatica
GTAGAAAGCCTCATCTTTCTCCCGCGGAGCAGCTGGTAGTTTCGAACCGCTGACCTTTAGGTTCGCAGCCCGATTCGTAACCACTACGCTACCAGAGCTCCTTTACCAAGAGGTATAGTGCTGTAAATTTAGATCTCACTAAATAAATTTAGGAATCATTGAGGAGCGCAGACAGGTAAATGTGCTTAGCTGTTAATGAAAAATGTAATGTTAAGTCCACCCATAGGCACCTAGGGAAGAAAGAACTAGATTCACTAAATTAAGCAAATCAAATTGTTCAAAGAGTATGGTACAACAGTGAAAGAAAAGTAAATCCTCAATAATTGAGAAGTTAGGGACAGCTTGCAACAATTTTCACATTAAGCATCCATGTAAAACATTCCTGGGTTTTGTGTTTGAGGACAACATTGTTGGGGAGAATTGTTTGGAAAGCCAAACAAATCTAGATCTGATACTATATGTTTGTGGTGTGAACAAATTTCTTATTTTTTGTATAGCTCAGTTTTATTATCTAAAAGTGAAAGTAAGAGTTTGTATATTTTGGGGTTATTTGGGAATTAGAGGACAATATGCAATAGACCAAAGAAGAATTGCTGCATTTGAATTATGGTATTGTTAAAGACTATTAACTCTTTCCAGAAGAACAAATGAATGCTCCTGATAGTGAGAATGGCTGTTTTGTCTTACATACTTTGAATGTTATCAGGAGGGACCAGTTCCTGGAGAAGGACATTATCCTTGGTAAAGGAGAGTGTCAGAGAAAAAAAAAGGAAGACCCTTAATCAGATGGATTAACAGTGATTGGAATGGTGACATAGCAACTGTTGTGAGGATGACACTGGACAGGTTAATGTTTCCTTTGGTTATACACAGCGTTACTATGAGTTGGAGCCAACTCAATAGTAGCTAACAACAACAACAATGCAATAGCCCATGCTTTTACAAAATATCTTTGGTTGAATTAAGACTGCAAACTTTTGGGTTACTGGCTGAGCACTTAACTGTGCCACTTAGAGACATTAAAGAGCAGGCAATAAATAGAATTGCTCAAATAGTTATCTACTTAATGATGAATCATCTTAGTACAGGGAATAAAGATAAAATATTTTTAAAATTATGTATATATATATACATATATGTATATATATGTATATGTGTATGTATGTGTATATATATATACACACACACACACACACACACACACACACACACACACACACAAAACCTCCCTACTGCTGTGGTGACGCTATAAGATAAACATAGGACTGCTAACTTCAAGGTATGCAGTACAAACCCACCAGTCAACTCCAGTACAGAATTACAGCCTATACAGAATCATTATAAGTAGGAACCTACTCAAAGGCATACAACTACCACCACTGTGTTGAGTCCTGGTGTGGCACTCTTGGATAAGCACTAGACTGATAATCACAAGGTCGATAGCTCAAACTCACCAGTCACTCCTTGGAAACCCTATACAGGGTCACTATAAGACAGAGCAGGACAGTGTCATAGGGTTTCTGAGGTTGTAAATCTTTATGGAAGCAGATTGCCTCATCTTTATCCCATGGAGTAGCTGGTGGCTGCTGGGTTCAAATCGCCACTGTAATATCAGGGTTCCTTTGGTTTTCTTGTTGTTGTTTTTTTAATAACGCCTTATTCTCCCACCCCATTTATTTATTAATTCTTTATTTATTCCACAGGCTAAAACCAAACCAAAACTAGTTGTTATTGAGTTAATTCTAGTTCATGGAGATCCCACTGAGTAGAACAATGCTTCACAGTGTTTTCAATTGCTGGGTTCCCTGCTCCCATTTTATTCAAGTGTCCAGGCTAAGGAAACTGAAGAAAAAGTCAAGCTTTGACTTGCAATATTGAAGGATTCTATAGGCAAAATAGGAACTCTGGTAGTGTAGTGGTTATGAGTCAGGCAGTGAACCTCAAGGTCAGCATATTGAAACTACCAGCTGTTTCGCGGGAGAAAGATGAGGCTTTCTGCTCCCGTAGAGTTACAGCCTCAGAAACCCTATGCAGGATCGCTGTGAGTTGAAACCGACTCCACAGCACACAACCACTACCACCACCATGGGCAAATTTTTTATGAAGCAGAAAGCATGAAACAAAGATAAAGAGATATACAGAGTCACTGCACCAAAATGAAATGGTAGCTGTTCAACCATTTTAAGAGATAGCATATATGATTAAGAACCAATGTTACTGAAGAAAGAAGTCAAAACTGCGTTGAAGGCATTGGCAAAGATTTTATGAAATACAAATTGAAATCTTTCAATAAATTGATGCAGCACTGGAGTCACTCATCTATGTCAAGAAATGTGGAAGAAAACTACCTGATCAACTGACTAGAAGAGATCCATATTTGTGCCCATTCCAAAGATAAGTGATCCAGCAGAATGTGGAAATCATCAGACAATTTGGTTAAAGATTATTCAAAAACAGCCACAACCATACATTGACAGAGAACTTCCAGAATTTCAAGCTGGATTCAGAAGAGGATGTGGAATGAGGGATATCATTGCTGATTTCCAATGGGTCATGACTGAAAACAGAGAATACCAGAAGGATGTTGTGGACAACATTGTGTACAAAGACTATTCCAGAAAACTTAATGGTGCTCATGAGGAACCTGTACATAGACCAAGAGGCAGTTGTTTGAACAAAACAAAGGAACCCTGAATGTTTTAAAATTAAGAAAGGTGTGCACCAGGGCTACATTCTTTCACCATATTTATTCCATCTGCATGCTGAGCAAATAAACAAAGAAGCTGGTTTATGTGAAGAAAAACATGGCACCAGGATTGTAGGAAGTCTCATTAACAATCTGTGATATGCAAATGATATAGCCTTTCTTGCTGAAAGCATAAAGGACTTAAAATACTTATAGGACTTAAAATCAAAACCACAACCTGCAGTATGGCTTGCACTTCAATGTAAAGAAAACAAAAATCCTCACCTCTGGAGCAATAAATAACATTCATATAAATGGAGAAATGATTTTGCTCAAATCAACCATCAACACTCATGGAAACAGCAGTCAAGAAGTCAATCAATGTATTTTAATAGGAAAATCTGTTGCACACGGCCTCTTTAAAGTGTTCAAGAATGAAGATGTCAGTTTTTAGAATTTTTTAGGATTAAGGTGTGCTTGAACAAAGCCATGGTATTTTCAATAACCTCATATGTATATGAAGGTTGGACAGTGAATAATAAAGACTGTAGAAGAATTGATGCATGTGAGTTATGATATTGGAGGAGAATATTAAAAGTACCATGTACAGACCAAAGAACACACCAATCTATGTTGGAAGACATACAGCCAGAATGCTTCCTAAAAGCCAGGATGGCCAGATCATCTCTCATACTTTGGGCATATTATCAGGGTGAGTGCCAACTAGATGGCACATAACAACAGCAGTTCAAAAGTGTACTGTCAGTCCTTTCTTCTAAGGTACTGCTGAGAGAGTTAGAACCACCAACATTTTGGATAATAGTACAGGAGGGCCTAATGGGAGCAATTCATGTGGGATAATTATCAGTTATGGTAAAGACTGAAAAGTTGATTCTAATTACCAGCTAAAGAGTCAAACCACAGACTCCTAGAGAGACGGATTTGTAAAGTAACAATAAGAATATCACTGAGTAGTTTGTATCAGGAAACTCCTGTCTATTTTCAGTTTATTTACATTCTTTATCATTAGGGGATGAGGGGTAGGAAGAACACTACTGATTTCAAAATATATTATGACTGCTTATGAAAACAGACTCACAAGTATGTTTCACAGCAACTATGATTTGTTGTTATTTTCACTGTTTGTGTCTGAACCATTTCCTTAAAATATACTCAATAATTTATTTGCTTATTACAAAAGACTGAAGTCATTTCAGAGTCTGCTCTAAGTACAATTTAGGGCTACAAAGAAAATAAGTTAAAAAAAAAAAGCTTGCTTTTGCATGTAAATCTAAACCGTAGTCTTACAGAATCAAAGCTAAATCCCACAAAAAACCATTTATATAGAAGCATGGAAACACTCTAAAAAAAGGTATGCCCTGTTAATTCTGCTTTACAGGTTCTTTCAGAAAACTCCCATGTGATTTTAAATTTCTTAAACTTAATTTTCCATTCCCATGAATAAATAATATAGAAGATGTCTTTGTAGGAGTTGATGATGGCCATACTGAAATTTACTAATATGCATAGGGACATTTGCATTATTTACTCACTGAATTCTACTCATGTTTTACACTGCAGCCGGTTGTAATTATAATATCATGATGCCCATGGTGGCATGATCTCTGGTATAAACAGAGTGCCAAGTGCATTCTCTACATAATTTTCATAAATTAAATTAGATGATAAAGAAAGAAGGCAACACTGTTAAACTGATGTTTTTCCCATATGCATATTTATTGTCGAATTATAAATTAGTTTTCCCAAAAGTTGAGGAGAAAACCGAATATTTTATCTGGTGATGTTGGGGTAGCAACTGGTTACAATACTGCTTATCTATCAGATTTCTGGTGTGGTGTTGTAGGCTAAGAGCTGGATTACTGACTTTAAGGTCGGAGGTTCAAACCCACCAGCAGCTCCTTAGAAACCCTTTGCAGGGTTGCTATGATTCAGAATTGACTACATGGTACTTACCAATTACTGATACCTGATACCTGTAATCTCACAATGACACTAAATCTTTGAATTTAAATGCACTTAACCTGGTTGGGGGAGTCCTGGTGTTGTGTTGTGGGCTAATGCGCTAGACTGCAAAGCCAGTGTGAACCACAAGTTTGCCAGTTTAAACTCATCAGCTGCTCCCTGGAAACCCTTTACGGGATCACTATGGTTCAGAACTGACTTGAAGGCAGTTAACAACAACAGCCTTGTTGGGGAATCCTGGTGGCAGTATAAGATAAGCTGAACTTCTAATCACAGAGTGCAAACTCATCAACCCATCCTTTGAAACCCTATACAGGCTCACTATGAATGGAAACAACTTTAAGGCACTTAACAACAACAACAACCTGGATTATAGGATGCATTTTAACCACAGTCACTTTGGCAGCATATATAAATAATTATGTTGGCAAGTGCCACCACGTCAGTTCTGACTCATAGTGACCATGTATAGAGTTTCCAAAGCTGAAAATCTTTGCTGGAGCAGAAAGCTTCATCATTCTCCCAAGGAGGAACGGTGGACTCAAAATGCCGACCTTGTAGTTTGTAGCCCTTTGCTTATCATACAGAGTCACCATGTTTCCATTTTCCATATTTGAAAGGAAATTGGTTCTGTTCCCTGATCTTTGCTTCAGATCAGTAATTACTGTATAAAACCAGCTTTTCTTGCCATGACATAATGACTAAGATTTAATATGACTTTGTTGTTAAGTATTGTCAAGTTGGTTCTAACCTATAGTGACCCTGTGTATCATTTCCGAGGACCAGCCAGTAGGTTTGAACTGCTTTAGAGTCCAGTGCATTATCATGCAGTGTCACACCAGGACTCCAAAATACAAGTTTGGTAGCAGATAAATTGAGATTTGAATCTCAGCTCTACTATTCATCATTGATAGCTAACTTTGTTCAACAAGCCCCAGTTTCTAAATCTATAACAAGAGATCCTTCTACAAATGACTGTTGTGAGATGATCAATACAAAGTATTTTACAAATGCTTTACAAATAATAAGTGCTTAAAAACTAGCCACTATGATAAATAATTATAATAAATAAGTACACGTGTCTCTTATTATAGATTTAGAAATAGGCTGATAGAAAGGAGTTAGTTGCTGACAATGAATGGTAGAGTTGGGATTCAAATATCAATTTATCTGCTACCAAAGTCATATTAAATCTTAGGTATTATTTAACACCCAGAGAGACTGGCTTTATACAGTAATTACCTGACTTCAAGCAAAAATCAGGGAACAGAACCAGTTCCCTTTCAAACATGGAAAGTAGAAAAGAGAAAAATTCAGAGCTTAGGCATTATTCTTGTAAAAAATGTGGTCCCAATTAGGACACAGCAGTAGGCTTTTTGAAGCAGCCAAGAGTGCACAGGAACCAATTTCACTTCTGTACTGATTGTAGCTTATAATTAATTATTTCTAAGTCTTTAAAGGTAATTTCAATTAGCCATGTCAGTAACACACTCAACTCTCTAGCTTGTGGGATTGTTTTTGTGTTGTATTTCCCTGATTCCCCTTGCTTGTTTACTGTTAAATCTGTATGTGTGAGGTGCATGAAATAGAAATGCATCATAAACCTATAAAAACTTCCAAATTGACATTTTATGAGTGTTTATCACCAAAGACAAACGTATCTGTATTGGAAGAAGTACAGTCAGAATGCTACTTAAAAGACAGGATGGTGAGACTTTGTCCTTCATACTTTGGACATGCTATCAGAAGATAACATCCCCGAGGAAGGACATCATGCTTGATAAAGTGGAGCATCAGTGAAAAAAAGGATGACCCCCAATGAAATGGATTGGCACAGTGGCAACAGCAATGGGTTCAAGCATAATAATTGTGAGGATGGCACAGGACCAGACAATGTTTTGTTCTGTTATGAATAGGATCACAAAGAATCAGAACAGACTCAAGGGCACCTAAAAACAGCAACACTAAGGACTGAGAAATTGTAGTCTTCAGACAGTTTAGGTTGAATAACTTTGCCTTAAATAGAAATCAACATTCCAATTATCCATTCTTGAACTAAATTTTCTCAGTGAAGATTGATTGCTCAGTCTTGGATACATTTAGTGTTTAGATTTGTTTACATAACACAGCATATTTAAATTGACTGTTGGTGATAGTTGTGTGCCACTAAGAAGGTTCTCACTCATAGCAAACATTATATAGGGTTTCCTATGCTACTATTTTATAGGACTTGAAAGCCTCATCTTTCTTCTGCAGAGAAGCTGATAAATTCCAACTTCTGACGTTTTGGTTAGCAGACGAGCTCATAATCCACTAAATTACTAGGGCTCTTTCTTAATTTACTACTTAAAACTATTTTCATGTTTAATATGTTTTCATATTATAAATTTAATCCCTAAACCTCATATACAGCAACTTGACTTGTCATTCAGTATTACTTTTATGGCTTATTCTTGAGAATCTTGAATGCTATGTATTTTATCTCCTTGGTGTTTCTTCTCTCTTTTTACTTAATCCCATTCAAAAGTTATTTGTTTACTCACCCTTCTTCAAGTACATCTTCTAGAAAACTACCAAGCATTTTCTGCTATCTAAACATTCCAACCTATATGCTTTATACAATGGATATTGAAATCTATTCAAGGATAACATTCTTAAGCACTTTGTACCACATCAAAAGAATTTAAGGTGCCTCCCTCACTTTTTAAAAAATAACAAATTTTTGGCTCAATATAACGTAATTTCTCTCATTCTTGTTATTAAATGTAGTTTCGAAGAGACACTCAAACTTGCTCTACAGCATAGAGATGCTAAAGAAAATGGAAGCAATGAGGTGGTACAATAGCTGAACAGAGAATTTCACAGATCAGCTTGAGAAGACAAAGTCAAATATTACAATGAACTGTGTAAAGATCTGAAGTCAGAAAACCAAAAGGGAAGAAGACGCTCAGCATTTCTCAAGCTGTGGGAACTGAAGAAAAAACTCAAGCCTCGACTTTCATTATTAAAGGATTTTCTGGGAAAATTATTGAATGTTGCAGAAAGCATCAAGATAAAATGGAAGGAATACACAGAGTCACTGTACCAAAAGGAAATGGTTGGTGTTCAACTATTTAAATAGGCAGCATATGATCAAGAGCCAACGATACTGAAGGAAGAAGCCCAAGGTGCTTTGAAGGAATTGGTAAAGAACAAGACACCAGGAATTGATGGAATAACAATTGAAATCTTTCAAGAAAGTGAGGAAGCACTGGAGGCACTCCCTCATCTATCCCAAAAATCTGGCAGACAACTATCTGGTCAACTGATGGAAAGAGATCCATTTTTATGCCCATTCCAAAGAGAGGTGACCCAATAGAATGTGGAAATCATCGGACATTATCTTTAATATCCCATGAAAGTAAAGTTTTACTAAAATAAATTGAGAAACAGCTGCAAGCACACATTGACAGAGAACTTCCTGAGGTTCAAACCAGATTCAGAAGAGGCTGTGGAATGAGGGATATCATTGCTGATGTCCAATAGATTTTGGCTGAAAGCAGAGACTATCAGAAAGATGTTTCCCTGTGCTTTATTGACCATGCAAAGGCTTTCGATTGTGTAGATCATGACAAACTATGGACAACATTGTGAAGTATGAGTATTCCTGAACACTTAATTGCGCTCATGAGGAATCTGTATATGGATCGAGAAGCAGTTGTTCGAACAGAATATGAAAATATTGAATGGTTTAAAATTAAGAAAGGTGTATGACAGGGTTGTATTCTTTCACCATACTCATTCAACCTGTATGCTGAGCAGATAATCTGAGAAGCTGGGTTATATGAAGTAAAATGTGGCATCAGGATTGAAGATAGACTCATCAACAACCTGTGATATGCAGGTGATACAACCTTGCTTGCTGAAAGTGAAGAAGACTTAAAATACTTACTGATGAAGATCAAAGACTGCAGCCTTCAGTATGGATTGAATCTCAATGTAAAGAAAACAAAAATCCTCACCACTGGACCAATAAACAACCTTCTTATCAATGGAGAAAAGATTGAAGTGGTCAAGGACTTCATTCTTCTTGGATCAACTATCAACACTCACAGAAGCAGCAGTCAAGAGATCAGACGACGTATTGCATTAGGCAAATCTGCTGCACAAGAACTTTTTAAAGTGTTGAAGAGCAAAGATGTCAGCTTGAGGACTAAGGTGCGCCTGACCCAAGCCATGGTATTTTCAATAACCTCATATGGATGCGAAAGCTGGACAGTGAATAAGGAAGACTATAGAAGAATTGATGCCTTTGAATTGTGGGGTTGAAGGAGAATACTAAAAGTGCCATGGGCTGCCAAAAGAACCAATAGATTTGTTTTGGAAGAAGTGCAGCCAGAGTGCTCCTTGGAGACCAAGATGGCTAAACTTCGTCTCTCATTCTTTGGACATATTGTCCGGAGGGAACAGTCGCTGGAGTAGGATATCATGCTTGGTAAGATGGAGTGTCGGAGAAAAAGAGGAAGACCCCAACGAGATGGATTGGCCAGGTGGCAGCATTGATGGACTCAAGTGTGGCAGCGGTAGTGAGGTTGGCCTAGGATGGGACATTGTTTCGTTCTGCTGTGAATGTGGGTCGCTATGAGTCGGTTCCGACTTGATGGCACCTGATAACAACAACGACAAACAACAACAGTCAATTCCAACTTTTTCTAGGGTTTCCAAGAAGTAACTGGTGGGTTTGAACCACCAACCTTATGGTTAGCAGTCACTGCTTATCCTACAGTTCCACACCAGGGTTTCACTATGTACTTATTAGTCATCACAGTTACTTTTATCATGTTTGCAATGAAACACAATATATATTGCTGTACACACAATAATCAATGCTGCAAAGATTATTTTTTTAAAAAAGCCAAAGGAATTGACACTCTAGTATAATCATATAAACATTACAGACAAATGAATGCATTTTATGTTTTGATTTATTTACTCATTTACCCATTACCTAAAAAGCTATTAAGTTTAAAAAAGACTTTAAAATATTAAGATATATAAAATATTTACCATAGCCTGAAACTAAAACCTGGGATTCATTCTCCAAAATGTCATAATTTCTGTGCAGGAAGACACAAATAATTACAAATCAATTGGATGAAATTGTTAGTACAGTTAAACAAAACTAAAGCATGTAATGTTGTTCTTGAAAATTATGTTCCAGGTAACAAAAATACAGGACAAGTGGACACTGTGAAAGTAGAGGAAGCAAGTAATTCTTTGTATAGGACAATTTTAGGGAAAAGTGTTGTAAGAAAATAACTGATATTTTGACATTTAAGCTTCTGAATGAAAGCTAAATATACTTTTCCTTTTAAGAAATTGAGACAGGAAAAAGGCTTTCACTATTTGTAGCAGAAAAGAAAAACAACCATAAATACATTATATATGATATGTCAAGAAAAGTCTGATTTTTTCTGCAAGGGTAGGGTAGGAAAAGAGTATAAGGTAATGCTTGGCATTACATTGGACATTACTTGCATTGAAAAATACTTGAATAACACAATACAATGATTCTAAAAATAGTTGTATTTTGCATATCAAATTATGAAATCTAGTTTGGGCTAATTATAAAACTAGAGGTATGCTTTAATTATCTAGTGGTGCTATAATAGAAATACCCTCAAGTGAATGGCTTTGACAACCAGAAATGTTGTGAAATGTTCGCAGTTGTGGAAATTAGAAGTCTGGATTTAGAATACTGGTTCTCAAGGAAGGTCCTTTTCTCCTTTTAGAATCTGTAGGCCTAGCATTCCTTGGAGATCCACATGTGTCATAGTATCAATCTTGCCCTAGTTTTAAGAGCTTCATCAATAAATAAAAAAGGCTGTAGAAGAATTGATGCACTTGACTTATGGTGTTGGAGAAGGATATTGAAAGAATCATGGACTGCCAGAAAAACAAATAAATCTCTGAAGAAGTATGGCCAGAGGCTCCTTAGCAACCAGGATGAGGAGACTACATCTCTCATCCTTCAGGCATATTATCAAAAAGGACCAGTCCCTGGAGATGGACATCATGCTTGGTAAAATGGAAGGCCAGTGAAATGAGTAAGACCCGCCGACTTTCATCCCCCCACCCCTCCAAACAAGATGGATTGGCCAAGTAGCAGCAGCAATGACCTTAAGCTTAGTAATGACTGTGAGGATGGTGCAGGGACAGGCATTGTTTCATTCTTTTTTGTATAGGGTCACTATGAGTTGGAAATGACTTGATGATACCTAACAGCCACAGGTTGAGTAAGTATGGTGAAAGAATACAACCCTGTCACACATCTTTCTTAATTTTAAACCATTCAGTGTTCCCATGTTCTGTTTGAACAACTGCCTCTTGGTCCTTGTACAGATTCCTCATGAGCACAAATAAATGTTCCAGAATATTCATACTTTGCAATGTTGTCCATAGCTTGTCATGATCCACACAATGGAAAGCCTTTGCATAGTCAATAAAGCACAGGGAAACATTTTCCTGGTATTCTCTGCTTTCAACTAAGATCCATCAGACATCAGCAATGATATCCCTCATTCCACGTCCTCTTTTGAATACAGCTTGAACCTCTGGAAGTTCTCTGTCAATGTATGCTTGCAGCCATTTCTGTATTGACCTCAGTAAAATATTACTCTCATGGGATATCAAAAATATTGTCCATTGATTACCACATTCCATTGGGTCACCTCTCTTTGGAACAGGCACAAATACGGATCTTTTCCAATCAGTTGACCGGATAGTTGTCTTCCAAATTTCTTGGCATAGATGAGTGAGTGCCTCCAGTGCTGCCTCACTTTCTTGAAAGATTTCAATTTTTATTCCATCAGCACCTTGGACTTCTTCCTTCAGTATCATTGGCTCTTGATCATATGCTACCTCTTGAAATGGCATCAGGATTGGAGGAAGACTCATTAACAACCTGTGATATGCAGATGATACAACCTTGCTTGCTGAAAATGAAGATTTAAACTACTGATGAAGACCAAAGACCACAGCCTTCAGTATTGATTGCATCTCAATGTAAAGAAAACAACAAATCTTCACCACGGGACCAATAAACAACATACTTACCAATGGAGAAAAGACTGAAGATGTCAAGGACTTCGTTCTTTTTAGATCAACCATCAATACCCATGGAAGCAGTAGTCAAGAAATCAAATGATATATTGCATTAGGCAAATCTGCTTTACAAGATCTTTTTAAAGTGTTGAAGAGCAAATTTTTCAGCTTGAGGACTAAGGTGAGCCTTACCCAAGCCATGGTATTTTCAATGACCTCATATGCATGTGAAAGCTGGACAGTGAATAAGGAAGACCATAGAAGACGCTTTTGAATTATGGTGTTGGAACAGAATATTGAAAGTGCCATGGGCTGCCAAAAGAACCAACAGATCTGTGTTGGAAGAAGTGCAGCCAGAATGCTCATTGGAGGCCAGGATGGCCAAACTTGACATCTCTCATACTTTGGACATATTGTCAGGAGGGACCAGTTGCTGGAGAAGGATATCATGTTTGGTAGGATAGAGGGTCAGCGAAAAAGAGGAAGACCCTCAGTGAGATGGACGGGCAAAGTAGCAGCATCAATGGGCTCAAGCGCGGCAAAAATTGTGATGTTGACCCGGGACTGGGCAGTGTTTCTTTCTGTTGTGCATAGGGTCGCTATGTGTCACTTTCAACTCCATGGCACCGGACAACAACAACAGCAGCAACAACATGAGCTTTGCAGTGTAGGGACTGCTTGTCCAAAGGATGCTCTCCACTCCAGGCACTCTTCTTGGTGATGTTGTTGTAGTTGTTGTTAAGTGCTGTGGAGACATTTCTGATGCATAGAGACCCTGAACAGGGTTTCCGAGGCTGTAAATCTTTACGGGAGCAGAAAGCCTCATCTTTCTCCCATGGAGCAGCTGGTAGTTTCGAACTGCTGACCTTGCGGTTCACAGCCAGATTCGTAACCACTACGCTACCAGAGCTCCTTCTTGGTGGTAGTAGTTCCTAAAAAGCTCTGCTCCTTTCACTTTCCTTTTATATCTCAAAAGAGATTGACTCAAGATACAACCTAATCCTGTGTATTACATCTGGCCTCATAAACCCAATAGAAGTGAAAGTTTACAACTCAAAAATCTTTACCCTCATAAAGGGTAATTAAATCAAATCAGTACTGATCACATCATATCTTATTGTGGGGGTGATTGCATAATATTAAATCTCATTATGGAGTTGATAACTATATCTTAACTGATAAATCACTGAGAATCCTGCTGTAGACAAGTTGACACAAAACATTAATTGTCACAAGGTATTAAAAATTTTTTAATTTATCTTAAGAACAAAACACTTTTAGATATCGTCTCAAGCACTCACTTGTCATTTCTTCATATTTGTATGTATTATTTTATAAGACATATAATGTTTACCAATCATAGGAACTTGGAATATAGGATAAACTATTGCAGGTAAAATAATTTATGAAAGGGACAGTGGAGGGTGTATAGAAATCTAAGGTTGACCACTATAAGCAATTCATAATTCAGTTGATTAATCTGGTTCTGTTACTCCTTGTTAATTTCTTTAAGCAAGGGCAATTGATAATAATAATTTTAAGACAATATTTAGATCAGGCTAAGATTAAGACTATGGAGGAAGTCAACTACCCTTAAACAGTGTGGGGCCTAGAGATGCCAACCTCCAGTGCAGTTGAACATTTATGTAGAAATTTTAACTTTCCCAAATTTGCTAATAATCTGCTGCTGACCCAATAAAACAGACAGTTAACACATATTTTATATGTTATATATACAAGGGGCTTCAAAAAGTTTGTGGACAAATTGCATTATCTTTTAATTCCATTCTTCTATGGAAAGTCTGAATACTCTTATTAAGTATTGCTTTTTCAATATGAGATAAAATGTCTTTTTCACAAAAAAATATAAGGTTTTCACTCCTGCTGTCATAGATGCAGTGATGGTATTAAGAACCTTTTTTTTTTTTTTTTTTTTTTTTATTAATTGACCTTATGCTGGATTTATTCATCTTGAAATGTTGGGCAACTGTTGCTGCAGACAGATCTTTTGTAGCTAAAGATTCAATGGCATGAAATAGGCAATCCGTTTCTGGAAAGAAAAGATCTACGTTTTGTTGTATGCGTAGCATGATCCTTTTCTGGATATGGTACAGGGTATAAAAGCTAAGGCAGCTTTATAGATGTTCTTGTTAAGTGTCGTCGTGTTAGTGCCAACTGATAGCGACCCTGTATGAAGTTTCCAAGGAGTGGCTGATGAGCTTGAAGCGCTGACCTTGCAGTTGAAACTGACCTTGCAGTCCATTGTGTTAACCCACAGCACTACACAATAATTAATAAGTGTTTCTTCTATGATCATTTCATACAACTTTCACAGTCTCAAAGGCAGAAAGTGTTGTTTTCTACTCCCTAAAGGAGCTCTGTTAGAGTAGTGGTTACGAATCGGGTTGCAGATCTTAAGGTCAGCGGTTCGAAACTATCAGACGCTCCGCGGGAGAAGGATAAGGCTTTCTACTCCCATAAAGATTTACACCCTCGGAAACCCTGTACAGGGTCGCTGTGGGTGGGAACCGACTCGACGGCACTTAACAACAACAACAACAACAAAGATAATACTACATAGAGAACATGTAAGAGGAAATTGTAATCTTTGCATTATAAGATCGCACAGGGAGAGTTTTAAAAATATTGATGGCAAAGATCCATTTAGATGAGGGAAATGAAAACTTCTGAAGGTGGGAACCCAGCATCAATACTTTTAATAGTTTACCAGATTATTATAATGCAACACCAAGGATGAGAATTTTGAAATGGAATTTGATATTGATAATGGAATAAAAATAATAGAAAATTATTATATTTAGAAAAGTCTTAACCTTTAAAATTCATTTCTTTCTGTACGTTTGCATTTTTATTTGAATTCCATATTCCACAGTAAATTGATTTAATCTTGAGTCATTTAAGAACATAAATAAGATATTGAAAATGGAATTTCTAAATTTAATTGTAACAATACTTAAAGCATAATGGATTTGTTTTTGTTTTACGTGCAAGGAAAGCACATTTAGGCTATAACATTTTTTAAAGTATTTAAATATATATGTAAATTTAAAATATTTTTATTGTGTCTTATATTATTGTGAGGATTATTTTGATTATGAAGCCAATCACATAATTTTGAAAAATACATTGTCTCAAAGAAAACTAGTTTATTTGAATCAAAATGTTTAAAAGAAGAGCATACTAAAGGAAATGTTTGGTTAAAAATAAAGACTGTTAGCATTAAGTAGTAGTTTAATGTAGGGTTTTTATTGTAATAGGTAAGTTAGGGTAAAATTTTTATTTATCTTTTCTTGGAGGTTTATTAATTTCAAAGCTGACTTTTTTCCCCCTTTGTTTTATTATTTAATGTAGATTTCTACTTTGATAATCAGATCCAGATGACTCTAAATGTTGATAAATTTACTTTGCAGGAATGAAAGTAGTGGTATAGTCTTCACCTGATCTTAGGCTCATTTTGAAGATTTACAATTGCATACAGCTCACCAGCTGCTCCTTGGAAACCCTATACAGGGTCGCTATGAGTCGGAACCGACTCGACGGCACTTCACAAAAACAACAATTCTGTGAATTCCTTAGTATAATCAGGCCTGCTTCCAATCCTGATGCAGATGTCTTTATATAATATATATTTTATATGCATTTATAATTTATAGAATTTATGTCTTTGTATAAGTTTCATACACATGCTCACATTTTAATGATTTTCTCATGCTGTTCATTAAACATTCTAAAATGACTAGGTAGTTTCCATTGAAACAGACAACTGTTAGTTCACTAACTCTTGATTAATGTTTTGAAATATGTTATTGTTAAGTGCCATCGAGTTGACTCAGACTCAGTGACCCTGTATAGAGTTTCTGAGGAGCAGCTGGTGGGTTTGAACTGACAACTTCTAATTCCTAGTCCAGTGCTAATGCTACAGGACCAAACTTATAAGTGATTCAGAAATTATTCTGACCAATGAACAGTAATTCATTGTTCACTCTTAGTAGATCCTAAGTGTAAGATAATAAAATTGAAAAAATTATGTCACACAAAATATTCTATTAATGAACTTTAAAAATATATGTTTCTAAACATGACATATCAATATATTTGAAACAGATATACCAGATACTTGATTCATAGTAGGATTTGAAAAAAATTAAATTAATTTTATAAAACTAAGAAAATATGCACTCAGGAACATTCAGGGGTTAAAGTAATATATTTAATAAGATGGAAGAAATGTGTAGATGGCTAGAGGATGCATCATATACATTGTTGCTGCTGTTACTGTTCGTGCCACTGAGTCAGTTCCTACCCATAGCGACCCTGTATAGGGTTTGTGAGAAGCAGCTGGTGAGCTTGAACAGCCATCCTTGTGATTCAAACTGACCTTGCAGTCCAGCACATTTACCTGCAGTGCCATACATAGGTTATTATATTAAAATAAATGAATGTTTTTCTGTGAATCTTAAAACTATTAACTTTAGACTACTTAGTTCTTAAATTGATAGAAAACTTTAAGGTATACAAAGAACTATTGAATCACTGTCCTTCTCTATTGTGATATTATCTGGGTATATGTTGATGTTGTTAATGCTGTCAAGTCAGTTCCAACGTATAACTACTCTGTATAAGGTTTCCAAGGAGTAGCTGGTGGGTTTGAACTGACAACCTTGTTGTTAGCAGTCTAGTGCTTATTCTATACAGCACCACAACAGGATTACATATAGTAGTTGCTGTTTTAAGTGCCATCAAATCAGTTCCAACCCATAGCAACCCTGTATAGGATTTCCAAGGAGCGGCTGGTGAACATGAACCGTCGAATTTGTGGTTCAAACTGACTTTGCAGTCCAGTTCATTAACCCACAGCACCACGCCATGACTCCTCATGTAGACTCTAAAAAACTTTTTACTGTGTGGATAATTCAGCTTCTTTAGGCAAAGCTGCTTAAAGACTACCTATAATTTTTATAATGAGTGAATTAAATCATTCATTTATTCACGATTATACATTTTCTTCTCTATTCTTGACATCTTGCTAGCCTGACATCTAGCTGACTATGACACAGCCTTTTCTTCTCCAGGCCATTTGATCAGAAGTGAAGTGGGATCTGGATGACACTGGCTTCTTTTTACTTTGGCATTAGTTTTGGGTTTCTTTTGATAACCAGATTCAGATGTTTAAAAATTAAAAAGTGTGCCTTAGAGAAATGAAACTGTATTATTAGGGGGTATATTTTCAGACAGATTCTGCAGCCCTTTTGAAGATTTTCTTAATGTCATTCACCCACACTGAGAACCTTCTATTGCACACGGATTTCTCCTTGCAAGTCTAGCTTCATTACTCTGTTTACTGCAAAATCTCAAACAAATCCACTGCCATCAAGTCAATTCTGACTCATAGAAACCCTATATGAGGTTTTTGAGATTGTAAGTTTTTAAAGGAGCAGAGAGCCTTAGCTTTCTCTCACAGAGAGTCTAGTGAATTTGAATTGTGGACCTGCCGTTAGCAGTTCATTGCTTATCCCACAGTGCCATCAGGGATCCTTACTCTTTTCATGCAGTTAAATGCCTTCAATTGGTTCTGACTAATAGTGACCCTATATAGGGATCCCTAAATGTGATTGGTGAACCACTGACCCTGTGGTTAATAGTCCAGTGCTTATCTTACAAAGTCACACCAGCCTCTTTAAAAAGCAAACTAAAATATCCAGCAGTTGTTATTAAATCCACTCCAACCCACAGCAACCCAGGTGTTTCAATGTAGAAGTGTGCTGCCACAGAGTTTTCAATGGTTGGTTTTTTCAGAAGATCACCAGGGTCTTCTTCCAAAGTGTTTATGAGTGGACTAGAATCTGTGACCTCTAGTTAGTAGTTGAGTACTTGAAACATTTTCTCTACTCAAAAAATCCAATAGTTGATTTACACAGCATAACTTAGTCAAGAAACTGCAAGTGCTAGAGGACTCTGAAGATCTAATATGGCAGGCTAATTTGGAGTGAGATGAGACACATTAACTAGGTATTAGCATTCTCATTGCAAACAGGAAAAAAAAAAAAAAAAAAAAAAAAAAACCCAAAAATGTGCTTTCCCTAAGAAAACTAAGACTAGAACATAGATTTCAAAACTCAAGGTGAAAGAAAGTAATAGGTTAATAAACTGAAACTAGGAATGCATTTCTTTACACATTTCAGGGAGTGAGTCACAAACCTGACTGTTTGGTTTCTTTATAACCAAAGCCAGTGTGAAAATATGATTTCACATTTTCCACATATAGCTGTTTCTGAGTCCTGAAAGAAATTCTCCTATGGGTATTTACATAAAGAGGGCACTGTATCATGGACTAGTTTTAGACTTACATCCCTAGTACATGAACAGTGGTTTTTCTATTGCTGATTCTTAAAGTATCTCTCATGCAAGCCAATGGCATAATGCCAAAGCTCTCTTTAGCAAAAGATTCAAAAAGAGACAAAATCCCAGCAATTTCATGATGAAAATAGCTCTCTGATGGTTTGGCTTGACTGTGAGATAAAATTTAGAATACCTTTAAAAAAGGATAAACTACATTTTTTATTGGAATTCCTCTATAAATAGTAAATCATTTTAATAAATGAATTCAACACTAATGAAAAAAAAGGTAACAGAAAGATTGGGGCCATATTTGTAGCATACATACACAATAAAGTATTCATTGCTGATTAAAGATGAAATTAAATGCTTTAGTTCATCAACTAAGCAGAAGATAAAATAGGCACTTGTGAAAATGAAATGATCTAAACCAGAATTTATAGTAGAAAAGATACATAGAAGTACCTTCAGAAGCAACTATAGATGGTAAATGACTATGCCACAATATATGGCCATATAGTATTTAATTTTTAATACATAATTGTAAGCAATAATCACTCATTCTTATCATTGAAAAATCTTCAAAATGCCTGTACACAGTGTCTAATTTTACATATTTTCTGTTGATCATTTTCAGCTTCTATTAGCAAAATACATCGATTTGTCAGTAGACAGTAGTATAGATTTGTTGCTTTACCTTTACTAATTTGATAAATCAATTTCACTCTCTGACCTGGAACTGTCTCTATTTGAGAATTTCGGGCATTATATTGGATCATTTTTCAATGTGCTTAGGCTCATGTGATTCTCTACAATAATCTTTAGTTATATTTATTTTTATTTATTTTAATAGGGGATGGGTTCATTGTAGTTTGCTGACTTTGTTCTTTTAGGTAGATAACAGAAAATTTGTATTTCATTGTATGTCTTAGTATATGTCTACATGTACACTTATATAAGCAGCTGTAGGTCACAGACTGACAACCCAACATGGAACCACAGAGATATAGTTACCACCAAAACACAGAGTATGCTAAGCATGCAAGTAGATGAGTAGATATGATTTGGATAAGTAGATGTATACTGAGAACCATTGTCAATAATAATAATAATAAAAAAAAACTTCTGTTGTTGTTAGATGCCATAGTGTTAGTGCTGAATCATAACAACCCCATACATAACAGATAGAAACACTGCCTAGTCCTGCTCCATCCTCAGAATTGTTCGCTTGAGCCCACTGTTGCTGCCACTGTGCCTATCCATTGGAAGTCTTCTTTTGCACTGAACTTCCACTTTACCAAGCATGGTATCCTTTTCCAGGAACTGATCACTCCTGGTACCATGCTGAAGTATGACAGACACCATCCTGCCTTCTAAGGAACATTCTGGCTGTACTTTTGCCAACACAGATTTTTTTTGGGCAGTAACTTCAGTACTGTCTCCAACAACACAACTCAAATATATAAGTTCTTCTACGGTGTTCCTTATTGATTGTCCAACATGCATATGAGGCAATTGAAAATACCATGGCATGAGTTAGGTGCACCTTAGTCTTCAAATTGAGATCTTTGCTCTTGAACACTTTAAAGAGGTCTATTGCAGCAGATCTGCCTAGTGCAATACGTCATTTGATCTCTTGACTGCTACTTGCATGAGTGTTGATTGTGGATCCAACCAAAGTGAAGCCTTTGACAACTTCAATCTTTTCTCCATCTTTCATGGTCTTATTTTGTGGCACTGTGGGCTAATGCGTCAGACTGCAAAGACATTTGAACTGCAAGGTCTGTGGTTCAAGCTCACCAGCTGCTCCTTGGAAGCCCTATATAGGGTCGCTATGGGTTGGAATCGATTCAACAACATTTAACAAAAACATTTACTAATACAATTATGAGAATTTTTTTGTGTTTGTTACATTGAAGTGCAATCCATACTGCTATGTTGTTGTTTTAATTTTCCTTGTTGTTG
>NW_006408530.1:23791783-23795131 GCF_000296735.1 Chrysochloris asiatica
GGTTGCTAATGAGTCTTCCTCCAATTTGATGCTATGGTCTTCTTCATATAAATCAGTTTCTCATATTATTTACTCAGCACACAGATTGAAGAAATATGGTAAAATAATAAAACCCTGGTGTACACTGTTCCTGATTTTAAACCTTTAGGCATCCCCTTATTCTGTTTGAAAGACTGCCTCTTGGTCTATGTACAGATTCCTCAGGAGCACAATTAAATGTTCTGGAATGCCCACTGTTTGCAATGTTATTCATAGCTTTTCATGATATACACAGGTGAAATCCTTTGCACAGTCAATAAAGCATAGGTAAATATCTTTCTGGAATTCTCTACATTCAGCCAATGTTCATCTGAGGTTATCAAATGATATCTCTAGTTCCACATACGCCTCTAAATCCAGTATTAATTTCTGGCAGTTCTCTGTCAATGTAATGTTGCTACTGTTTTTAAATTATCTTCAAAATAGGTATTTACATATGATATTAATGATATCAAATGATTTCTGCATTCTGTTGGGTCATCACTCTTTGTAATGGGTACAAATATAGATAAAAACCTACTTGTTGAAATCTTTGAAAACCACAAAATGTACTTTTTATAAATTGAATATAAAATTAAATTACATCCAGCCTTGTAATTATAAACTGTATGTAACATAGGGTCCAGGAACTTAAGCTCTTGGCTTGGTTCACTCACCAGAAAGTGATTTATCAGAAAAATGGTTTATATTCTCATGTTAGGTCTGTATTTTAGTGAATTCTCATGTTAGGTCTGCATTTTAGTGAAATCCTAATTCTTAAAATTCCTGGACCATTCGGTATACTTTAAAGGAATTGATATCAAAACTACTAAATCTGTAACAACATACTTTGCAACTTGAGGAACTAGAAAAAGAAAAGCAACTAAGCCTATACCTACCATAAAAAAGGAAATAACAAAGATGAGTGAAAAAAATTAATGAAATAAATAATAAAATAAAGTTAAAAAAAAAGGACACAACCAAAAACCAATAGAGAATTAAGAAAATCAGACATTGTTTCTTTAAAAAAAAAATCAATATGATTGTCAAACCTTTAGCTTGACTGACAAAGATAAAAAGAGAAAAGATGCAAGTAGCAAAAATAAGAAAGAGGGGACATTATAACTGTATCAGTAGAAATGTAGAGAATTATGACAGAACATTGTAAACAACCGTGTAACAACAAACTAGATAACCTAGGTGAAATGGGGAGATTCTTAGGCGCACATAACCTATCCAAACTGACCCAAGAGGAAATAGGAAGCCTCAACAGACTCAGTAAATAAAGAGACTGAATTATTGATTAAAACCCTCTCAACATCAATGATTTTAAAAAGTCCTATACCAACTGGTTTCAATGAAAAATTCTGTTAAACCTTTAGAAAAAAATTGAAAACAATCTTGCTTAATCTCTTCCTAAAGGTAGAAAATGAAGAACTATTCCCTAATTTGTTCAATGTAGTGAACATAACCCTGATACCAAAACAAGAGAGATACCGTAATAAAAGAAAACCACGGGCTGATAACCCTTATTAATATAGATGCAAATATCTTCTATAAAATACTAATAAATATAGCAACAACATATTAAAAAGTTAGACACCATAACCAAGTGGAATTTATTCCACAATTGCAGGGATGGTTAAACTTTAGAAAACCAATCATCATAATATGCCACATCAATGTTGTTGTTGTTAAGTGCCGTCGAGTCAGTTCCGACCCATAGCAACTCTGTACAGGGTTTCCAAGGCTGTAATCTTTACAGGAGCAGAAAGCCTCATCTTTCTCCCAAGGAGCGGCTGGTAGTTTCAAACTGCTGACCTTGTGATTCACAGCCTAATTTGTAACCCCTACACTACCAGAAGAAAAGAAGTGTATGACTATCTCTATGGAGGCAGTAAAAGCATTTGAAACAATCCAGCACTATTTCTTATGTACAGTGAGGAATGAGGCATCAACAAAGGCTTTTCTACATTGTTTACATTCAGATGGCCTTTACCCACTGTGGATTCTTCTATGTTTAGTCACATTTGAGGCCTGCCTGAAGACTTTCACACACTGTGTATAATCATAAGGCCAGTCTCCACTGTGAATTTGCACATGTGTAATGAAGTAGCTTGGGTAGCATAGTGGTTGCAAATTGGGCTGCTAACCTCAAGGTCGGTAGATCAAAATTACCAGCCATTCCACAGGAGAAAGATGAGACTTTCCGCTTTCATAAAGATTTACAGCCTCGGAAACCCTGTGCAGGGTCACTATCACGGTACTTAACAACAACAACAATGAGGTCTGAGGAATCCCTAAAGGTTTTCCCATATTCCTTACATTGATGGGGTCTCTCATCAATGTGAGCTTGCATATGTTTATGTGGGGATGAGAAACTACTAAAGGCTTCCCTATATACTTTACATTTTAGTGGCCTGCCTGCACTGTGGATTCTTATACGTGTTGTGAGGTAGCACTGTTTCTTGATGAAACCTCTTAGGATGATTAGAATAGAAAGGAGTTTCTCAACATGGTTTGGGCCATTTATGGAAAAGTCAGTAGACAGAATTATACTTAATAGAGAAAAATTGAAGCTTTCCTGTTGAAATCAGGAATAAATCAAGAGTGCCCTCTCTCAGCACTTCTATTAGACAGAGTACCAGAAATTCTAGTCAGAACAATAAGATAAAGAAAGAAATAAAAGTTGCGCAAATTGGAAAAGTAGTAAAAATCACAGGTGACATCCTATACAAGGGGGGGTTCAACAAATTTCATGCAGAAATGTAATTAAATGATATTTCAATTTTCCAAAAAAATTTTATAGCTTCTTCATATATAGAAAAATTCCAATAGTACACAAGAAAGCTTCTAGAGGTAATAATGGAACTAGCAAAGTTTCAGGTACAAAGTTAACAAAGAAAAGTTATGAGTGTTCCTATATACCAGCATTGAAAAAGCTGAAAGAAAAGTTATGAAAGATACACAATAGCATCTAAGGAAATAAAAAAAATAGGAATAAGTTTAACTTGGAATGTGAAGGGCTTATACCAAAAAAATTATAAAACACTACTAAAATGATTAAAGATAGCTTAAATAGAAGTTGCATGTTCATAGACTGAGAGACTTAATATTGTTAAGATATAAATAAATCCCAAATCAATCTTTATATTCCACACAAACCTAATCAATATTCTAAAGGTCTTCTTAAAAGAAATGAGAAAAAACAAATTCTTTTTTTTTTTTTTTTCTGTATGGATTGGAAAGAGAAAAACAAAGTAAAAGGACTCACATTTCTTAATCTTAAGACATATATGGGGTTGTTGTGAGTTAGAATTGACTCAATGG
>NW_006408530.1:23796101-23797302 GCF_000296735.1 Chrysochloris asiatica
TTGTAAGCCAGTCACTTCTTGCCTTTGTAGTCTACCACCCCCATTTTGGGTAGCCAATGTCCAAGTTGCCCATCCCTGTCTATTCTGTGTATGGAGCGGGTGGGAAATTGTGTTGTGTTTGGCGGCTTGCATGTTGCTGTGACACTGGCAGTTATGCCACAGGTGTTTTAAGTATGAGAAACATCATCAATAGTGGATGAGTTTCAGATGGGCTTCCAGACTTAGAAATACTAATAAGAAGAGAGGTAAAATATTTATAGTGAGCTGCAGAAAACTCTATGGAATAAAAGTGGAACACTGTCAGAGAGCACCAGATTATTGAAAAATGAAACATTGTGAGTTGTACCAGAATATTGTCAGATATAGTGCTGGATGATAAGCCTCTTAGGTTGGAGAGACTGACAACACTATTGAGGAAGAGCTGCCTCCTCAGAGTAGAGTTGACTGTGATGACATAACAGAGCAAAGATTTTAGGGCCTTTATTTGGGACAGAACTCCAAATGAAGAAAAAAGCTGTAAGCATCCATTAATAATTGGAAAATAGGTGTAAAATGAATCAGTATAAGAAAATTGGAGGTTGTCAAGCATAAATGGAATGAATAAAAATCATATCTTAGGCATTAGTGAACTGAAATGGACTTCTAGTGGAGATCAGACAATATTATTTTGTTTTACTATGCCAGAAATGACAAATTGATGAGGAATAGTATCACTATGGTGATCACAAAGCAAATTTCAAGATCTATCTTGAACTATAATGCTGTCTGTGATAAGAATATCCATATGCCTGTAAGGAAAACAAGTTATTATTCAAATTTAGGTAACAACCACTAAAACCAGTGATGATGAAATTTAAGAATTTTACCAACTTCTTTCACCTGAAATTGATCAAACATGAACTCAAGATGTATTGATAAATACTGGTGATAGAAATGCAAAGATTGGAAACAAGGAGGAAGGATCAGTAATGGATAAGTAATTGGTTATAGATATGATCCTGGAGATCACATGATAAAATTTGGCAAGATCAATGACTTATTCATTACAAATACTCTTTATACACAACGTAAATAATGACTTTCACATGGACTTCACTAGATGGAATATACAGAAATAGAGCTCTGGTAGCGTAGTGGTTACGAATCGGGCTGCGAACCTTAAGGTCAGCAGTTCGAAACTACCAGCTGCTCCGCGGGAGAA
>NW_006408530.1:23799019-23800865 GCF_000296735.1 Chrysochloris asiatica
GAAACCTCATCCAATCTGCTCTATATCCTGTATATCCGTGATCCTGCCCTCAGAGTGCCACCTTCAGAAGTGTATAGATGTAGATGGAGGATATGTCAAGAAAAATTAGTTTCACATTTTAATATTTTTGCTTAATAACAAAATTTTGTCATACTATTTTTTTTGTAGTACTAATTTTTCCATTAAAAAATGTTTTTTAAATTTGAATTGAGTGAAGGTTTACAGACAAGATGTTCAGTTTTACATTCAACAAATCATGCACTTTGTTGCATCTCAATGATTGCAATCCCATCCCTGCAATAACAGTTATCCCACTTTCTCCCTGTGGTTCCTAGTTCCATTCCACCCACCTCCCCATCCCTTGTCAACTTTTACCTTATGTACATGTTGTCATTTTGAATGATTGGTCTTTCCATGGTGAACGTTTCTTACTAATGTTGTTGCTCACCTCACCCCACACCATACCTATATACCTATCTACTGCTTGACTAAAAATTGGGCCATGAAGGTGAGTTCCTTTCAAGACCTGAAGGATGATCAAGTTCAATAGTCTCTGAATCCTCCAGTCTCATTCTGACCAGTAATTTGGGTTTTTTTTTTTTATTATTAATTATTTTGTGTTTTATTCCATATTTTCTCCCACTCTATCCAGTACCTCTTAAATGTGATCCCTTTCAGAGTCATTTGTAGTGATAACTAGGTACCATCTAGTTTCTCTGGTCTCTGAGACATAGAGACTTGTTGTTCACATGTTCCATTGGTTTCTTGGACTAATTGATTCCAAGCATCTTCATTTATCATACCTCTTCTATTTTCTTCACATGGAAAGACCAATAGGTACACCTTAGATGGTTGCTCATGAGCGATTAAGATCCCTGATGAGTAGCAATAATTTTTGAATTACGTATATACATAAATATTTATCTCGAACACCTTAACAACAAAAAGACAAATAGCCTACTCATAAATGGGCAAAGATTTGAAGACATTTCACCAAAGAGGACATTCAAATAGCCACCAAGTAACAAACATTTACAAAACATTTCATCAAAACATGAAAAGATGCTCACCATCATTAGCCATAATAGTGATGCAAATCAAAGTACAATGAGATACTACTTTATTCCTGTAAGCATGCCTAATATAAAAATTAATAAAAATAAAAACAATGCAGAAAATTACAAATGTTAGAAAGGATGCTGGTGGAAATGCAAAATGAAACAGCAATGTGGAAGAGTATGGGGGTTCTTCAAATAACTGAAAAATTAGAACTGTCATATGACCACTTCTAGGTATATACCCAAAAGACATGAAAGCAGAGACGCAAACAGATAGTTGTACACCGATGTACACTGCAACAATATCACAAATGCCTAAGTGTTTAAACAACTTAAATTCCCATCAGTGAATGAATAAATCAGAAAAATGTGGTAATACAATTAATTTAGCCATTAAAAGGAATGAAGTGTCGGTACATGCAATAATATGGATGGAGCTTTAAGACATTATACTATGGCTGATTCCACTTATAAAGAGACAAAGAAAGGATATGTAGAGAGACATTTGAGCAAAACTGCAAAAGTTCTCTTTAAAGTGTTAAAAAAAAAAAAAGTTAAGATTTCACTTTAAGGATTAAGGTTTGCTTCAACCACCACATGGTATTTTCAATAACCTCATATACATTAGAAAGCTGAACAATAACTGAAGTATATCAAAGAAGAATTGATGTCTATGAAAATGGTGTTGGTGAAGAATGTTGAACGTACCAAAGTCTGCTGGAAGAACGCAAAAATCTGTCTTGGAAGAAGTATGGCCAGAATAGTCTTTAAAAAGGAGGATAGTTGGT
>NW_006408530.1:23802780-23803730 GCF_000296735.1 Chrysochloris asiatica
TATACTATAGGATGAATGTAAAGTTAATGTTCTCCCATGTAAACTATCACATAATTCACAATAAAACACTTAAAAAAAAAAAAAAAAAAGTGGACGGTGAAACTTTGTCCCAAGTACTTTGGACTCAGGAGGACATTACGCTTGCTTGGTAACATATGTTATTATTATTAAGTGCCAGGTAATCAGTCCCAACTCATAGCAACACAGTACGTATAGTGTTCCTAAGGTTATAAATTTTTGTAGAAGCAGAAAGCTTATCTTTTCCCCATGGAACAACTGGTGGCCTTAAACTGCCGACCTTGTGGTTGCAGTCCAATGAATATTGTTGTTATTGTTAAGTGCTGTTGAGTTTATTCCGACTCATAGTGACCCTGCATAGGGTTTTCAAGGAGCTCTGGTATGTTAGAAATGCTGACCTTGTAGTTAACAGTCCAGTGCTGATCCTACAGTGCCACATCAGAAGTCCCCAGTAATGTATGATGGTGGCAGTAATTGCCACCAAGTTGGTTCTGACCCACAGTGACCCTGTATAGGGTTTCCAAAAAGCAGCTGGTGAGCTTGAACCACCAACCTTGAAGATCAAACTGATTGTGTACAATCCAGCGCATTAATCCACAGCACCACACCAGGACTCCAGGAAAAAGAGGAAGACCCTCAACAAAATGGACTGACACAATGTCTATAATATAAGGCATAGTAATGATTTTGTGAGGGTGAGGATGGTGCAGGAATATAATATAATTCATATAATATAATATAATACTGAAAATAAGGACCTAGAAGTATCAATGTATAATGAAGTCAACTACAAAGCAAAAAGAGGGAATAGTGTAGATACAGAGATTACAAATAGAAAGGAAGTAAAGATAAAACAAACTGTTTTAAGCAGGTATGAAAGTAATAAAGTACAGGGTAATCTCAGAGAAAAATAATATACCTGAAAATCAAAA
>NW_006408530.1:23804280-23804816 GCF_000296735.1 Chrysochloris asiatica
AGAAACCCTATATAGGGTCACTATGAGTTGGAGCCGACTTGATGGCATTAACAACTACAACCACAATTGATAATTACACTGACTCTAAATGGATTAAATGTACTAGTCAAGACATATAGAGAAGAATGGATTTAAAAAAAATCGATCTTTTAATATGCTGTCTCCATGAGACATATCAAAAAGATGGTGACAGCCTAAATGCTCATCAACAGAAGAATAGTTAAACAAACTTTGATATACACACACAATGGAATACCTCAACTTGTTGAATAATAATGATGATTCTGTGAAAACCCACACAACAAGGTTGAATCTGGAGGACATTATGCTGAGTGAAATTAGTCAATCACAAAGGACAAATAAGTATGAGACCAATCTCGTAAAGAGGAAAAGCGTTTCTTGATAAAAGAAACAATCTATGATGATTATGGGGAGGCTATCTGGGGATAGTTATGTGGGGGTGAAGGGGTGGAGGATTATTCACCACAGGCTAGACGGTTGTTGTGAGGTGCCATCAAGTCGGCACCAACTCATAG
>NW_006408530.1:23805111-23806027 GCF_000296735.1 Chrysochloris asiatica
AAAATATATGATTTGTTAAATATAAAACTGATGATCTCCTCTGTAGATCTTCACTTAGTTCACAACCAATAGTTGACTAAACACACACACACACACACACACACACTTTTTATTGTGAATTGGGTGACAGTTTACAGATTAAATCAGTTTTACATACAATAATTTATACACATTTCATTTGATGTCATGGATTGCAATCCCTACGATATATTATTGCTGATCCCACTTCCTCCCTGTGTTTCTTATTTCCATTCCTTTTCCCTTAACCCTTCTTGCTTTTTGAGCTTTGTTTTTGGGCAAATGCTGCTTTTTTTCTTTTTTTTTTTTCAAGTAGTTGATTATTCAAAATGAGTGCATGCCTCCCTTGTGTCATTGTTCACCTTATAGACCCCACTACTGTTTGGCTGAAAGTTAAGTCACTGAGTTCAGTTCCAGGCTAAGGGTCATAGTGTTGAGTGTTTCACCCATCTCTGTTTGACCAGTAAGGTTGGTCATTTAAAAAAAAAAAAAAACTTTTAATATTGTTCTGTATTTTTGTACCACTCTATCCAGGACCTTCTAATGTGACCCTTTTCAGATTAGTTAGTAGTGACAGTCAGGCACCATTTAGCTATTCTGCTGTCAGGGTCATGGAGGAGAATCAAAATAGGGAAAAGAAATGGAATGGATGCTTCCTTTGTCATAAGACCAGAGAACTAGATGGTGCAAAGTATCATTACTTGATGTTTTGATAAAAGATTCTATCAAATAATCTTAATGAAAATGCCTAAAATGCTGAAAAGAATTTCAAATTATCATGAACTCCCTAATTTTTGAGCCATGGAGGAATTATAAACCTTTAAAACTATTGCTCTGAGCAGGAGTAGCAATATGAATCTCTGATAAAATTAGCTTTAAAGAAAAAATCAGCATAATA
>NW_006408530.1:23806619-23841472 GCF_000296735.1 Chrysochloris asiatica
AAAAGTGGTGCTGAAAGAACATTTAATTGCAATAAATGTACATATCCAAAGAGAAGAAAGAACCAAAATCAACATATTAACATAGCATCTACAACAACTAGAAAGAGACCAGCAAAATAAACCTACAGTCAACAGAAAAAAAGGAAATAATAAAGGTTAGAGCAGAAATAAACAAGATAGAAAACAGATAAACTATAGGAAGAATCAACAGGACAAAAAGCTGGTTCTTTGAAAGGATTAATAAAATTGACAAACTGTTGGCAAATGTAACAAAAAAAAGAGGGAGAAGACAAAAATAACATGCATAAGAAACCTCATGGGTGATGTCACAACAGAAAAAATAAAACTAAAAAGGATAATAAGAGACTATTATGAAGAGTTATACTCCAATAAATTTGAAAACCTAGAGGAGATGAATACATTCTTAGAAAACCATGGTCTACCTAAACTTATACAGAGTGAAGTAGAAAACTTGAACAGACGTATAACAAAAGAAAAAATTGACCAGGTCATCAAAATACTCCCAACCAAAAAAAGTCCAGGTCCAGATGGCTTCACTGGTGAGTTTTACCAAACATTCAGGGAAGAGCTGTCACTAATTATTCCAGAATGTAGAATAGGATGGAGAACTCCCTAATACATTCTATGAAGCAAGCATAAACCACATACCAAAACCAGGGAAAGACAATACTAAGAAAGAAAACTATAGACCAATATCCCTCATGAACATAGATGTAAAAATTCTCAACAAAATCCCAGCCAACAGAATTCAACAACACATCAAAAAAATAATACTTCATGACAAAGTGGGATTCATATCAGTAATGTAAGGATGGTTCGTCATCAGCCAAACAATCAATGTAATCTACAATATAAATAAGAAAAAAGAAATGAACCACATGATCATATCGATTGATGCAGAAAAGGCTTTTGACAAAACCCAACATCCGTTCCTGATAAAAACACTCCACAAAGTAGGAATTGAAAGGAAACCCATCAACATAATTAGGAGCCTATGTTCAAAACCAACAGTCAACATCACTCCCAATGGAGAGAAACTGAAAGCGCAGTTGCACAACTCAAAAAATATAATCAGTGTCATTGAATTGTGTGTATTGAAGCTGATGAATTATTGTATATTCTGCTGTGTATTGTTATTAAAATTTAAAAGTTATAATATGTATAACTTAAAAATACAAACTTTAGATTTTCAACCCTCACAATCAGTCCTGATAACAATTATTCACTATTTTGCATCACAAGAGACCCATCTGCATTTCATTTCATCAGCCCTTCCTGGACAGGCTGGATACTATTCACTGGAGACTTTACCTTCCTCCACGCCCTTTGGATCTAGGTTCCCTCTTGAAAGCTTGTAAGCCAGTCACTTCTTACCTTTGTATCCCAACCCCCATTTTGGATAGCCAATGTCCAAGTTGCCCATACCTGTCTACCATTTATGTGGAGGGAATGGGAATAGTTCTTGCAGCAGGGATTTGTTTCCTCTTTTGAGCTACTGTGTTTATAGGTGTAGGTCATTTTTATTTAATTGTATCAGATGATGTTTTTTTCCTCTTCTTTCTCCTTCGGGTTGAGCTCTGTTTATTCAGTCATTGAAGCTAGTTCAAGTGGGTATCATCTGCAAGTGTGGGTGTTCTTGCGTCTGTCTGCCCTCTTTTTATCGGCTGGCCGCCCCGCTCTCCATTCTAGTCCTCTGTGGCTGTGTCATTGACTCAGCCCATGAGTCCCCAGGTCTTGCCTCGCTGAGGAAGGTAGACATTTTGTAGTAAGGAGGAGAGTGATTAACTTTTCAGTCTAGGAGTGGAGGACCCTAGGACCATCAATGGAGAAAAGCAGAGAGCAGGATCCTACCCATAGAAGCAGTGAGGCCTGAGATGGAGGCAGAGAAGAACGATGTCAAGAGATGGAGTGGCTGGACTCTTGGAATCCAGAGAGTGAAAGGGGCTGAGGACTCTGGTGGGGGGAGTTCAGGCTTACAGGGTACACCCTTTGGTTGGGTGAGGATGCATGGACGGGATGGTAAATATGCCAATGGAACAATAGATGTAAAACTATTGTTCTCCCATGTAGACTATCACACAATTCACAATAAAACATTTATTTAATAAAAAAAACCCTCCCAAGAATAAAATTATAATAATAATAAAGCAAAAAAATATATACATTTTAGTTAAAATAGAGGAACAATTATAAATTTCAGCTTTGAAATTAGTAACCCATATAATGTCCTGGTGTGGCTCTGTGGGCTAATGCATTAGACTGCAAAGTCATTTGAACTGCAAGGTCGGTTGTTCAAGCTCACTAGCTGCTCCTTGGAAACACTATACAGGGTCGCGATGGGTTGGAATCGACTCGATGGCACTTAACAACAGCAACCACATACGTTATGACATGCTAAATCTTCCTGAGGTAAAGCAGTGTAATGATGAGGGTCTAGCACTCAGTTTAGATATAAAAAAGTATTCTTATTATTCTTGGGATTTCTAGTACTTAACTGTGATGTTTTACATCTGTAAAACACAGCAGTCATCTATCACATTGACACAATTGTTATGATAATAAACAGATTATATTAAGTGCCTATAAAATTATATTGCGTTTCTCAATCAGCAGTGACACAATATTCATATTTGCCTATAGTTGTTGCTAGGTGCAGTTAAGTTAGTTCCAAGTCATAGGAACCTTTAAGCATGACAGAATGAAACTCTGCCAGATTCTGTGTCATCTCCATAATCAGTGTTAAACTGGAGTCCATTGCTGCCGACACTGTGCCAATCCCTCTTGTTGAGGGTCTTCCTTTTTTTGCTGACCCTCCACTTTATCAAGCATGATTTCCTTTTCTAGGGACTGGACCCTCCTGATAATAACATGTCCAAAGTACGATAAATGAAGTCTCGCCATCCTGGCTTCTAAGGAGCATTCTAGCTGTACTTCTTCCAACACAACTTTGTTTATTCTTCTAGAAGTTCATGGTACTTTTAATATTCTTCTCCAACACCATTTTTTCAAATGCATCAGTTCAGCTACAGTCTTCTTTATCCACGATTCCCTATTAGCCATATCTTATGTTTTAAGACAAAAATATGAGTTTTCAACCTCATTTTTTCCCCTCAAATGAAATTGTGCTAGGGAAATATTACAACTTAAGAGGTAATGCTCTGCTTAAATGGTATTATTTAATTACAGGTCTATCAATTGACTATATGGAAAACAAGCTTTATTGGATCAGTTCAGGAAATGGAACTATAAATAGATGCAGCCTGGATGGTGGTAATTTAGAAGTAATAGAGTCAATGAAAGAAGAATTAACAAAAGCAACGGCCCTAACCATCATGGGTAAGTACAATGGTTCTATAGCTGGGATGCTTCCTATTGATTGGGGGTTGATTAATTATTACCTGTGAAAAGCTTAAGAAAACTTTTGCTCCATTAACATCAGAAGCACATTCAAACCACACGTTTCTGTGTACCCACCCACCTCCCTTTTTCTTAACTTTAGTAAACAGACTTGAAAGATTATCCAAATCACAAACTTAGTGCTGAAAGCAATGCTAAATTTACTGTTATCGATTCTTGGCTAACTGAGACTTGTATTATTTTCTGTGTTCTGTTGCAATGCTCTAAAGTTTAAGGACTCTGTCTATTTGTCATATTTAAGTCAAATCTCACTTACCTCTGATTATAAAGTATAGCTTGTTTCATGTAGATAATTCCAGAGACAAGTCAACAGGGTTTATTTGAGTGATGTTTTAAGTGTCCCCCTACAAATAGTCATTTTCTACATTTAGAAATAAGTTCAGATTTCACTGACTTCAGACTCATTTTCATTTCTTTGTATTAGTCTTCTGTATAAAAGGGATTTTAGGGAAAGTAAGACAATTAGAAAGCTGAGAGAGAGGTATGACTTTACAGAGACCAAATAATCAAATTCTACCATTATTGATATTATATGCTAATTTTCAAAATGTGAGGTTTAATTTGAAATTTTAAAATGATTTAAAAGTGAACGTCAGAAAGAAGTGCTTTTTACTGAGAACTGCTATGTGTTGGCGTATGACTGTCTCAAAGTTAAGTTTCTTGGGTAGGTCAGCAGAGTGTGTGCAGATTAACTGTTATTGTTGCTGTTAAGTGCCGGTGAGTCGATTCCAACCCATAGACCCTGTATAGGGTTTCCAAGGAACAGCTGGTGATCTTGAGCCTTGCGGTTCAAACTGACTTTGAAGTCCAGTGCATTAACCCACAGCACCACACCAGGACTAACTATATGGCATAGCATTTCAGTAATTTCATTTAGTTACAGAGAATAACTTTTAAAAATCTGATTTCATATTTGCAATTTCAAATATGGCAATGTAGTGCTGATGATGGTGAAATACATACTATTTACACAAAGTACATTTGAACATATAGTCTAAAGTTTATTTATAAGTTGTTGTTGCTAGGTACCATCCAGTCAGTTCCAACTCACAGATACCCACCCCATACACAAAAGAATGAATCGCTGCCCAGACTTGTGCCATCCTCACAATAGTTGTTACACTTGAGCCCATTGTTGCTGGCACTGTATCATTCCATCTTATTGGGTCTTCTACTTTTTCTCTGATGCTCCATTTTACCAACCATAATGTTTTTCTCCAGGCGCTGACACCTCCTGATAACATGTCCAAAGTTTAAGAGATAAAGTCTTACCATCTTCATTTCTAAGAGGCATTCTTTCAGTATTTCTTCCAGCACAGATTTGTTTATTCTTCAGTTACTTTAAATATCACAATAATTCAGATGCATGGATTCCTCTACAGTTTTCTTTATTCATTGTCCAAATTTCATATGCATATGAGGTGACTGAAATTCCCATGGTTTAGGTCAAGCATACTTGAGTCCTCAAACTGTTATCTTTGCTCTTCAACACTTAAGAGATCTTTTGTTGTTGTTGTTGCAGATTTGCCTAAAACAATGTAGCATTTGATTTCTTGACTACTGCTTTCATGAGTGTTGATTGTGGATCCAAGCTAAATGATGTCTGGCAACAACATTTTTTTCTCTGTATGATGTTACTTATTGGTCAAGTTGTAAGGACTTTTATTTTATTTACATTGAGGTGTAATCTATACTGAAGGATGTAGTCTTGATCTTCGTCAGTAAGTATTTTAAGTCCTCTTAACTTCTAGCAAACAATGCTGTATCATCTGTATATGATATGTTTTAATGAGTTTTCTTCATATGCAGTATTCTTCATATAATTCAGTTCCTCAGCATACAATTGAATAAGTATGGTGCACATCTTCGGGTTGTAAACTATTTAGTGCCCCCTTATTCTGTTGTAAGGATTGCATCTTGTTCTGTGTACAAGTTACTCATGAGCATAATTGAGTGTTCTGGAATACCCATTATTCGCAATGTTATCCATAGTTTGTCATGATCCACAAAGTTGAGAGCATTTGCACAATCAATAAAGCACAAGTAAACATCCTTTTGGCATTCTCTGCTTTCAGCCATGTTCCATCTGGTATAGCAATGATATACCTTGGTCCACGTCCTCTTATAGTCTGGCTTGAATTTCTGGTAACTACCTGTCAGTGTACTTTTGCAAACCGTTACTGTAGTATGTTAAACAAAAGTTTACTTGCATGTAATATTAATGATATTGTAGGATGAGTTTCACATTTTATTAGGTCACTTCTTTTTGAAATAAGCACAAAAATTAATCTCTTCCAGTCTGTTGGCCAGGTAGCTCTCTGCCAAATTTCTTAGCGCAAATGAATGAGCACCTCCAGTACTTCATCACTGCTGATAGATTTTTATTTTCATTTCATCAATTCCTTGAGCCTTGTGTTTTGTCAATGTCTTCAGTGAAGCCTGGACTTTTTCCTTCAGTACCTTGATCATATGATCAAGGTACTGTGATGAAATAGTTGAATATATTCCATTTCTTTTTTGTAAAGTGACTTTGTGTATTCCTTCCTTCTTTTTTTTAACTGTTAGATATTTGTATTTCCTTTTGCCCTTAGGGGACTTGAGAGGAAGATGAGAAAAAATTTAAGACCTATCATTTCTAAAGGAAAGTTTTTGCAGGGAGATGAGGGCAGACACACACACACACACACATCATGAAAACAAGCTTGGACTACATTTCAAATTTAAAAATATTTATACCCATGATTCCATTCCACCCTCAAGAACTCATCTGTTAAGTTCTTGGGCTCAAGCTGTTACTGCAACACATATGCCAAAAACACTACAAAATACTCTGTTCATAATTTAAGGCTTTCTTCTTCCATTTCTTTCCCAGATTTCTTTCCCCACAGAAGTGACACAAAAATTGAGAACACAAATATTGTGTTAAATACAACATGAAAAAGCAAAAACTGGAGGTGTGTGTTTAAGATGTAAAGAAGTTAAAAATGTTCAGCCCTGTTTATAAATGAAAACATGTGCTTAGGCTTTGTCCATGGGCTCTGTCTCCTGTTCATACTCTATCTCTTCATAGGCTCATTTTCTCTGCCAAGGTCCTTTCAAGAGTGTTTTCCCTTTATGTTTAGCATTAAAGGCCTTCTTTTCCTCACTGGAAGATTTACCATCCTGATCTTCATCACTGCTCTGGCATCCAGTTTATCCATATCCTCAAAATAACTTATGTCACTGTCATCCACCTCACCATCTTCCACAAATTCTCTTTTCCCTGCATCATCATCATCATCATCTTCATCTTTTTCCTTAGTATCTGAAGAGTCACTGTCTGCCTCCTGCTGTTCCAAGGCTTTGTCGAAGGCATGAATGGGGAAGTTGTACATGTCAACATACATTATCTTGTTTCAGTCTCTCCAGCAATTCATTTTCAATGGCATTGTCCATCTGGGCAGTTATTGTTTTTTCTTTTCTTCATTTATCCCTCCTCTCCACCTTCTTACTCAAAGGAACAAGTTTCTTCTGCTGCTTTAGCATAAGTTTTCAGATTCAAATTTGATACTGGATAATATTGGTGAATCTCTGCTTGCATTTGTGTCAAATAAAACGAGGCCAGGAAATTAGATTTTCATCTACTTGCTTCGGTGCTTTCTCATATTTCTTACTGAACCTGACCCATTCCCAAAGACACCTGGGAAAAGCTGCTTGTTCTGTGACCTTCATATACAAGTAGCACTGTCCTTTCTCTTCTTTGATAGTGGCATAATGACTGTTTGCCAGAGGGCAGAATGACCAGTTATACAGTTCATTCAGGCTGTGCTCATTTCTGCAAAAGCCCTGAGTCTTAGTTCTGATTTTGAAAATTGTTTGTTTCTTAAGGTATCCCAGATAACACCATCTGACTGCATGGTGTCGATAGCTCAGCATGGTCAGAGGCAAGTAGTATCCATGGTTCTTCCGGAGAATCATATATGGAAACCACTACCCTTCCATCTTCTTTGATGCTTTCTGCATCATTCAATATTTTGTCTAAAGCATCATTCAATACTGCAAGTCAAGGCTTGAATTTTTTATTCAGTTCTTTCAGCATGATATATATTGAACTTATTCTTCCCTTTTGGTTTTCTAACTCCAGGTCTTTTCACATTTCATTATGATATTGGACTTTGCCTTTTAAAGATGTCAATTGAAAATTTCTGTTCAAGTCTTTTAGTTCCTCATTTCTTCCATTTATTTTAGGCTTGCTTTGTTTGTCTGTTTCTAATTGCTGGAGATGTTGTGTTAATTTTGGTTCTTTCTTCTTTTTGGATGTGTGCGTTTATTGCAATCAGTTGTCCTCTCAGCACTGCTTTTGCTCTGTCAAATGGATTTTGGTATGTTGTACTTTCATTCTCATTTGTTTCTAGAAATTTTGTTAATTCACCTTTTATTTGTTCTACTACCCAGTCGCTTTTAAGGAAGTGTTATTCAGTTTCCATGTATTTGACTTTAATGCCTTAGTCTTGATTTCTAATTTTTTAGCACTGTGATCTGAGAAGATGCTTAGTATTATTGTGATGTGTATAAATGTATGGAGACTTGTTTTGTGGCCTAACACACAGTCTAATCTAGAGAATGTTCCCTGTGAACTGGAAAAGAATGTGTACTGTGCTGTTCTTGGGTTGAATGTTCTTTATACATCTATGAGGTCAATTTGGTTGATTGTGTTGCTTAGTTCCTTTGTATCTTTGTTGAGTTTCTTCCTGGTTGTTCTGTCCGTTTTTGAAAGTGGTGCATTAAAAGCTTCCACTATAATTGTGGATTTGTCTATTTCTTTCTTCAATTCTATTACGGATTATTTTATATATCTTGGGGCTTTTTCATTGGGAGCATAGATATTCATTATGGTTATGTCATTTTATTCAATTGACCCTTTAATCATGAGGTAATGTTCTTTTTTATCTCTTATGCTGGTTTTGCCTTAAAGTTTATTTTGTCTGAGATTAGTATTTGTTACTACTGCTTGTTGTTTTTTTTGCAGTTAGCTTGGTATATATTTTTTCCATCTTTAAGTTTTAATCTGTTTATGTGTTTATGTGTAAGATGTATCTCTTGCAAGCAGCATATTGAAGGATCTTGTTTTCTTATTCATTCTGCCACTCTCTGTCTCTTAACTGGTGCATTTAATCCATTGACATTCAGTGTAATTATTGATAGATATGAATTAATTGCTGTAATTATGGGGTTTTGTGTGTGTGTGTGTGTTGCTGCTGATGCTTCTTTTGTTCTGCATGCATTCCTGTGCTGAGTTCATGTTTTCTTTGCGCCCTTTCTTGTCAGTTTCTTCTTAGTTTTAAAGTTTCTTCTTGGATCTTCATTTTCATGGTATGTTGTGAAGTATTAATTTTCTTTGAGGTTATTCTATATTCTATTAACTTTTCCCCCCATTTAAAACAGTCTATTTTATCCTGAAATCTACCTCACCACCTGGATCTCTGTTTCTATATTTTTCCCTTCTTTGACACTGGAATTATTTTAATTATAGACTGACCTCCTGGGTCCTCTGTATTCGTTGTTGTAATTTTGTTCTGTTCTGGATATTTCTATTGGTCGACCAAATTCCGGATGGTGTTGCCAGGTCTGTGATTATCTGGTTCTTGTTGGTTTTCCGTCCAAAGAACTCCTTTTAGGATATTTTGAAGTGTTGCATTGGCTTTGACAAAGTCTTTTAGCATCTGTTTTTACTGGAATGTTTTGATTGCACCTTCACATTTGATTGACAGCTTTGCTACAAAGACAATTCTTGGTTGGCGCTTTTTTTCTTTTAGGCTTTTATATATGTCTCCCCATTGTCTTCTTGCCTGCATGGTTTCTGCTGAAAGACCAGAGCTTAATCTGATTTGCTTGCCTTTGTAAGTAACACTTCTCTTTTCCCTAGCTATTTTCAAGATTTTCTCCTTGTCTTTGATTGTAGAGAGCTTGATTATGATATGTTTTGGTGATTTTCTTTTGGGGTCTATCCTTTCTGGGGTTCATTCAGATTCTTCAGTGCATATCTTCTCATCTTTCAAGATGTTAGGGAAATGTTCTTCCAGTGGCTCTTCAACTGTTTCCTCTGTGGTCTTCTGTGATTCTTCCTTTTCTGGAATTCCAATAATTCTTAAGTTATTCCTCTTCATGTTGTCCCACATAAATCTTAGACTTTCTTCAGATTTTTTTTTTTTTAATCCTTTTTTTGCTTCCTCTTCTATCTTAGTAGTATTGAGAGATTTTTCTTCCAGCTCACTGGTTCTGGCTTCCAACTCTTCAATTCTACTCCATTGCCCTTTCAGTGTAGGTCTATTTCTGATTTTATTATTAATCATTTGTCCCTCCTTTTGCAGGTTTTGAATTGTTTCCAATGCTATATCTATCTTTTTTGATTGGTCCTGTAGTGCTTTCCTTACTTCTTCCTTAATTTTCTCTACCCCTCTGTGGAGCATTTGGATGCACCTCAATATCATTCTCCTGAATACCTTATCAGGCAGTTACCAAAGCCTGCACTCCTTCCAATGAGAAGTTTAGGTCTACCTCTGGATAATTTGTCTCAGTTACTCTATTTTGTTTCTGGACATGTATTTTCTGTTGTTTCTTAGACATTTTCAATAGTTAGATGTGTTTTCAATGAATAGATGAATGTATGTTGCTGTATTATTATGCTTTCTCAGTGCCTCCTGGTAGATATGATCAGGAGATAGGCTTCCCTTTTCACTTCTCTTATTACTCAACTGTGAGTAATTTTAGCAAGTGTTGGGTATCTATGTAATGTATAGTAGCTGGTAGGATTTTATAGGATGTGCTTGTAGCTTGGCTATTTGGCCACAATTTCTGTCTCTCCTTGGGTAATGAGGAAGACAAGCTCCAAGCCCAAGGAAAAAAGTAAGACAAAGACAAAAACAAATACCTATAGCAAACTAGTCCAGCAGCCTTTGATGAGCCCATCAGTATGCATACACAGTAGAAACCTTCAGGGGTGGGTGGGGGTGTCCACTGGCTCAGGCACCCCCTCTCATCACTGGAGTAGAGGTGCACAGACAGAGAAAAAGAAATGGGTGGAAGAAAGATTGTTCACACTTTTATCTCTTATGATTGGTCAGGTCTCTCTGTATATACAGCATCCTTCTCAGGATGGCTGTGCCCTTCTCCCTTAACACACTGTTCTTGTAAATTGTAGCTGGTGTTCATGCTTACCTTTTATGTTGGTGTGTGACAGGGTGCAAATGCGGCTTGATTGTATGGCCAGAGCTGCTGTCTCTTGTTAGGTAATGCAAAATAACAACTGCTGTCAAAGTAGGAGAGCCAACTTTAGGGCTAACTCCCAAAGTCAGACATTGTAAGATTCTGCCTGAGGATTAGATCCTCGATCCACATGGGAGTTTCATCTACTTCCTCCTTTGTGCCATGGGAAAATCCTTCCTCTGCATAACTCAAGGTGACTGTTTTAACTTTACCCCATGGGCGCAATTGCTGGACCTTTTTGGGGGTGTACTTCCACCCATGTGAAGACATCGGGGTTGGGCAGAGAGGGCATGAGAGGGAAAGCACAAGAGTGGAAGAAAAAGAAGAGAAAAAAAACCTTCACACCTCTTTTTCCAGAAGTCACTGGGTGGTTTTCACATTATAGCTGGTTCCTTCTTCCATTTATGTTAGTTTCTGTACTCTCAAGATGAAGGTTCAGAATCTCTTGTGACATCCATTTTGGTAATTTTTCTTTCTTTCTTGTCTTTTTAATGGCCTTTTTCCTTTCATCTGTTTGATGTTGTTTATATCATCCCACAACTCTTCTCGTCATTTTTGTCTAGTGCATCGAGTCTGTTCTTGAGATATTTTCTAAATTCAGTTGGAATATATTCAAGTTTATATTTTTCTTCCTGTGGGCTTGTTTTAAATTTTTTTTTAAGCATCAACCTAAACTTACATATGAGCAGTTGATGATATGTTCTACAGTCTTTCCCTGGCATTGTTTTGACTGATGATATTGAACTTATTTATATATGAAGTCAATTTTATTTCTTTCCACATATGCAGTCAATTTTGTTTCTGTATCTTCCATCTGGTGAGTTCCGTGTATATAATCACCTTTTATGTTGCTTAAAAACATTTGCAATGATTAAGTCATTGGTCTTGCAAAATTCTGTCATACAATATCAAGCACAATTTCTGTAACTAAAGCCATATTTTTCAAATAAGGATCCCTCTTTTTTTGCAATTTTTGAATTCCAATAATCAGGAATTATCAATATATTTTGATTACATTTTTTATTACTTTGGTCAGTTTCAGACTGAAGAAGTTAGTAGAATTTTCTTCAATTTCCTCATTACTAGCTTTTAGTGATAGGTGCATACAATTGAATACTAGTGGTATTAATTAGTCTCCCATGTTGTTTCTATTATTGTTAGGTGCCATTGTTAGGTTCCACAGTGGCCCTATGTGTAGCAGAATGAAATACTGCCCAGTCCTGCACCAACCTCACAATCATTGCTACATTTGAGTCCATTGTTGCTGCTGCTGTACTAATCCATCTCATTGGGGGGTCTTCCTGTCTTTCTGTAATCCCCTACTTTACCAAACATGATATCCTTCTCCAGAATCTGGTATCTCCTTATATTATATCTGAAGTATGAGACAAAGTCTGGACATCCTGGCTTCCAAGAAGCATTCTGGCTGTACTTCTTCCAACACAGATTGGTTTGTTCTTTTGGCAATCAATGGTACTTTTAATATTCTCTTCCAATACCATAACTCAAGTGCATCAATTATTCCATGGTCTTCCTTATAGAATGTCCAACCTTCATATTCATATGAGGTTATTGAAAATATCATGACTTGGGTCAGTCCTCACACTGATATCTATGATCTTGAATACTTAAAAGAGGTATTTTGAAGCAGATTTGCCTAATGCAATACATTGTTTGATTTCTTGACTGCTGCTTCCATGAGTGTTGATAGTTGATTCATGCAAAATGATGTCTTTGACAACTTCAGTCTTTTCTCCATTTAAATTGATGTTGTATATTGGTCCAATGATGAGGATTTTTGTTTCGTTTACATTGAGGTACAACCCATATTGAAGGTTGTAGTCTTTGATGTTCATCAGTATTTTAATTCCTCTTCATTTTCAGCAAACAATGCGTTATCATCTTCAATTGTTGTTGTTAAGTGCCATCAAGTCAGTTCTGATGCATAGCGACCCTGTATAGGGTTTCCAAGGAGCCACTGGTGAGTTTGAACCACCAACCTTGCAGTTCAAATGGCTTTGCAGTCTGGCACATTAACCCACAGCACTACACCAGGACTCATCTTCAATTACAGGTTATTAATTAGTTTTCCTCCAATCCTGATTCCAGGTTTTTCTTCATATAATCCAGATTCTCAGATTATTTGCTCAGCATACATATTGAGTAAGTATGGTGAAAGAATACAACCTTGGCATACACCTTTCCTAATTTTAAACCATTCCGTGTTCCTTTTTTCTATTCAAACAACTGCCACTTGGCCAATGGACAGGTTTCTCATGAGCTGTCTACATGACTCT
Organism: Chrysochloris asiatica; assembly: GCF_000296735.1. Lineage (NCBI taxonomy): Eukaryota > Metazoa > Chordata > Mammalia > Afrosoricida > Chrysochloridae > Chrysochloris > Chrysochloris asiatica. The sequence goes on from NW_006408530.1 coordinate 23,819,600, forward strand.
CATGTAGGCATATGGATATTATTTTATCACAGAAAGCATTGTACTTCAAGATATATCTTGATTTTTTTTTTTGAGGAGGATGAATTTAACATCATTCCTCTTCAATTCATTGTTATCTTCGTAGTAAGCAGTATGATTGTCGAATTTAAAATGACCAATATCTGTTCATTTCAGCCACTAATGCTTAGGAGATCCTTCTTCATGCATTCAATTTCATTTTTGATAACTAGAATTATTTTTCCAATTAATTTGTATATTGTTGTTGTTGTTAAGCCCGATCAAGTAGGTTCCAACCCATAGTGACCCTGTATAGGGTTTTCAAGGAGCTGCTGGTGAGCTTGAACCACCAACCTTGCAGTTCAAATGAATTTGCAGTCTGGTACATTGACCAATAGCTCCATAACAGGATGCCTTAATTTGTATGTTGTTGTTGTTAAGTGCCGTATAGGACCCTTTAATTTTATATTGCAAAGTTCATCAGTTCTTTCACCACTTCCCAGATGTAATGTGCAGTTTTTTGGTTATTGAGAGTGAGTTAATTGATTATGTGCTCAACTACAGGCTGAAAGATTGGAGTTTTGAGCCCACTCAGAGGTACCTTGAAAACAGGATGATGATTTGTTTCTGAAATGTCATAGCCTTGAAAACTCATGAATCAGTTATACAGAGCACAATAGGGTCTCTATAAAACAGAAACAACTTGAGGGCAACTAACAATAATAATAACATGTCGCAAAGTATAATGTGTACTTTATTTGTTGTAAGATAATGTATGTGACTATACTTTTTAAAAATCAGAGTTCTATACAAATATTAGAAAAAGGTAAAAGTTGGTGTCACTTACTTTAAGCCTTAAAGCATTCTGTTGTTCAGCTACATTACATGTTGTTGTTGTTGTTATGTGCTGTGGAGTCAGTTCCAACTCATAGTGACCCTCTACAGGGTTTCCGAGGCTGCAGATCTTTACGGGAGAAGAAGCCTCATCTTTCTCCCACGGAACAGCTGATAGTTTTGAACTGCTGTCCCTGAGGTTCGCAGCCCAATTAGTAACCGAATACTGCTTCAAGTATTTGAGTGGTTTCTTTCACTGTAGTTTTGCTCTGAATTTGCTATCCTATTGTTTTTATTCATTTTTAAAATAAGTTCTTCCTTAGAATTAATGTTTTTAAAATGTATTAAGTGAAATTTTAACATTTGAAAATTATGACTTTTTTTTTTTTTTTTAGTTCTCCAGTTTTCTTTTAAAAGATTGGATTCCCTTTTGATAATTAGCAATCCGTAGCAGTCCCTATACTCTATCTAACGAGGTCTAGCAGCATAGTGGTTACGAAGCGGGCTGCTAACCCCAAGGTCAGCAGTTCAAAACTATCAACTGTTCTGCACGAGAGGTATGAAGCTTTCTAGAAACTCGTAACAGGGTCACTATGGGTCAGAATCAACTCGACAGAACTTAACTACAACAACAACTGCTTTACCACCACTCATCTGTCAGTTTCCCATACTGTGGTGGCTTGCGAGTTGCTCTGATTCTGGAGGCTATGCCACCAGTATTTTAAATACCAACAGGGGTCACCCATGGTGGGCAGGTTTCAGATGAGCTTCCAGACGAAGACAGACTAGGAAAAAGGAGTGACAAACTGCTTCCGAATATTTAATCACTGAAAACTTTATGAATAGCAGAGAAACACTGCCAAATATAGTGTCAGAAAATGAGCCCCTCAGGTTGGAAGTCACTCAAAATGCGACTAGGGGAGAGCTGCGTCCTCAAAGTAGAGTTGACTATAATGAAGTGAATGGAGTAAATCCCGTGAGAGTAAAGCCTGCAGGACCTTCATTTGCTGAAAGGGCACAACTCAAAATGAAGAGAAACAGATGTAAATATCAATTAACAATCAGAACATGGAATGTACGAAATAAGAATTTAGGAAAATTGTAAAAAATGAAATGGAATGTAGTAAAAAATGAAATGGAATGTATAAACATCAATATTTTAGGCATTAATGAGCTGAAATGGACTGGTATTGGCCATTTTAAATCTGACAACCATATGGGTTACTATGTAGGGAATGACAAATTGAAGAGGAATGGTGTTACATTCATTGTCAAAAAACATATCCAGATTAGTCATGAGGTACAATACTGTCTGTGATAGGACAATATTCCTACGACTAAAGGAAAACCAGTTAATACCACTAATATTCAAATTTGTGCACCAACGACTAAAGTCAGTGAGGATGAAATAAAAGAAGTCTACCAACTTCTTCAATTTGAAATTGATCAAACATTCGATCAAGATGTATTGATCATTACTGGTGATTGGAATGCAAAGGTTGGGAATGAAGAGGAAGGACCAGTAGTTGGAAAATTTGGCCTTGGTGATAGAAATGATGCTGGAGATTGCATGTTAGAATTCTGCAAAATCAGTGATTTGTTCATTTCAACTACCATCTTTAGACAGCATAAGAGACAATTAGATTATACACATGGACCTCACCATATGGAATACACAGAATGATTTCTACATCTGTGGAAAGAAATGATGAAAAATCTCCATATCAACAGTCAAAACAAGGCTAGGGGCAGATTGTGGAACAGACCATCAATTGCTCATATGCAAATTCATGCTGAAGCTGAAGACAATGAAAACAGGTCAATGAAAGCCAAAATATGACCTTGAATATATCCCACCTGAATTTGGAGATTATCTGAAAAACAGATTTTTTTTTTTAAGAAAATCTCATTCATTTTTTTGTTGTTGTTATGTTTTATTGTGAATTATGTGGTAGTTTACATGGGAGAACATTAGCTTTATATTCATCCTATCTTATAATGTGAAAAACACATTTGATACATTAAACACTAAAGACTGAAGACTAGAAGAGTTGTGGGATAACATCAATATCATCATATAGCAAGAAAGCAAAAACTCATTAGGAAGACAAGAAAGAAGGAAAAGGTCAAAATGGAAGTCAGAAGAGACACTAAAACTTGCTCCCTAGCATAGAGATGCTAAATCAAATGAAAAAAATGAGAAGGTACAAGAGCTGAATAGATCATTTCAAAGGTCAACTCGAGAATACAAAGTCAAATATTACAACATAATGTACAAAAATCTGGAGTCATAAAGCCAAAAAGGAAGAGCACACTCAGCATTTCTCAAGTTGGGGGATCTGAAGAAAAAATTCAAGCCATGATTTTTGTTATTGAAAGATTCTCTTGGCAAATTATTGAACGATGCAGAAAACATCAAAAGAAGATGGAAGGAATACATAATCACTGTACCAAAAAGAAATGGTTAATGTTCAACTATTTCAAGAGGTAGCATATGATCAAGAGCCAATGATACTGAAGGAAGAAGTCCAAAGTGCATTGAGGAAATTGGCAAAGAACAAAGTACCAGGAATTGATGGAATAAAAATGGAAATCTTTCAAGAAAGAGAGGTGGCACAGGAGGCACTCACTCATCTCTGCCAAGAAATTTGGAAGACAACTATCTGGCCAACTATTTTGAGAGGTGACTCAATAGAATGTGGACATCATTGGATAATATCTTTGATATCCCATGTGAGTAAAGTTTTACTAAAGGTAATACAGAAATGGCTGCAAGCATACATTGAGAGAACTTCCAGATTCAGTAGCTAACTTGGAATGAGGGATATCATTGCTGATGTCCGATGGATCTTGACTGAGTGCATAGAATACCAGAAAAATGTTTACCTGTGCTTTATGGACTACACAAAGGCTTTTAATTGTGTGGATCATGACAAGCGATGGACAACATTGTGAATATGAGTATTCCTGAGCACTTAACTGTGCGCAGGAAAAATCTGTACATGGACTAAGAGACAGTTGTTTGAACAGAATATGGGAACATTGAATGGTTTAAAATTAAAAAAAAAGGTATGCAACAGGGGTGTATTCATTCACCATACTCATTCAACTTGTATGCTGAGCAAATAATCTGAGAAAATGGGTTATATGAAGAAAAACGTGGCATGAGGATTGGAGGAAGACTCATTAACAACCTGTAATATGCAGATGATACAGCCTTGCTTGCTGAAAGTGAAGAGGACTTAAAATACTTACTGATAAAAATCAAAGAGCACAACCTTTGGTATGCATTATATCTCAACGTAAAGAAAACCCAAATCCTCACCAATGGACCAATAAACAACATTCTTATCAATGGAAAAGATTGAAGTTGTCAAGGACTTCATTCTTGGATCAACTATCAACACTCATGGAAACAGCATTCAAGAAATCAAATGATGTATTGCATTAGGCAATTCTGCTGCACAAGACCTTTTTAAAGTTTTGAAGAGCAAAGATGTCAGCTTGAAGACTAAGATGCACCTGACTCAAGCTATGGTGTTTTCATAAACCTCAGATGCATGTGAAAGCTTGGCAGTGAATAGGCAGACTTTAGAAGAATTGATGCTTTTGAGTTATGGTGTTAGAGGACAATAATGAAAGTGCTATGGGATGCTAAAAGAACCAACAGATCTGTGTTGGAAGAAATGCAGCCAGAGTGCTCCTTGGATGACTGGATGGCCAAACTTCATCTCTCATACTTCAGATATATTGTCAGGTGGGACCAGTCGCTAGAAAAGGATATCATGTTTCGTAAGGTGGAGGGTCAGAGAAAAGAGGAAGAACTCCAGCCAGATGGATTGGCAATATGGCAGCCTCAATGGGCTCAAGCATGGCAAAAATTGTGAGGTTGGCCCTGGGCAGTGTTTCGTTCTATTATTCATAGTGTCTCTATGACTCGGTACTGACTTGATGACACCACCAACAGCAACAATAGGTTTGATAACCAAGGAAAACCTATACAAGGTTTCAGTTCAACAGAACTAACTCAGTGGCACTTAACAACCACACAACAATATGATGATTCAAATGAAATATGATTTTCTATTCCACAGTATTTCCAAATGAACAAGAATATGTTGTTGTATGTATATTGAATATGTTTGAAACCAGCTAAATAAAAATAAGCAACATTTAAATTTTGAAATTAGTTAGGTAAGGAACAATAATTTCCAAATTGCCATCCATATTATATTGTTTTAAAGTTAAATTCTAATATACTTTATGAAATCAATAAAAACTAGCATAGAACCAAAGAACCCAATAAATTTGAAGAAATATATTAAAATCAGTCACATTTTGAGGAACACCATTGAGTTTTTGTAAATATGCATACTATAAAAATCATTGCATCAGAAAAAAAAATGGATGCTTTATAAAGGTTTATTTCTCTTAGCAGTGTTGCTACTGACCCTACTTTGAATGGGAAATTAATATTAAACTTACCGAACTCAGTGCTTTAGCAGCGTGTTGGTAGTGATTATGTGATGTGGAGTCTATTACAACTTGTTTTTGATGAGTTTTGTTAAGTAAATTCTGACTCATAATGATCCTATGTAGAGTTTCCAAGGAGTGACTGGTGGGTATGAACTGAGACCTGGTGTTTATCATTCCGTGCTTATTCAACAGCATCATACCAGGAGTCAGTGACCCTGTGTGGGGTTTCTGAGGCTATAAATCTAAAGGGAGTAGAAAACCTCGTATTTCTCCCTCAGATCAGCTGGTAGACTCAAAACTGCTGCCCTTCCAGTTAGCAGCCCAACTTGTAACCCTCTATACTACCAGAACATAGTCTCAAAAAGCTAAAAGGGTTTCTATTGTAGTAATAAATCAAGTCAGTTAGTTGTGTTCACTGATAAAATTAAAGAGAGGAAGTTTAAGTGAAATCATGTCTATATTTTGTCAACACTGTGAATATGAAATGACATCAGCTCTGCCTAGGAACACAATGGATAAATCAAAATTCTTTTAAGTGAATGGCTATGCATGAGTGTCCTTCATACCACTATAATTTGATTATCCCTAAAAGATAAATATAAAAATAATAAAGACTATTAATGACTGTTGGCAACACATTGCATGCATATAAAAAATGCATTTAACAGTTGTGGGCTTAAATTTAAAAGACATCACTAAAGGGAAGCAGGTGAGGATTGTCTATTCTATAGGAACCATGTAAGAAACTCACTAAAAATTAAAAAATGAAGACATTTACACTATCTAGGGGATTATAAAGATTAGAGTTACAAATGTTTAAGAATACATTTGCCTATGTTGTTTTTGTTGTTAAGTGTCATCGAGTTGGTTCCAACCCATAACCACCCTGTATGGGATTTCCAAGGAGCCGCTGGTGAGCTTGAACTACCGACCTTGCAGTTCAAAAGGCTTTGCAATCTGATGCATCAACCCACAGCACCACACCAGGACTCCTTTAGTGATTCTGAAATTACAAGCCCAATATATAAAGAAATAATTATGCTCTGAGGTGGCCAGTGTACATACAAATACATATCAGCTCCTCAGAGAGACTACATATGCAATGGATGATAGTTAACTGCATGGATGTTTTTCATTAAAATTTAATAATAGTCTTATTCAAATTGAGTTAAATTATCTTTATACACTTCCACAATGTTTTTCCTGAAAGACTTACAATCTCTAACTTTTTTGCTCCTATTGTTGTTAAGCGCCATCAAGTTAGTTCTGACCCATAGTGATCTTGCATAAGGATTCTGAATAGCGGATGGTGAGTTTCAACCTCCAACCTTGTGGTTCAAACCACATTTCCAGTCCAGTGTATTAACCTTCAGTACCATACCAGGATTCCTTCTAACTTCTTAGAGTTGTCATATTTACTTAAACTAGTATAAAAATGTTGTGTTGTTGTGAAGTGCCGTGGAGTTGATTTCAACACGTAGCAAACCTGTATAGGGTTTTCGAGGAGCAGCTGAGGTTGAACCACCAACTTTGCGGTTCAAACTGACCTTGCAGTCCAGTGCATTAACCCACAGTGCTACAGCAGGATGCTAGTATACACATAATAAGCTGAAAAAATATTAAAATTTGATTAGGCTAAAAGAATCTGGCAAGGGACAAATTAATATAAAATAATTACTTGATTGTTCTATGTATACCAAGTTTCTAAGGCAAATAATACTACATCTAAGACTTGCAAATGTTTGATATTTCTCCTTTCAAGAGGCAAAACTTAATTTTCTTCTCCTTGAGAATAAGTTGAACTTAGTGACTCACTCTAATGAATAGAATAAAGTGGAAATGACCATGTTTAATTTTGGAGACTGGAGCATAAAAGGAATGTGCTTCCTCCTTGTCTTCTGTCTTAGATCGTTCACTCAGTTCAAAGCCAGCTGACATGTCTTGAGGACATCCAAGCAGCTTTATGGAGTGGGCAAGGTTGCAAGGAACTGCGACCTCCAAGCAGTAGTCATATTGAGTGAATTATATCACAAGTGGAACCTGCAGTCCTGGCCAACAATTGTGCAGTAACCTCAATAGAGAGCCCAAACCAGAACCACCCACCTAAAGTGTTTCTCGATTGTTGACCCATAGAAACTGAGTGAAATAATAGCTATTTATTGTTGCTTTATGATGTAAAGCATCAGGGTAAAACATTGCTCTTAAATGTTGTTAGGATAATTCATTACAAAACAATAGATTCTTAATTAATGTTTTAACTCTAATTACAAAACATTTGTAAACAGATATTACAAATTTAAGGAACTCTGGTAGTGTAGTGGTTACGAGTCAGGCTGCTAACCTCAAGGTCAGCAGTTTGAAACTACCAGCGGTTCCACAGGATAAAGATGAGACTTTCTGTTCCTGTAAAGATTACAACCTCAGAAAACCTATACAGAGTTGCTATGAGTCGGAACCAACTCCAGGGCACATAACCACCACTAATCATTACACATTTAAACACACACAGCGGACAGGCAGGTTGCATGACTAATCAAAGTGGGTCTAGTGTAATAATACCCAAGAGCTCCAGCATGATGGTAAGTATGAACTGAGTTTTAGCTTAAGCCTAGAGTTATGTGCCATTGAATTGGTTCTGACTCATACTGACCCTACATACGATTTCTAATGCTGTTAAATATCCAAGGGAAAATAAAGCTTCATCTTTCTCCTGAGGAGTGGCTGGTAGGCTCAAACCTCAGACATTGTGGTTCACAGTCCAGCACTTATCATATGGAGACTAAACATAAATATATAGTAGAATATATTAAAGTGAATTCTAAACTCTACATATTTTTTTTCCATTAACAACATTGCCTAGTTGTGCCAAGTTGGTTGTTTTTCAAGAGAAAAATAAACATCCAACTTTTAATGTAAATATAAGGAGCTCTGGTAGCATAGTAGTTACGAATTGGACTGCTAACCTCAAGGTTGGCTGTTCAAAACTATCAGCTGTTCCGCAGGAGAAAGATGAGGCTTTCTGCTCCCGTAAAGATTTGCAGCCTCAGAAACCCTGTACAGGGTCGCTGTGAATCAGAACCGACTCCACAGTATTTAACAACAACAAAAAGTCAGGGGGGCCAATACTACATAAGGCAAACAAACTAACAAAAAATAAATACTATGCCACAACAAAACCCTATATATTTCATTCAACCCAGAGGGACATACTTATAATCTCAGGTTTAGAAATTATTTATACTGGTGACATTGAGACACTGAGAGAAGAGGAGAGGGCTAATATATAGCTATACATTCAGAGGGGTGTGTGGTAGGAAAGAATCAGAATCGACTTAACAACAGTGAGTGGTTTTTGTTGTCATTAAGTGTCATCGAGTCAGTTATGACTCATAGCAACCCTGTATAGTGTTTCTGAGAAATAGTTGGTTGGCTTGAACTGCTGACCTTGTAGTTTGCAATTCAGTGATGGTCCACAGTGCCACACCAGCAGTGAAAGGTAGGAAACTAAAACAATCACATAATAGAACTGTCATGATTTTTATAGAAGAGAGAGAATCTCTTGTAGAAGACAGACAGATGATTTCTCCGTAACATTTCATAATCTGTTTTTGACCAGACCTTTATTCCCACTGAAGTACGTAAAATAAGGTTGTGCAAAAATGAGGTCAAGCTCTTATCTGAGTTAAACAGTTAACAATAAAATATAAATTCTAGACTGCTTACAATGTAAAAGAAGAACTACACAATGTCATGGATTTTTTCCCATCGATTCAGTAAAAAAATACTAAGAGCATACTATGAGTTGGAGCTGACTGGACAGCACTTAATGACTAGAACAATATATCTATAGGAGTCCTGGTGTGGTGCTGCAGGATAAGCACTGGACACCTCAACCCAAGGTCAGTGGTTCAAATAAATCAAGCAGCCACTCCTTGGAAACCCTGTAGTGTCACTATGAGTAGGATATGCATTAATAACACTTAACAGTGATATATACCTTACACTATAAGGAGCTCTGGTAGCGTAGTGGTTACGAATCGGGCTGCAAACCTTAAGGTCAGTGGTTCGAAACTACCAGCTGCTCCGCGGGAGAAAGATGAGGCTTTCTACTCCCGTAAAGATTTACACCCTCGGAAACCCTGTACAGGGTCGCTATGGGTCGGAACCGACTCGACGGCACTTAACAACAACAACAACATACCTTACACTGCTATACTTACTGATAAAATTCTGACTTTGTCCTGTGTGCATATTAACCTGGATTTCTACCAATGAAAAATATAAATAAATAAAATGTATTATAAGATAAGTAAGTATTAAATACGAAAGAAAATAAATAATAAAGAAAAAAAAAAGAGGTAAGTGTATCTAGTGTGTATGAAATTTTAGATTGGGCAGCCAATTTAAATGGCTAATGAATGAATCGTAGCGGTTACGAATCGGGCTGCGAACCGCAAGGTCAGCGGTTCGAAACTACCAGCTGTTCCGCGGGAGAAAGATGAGGCTTTCTGCTCCCGTAAAGATTTACAGCCTCGGAAACCCTGTACAGGGTCGCTATGGGTTGGAACCGACTCAAAGGCACTTAGCAACAACAACAACAACAATGAATGAATGGCTTCTGAGTATATGAAGCAAATAAAGTAAGAGTAAGGAAAGATCATGTCAATTAACAAGAAAATTTTTATTTTCCTGTGGTACTGTAGTGGTTGTTAATTAGGCTGCTAATCTCACGGTCAGCAGTTCGAAACTACCAGCTCTTCCGCAGGAGAAAGATGAGGCTTTCTGCTTCTGTAAAGATTTACAGCCTCGGAAACCCTGTACAGGGTCGCTATGGGTTGGAACCGACTCAAAGGCACTTAGCAACAACAACAACAACAATGAATGAATGGCTTCTGAGTATATGAAGCAAATAAAGTAAGAGTAAGGAAAGATCATGTCAATTAACAAGAAAATTTTTATTTTCCTGTGGTACTGTAGTGGTTGTTAATTAGGCTGCTAATCTCACGGTCAGCAGTTCGAAACTACCAGCTCTTCCGCAGGAGAAAGATGAGGCTTTCTGCTTCTGTAAAGATTTACAGCCTCGGAAACCCTGTACAGGGTCGCTATGAGTCGGAATTGACTCCACGGCACATAACAACAACAACATTTATATTGGACTCCTGTTACTGTAGGATAAGCACTGGACTGAGAACCACAAGGTCAGCAGTTCAAACCCACTAGTTGCTCCTCGGAAATCTTACACAGTGTCGCTATGAGTTAGAATCAACTCAATGGCACAAACCAACATTTATATTGGTTTTATTTTATTTTCAAAAGTACCTTGTTTTAAAAAATTGTAAATCATAATGGTAATTTAGAAATATAGAAATAAAAAAATAAAAAAACACCTTTCTAGTTGTTCTGTCAATTTACCACATTAGAGAACACAGAAATACTGATGACATCTTCCCGGGTTACATTTTTCAAACACAGTTTTGTCTTCACTTTACCTCATCTCCAGTGAGTAAAAGTACTACATTCAGTCATTCAGATGTGACTGACACATTGTTCACAGTGACTGTTTGATGAGAACTTTCATGTCTTCCAAGTTGCTAGATGTAACCTGACCTATAACTTTTAACTTGAATTATTTTACCAATTTTTAAAGAACGTATCAGTTGTCTTTTCCTAACCCTCAGAATTTTGTGTTTTAGCTACAAGAGCTTGTACCTCTAAATGATCACTGTCATTATTTATCTTAGATATCTTTTTATTTCTCCTCAGTATCTGGCAGATCTTTTTAAGGGAATTTTCTTTTTTAATAATTTTCAGTTTCATTAAATGATAATGACACTTTGAAGTAGTTCCTTAGATAACTTTCAAGTGACTTTTTATAGACTGTGACCTAGAACACTTTATAGTCAGTTCTATATTATTTAACTTGATTAGTTTTCAGATAGTAGTTTTTTGTTTGTTTGTTTTAGTTTGGTTTTAATTCACCTCAAAATTTTTGATAATTTTCTGGTCATTAATGCCTGCAGGAGACAATATAGTAAACTGAAGTTAATCAAGTGACTGTTCAATGTTAAGTGCCTTTGTGAGGAAGGAGGAGCCCTGGTGACAAGGTGGGTTAAGGCTTATAAACAGCAAGGTCGGAGAGTCATGGCCAGCAGTTAATTTGTAGAACAAGGATGAGGCCCTTGATTCCTGTAAAGGTTTTGCTATCTCAGAAACCCTAAGGAACAGTTCTGGAGTCCTGGTGTGGCGCTGTGGGTTAATGCGCCAGACTGCAAAGCCCTTTGAACTACAAGGTCAGCAGTTCAAGCTCACCAACTGCTCCTTGGAAACCCTCTACAGGATCGCTATGGGTTGGAATTGACTAGACGGCACTTAACCACAACAACAACAGGGAACAGTTCTACTCTGTTCCATAGGGTTGCAATGAGTTGAAATAGACTCATCAGCAGTGGGTTTGCATTTTAGGGGGCTATGGAGAGGAGAAGGTTCAAATTATTAATTAAAAATAGACTTGGTTGGATATTTGTAGATTTTAGCTGTTCTGTTTCTTGTCAATATAGAATATGCACTTTGAGAGTCAACTGCATGTATTGCATTCATATTAAAAAGAAAGAAAATCCATTCAGGAAGCTGTAAGAAAATATACAAATAAAACCAATACACTGGCAGAAGTAGGCTTATAGGTAGATGGAAAAAAGCAAGATAGAATTCAGGAAATAGGATAGTGCCTTATTGGTATTTTATATGTTTAGTGCAGGAGAGGGAAGAACTGGTGCAAACTGATCATAGATTTAAATTAAAAATGAAGGTATGATTATTATTCAAGCAGAGCTGAAGTCATAAGATCTTTATAGAGAACTCTTGACATTTGTAGATATAATAGTCAATATATTATTTAATCAGAGGTGATCTTTATATCATCTGTCATGTAGAAATTTGTCAAGTTTGGCTAAAATGAGAGTTTGATTTCTGGAAACTGCAACAAATGAACTTAACCTGCCATCTAACACTGGCATTTAATGTTCACCTTATTCATTGGTCTCTGCTAGTCCACTGCATGCATAGTCACTGTCATTTGAATTCACATGATGTATCTATATAGTTTTTGTTTTATCACCTGTGGAAATTGTATATACCATGATATTTGAGGATTGTTATTGCTTTTAGATGCAATTAAGGTGGTTCTGACTCAAAGGAACTCTATATACAACAGAGAAAACTACTGCCCTATTCTGTACCGTCCCCACAATTATTGTTATGTTTGAGACATTGTTTCTAACAGTAGGTTAATACATCTTGTTTGGGGATCTTCCTCCTCTTTTGATAACCTACCACTTTTCCAAGCATGATATCTTTCTCCAGGGACTGGTAGCTCTTGATAATATTTCAAAAGTACAAGAGATGAAGTCTCCCACTGTTTACTAAGGAGCATTTTGGTTGTACTTCTGAGAAAGACTGAATTGTTTTTTTCTGGCAGTCCATGGTACTTTCAATGTTCTTTTCCAAAACAATAATTCAGATGCATCAATTCTTCTACAACATTTCCTAGTCAATGTTTAGCTTTCACATGCATATGAGGTGATTGAGAATGCCATAGCTTTAGTCAGGTGCACTTTAATCCTCAAAGTGACACCTTTGTTATTTAACATTTAAAGAGGTCTTTTGCAGCTGATTTGCCTATTGCAATGTGCCATTTGATTTCTTCAGTGCTGCTTCCGTGATCATTGATTATGGATCCAAGCAAAATGTGATCAACTTTAAGCTTTTCTCCACTTCTTTGTATGTTTTTTATTGGTCCAGTGGCAAGTATTTTTGCTTTCTTTACATTTAGGCACAACCTGAACTGAATTATTTTAACTTGTCTTAATTAGCTTTCAGCAAATAAGGTTGTATCATTTGCATATCACAAGCTGTCTTCCTCCAATCCTGAAGTTTTTCTTCATATAATTCAGTTTCCAGATTATTTGCTCAGCATACATATTGAATAAATATGGTGAAAGAATACAACCCTGACAGACATCTTTGCTAATTTTAAAACATTTGGTGTTCACTTGTTCTGTTCAAATAACTGCCTCTTAGTCTATGTACAGGTTTCTCATGAGCACAGTTTACTGTAGTCAATAAAGAACAGGTAAATAAATATCTTTATGGTATAAACTTCTTTCACAATATCCATCTGACATCACGGTAATATTCCTCTTTCCACGTCCTCTTCTGAACCCAGCTTGAACCTCTGGAAGTTCTCTGTTAATGTACGGTTGCAGCTATTTTTGAATTATCTTTAGCAAAATGTTACTTCATACGATATAATGATATTGTCAGATAATTTCCATATTCTATTTTGTCACCTCTCTTTGGAATGGGCACAAATACAGATCCCCTCCAATAAGTTGGCCAGGTAGTTGTCTTCCAAATTTCTTGGCATAGATGAATGAGTGCCTTCAGTGTTAACATTAGTTGTTGAAAGATTTCAATTTATGTTCCATCATTTTCCAGCACCTTGGTCTTTTCCAGTGTCTTCAGTGCATCTTGGACTTCTTCCTTCAATATCACTGGCTCTTGATCATATGCTATCTCTTGAAATATTTGAATATCAACAATTTTTTTTTTTGGTACAGTAACTCTATGTATTCCTTCCATATCCTTTTGGTTTCTGCATTGTTCAATACTTTGCCCAATGTTGTTGCAGCTGTTAAGTGCTGCCAAGTCAGTTCCCATCCATAGCAACCCTGTGTAGGGTTTCTAAGGAGTGACTGGTGAGTCTGAACCACTGGCTTTGTGATTCAAACTGACTTTGCTGTCCAGCACATTAACCCACAGAACCACACAACGACTCCATTAAAGCCCACAGAATCCTTCAATATTGCAAATTGAAGTTCGAATTGTTTCTTTACTTCCCTCAGCTTGACAAATGCTGAGTACATTCTTCCCTTTTGGTTTCCTAACTCGAGGTCTTTGCACATTTCATTATAATAGTTGACTTTGTCTTTTTGAACTGCCCTTTGAAATTTCTATTCAGCTTATTTACCTCCTAATTTCTTCCATTTTCTTTAGCACCCTTTTTCACTGCAGAGCAAGTTTCGGAGTCCTTTCTAACATCCAATTTGATATTTTCCTTCTTTCTTGTCTTCTTATTGACCTTTTACTTTCTTCCTTTATGATGTTCTTGATGTCATCCACAACTCTTCTGGTCTTTAGTGTCTAATGTATCAAATCTCTTAATTAGTTTATCTCTAAATTCAGGTGGGATATGTTCAAGTTCATATTTTGGCTCTTGTAGATTTGGTTTAATTTTCTTCATCTTTTTCCTGAAATTGCATATGAGCAATTGGCGACCTGTTCCACAGTCTGTCCCTATCCTTGTTTTGGTTGATGATATCTTTTCCATCATCTCTTTTCACAGATGTAGTCAATTTGATTTCTGTGTATTCCATCTGTGAGTTCCATGTGGATAGTCATCTTTTATGTTGTTAAAAAAGTTATTTGAAGTGAAAAAGTAATTGGTTTTTCAAAATTCTATCATGTGCTCTGCAGCATCGTTTGTATCACAAGGCCATATTTTCCAACTACTGATCCTTTTTGCTTCCAACCTTTACATCCCAATTGCTAATAATTATCAATAAATCTTGATTGCATATTTGATCAAGTTCAAATTGAATAAGTTGGTAGAATTCTTTAATTTCATCATCGCTGGTTTTAGTGGTAGGTGCAAAAATTTGAAAATAGTGGTATTAACTGATCTTCCTTGTATTCATATGGATATTAACCTATCACAGACAGCATTGTACTTCAAGACAGATCTTGACATGGTGTTTGTGATGATCAATATGACACCATCCCTTTTTAATGTGCCATTCCCCACATGGTAGACCATGTGATTGCCAGATTCAAAATGGCCAGTACCAGTCAATTCCCAAATTTAGGATACTGACATTTATACATTGCATTTCATTTTTTATCATTTCCAATTTTCCTAGATTGGAAACTAGTACATTTCATGTTCTGATTATTAATAGATATTTACAGCTGTTCCTTTGCATTTTGAGTTTTTCCCCATCAGCAAATGAAGGTCCTGAAGACTTTACTCCATTAACATCATCATGGTAAACTTTATTTTGAGGAGGCAGCTCTTTCCCAGTCATATTTTGAGTACCTTTCAACCTCAGTGGGCTCATTTTCTGGTACTATATCTGACAATACTCTGGTGCTCATCATTATATTTCAGAATTCAGTATTCTGGTGGTGACAGTGTTCCTTCCACTTCTGTTCATAAAGTTTTCAGTGACTAAACATTCTAAAGTACATGGGGGAACTGAAAATACCATAGCTTGACTCAGTCTCACCTTAGTCTTAAAAATGACATCTTCGCTTTCCCACGTTAAAGAGATCTTCTGCAACAGACTTGCCCAATGCAATATGTCATTTGAGTTCTTGACTGCTGCTTCTATGGTTATTGATTTGTTTCCAAGTAAAACTAAATCCTTGACAACTTTAGTATATCTCCATTTATTATTATGATTAGTAAGGAATACTAAAGAAGAGCCTATGCCTTTTAATTATGAGGCCAACAAACAATAGTAAATATACAGTGGACAGCCAGAAGAAAGAACAAATCTGTCTGGGAAAAAGTATAGCCAAAATGCTCTTCTGAAAAGAATACAGTGGAATTTCATCACATGTAATTTGCACATCTTATCAGGAGAAAACAGTTCCTAGAGAAGGATAGCATACCTGGTAAAGTAAAGGGCCAGGAAAAAAGAGGAAGATCCTCGATGAGATGGATTGACATAGTGGCTGAAGAAAAGTAAACCAACTTCATGAGAGTCAAAATATGACCTTCAGTATCTGGTACCTGAATTTAGAGGCTATCTCAAGAACAGATTTAATGCATTAGACCCTAATGACCAAAGACCAGAAGATTTGTGGAATGACGTCAAGAACATTGTGGAGGAAGAAAGCAAAAGGCTGTTAAAAAAGACAGGGAAGAAACAAAATATCCAAGGGATGTAAGGATAGAGTCTGAACCTTGTTCTTGAGAAGAGGTGCTAAAGCAACTGGACAAGATGGTGAAAAGTAAAAGAGCTGAACAGAAAAGTTCAAATGGCAGCTTGAGAAGACAAAAGTCAAGGATTATAATGAAATGTGCAAACACCTAGATTTAGAAAACTGAAAGTGTAGAACATGCTCAGCATGTTTCTTCTAAAAACTGAAGAAACAATTAAAGCCTGGGATTGTCTCTTAAATTATCTAGTGATGCTATATTAGGAGTGCCACAGGTGATGGCTTTAATAAACAAATTGATTCTTCACAGTTTATGTAAAACACTAGTTCTGGAGAAAGGTCCTTGTCTCTTTTCAGATCTGTACACTTGACATTTCTTTGAGATTTCCATGTGTCTGACATCTGTCATTCCCAAGATCCAGGAGCATCACAGTACAGGGACTCCAGGTTCAAAGGGCACACTCCATTCCTGGCTCTTCTTTCTTGTTGGTAGTGGGTCCCTCTTTCTCTGCTCATATTTCTATTCTTATATCTCTTGGGGGGAAAAAAGAAAGTAGCTGGATGCTACACCCCTTGGACACTGTTTGTAAGAGCTGGAAATGTAAAGGTAGACGTTTTGGTGCAAAGGGAAGGGACTGATTAACCTTGCAGTCTCGGAGCAGAGGTCCCTGGGACCATCAAAGGAGAAGAGGAGAGAATGGAACCCTACCCAGAAAAGCAGTGATGCCAGAGATGGAGGCAGAGATGATGGCGTGGGGAGATGGAGCAGCTGGAAACTTTGGATCCAGAGGGAGAGAGGGGTGGCATGTGGATGACCAGGGGGCAGGCTTGTGGGGTATACCCTTTGGTTGATAGATGATGCGTGGAAATGATTGTAACCATGGCAAGGAAATGACACACAACAGTCTCAATGTGAAGCTGATGTCCTCCCATGTAAACTATCACATAATTCACAATAAAGCATTTAAAAAATGTATTAATGTAAATCCATTAAAAGCAAATTAAATCTTATTACATATATGAAAAAGAAAAAAAGACTTTTGGAGATCAATTTGACAACAGCTATTGTAATTTAAAATGCATATACCCTTCTGACCTGGCAATCTGACTCCCAAGAATCAATCCCGTACAAGTAAAAACATACTAGTTGTACCAAAAAAAAAAAAAAACAAAAACAAAGAAAGGTTCCCAACAAAATGCGGAAATCATCGAAAAACATCGTTAGTAACACATGCATGTAAAATTCTGCTGAAGATAATTTAAAAACGATTGCTGCAGTGCATTGACAGAGAACTGTCAGAATTTCAAACCAGATTCAGGAAAGGATCAAGGAATACCATTGCTGATGGCACACAAGTGTTGGCAGAAAGCAGAGACTATCAGAAAGATGTTTAGTTGTGCTTTATTGCCTATGCAAAAACATTTGATTGTGTGGATCACAACAAACTATGGATTACTCCACAAGAATGGGAATTCCAGAACATTTCATTGTCCTCATGAAGAACCCATACCTTTACTAAAAGGCAATTGTTAGAATAGAACAAACTAATACTGAATGGTTTACAATCAGGAGATTTATACACCAGGGTTGTATCCTTTTACTATACTTAATCTGTATGCTGAGTAATTAATCTGAGAAAATGGATTATATGAAGAAGAATGTGGCAGAAGGATTGGAGGGAGACTTATTAACAACCTGTAGTTTATACAACCTTGCTTGCTGGAAATGAGGTAGACTTGAAATACTTGTGGGTGAAGATCAAATACAACTTTCAGTATTGATTACACATCAATGTAAAGATAACTGAAGTCTTCACAACTGGATCAATAAATTACATTGTGATAATCGGTGAAAAGATTTGAAGTTGTTAAAGCCTTCATTTTTTTTGGATCCACAATCAGTGTTCATGAAAGCAAAAATCAAAATGCATATTGCTTTAGGCAATGCTGTTGCAAAAGACCTCTTTAAAGTTTGAAAGAGCAAATAGGTTGTTTTGAGCCTGTGGTGCACCTGACCCAAACTATGGTATTTAGAATAACTTCAGATGCGTGTGAAAGTTGAATAATGAATAAGGAACACCATAGAAGAACCAATGTTTTTGAATTATGATGTTGGCAAAGAATATTTATAGTATCATGGCCTGCCAGAAAAACAATTTATCTTGGAAGAAATACAGATTGTCATGGAAATGTCTTCCTATGAGGCAGCCTGTTCCAACTAGAAATGACTGTTGGAATTCTGGAGCAAGGTGTCAGACTAGGCAGACACTCTGCAATAAAGACTTGGGAGACCAAGTGAAATGGATAATGGTGGTGATTTTGGAAATCTGAGCTTCAGAGGATAGGACAGAGATATAGATTGAGTGGCATAGCAGAAGAAGTTGAACAGAAGCAGCAAGAGAGAAGAAAAATTGGAGGGCTGCTGGCTAGCCCAGAGTGGAGCTTTTGCAGATGGCTGTTGATAGAGCAGGACAAAGCTAGAGGTTGGTGGCAATGGAGTGCAGTTGTCCCTTGTTCCCCTTGCTCACCAGTTCATCGATCTGTGGCACCTCCTCCCTTGAAACATTTACTCTGCTGGTGTTGAGCACTGGGCACACCATTCCCAAGTCTGGAGGTGATGCACCTGTCCTGATCTATGGGAAATACACAAAGAACAGAGAACTGTGCTCATACTTCCAGTTTGTATCACATCCACCACCGTACAGTACTTTAGGATAAGTCCTGAACATCTAAGCGCAAGCCAAGAGTTCAAAGCTACCAGTGTCTCCATGGGATAACAAAGAGATTGTCTGCTCCCATAAAGATATATATTCTCAGAAACTCTACATAGTGTCGCTATGAGTCGGAGTTGGCTTGATATCAGTGGGTTTAGTTTGACATATATGTGTGTGTGGTTAGATGCTATTGAATTGACTCTGACTCATAGCAACTCCACACGATTAGAGTAGAAGTTTCTCATATGATATTCTGTGCTATAATCTTTACAGGAGCAGATTGTCAATTCTTTTCCCCGAAGAGTTACTGGGTATGTTTGAACCCCCAGTCTTTCATAGGTAACAGAGTACTTAACTGTAATACCACCAGGATGTGTATACATACACCCAATACAAACCTATTGCTATCTTGTTATCCAATATTTTGCATTTACAACAATAGTAAAAAAAATCTATCATCCAACTATTTTTCCCATTACCAATGCACATCTGGCAATAATGAATGCCATTGTGTGAAGCAAGGCTATTACTAGCTGTACTGGTTAGGTTTATGTGTCAACTAGGTTTAGTCATGTTTCTCAGTGAGTTGGCAGTTATGCAATAATATAATTTAGTAGTTAGATAATAATATAGTCATCCTCCATTGAGTAATCTGATTAGTTCACCCTCCATTTTTGTATAACAACCTGGTCTTTGGAATATACTCATGTGGATAACTGAGAATAGGATATGTGTGGGTTAGGTATTGGACTGCTAACCACTAGGTCAGTGGTTAAAACCCACTAGCCACCCCAAGTGAGAAAGATGAAACAATCTGATCCTATAAAGATTGAATTTCAGAAATCCAACATAGGGTTACTATGAGTCAGAATCAGCTTGATGGCAAAGATATGCATCTTACAAATCCTCTTCAATGGAACTTTTACTATGGTTTGAAAAAAATACTTATGTTTCATATGCCATTAAAATAATCTGTTGAAATAGAAAAATCATATCTTTGTTTTATGAATATATTTAGAACAAGCTAAAGTAATTTATAATAGCATCACTACTCTAAAATAAAGATTTTAGTTTTCATGTTTATGGAATTCTTTATTATGATGAAATTCATTCTGCTCCATGTGCTTTGTTTTCATTCCAATTACTTATATACAATGTTACTGTTAATGGTTATGCATTTTAATAAAAAAGAAGAAAAAATATCTAGTAAATATAAGCATATCAAACTGTTATGCTTACTGTTTATAAAAAGAATAAATATAAAACCAGTCACATGAAGAAAATAATTATAGTTACTTAGAAAAAATGTATTTTGAACAACTCCTAGGGATTTTTTTTTTTAATTTCAAATGTTCTAAAATTAAAAATATGAGTGATTTCTATATTTATGAATTTTTATTAAAGTATATATATTTAGAAAAACATTAGTTTATTTTAAAAATATTATTGACTTTTTTTTTCTCCTGATAGGCTCTGTAGGTGCTGGTTTGGGTAATACTATATTTAATAAATATTGTTCAGTATAAAGAATTCTTAGAACATGAAATGTAATGTTAAATAATAGATCTTTTAATTAAGAGTCTTTAAAACAGATTAGAAAAATAATCGCAGTTGTTTCCTATCTCATGGATTGAGAAAGTGTTCATTTTCTTAGATATATTAAATGTTCATCTAAGAAATTTTATAAAAATATTTTTATATAGTACTTATACCTATCTAAGTTGTTCTACTTCAGAAAATACACGTAGGACAATGTCCAGAAGGGTTAGGCAGGAGACTAGAATGGAAATAAGAATCACAGGGAAGAAATGGAATAACGGATGTTACATGAAGGAGTTCCTATCACTGAAATAAAGCAAAATGTATGATTTTTCAAATGTAAAATTGATGGTCCACCTTGTAAACTTTTACTCAACTCACAATAAAAAGTTAAAACAAATAAAATACAAGTAATGAGCTCAACAAATAACATAATTTTAAAAGATGTAAATGAGATTCTGTTTACTTAAAATTATGTTTAAAATACGTTTTTATGCATGTCCCATGACTTCGTATCAGTTGCACGCTTCACACTCAGCTCTAGTCCTCTGGGGCCATGTCCCTGCCCCTGGATCCAGGAGTTCCTCAGGTCTCCTCATCCTACAAAGGCAAGAAGTGACCGTCTTACAAGCTTTCAATAGGGAACCTAATTCCAGAGGGTACAGGGAAAGGTAGAATCTCCACTGAGTTGTTTCCAACTGGTCTGGGTGGGATTGATAAAAGGTATGGGGATAGGACTCCTGTAGCTCAATAGGGAATGATTGCTATCAGGTCTGACAGTGAGTGTTGGAAAGGTAAATGTAAATGTTTTGGTAACAAAAGGAGGGGAGTAGCTGATTTTGCAGTCCAGGAGCTAAGATCACTGGAACCATCAAGGGAGGGAGAAAAGTGAAGAATTGTGTGACCCTGTCCTGGGAGGGGAGGCAATGACACCAGGAGGGGAGGCAGTGACACCAGGGATGGAGGCAGAGATGATGACTTGGAGAAAAGGAGCAGCAGAGGACACTGGACTCAGGGAGGGAGAGGTGCTGTGTGCCTGTGTGCTGGTGGCTGGGGGGCAGGCCTGTGGGGTGTACCCTTTGGATGTTTGATGATGCATGCAGGGGATTATAATCATTGCAATGAAATGAAATATGATAGGATGAATGTAAGGATAATGAATAATGTTCTCCCATGTAAACTAACACATAATTCACAATAAAAACTAAAAATAAATAAATAATAAGTTTTTAGCGAAAGATCCATTGATGTATTTATTACACTTACATTACACTTTCATCTCTCTCTCTCTCTCTCTCTCTCTCTCTCTCTATAT